>NC_069792.1:11440000-12065000 GCF_027406575.1 Nycticebus coucang
TTATCAGTTGCGTGTGCCACTACCCCTTAGAAAGTAGCTTTGTGCTGCCATCCAAGTGATGATAGAAGGAAGGGTGAAGGCTTCATAGTGCGTGCCCCTGACCTGGAGGGAGGCTGCTGTGTTTGAGGTAAGACCCAGGAGGCGGGCAGTATCCAGCTAGGGCAGGGCTCGCAGAATATGGAATTTTGGATTTTTGAAAAAATAGGCAATGATGAAGGTTAAGCAGTGTTTGGCATAAGCAGGATTATGTTTTGAAGAAGAATTAAATTGGTAGGTGGAGGAAAGAGACTAGATTGCAGATAGTATCCTGTCCCTCCCACCCCTCCTTTTTTTTTTTTGCAGTTTTTGGCCGGGGCTGAGGTTCGAACCCACCACCTCCAGCATATGGGGCTGGCACCCTACCTCTTTGAGCCACAGGTGCTGCCCGCTCCCCCCTTTTTTTGATTGAAAGTCTTACTCTCTTGCCTGGGCTGGAGTACAATAGTGTCGTCATAACTCACTGCAACCTCAGACTCCTTGGCTCAAGCAATCCTGCCTTAGCGTCCGGGCTACCTGAGACTATAGGTATGGGCCACCACACCTGGTTAATTTTTCTATTTTTTTGGTTGCAGTTTGGCAGAGGCTGGGTTTGAACCCGCCACTTTCGGTATATGGGGCCAGCACCCTGCTCACTGAGCCACAGGCACCGCCCAATTTTTCTATTTTTATTAGAGACTGGATCTTGTTCTTGCTTGGCCTGGTCTCGAACTCCTGGCCTCATGCCATCCTCCCACCTTAGCTTGTTGAAGTGCTGGGATTACAAGCGTGAGCCACCAGTCCTGGTCTCCTGCCTACTTCTGTTGTGGTTTGTGGGATGGGAAAATAACAATGATTTGGACTAGATTGGTGATCATGGAGGTGGAAAGAAATGGACAAATTTGAGAGTCTCAATGAATGAACCTTGGGGATAGTTGTGCTGTTGGGGACCGCTCAGGGAACTTGGGTTTCTAGATTCTACTCCCTGCTTGACTGGTTGGCTGATGATGCTGTTTATGGGGAGTGCCTTGCAAGGATCAGACTTGAGGAAGACCTTGATTTCTTGTGACATATGCCCGAGGTAGCTGATAATGGGCCATGTTACCATTGTTTTAATCCTTCTTTCCATTCTTAGTGGCATTCCAGGTAGATTTCCCCAAAAGACACTTATGGGTTCAGTAAAGTGGGAGAGGAGAGGGAAACTTTGCTTGCGATCACCTAACAGCTAGCCCTTGGTAAGAGTTTGCTCCCCATAGGTTGAGCATAAACTCCTGTGTAACCAGACTGTGTCACGTTTTGCTCTTCTGTATCTCCCATTCTGTTGCTAGTTACGTACTGGGACAAGGCCCTGGGGCTGCCCAGGGTCAGCTGGTAGGTGCTGTGTCCTCTCACTGCCACCCTTCTCATGGGGAGGGCGTGCGTTGTTTTAAACGATGGTTGCAGTCGTAAGCAGGTGTGGTAGAAGTGAACACATTATTTAAATAATCAGGAAGAAAAATACTACCCCTGGTCAGAATACTCACCTGGTTTTTAATTGAGTATGTATAAACTAGCTTAATATGTAAATTCTCTTCAAAGCCACTTTGTTCAATTATTATAAAATGTGGATTATACAGCATGGTTGCTGGTGGCGAATGAGGGATGCTGTTAAATCCAGAAAAGCTCCTGAATTGCTGACTTTAATCTTATATGAGGTAACAAATTATGAAAATCCTGAACATTAATTTTGAAATAATTTTTTTGAGGGAGGTGTTTGTTTTTGCCAAATCATGTAGGCATGATAATATCTGTTTTTTATTTGTTATAGATCAGATTTTGTTCTTGGCGTGCATAAATACATCCTTCCCGAGCCTCAGTGTCTTTGGTTGGGGTCTGTTTCAGAGATACTTCCAGTGTCATTGTGCGCCCTCGTAGGCCATGCTCGTGGCTGTTGAATCTCAGTCTGCCCAGCTGGGTTCTGCTGTCTCCTTCAGGTGTGCAGGATGGGGTGGCTTTGCAGGCTAATTTGGGGACGCACATCGGTTGTAGGAACATGCACTATCTGAAAGTTTTACCTCTACCTCTAGAGTGATTATTTGAATAGATTTTAATTCAGGAGAGGCAATGTTCCCATTTTGGAATAGTAGGAAAGCTCATTGTGCTGACCTTTGTTTCAGGGGGGCCTTGTGCTCATTACCCTGTGTCAATTTGCTTCTAATACTATTTCTTTAATTTACTAGTTAAAAATGTTTAAATACCCTTTACAATGCATTCTGTCATTAAGTCCAGTCAACAGTATATTGTTGTAGTTTAAGAAATCTTTCCTACCTCAGAGGTGTTGACTTTGAGTGGCAAGGTGCAGGATGATTCCTGTGGTGTGGGGTTTGGTGGAGAAATGGAGGGGATGTTAATTTGGGGCTTGCCTCCCTGCCTGGCATCCGCAAAGGTCATGTGGTGGGTTTGTGTTTCCCTCCGTATATCTCATTGACAGGAGTCTGGCGTAGAATCACTGCTGCTGAGCATCCTGTGACCAGGGTTTCCACACCCAGCCTTTGTGTAGGGGAAGGCAGAGACTTAGACACGTGAATTAGTTTTGATGTGCTACCTACTCCCCCGGTACCCTCAGTGTAAAACAGTCAGAGACTTGTACACTGTATTTGCAGTGTATCTGATAAAGGGTTTGTGGTATCTTAGCAATTAATTTTCCTCCTAATTCTGCAGCAAGCTTGGAGAACTACTGTAACATTTTAAAGATTCCACTTTATTCTCTTTTCATACTTTTAAAGGAAACAGTAAACATTTAATACTTTTTTTTTTTTTTGAAATGTGGTCTCGCTCTTTTGCCCGGACTGCGCCCCAGCGCCGAAGCTCCAGCGCTCCTCCTGTCACAGCCTCCCAGCAGCTGGGACTGCAGGCGATGCCACCGAGCCTGGATGTACGGACACTTCAGAAGTCTGTTCTGTCTGTTTTAAGTATTATGTTTATGATACTTAAAACATAATTACAAATGTACATATTATTTCAACACACCTAAAAACTATCAGACATCTTTAACGTAGTAATACTAAGCAGACAAATATTGAGAAGTCTCTTGAAGAATTATAAGCATCTAAGGCATTGCCTGCTAGTGTACTAAGTGTATAATAAAATAAATTTGAGCTTAGGTATACATACAGATAACAAGACGCCTTCATTGGTGGTATGTTTTGAAGTGTATGGGCCTAGCAGTTACTTTATTTATGGGTGATACTGGAACGTATTGACACTGTTAAGCCTAGATCCTTAAAGTAAACTTCTTTTTTAAAGTCTCCATCGTAGTATTTTATATTCTTGTATACTTGACCTTGCTTGTGCTTGAAATTTTGTTTTGACCAATGGCAGGTGTATCTATCTTGTTAGAAAAATCAGGGAGATTCATCTTGAGAATTTCAAAATCTTGATTAAATGAATAAATAGTATTCCCTTCATTAATTGTGCGTTGTATGGGCAGTCGAGTAAAATTACACAGAAATAACAAGAAAACATTAAAAACAATGGCAATAACCACAATGATTAGCTAATAATTATTATTTTCAGTTGGTGTTTTAATGGATCATTTCATTTGCTCATCAGAGCAACTCTAGGTGATAAGGTAGAATTATTATCTCTATTTTACAGATGAGGACACTGAGAGGGCTGGAAGTTAAATTACCCGGGCACATACGCCTCTAGCAGGCGGTGGAGGTGGAATTGGAACCCAGGTTGTCCAGACTCCGGAATCTGCGTGCGTAACCCTCGTGCTGCTGTTGCCGTCTAGACCACCTCTCATGCTAGCGTTGTTTCTGCCTTAATAGGCAAAGGTGCCTTAGAGACCCCAGCAGCACCCTGTGATCCCGTGTCGTACCCTGCTGCTACGTCCTCTCACTTCTGTCCTTGTTCCCTCTGTGCCTGCTGTGGTTGTGGGGCCATATGTTACGGGATTTCTTGATCTAAAATGACCAGGGAATTTTACCCTCATGGCCCTTCTTTTCCTGTGGAGAGGATAACAGTTGTTTTTGTGGAGGTTTTATTCTGTGGTGGCTGAGAATTTGGGTTCCGAGGTGGTCAGTGGTGGGGGCATATTTGATCAGTTCTGGAATATTAAAACTTTCCAGTTCAGCTTACAGGCCATTTGGCGTTCTTACAATCAATAGGATGCCTCAAATCTCAGAATTTTTACTCAGTCATTCCCTGCCCCCCCGCCCTGGCTGCCCCAAGTTCTGTTTACTGTGTAAGGAAGAGGTAAGACAGGATCCAAGTGTAGGTCTGGTGTTGGAGTCTGGGATGTGAGAGGCAACTGAACATGAAAAGGTTACCTTGTCAGGAAGGGGAAGGCTCCAGGGTGGCTCCGTACACTCCCACTGCTACCCGGCCTGGCATGGAAATGGAAATGATAGAGTGTAAGCAATTTTTATTTTATTTATTCTATTTTATTTTCACCTAAAAATGACTTGGAATAATAAAGTAAATGAGGCAAAATGCAAACAATTGTTTTTTTTTTTTTTGGCCAGGGCTGGGTTTGAACCCGCCACCTCTGGCATATGGGGCCGGCGCCCTACTCCTTGAGCCGCAAACAATTGTTAAAAGTCTGGATTTATGGCTGGGTGTGGTCACTCACACCTGTAATCCCAGCACTCTGGGAAGCCAAGGTGGGTGGATTGCTTGAGCTCACAGGTTCGAGACCAGCCTGAGCCAAAGCAAAACCTCATCTCTAAAAATAGCCAGGCGTTGTGGCCGGTGCTTGTAGTCCCAGCTACTCGGGAGGCTGAAGGAAGAGAATTGCGTTATCCCAAGAGTTAGAGGTAGCTGTGAGCTATAATGCCATAGCACTTTATTGAGGGTGACAAAGTGAGACTCTGTTTCAAAAAACAAAGAAACAAAAATATACATATGGATTTATGGGAGATTGTTATACTAGTCTAACTTTACACCAAGTTTGAAATTGTATCAAAATTGAAAGATTTAAATTTTTTCTTTTAAGAGGCAAGAGTCTCATTTTGTCGCCCCCGGTAGTGCTGTGGCATCACAGCTCACAGCAACCTCCAGTTCCTGGGCTTAAGCGATTCTCTTGCCTCAGCCTCCCAAGTAGCTGGGACTACAGGCGTCTGCCACAACGCCCAGCTATTTTTTTGTTGCAGTTTGGCTGGGGCCGGGTTCGATCCTGCCACCCTCAGCATATGGGGTCGGCGCCCTACTCACTGAGCCACAGGTGCTGCCCAAAATTGAAAGTTTTAAAAAGAACAGTGACCCTAAGGGTTTGATCTCAGTAGTTTAACATTTATGTAGCGTGGACTTCGTGTGAATTAATTTTGCTAACCTGTTTACACAAATTATTTTCACTGAATCCTGAAGTAGGAGTTGTCAAAATGGCGAGGTAGGAAAAGTAATTGCCATTTTACAGGTGAGGAAATGGAGTTTTAGTGAATAATTTTGCATAAGATCACAGCTCTTAATTGGTAGAGTTGGGACTCACATTAGGACAGGCTTATTTAACAGCTGATGTATCCTTAACTGCTCCATGGAAATTGCTTTGGATGGTCCCATCAAAATAACCCAGTCTTAGAAGGGCAGCAAAAGCACGGTCTTACATAATCTCACACTCCAGTGTTTCTAGGACCAGTTCCTGGAGAAAAATTAAGGCCCTGAATGGTGTCTATTAACAGTTTATACTCAGTGAGGCCTCTTTTCCTCAGATGTCATATCTTATCATTTGGAAACACTTTTAACCTGAAAGACACGTGCTCATTGAAGACTTACCAGGGTTCTAACTCTGTTTTTTCATTTATCAGTCCAAGATGTAGCTGACATCGAAGCATTCAGCTTTGGCTTTCGCAGTTTCTCCCAGTGTTGATCCAAGATGTAATTCACGTAGCATCTTTTTCTCACTGCCTGGGACTGGAGCTGCAGCATGCGTTCCTCCTATTCACATCGACTTCTGGGAATACCCAGCTTCTTTGAAATACTTGGAAACTGCTGCTGCTGCATAAGGCAACAGGCTGTCTTCTACAGCCATCTACTCAGTCACATGCATAAGGCAACAGGCTGTCTTCTGGGTGGAGACTTTAGATATGTAAATCTGTAGACTTGACGTGTTAAGGGGTGAGTGAGCATTCGTTTGCCAAGGGATTTTAAAAAATGACAAAGTTGCATCTTTTTTTTTTTTTTTTTTTTTGTGGTTTTTGGCCGGGGCTGGGTTTGAACCCGCCACCTCCGGCATATGGGACTGGCACCCTACACCTTGAGCCACAGGCGCCGTCCAGACAACGACAAAGTTGCATCTTAATACTACTTAATACTACCCCATAGAAATAGTCTGTTATGATATTTTTTTTGATCTTGTACATTAATTTTTTTTCCTGTTCACAATCGAATAACCTGTTGATGAGCTTGAGTGTTGTGAGCCTCTAGTTAAAACTTAAGGTGTGCTATTTTTGGTGCACTTAAGATTTTAGTTCTGGTCTGCATTGTGTTAAGTTTCAGAGCTATGTTTATCATCATATTCAGCATTTTAAGTTTCTCATTTTCCCAGTCATTAAAATACAAAAATAAAAATCTGGGCTGTTGTGTAAAGCAAACCTTCAGTTTATAAGGAGCTTTGTGGCTACTCCGGGCTGCTGAGAGTACAAGGAAAGAGAGTGCATTCTCTTTAGCTGCTAGGGTACAGAAGGACAAGGAAAACTGTTGTGTATGCTGTCAAATGCACCAAGGAAAAAATTTAATGACATAGATTATTTCCCCACTGTTGAGCACACAGGTGGTGACACTGCTATAGCTGAGTTGCTGGCCAGCAGGCAGTGTCACTGCGCTGTGGCGGCAACGTTTTCATCTTAGCTATTTGACTGTTGTCTTGGTGTGGAGAACAAAGGTGGATGGAACAGAAATCAAAGCCGTACTAGCAGAGTGGCGGACAGTGGCCGACTGCCCATCATTCTCTGCAGCTCAGGATTTTTAGCACAGAAACCCAAGCTGTACTAACAGAGTGGCTGACAGTGGCCAACTGCCCATCATTCTCTGCAGCTCAGGATTTTCAGATCCCGGGGAGATGCTCATATCATTGGCGTTGTCTTTTGTGGATCAACTACCACAGTAACAACATTAATAATGATAAAACCTTCATTTGTTAAACTTGTAAAATAACGCCTTGCCTCTGCTTTAAAAGACTCTTTGGGCCATCTGATGAATCTAGCAAGTGATTTGACTCATTTCACCTACTAATATAGGGGGAAGTAGGAATATGGGTCTTTTTATTTAAGGCATTAGAGTATGCGCGTATCTTTATAAAGTTTGTGTATCCCTTACATTTCTGATACTCTGCTTTGTATGAGAAACCCCAACTCCTGCTTTCCCCATGCAGTCCTCAGACAGGTGCTGAGACTGTGCTTGTCCGTCCCTGCTCTGTGGGGTGATTTGGTGGGGGGTGGGGGGGCAGGTAAGCCATGGTGTCTCCCTCAGTCCTGCATCCAATGTTCTTACCTTTTCCACCTCACTAGGATTTAGAAGGTAGGAGGTGGTTTTGTGGAAGTAACGTATTCATTGGTCTGTAAGAAGACTGGAATGGTGAGCTGGAACGAGGCAGCTTTCTCATCTGTTTTCTCTAAGAAACCTATAAAATGGGCCTGTTGTATGGGAGATTTTAAGGATCTTATGTAGTTTTAAACAAAGTTGGTCAACCTTAGCATGACTGCAAAAAAAAAAAGATACTGATAGGGTGTTACAATGAACACAGTCACTTGGAGTGCTTGTTAAAATGCAGAGTCCTCAACTCCACACAAGATTGTTGAATGAAATCACCATGGGTCATCTGGAATCTGAATTCTTATTCAGGCACTTTTGATGTACTCTGAAGTTTAAAGAAAAAATATATTTCGACTAATATATTAGTTACATGGTGAACAGGCTCTGGTTTCCACAAATGAGAAGAGCCAAAACAGACAAACAAAAAACATGCTTTGGAAATAGAAAAAGTCAGAAAAGGGTAATGCATAAATTATTACAGTGTATTTTGGAATGTTGCAAGTAACATTATTCTCTTACATGGAAATGAGTGGAATGTGGCTACCATTTTTGGCACGCCAATTAGTACACAATGTGAAGATGGCTGGCTGGTTAAGAGTTTGAAACCGTAGTTTTTGTATTTTTGTTTGTTATTTATTTTGAGATAGAGTCTTATTCTGTTGCCTTGGGTAAAGTGCTATGGCGTCATCACAGCTCATAGTAACCTCGAACTCCTGCGCTCAAGAGATCCTCCTGCCTCAGCCTCCCAAGTAGCTGAGACTACAGGCTCTGCCTACAACCGCTGGCTAATTTTTCTATTTTTAGTAGAGACGGGGTCTTGTTCTTGCTTAGGTTGGTCTTTAACTCGCGAGCTCAAGGGATCTTCATAGAGTCTTACTTTGTTGCCTGTGGTAGAGTGCTGTGGTGTCATAGCTTGCAGCAACCTCAAACTCTTGGGCTTAAGCAATTCTCTTGCCTCAGCCTCCCAAGCAGCTGGGACTGCAGGTGGCAGTCATAACGCCCAGCTATTTTTTAGAAATGGGGTCTGGCTCTTGCTCAGGCTGGTCTTGAACTCCTGAGTTCAGAAGATCCACCCATGTTGGCCTCCCAGAGTGCTAGGATTACAGGAGTGAGCCACTGGGCCAACCTAAACCATAGTTTTTGAAGGTGGGATTAAAGGGGTGGAAAATAGACAGCTTTGTATCTGTTTGTTAAATATTATTTTCATTCCTGTCACTGAATAATTAAAAACTTGCTTCATATACGGTTGTGGTTTATGGTAGTTGTTTGCAAAACTAATAGATTTGATAAGCAGCGGTAACTATTTTGCAAAACTAATAGATTTGATAGGCAGCGGTAACTATTTTGGGGCTACCCATTTTAAGCCAGTGTTATTTCAAGGTCATGTGATACATTTAAAATGAGAATCATCTTTTTTTTTTTTTTTTGAGACAGAATCTCACTATGTTGCCCTGGTCAGAGTGCTGTGGCATCACAGCCCACAGCAACCTCAAACTCTTGGGCTTAAGCGATTCTCTTGTCTCAGCCTCCCGAGTAGCTGGGACTACAGGCTCCCGCCACAATGCCTAGCTATTTTATTTTTTATTTTTATTTTTATTTTTTTTCAGTTTTTGGCCGGGGCTGGGTTTGAACCTGCCACCTCTGGCATATGGGGCTGGCGCCCTACTCCTTTGAGCCATAGGTGCTGCCCTACACTCAGCTATTTTTTTTTTTTTTATTGTTGTTGTTGTTGTTGGAGTTGTCCTTGTGTAGCTGGCCCAGCCTGGGTTCAAACCCGCCACCCTTGGTGCGCGTGGCCAGCTCTGTAACCACTGTGCTACAGGCACCAAGCCAAGAATCATCTTAAAAGGCAATTTAGTGAGTGGGTTAGTGTCATCTTGGAGGTCTGAGCTTAATGTTGTCTAAGGCAGGATGCTCGTAAGGAAGGTATAAATGAAGCACATAATGGGGGGGGGGCTTTTCTCAGCCCCCCCCCCCATTTAGCCCACGTGGCCTCCCATCCTCCTGACACTGCAGGTTGTTCTGGACCTTGGCAGGAGGCACCCCAGGGTCCTGAGCCTTTCCTCCAAGCTGCCTCAGTTCCTCATTCCTTTTCCTCCTACTCCCTAAATACAGCCTGGACTCAGGGGTTTGGTGTTGGCCTCTTTTAGGGTCTAGTTCATGCCTGCAATTTTAGGTCTTTTTTCCCACATGATTAACCCCTAAGTTTGTATTCTTATTTCTAGTATCACCCCAAACTCCAGTCCTTAATTTTATGTCTGTCTAAACTGAAGTCATCATAACTTCCCTTTCTTCCTGCAGAAGTGTAACAAAAGCATGAAACTGCAAACTCACCTCTTTCTCTTGCTAACAGGCTGTGTCGTGAGGCTTTTCTGATGCCCTCAGGTCCCGGCTGCCCAGACTCAGGTAACTGCTGGGTGGCTGCAGACGCCATGTCTTTGGGGGATGCTGTACCTTGTGTCCTGGCATTCTGGCTCCCTCCATTACCTGGTGCCCTCCCTCACACCCATTTGGCTGTCCGAGGACAGTCATGGGCCTGCGAGGCCATTGTGATCACTGTGACTTGCACAGGATAGAGACTGGTGTTTGGGGAACCTTCTCCTCACTCCGCCTTTGCTCTTCATGCCTTCTGCATCTTCCAGACCTCGCCATCCTGACTGCTGCTGCCGCTCACTTGTTCTGGGACACCTTCAGAGGGCCCCTCTCCGTGGCTCTGCTCCTTAGGCAGGGCTTGTGGGGTAGCCTCTGTGGGCAAGATCTCCCCTGCACCTGGCTGACAGTTTAACATCAGGGTTACCCTGCACCTGAGTGAGGCTTGTTCTCTGTGGCTGCCTAAGTGACGGAAGTGCTAGCTCCTGCTTGGTCCTCTCCCAGCAGGTTCTGAATGTGGGTGGGGAAGAGGAAGTGAATTATTCCAGCCGCCTCATACCCCATTACCACGTTCCTGGCATCTGATTGGAACATGTCCCATGGAGGTGTTGTTATGAGGAGGTACTTAGGGACACCAGGGGCTATTCTGTAGCTTAGCACAATGTCTATATCATAATACTAGATCTGAGGGAAAGCTCTTTAGCTGCCAGCTGAAGACTTTTTGGGAAGGAGCTGGTTGGTAAAGTGAACTCTACCTAAGGAATTACCCTGAGAGTGTGAGGTCCGTGTGGTGGAACCATTTGTGGTATCAGCATTGGATGGTCGCTTGCCTTGTAAACGGGTTTTCAGAAAACTGGGCCTATCCGAACTAATGTAAGTGTGCACTCTTGCGTACAGGACCTCGGCCACGTCACTTCTAAGAAGGACTTTAATGAATGCAAAGGCATGGCCACTAAAGATAAGGGAAGAATTCAAAAATGTTTTAGGTTTACATCTCAAAAGAGCAAATGACAATTTCTTTGTGAGGATTATAACACAATCTTTTTGGCTTTTGGAAACACAGATGTGCCTGGTAAAAGCATTTTATTAACTCCTTTCAAAGACAAGAATCATAAGTAGGTAGATCTAGGATGTTTTTGCTTATCTTAATGTTTGAAGCTGTGCTGATGTAAAATTGCAACTGTGCTGAGCTCTGGGACATACTGAGAATGTTTCCTCCAGCTGGGAAGTGCAGGTTGGCACACTTGTGACTGCGGCGCGGGACAGCTCCATACGTGATTAACAAGAAGGTGTGATGTAGTACAGTGAGCGTAGAAGTAGCAAAGAAGGAAATCAGGGTCCATGGACCTGACCTCTGCTGTAATAGGTTGGAGGAGCTGAGCAACAATGTGAACAAAATCACGGGAGGCCATCAGCTAGGGGTCCCATCACACAGGAAACAAGCAGGTGGCTGGACCAGGACAGGGGCCCTTTGTCCTTGTTCCCTCCCTGGGAGGGTGGCTTCCCGTGGGAGCTGTGGCCCAGAGAGGAGCACAGCATTGCCACCCTGTCCCTTCCCCCTTCAACCTTGTTTGGAAGGGGCCAGTCTCCTGGGGTTCAGGGAGCATCAGAGCTGTTAGAAAGAGAGGGGGGCTGGTTGGATAGGTAAAGAGAGGTTGTTGGGCTATGGCAAAATCAGCAGCTCAGACTGGGTGAGATCCTGACTTATATTACTTGATGGAAATGGAGTTGAAAGGTTAGTTTGGCAACATGTGATGGATTGCAGTTGAAGAAAGGCCAGAGGCAAAAAGTCAGAGGCTGTTGAAATAGCCTGGCCAGGAGGCAGTGGAGCTTTGCCTAGGAAGGGGAAAATTGAGTGGCAGAGGAAGAGACTCAATCAGTGGACACTAGAGGATGGGGTGCTGGGGAGGGGCAGACGGGCACAAGTGGCCGATCACTCCATGGGGCCCCTAGTACAGGGCAGAGAATGGCTTAGAAAGCCTCCTTTCAAGAGAACTAAGATCTGATATTTGGAACTTAGATTTGATCCAAAAATAGCATTTTAGGAGGGCAATATGTATAAAAAGATCACTTTAGGTGGCGGCACCTGTGGCTCAAAGACTAGGGCGCCAGCCCCATGTGCCAGAGGTGGCGGGTTCAAACCTGGCCCTGGACATAAACTGGAAAAAAAAAAAAAAAAAAAAAAAAAGAAAAAGAAAGGTTCTGAAACAAAGTACCTCAATGATGAAGTTCTGCAACTTGTAGGACAAGAAAAGGCAAACTATTTAACATTTAAAAACATTTTAAAGTCAAGGTCTAATAAAAATGATTTTATTTCTTTTATTTATTCATTTATTTATTTAACAGTATAACGTTTTATTACTGACAAACTTTTTCTTAAATAAGTGTGTTTACTTCCTTACTGCACCATTTCCTTGTGGGTCTGCTGAGCTGTGTCGGCCGCATCAACACAGCCAGAGAGATCTTTGGCATTGACTTCTCTTAGCTGTAGTTGTAGAACATCTTGTAAAAAAAAATGTAGATTTACATAAAAATGATTTTAGAACTATTTTTACATATAATTTGACATTGCTTTTGTAAATATCCTTACAACGTAGGGTATAGTCAGAATAATGTGATCTTAATAATAATTTAAAAGATTAATATACCCTCAAAATCAGAATAGCACAATGGTAATTTGGGAGTGTATTAGAGCACTGTTGTACAAATACAGGCACTACAAATCAGAGTTTATCCGTTTACCTCGACTTTCTTTTGAACGTGTGTGTTGAAACATTAGGAGGGGCCGTCGGATCTGTTTTATATGTTAACAAGTTATACTTGTGTACAGATCTGTTAAAAAGAAACACCAGCATATCCTGTGTGAGAGTAAAGAAACAGTTGCAGCTAAATAGAAAAGCAGTAAAGGGTTCAAGTAGGTAATGTACGGAAGGAAAACTTAAATGTCAATAAACACAAAAATTTCATGGATAAAAAATACAAAATCACAAATTAAAAAAGTAAAAATTAAAAAAAAAAATTAAAATGAGAGCTTTTTCTCCCCCCCCTTGTCAAATTAGCAAAGATTTAGAAAATATTCGGTATGCTACCAGAAAATGGTAAGAACTGCACATTTGCTATTGCCTGGAGTTCTGTAAGTGCAACCTTCTTTTTTTGAGGAATAAAAATTAGATACTGTATGTATAAAGATCCTTGTAAATGGCCATTCCAGTTGTATCTATCAGTCATCTCCTAAGGAAAAATCTAAAATCCCATCAACGATTATGAATAACTCACAGCATTTCTTTCTGACAGTGAAAAATTGAGAATGGGTTAATTTTATGCTCAGTTGTGTTAGAATATCATGCAGGCATTATAAATCATGTTTTTGAAAAATAGCAAGCTTAAAAGAGTGGAGTGAAAAACAACATATTAACTCTGGTCCTGATTTTATACAAATTAAGTATAAGCACAGGAAAAGAATAGGGAAAATATATCAATTTAAAAAAATGGTTTGTTTCGGGTATTGGTGTCTTAGTTAAAAGCTGTGATTTCAGAGTTCATCAGATCTGGTTTGAATCCTGCCTGCTTACTAGCTATATAGCTCTGGACAAGTGACTTACTTGCTCTGGCTATAGGCAAGTTAATTTATTTAAGACCTACGTGGATTAATGCAATCATGCCCCTACAACTCTCTGGCAGTGCTTTTCTCACTTTTAGCACTTAACAAATGTTAATTATGTGGATTGCAGGTGACTTTTTATTTATTTTATTATTATTTTTTTGCAGTTTGGCTGGGGTCAGATTTGAACCCGCCACCCTCGGTATATGGGGCTGGCGCCCTACTCACTGAGCCACAGGCACCGCCCAGATGGTTTTTATTTTAGTCTTTCTAATTTGTATATTTTTAAAATTTTATGCTAAAGAGATTATAAAATACCATATAGGGAAGGAAGGTCTCTGACATTTTTCTAGTATTTCTGTAGTATAGACAGGGATTTTTTTTTTTTTAAGTATTATAATTTTAACCAGTTATGTATCTGAAACAAATAGTTTCAATTTTTGCCTGTTAGGGCTTTCTTTTTTTCTAGATCACTTGGCAGTTTTGGTTTATTTTTTCTGTCCCAAAGAAATTTTGTCTATGGTAAGTTGAATTGAAAAGAAATCCTCTTATGCCCCCTTTTTCTTTAGTTTTCTGAAGTCAAGGAAAACAAGAATCATTAAAAAATTCTCTAGATCTGAATTTGGTTAATATTAACTGCACATTTAGCACTCACATTTCAGACCTATTTAGTGCTAGCTTCTGTACGTCTTGCCTAATTGTTTAAATATGTGAGCGTGATTGTGATATTCAGGAGGTGGAGGAGAAACCCCTTGAGACTTTTGAGCTTGAGTTAAAAGGCTTATTGTGTCTTGCAGTGAGTTGATGTAGGTTAGTGGGAAGACTTCAGCATCTGGAACTCTTTCACCTTGGAATTGTGTCTTTCTCATAGAAGAAACACATTTGGGCTGCATACAGCCTGGAGAAGCTTTCAAGTGATATATAAATTTTTTTCACAGTCAGGCAAACAGCTTTTCACTTATAATAGCTTCAAAGTTTTTGGCTCCTTGAAATTACGTTACCTTTAATTTACTCTCAGACATTCTTTATTATGTCTTCTATGCCAAACGGGAGGATAAGGAAAAGAAAAAAAGGAGACAAGTTGTTAACATTGCCCCCCAAATTAATTATTAGTAGATAGGTTGATGGTAACATAAAACATGAAAACCACAGCATCTAGAATATATGCAACTATATTTTATTACTGTATTTTATCAAATTTAAGATAGTATCTGAATGACGTATCCTATTTCATATACATTAAAATGTGAAAAAAATAGTGTCTTAGAATTGATGAAATAACGATGAGTTTTTTAAAAAAACACCTGTTGGCACTTTTATTTTTCAATTTTCTTTATGGAACAAACAGAAAACTCATCTGAATGCATCTGAATTTGGAATTTAAGTATCTAATCTTCTTTTTTTTTTTTTTAGACAGTCTCAACTATGTCACCCTTGGTAGAGTGCTTAGAGACTCTTGGTCTAAGCAATTCTCTTGCTTCAGCCTCCCAAGTAGCTGGGACTACAAGTGCCCACCACAATGCCTGGCTATTTTTTGGTTGTAGCTGTCCTTGTTTGGCAGGCCCGTGCAGGGTTTGAACCCACCAGCCCTGGTATATGTGGCCGGCGCCCTAACCACTGAGCTACAGGCGCCAAGCCTAAGTCTCTAATCTTCAGTGAAAAGATGTGCCAGCTGTGGTCACTTTTGGGGCCCCTGGCGCCGCCTTACCTTGCACATAGGGCACAGCACAGATGGATTCTTTAGAGTCCAGTGTTGTTTCAACATGACCTTGCTCAGCTACTGGACTTAACGTAAGCAATGGTTAACTTTTTATAGCATTAATCTGCCAGCTTGCTGTCAACACATTGGATACCATAAAACAGTGTCACCAAGACTGTTTCACCAGAGCAATGCCGAAAGCCTATTAAAACTCACAGGAAAATGAAAAGTGTACTGTTAATCACTTAAAGCCTGACTTGACAGTAATCAAGTATTTGGATATAGATTCTAAGTTTAGCACTAGCCTAGTGTTTACATTATACATAAGCAAAAGTAGGAAAACAGAAAATGAATGGTTCTTGTTCACCAGAAGTTTAAAATCTAATAACTCAGTGATACCAGGCAAAGAAGACCCCTTTCAATTTCGTGTATCTGGGATGATTCGATTGGATAATTAAAGGTTGAAAGAAGTGACAGGACATAAAGCTGAGAGGCAGGGGCTCCGGAGTCCGACTGCTTGTATTCAGAGCTTAGTTCTAGTACCTTCATGACCTTGGACAGGTCACATTCTGGGCCTGTTGCCTTGTTTATGAATAGGGTTTAATGATGGTTCATTTTTCTAGCATATACCAAACATTCATTAAACTGAGCATTTGATATAATTAATATTGTTATGATCTGCTTTGTTTCTTAGTGAAGAAAACATGGCAACGAGGGGTGAGAAGATCTGCTCTTGGTGTCATTAGTGTGGCTGCAGAGGTTTTAAATAAAGGTGCCAGGTCACTTTTGGCATTATAGTGAACGTTATGCACCTTGAGAGCAATTAGATAACGTTTTTAAGAGAAAAGACTGAAAGTATGATTGTAGCAACTACTTATATTTTACCAGTAGTGTCTCAGCCAGCGTTTCCTGGGTTTCCCCACGTCGTGCAGTGGTTTCAGCACAGTGTGGTTTAGGTTATAATGGAGAGTAGGAGCTGTGCTTTGTCCATTGTGACAGCGACTTTCCTTTTGTGCCATGGGTTTCTGTATCTTAGGTTATATAGCCAAATATTACTGTCACCAAAAATTATATGACCATCCAGAAGAAGTGAAATGATTTTAAAACTGCCGGACGTTGATATTTTAACTGTTGTGTTTCCGGCCGCCCAGGGTGGTGGGGTAGGTCCTATTGTATTGCATTTCACTTTTCCTTCTCAGAAGCTGCCGCTGCATGCACCGGTGATACACGTCTGTTTCTCCCCCTGGACTCTCTCTGTTCTTGGCTGGGGTGGGAGAGGGCATAGAACTTAGAGTAAGAGGAGGGGCAAGACTTCACTGTGCTTCTGGTTCATCTCCTTTTCTTTCTTTCTCTCTCTCTTCCTTTCTTTGGAGACAAGAGTCTCACTTTGTCACCCTGGGTAGAGTGCTGTGCCATCACAGCTCACAGCAACCTCAAACTCTTGGGCTTACGTGATTCTCTTGCCTCAGCCTCCCAAGTGGCTGGGACTACAGGTGCCCGCCACAACGCCCAGCTATTTTCGATTCTAGTTCTCATCGTTGTATGGCAGGCCCGGGCTGGATTCGAACCCCCCAGCTCCAGTGTATGTGGCTGGCGCCCTAGCCGCTGAGCTGCAGGTAGGTGCTGAGCCCTCATCCCCTTTTCCACCTCATGCGCTGCGGACTTCAAGGATCATCCCTCAGCTACAAAGGGGTTAGATGACATATTGTGGGTTTTTTTTTCCTTGTTTTTTGTTGTTGTTTGATGGCTTGAGATTGTTTCTGTGGAGATATTTTAAATTCCAGATAGCCAAATATCAAACTATCAATAGGAATGAACTAAATACTAAATGAATGGACCCTGACCCCCGTTCAAACACCACTCGGCTTCGTTTCTCATCTCTGATGTCCCTATGGCATTTTCTGTGGGTGACAAGGGTGAAGCATGTCTCTGCCTCTGTCTCCTCCTGACCTCTCCACCTCCCTGCCTGATTGCTTGCCCTAGTCTCTTTCTCACCATATTGGCAGCTTTTCACCTGCATAAGGAGTATCTAGGGCATTTTTGGAAGCTTACTATGTTGTCGTAGTTGTAACTGCCCGTGACTGTTCTAGAGTAGATGTGTGCCACCTAACTGGTTAGATAAAGGCAGCATTAAACCCAAAGGAATCAGCATCACAGCATTCGGGAGATCACTACATTTGGTCTAAACATCTGGCGACTGAATAGTCATAGAAGCTCAACAGTCTTGCAAGCTTGGCTGCTGCCTAGATACCCATTTAACCAATCCAATGGTCTACGACTGTGAAGCTTTCAGACCCTCCATCTGCTGTGGATAGCCATTAGAGGCAGCATAACCTAACAGTTCAGAGCAGGGGTTCTGGAGTTAGAACCTGGTTCTAATTTAGACTTCACTTTCCCACGTGACCTCAGGAAGGCTACTTAAATTCCAAAGAGGAGCCCAGAGCCTGGTGCTCGTTGTGAGTGAAGCAACAGTGATGGTGCAGCCTCAGCAAATTTGTCTTTGCCTCAGAACGCAGCGATTCTCAGAAGTGCTAAGCTGGTCTCACAGATCAGGATGGTCTGTTCATTTGAATTCCATCTTTGTTTTTGAGCTGAGTTGAGTCCATAAATATGTATGTTTAAGCTGGAAAATAATCTGAAGGCAAGTGAACACAGTATGCACACTGCTTAAACTCGGGGTAATTCAGAACCTTGTAGTGAGAGTAACAAATATGTGGCATCTATGAGACCAGATCAGCAGCCCGTGGGCAAAACTGTAAAGGGGACTCACAGTTCATACATCTTGATTAGCAGCAGCAATGGTGTGGTCACTGCACTAGGGAGAGCCCCTGTGTGAAATGTCCATGAGGCTGGACGGGACTGAGTACTAATGCACTAAACAGTTGTCAAGACGGGAGGGGTGACAGCTCACAGCACCAGTCTTTTGCAGTCAGAAGGTTTCATTCATCTGTGGAAAGTCTTAGAATCAATATCTTTATCTGAGGGCTGTCCCTTACATTTCCCAAAATTAAATGTAAATCCTTTTCGGTTCAATTTTTCCTCTATTTTTCTGCGTAGTTCCATTTGGATGTTTGGTTGGAAATGGATGGGATTTACTAGTTTAATGGAGTGGCCACTTGAGCCCAGAGGCTGTCCGCATATTGTGGCTTCTCCATGGATGCGATCATCAGAGTGGGGACTGTTTGTTGTATCATAGTTCTTTCTTTTGTGTAATTGTCTGCATGCTAGAATGGGAATATTTTTTAATATTTTTACCTTGGAATAATTTTTTATCAGACAAGTGCAGATTTTATTTGGAAAGGCAGGTTTGGGAGAAGGAAAAGCTGCTTTGGAAGGTGGCTTGTTTAGCAAGAGCTTCATGTGAACTTTTGGGAGGAGCCACCCATCGCCCTCGG
This sequence comes from Nycticebus coucang, assembly GCF_027406575.1. NCBI lineage: Eukaryota > Metazoa > Chordata > Mammalia > Primates > Lorisidae > Nycticebus > Nycticebus coucang. The sequence goes on from NC_069792.1 coordinate 11,458,593, forward strand.
GCTTGTGTGTCCTGACATAGGTCATTGTCTGCCCCTGCACCCATCCTCAGGTCCCCTGTGGGGCTCTGCTCTGCCCCGTGCAGTGGATGGGGAGTAGAGCTGCCTTCTGTCCTGCAGCATTCTTTCTTGGAGGCAGAACAAACTAGGAAAAAAAGTACCGTAAAATTAGTGAGACCTAGTATTGAATACCAGCTTTTCCAACAGTAGTTGTATAGTTTGGGGAGAGTTAATTAATTGCTTTGATTTCAATGTACTCATCTACAAAATATGAGTACAGATAATACTACCAATAATAACTGGGGCACCACTGGGAGGATTCTGTGGGGTCAGGTGGCGTGTGGTGGGTGAGTGTCCATCGTGAGTACTTAAGAGATGATAATTACCTTTCCCCTTGCTTTAATACTAATTTGTTCACATGTGGTGGGTAAATAATTTGGAAAATAGAGGATTTTCTTATTTCAGATATTTCACTTTCTCTTTAAACTAGATATCCCTTCGAGGTTTTACTCCCGTGGTAAATGTAGTAATGACTGTATTCATAGCACACCTCACGTCTTGACGCTCTTGTTCTCCTTTGACTGTTCTTTCCAACCTAAGAATGACTGTAATCTATTTAGTCCTCTATGTGAATAAAAGTTTTTAATGCTGAGACCCTCTGGCAGCAAGCTTCTGAGCAGGTGGATTTGGGTCCTAAAGGTAAAAACAATGTCTCTTACACCCATCCTTTCTCAGTCAAAGCTTTTCAGATGCTGGCGAATAAAATGGGAAAGTGACAAGGAATTCTTAGGGACCTATAGCTTGATCGTCATAGTGAGTCTTCCCAGTTATTCATTGCTGTGTAACAAACCATCCTGAAAGCTGATGGCTTAAAACAGCAACTACATGTGTTCAGCGTGCGGGTTTTAGTGTGGGCTGTGCACACAGTTTGGATTGGTCCCTGCTGGGCTTGCTCCTGGATCTGTGGTCAGCTGCTGGTTGGTGACCTGACTAGGGCCGTGGCTGGGCCCGTGTGTGAGAGAGTGAGCCAGGGACTGGGCCACACGTCTTCTGACACCACGGCAGAAGGGAGGGCAGCCCCAGTGCTTTCTGGCCTTTTTGCCTGGGGTTTGCTGTTGTCTTCGTGGCCAAAGCAAGTTACAGGGCTGGGCAGTGTGGGAGGGACTGCTCCAGGGAGATGTGAGCGCGCCATCTTCCACAGTGAATGTGCTTTTCTCCCCCCACCCCCGCCAGTTTATTTTTTTATTGTGATGAAATACACATAGCACAAAATGCACCCTCTTAACTATACTTAAGTGTATAAATCAATAGTATTAAATGCATTCACAATGTTATATATCCACCACCCTGTCCGTCTCAATAACTCCTAAAAGACTGAAACCCTGCACCTGTCACACCGCGTTTCTGCATTCTCCTATAAAATGCTCTCCTCAGCCGTCAGTCACAGCACTGACATGGAAGAGGGGGACAGGTTAGGATTTATCACTTTCTCCTCTTCTCTTTGGTCAGGGTAGGGTTATGAGTAGGAAGCAGCAGAAGAAAACAAAAACAGAAGGTTATTTGTCTTTTCATTTTTCCTGTTACAGTACTTAAAATTTAGAAATTGTCTTAGGATAAATTCTTGAAATGCTACTTGATTAAAACTCTGTCAATTGAGATGATAATCCCTGTTTTACTCTCCCCTCCCCCTTACTCCCACCAAAGCAGGGGTGGGGAGCAAATTCATGATGCTTTAGTAACTGGATCCATACAGCTCTCATTAGTTTAGCTGCATGATAAAATTTTACCTTCCTGTCTGTGAGTATAGACTGAACCATTTCTGGAGGGGCTGTCCCAGCGACAAATAGTCCTCCCATCCTGGCATCATCTTGGCCAGCAGCCTTGGATTTTAATCTCCTAAAATACTCTCCTTCCCTGTATGGGGCCAGTTATCAAGTGTTGCCTGTTCTGCTGCGTCTCTGAAACAGCTAATAACTCCTATCTCTTCCTGTATCTGGCTTCATTCTGCCAAATGAATCTCAGTTTCACCAGGTCCCAGCTCCCGAGACCCTCTGCTGCGTCCTCTCTCCGTCCCACTTCTCTTGGTCCTCTCCAGCAGTCCAGCTCCACCAGTGCCGTTCTCTGAGTTGTGCTCAGTCTTAGAACTTTTTCCCTGACACCCTCCCCCCTTTTAAAGACCTCTCTTATTAAACCTACTCACAGAAAATTTTCTGTCTTTGAATTTCCTCAGTGCTTGCTGGTGTTGTATATTTTATCTCTCCCTTCCTCAGGTATTGGCTGTAGAATTCATTGACCCATGTTTATTGATCAAAAAAAGACATTTATGAGCATCTGTGGGCTGGACATTGTGCATAGGTGAACAGAGTTGTAGCAGGTGCCTGAGGCTGGTGGGATAGGTGGGTATTAATCATACAAACCTGTGAAAGTGGCAGTGTATGGTGTCATGGAGGGGGTTATAGAGGTTTTTGATTTAGTTTAGGAGATGAAGAAAGACTGACTTGCCTGAGGGAAGTAAGTTGGGCTGGGTCTTCCTTCCCGAAGGCTCTGTGACTGCGCTGCTAGCTTGGTCTGTACTCAAGAGCAGTGGGAAGCGCCCACTCTGGTTGCACCACACACTCGGATTGGAGGGGTCGGGGGAGGGTGAGACTTACACAGTGCAGGTGAGAGATGGTGTGGTGGTCTGGGTATCAACAGATGAGGGTGGGGCTGAGAAAGGTTTTAGCAGGTAAAATATATAAGATTTGATGACAGATGTGGGGAGACACAGAGGAAGAAGGTGTCCCAGATGACTTGTGGATTGCTGGTTTGCCTAAATCCCAGCCCATACGGTGCCTCTGCAGATTAATAAGAGGTGCCTTTTTGCAAGAGCACGTGGCTGGGCTGGATTCTTGCGCTTACTTCTTCCTCCGGTCCCTTGCGCAGTGAAGGGACTCTCCAGTCCTGACAGGAGCAGCCCCTGGCCAGCTTTCCTTCATCACACCCCTCCAGACCAGGTGGTATTTGTCTACCCCCCCTTTTTTTTTTTAAATCAAATGTCAGAGACTTGAGTGTGTAAAAGAAAATGGGAAGGATCCAATATAGAGGTGGGCTAATAAGGACTGTATAGGAAAGAGAGTAAAGCATGATTGATGGAGCAAGATCCCTGAAAGGGAGAGGGACGTGGAATCTTACTTGGAGGAATGGGCCTGCGCTTGGAAGAGCACAGCTGCTCAGGTGATAGGAGGAGGACTGGAGGGTGCAGGGGTGAGTGAGCCTGTGTGTTTGGTGTTAGGAACTTATACATGTAGCCGTCAGAGGGGATCCTTCTTTCTCTGCAAAGTAGAAAGTAAGGTTACTAATTTATGCCTTGCCCCTTTATCCAGAATATAAATTTATTGGGGATAAAAGGGTATGTATGTATAAACATACTTATTGGTTCTTTCAAAGCACCAGTTTGATAATTACTTAATTGTTGGGTTTCACTGAAAAATTAGACTCATTAAAAAATTAGACTTGTATTTACTTAAATATGAAATCACATATATAACTCACTATCAAGTTTGTAAAAATATCACATGCTGTGAACAGATGCCATACTACGTTATTCCTAACTACTTCCTGAATGTTACCAATTTTAATTCATAATTTTTTGTTTTTTGGAGACAGAGTCTCACTGTGTCAACCTCAGTAGAGTGCTATGGCATCACAGCTCACAGCCACCTCAAACTCTCAGGCTCATTTGATTCTTTTGCCTTTGCCTCCCAAGTAGCTGAACTACAGGTACCCACCATAATGCCCCCCTACTTTTAGGGACAGGGTCTTGCTCTTGCTCAGGCTGGTCTTGAACCTGTGAGCTCAGGGCAGTCCACCTGCCATTGCCTCCCAGAGTGCTAGGATTGTGGGCATGAGCCACCGTGCCCGGCCCAATTTAATTTATAATAAAGTATCTGTAAATAAATCTTATAGGGTGAAAATGGCAGAATCGTGCTAATACAGTAGTTTGGTACCTAGGCTTTAGAGAGATGCATGTTACCCCTTTGAGATTTGAAAATAAAGTACAAAGACATGGTGACGTACATGTGGAAGAGAAAACAGAGAGAAAAGCTACATGAAATCATGGATTTTCAGAAACTTAAGCCCCAACAACATATGTAATACATACAATAAAAATGAATCACAGTGCCTGTAGCTCAGTGAGTAGGGCACCAGCTCCATATGCCAGAGGTGGCAGGTTCATATCTGGCCCCAGCCAAAAACTGCAAACAAAACAAAACAAAAAACAAAACGAATCACATGGCTGCTGTGTTTCACCGCTTACCAGACACACTAATACATGCTGGCCCTATAATACATGGAAGGTAGATGGGACTTTGTAAAGGAAGAAACTTTGGATTTCCTTAGGGGCAGGCAGAAACAAATGGGTGGGACACCCTTGATTCTAGGTCTCAGGATGTCATAGTCAAGCGCCTCTCACCCTGGACATCCTGAAAGGATCGATTAAAATTTTTTTTTTTTTTAGGAGGCCTGAGCTATGCAGTTCCAAATAGCTTGGAGAATCTAGTGGAAACACATAGACCCTTTTATACTTTGGTGATTATGCTCATTTGATCTGATTGCTGTTGAGTGATGTAGCAAGTTTTATGATGAATATTTTGTCTTCTGTTTAAGCCAGTGGAAATTATTTAAAACGGTTTAAGTTTGAATTTGTGTTAGATAATTGAACCCCATTATGAATTGCTTAAATTGGTAAATCAGGAAGTAGTTGGGAATAATGTTACGTGGCACATTTTAGTAGTATTTAATAGTTTTTACACATTTGGTAAAGTAGTGAGTTTTATGATACCAGGAAATATTTTTGTGCTCGATTAGAATTTTGCATATAGTTTAATAAAAATAACTTAAATGGTGTATCTAGAATAGTGCTTTACCAGTGTAGGTGATGAAGGGACAAGGGGGTGATGGTAGACCACTTGTCACATAATTGCGTGTTCCAAACTTCTGTTTATAGAGAATCTTGCTCTGGTTATTGAATACTCCTAATGCAAAGTAAGAATTAAGAGTTGTAGCATATAAAAAAGATAGAGAATAGCATATTTTATCTTCAAATTATGGAGACAAAACCTAATTTAACTGTGGCTTGGTGATTTAAGTGAAAATAACTTTGCCATTTTAAAAAGTCGACGTGCTAATCGTTTTCATATATGATAAAGAAGGAAATTTTTTTTATCATTGTTTATTGATCTACAAAGATTTTAATACTCCTAATGCAAAGTAAGAATTAAGAGTTGTAGCATATAAAAAAGATAGAGAGTAGCATATTTTATCTTCAAATTATGGAGACAAAACCTAATTTAACTATGGCTTGGTGATTTGAGTGAAAATACTTTGCCATTTTAAAAAGTCGACGTGCTAATCGTTTTCATATATGATAAAGAAGAAAGTTTTTTTTTTATCATTATTGATCTACGAAGATTTTCAAAATAAAATATTAGCGTTAAGATTCTGCACAGGAGCTCTGATGTAAAGATCTGATAAATACTAAGAAACAGCTTTCGATGCTGTCTAGTACGGTCTTGGAACCTTTTTATTCCTGCATCCGCAGAGCCCGAAACACGCAAATACCGACAAAACTAGTGCTGTATTTCCTGTTATCATAAAACTCCTTTTTTTGTGATTATTGATAGTGATTTCAGTTAAAGTACTGTGATTCTGTACATCGCTTGGTTCCCTTGGCTCGTGGCTCTTCTGTGGAAGGAGTGTGCCTGTTCCCTCTGGTGGTTCTTCTCTAGTCCTGTCAGGTTTGAAGATTGTCATTTATTGTCTGACTCTTGGGTCATTCACTTGTTCCCCATGAAATAACTTAGACATGTCTCTTAATGTAATTACTAGCTCATTTGCTGATTAATGGATTGGAGTAATGGAAAAAGTTTACTAGTTACCCTTCTGTAAGAATCTAATTTGAGGGATTTTAAATAGTAATTATGAAGTATTGATTACCAGAGTTGGGTAGCTATTAATAGATGACCCACCCTGTGCCTTACTGAATGCCTGACATTCAGGGGTAGGATGCCAGGTACATCCAGGTTTGAGCCAGGGCATTAAGACACCGAATGTTTATCAGGTGAGGCCTGTTAAGGTGTTGGCAAGGATTTCTGGAGGAATTAACTTTTGTGCAGTATTTAAAAAGTGTCTATAGTAACTGGAGAGAGCTGTGATGAAGGTGGGGTGTGTGTGAGGACAGCAACAATGTTTTGTATTTAGGGAACAGGAAGAATTTGGTCTAGAGGAAAAAGGGATGTGAAGATGCTGAAGGAGAGAGATTTCTAAATCACCCCGGGTTACTTTGGCACTGGGGAGGATGGCAGGACAGCTATGTCTTGACGCAGTCACCTCTGGCGTCCTCTCCAGCCGTTCTCTAAGTCCTCAGGAATACAGTCTCCACTTGAGCGCTGACTTTCTCTCCTCATGGAGGCCTCCGTGTACAGAACCGTTGTCAGTGTTTGTAGATTTTATTGCTCCGGTTTGAGCTCCCAGACCCTGCCCACCGCTGGCCTTCTCTGTTGGGCTGTGCACGGACTTGCCGGTCTCTCGGGTGCCTCCATCTTGTCATTTCACACGTGGTACCCAGCTTTGTGTTTACCCCTCAGAAACCCAAAGTTGCCCACCTCCCCCTGGGTCACGGGCCTTCTCACTGTCCCCCTAACATTTTCACTGTTGGACCTACTCTTTAAAAAATATGTTTCCCAATCAGGCCTGACCGGATCGTTCCTGGTTCCTGAACACACACAGCTGCTCCTCCTCCCCGCCGCTGCTCTTGCTTTGCTCTACTTCCAGAACCACTCTGTCCCCTCATACACATCCCTGCCGGTCGCAGTCCTGCTTGGCTTCAGGTTCCATTTCAAAAGTGACCTCTTCTGTAAAGCCGTTGCTGACTTGGCTTTGCTCTCTCCTTATTTGGATGGAGCACATACCCGCTCGTGGGCTGTTCTCCAGCAGGAACGTGAGTGAGGCGCGTGGTCTCACCCTGGGGGCCTGGGCTATCCCTGTGGAGTCTTTGCTGGCCCTTTCTCCGATCTATGGGGGGCGGGAGGTGGGGGCCATGCCGCTGTAACCCTGCTGCTTCTCTCTCTCAGATCGTAAGACAATTATCTATGTGTCTGTTTTCTTCTTTTAAGTTATAAGCTATCTGAAGGTAGCCTAGGATTATTTTAGTATTTTTATTAATATTTTCCTGTTGAAGGGTTAAGGTCTGATTTCTAAAATAGGTAACTGCATTGTAATGTTACCTAACAAGTAACAAAGGAACATTTGTTTGGTTTAGCTTGTAGTATTATGATAACTCGATAAAATGGTGGATACCCTTAAAGGAGGGATGTGATGTGTATGTGACTAGAAATCAGCTAAGTTGGAGGAAAGTAGGAAGATAAATGTAAGAACAAAAATCCCCAAAGCTTATCCATCTTATTTTTGTATCCAGAAAACAAAAAGGTATTTTTGTTCTGTATTTTGTAGCCAGAAAACAGCTTAGAGTAGTAGATTTACATGTTTCCGTTGAGTGGAAGTTCAAAGAAAAACTCTTCATAAAAGTTGTTACCTTGTAATGGAATTATTATAATGCTGAGTCAGCATCATTGTTAGTGTTTTTCTTTGCTGGTCTGACTAGATTGAGTTCATCAAGAATTTGTTTAAGCCCAAGTGCCCATCGACCCACGAATGGACTAGCAAATTGTGGTACATGTACACCATGGAATATTATGCAGCCTTAAAGAAAGATGGAGACTTTACCTCTTTCATGTTTACATGGATGGAGCTGGAACATATTCTTCTTAGCAAAAGTATCTCAGGAATGGAAGAAAAAGTATCCAATGTACTCAGACCTACTGTGAAGCTAATTTATAGCTTTCACATGAAGGCTATAACCCAACTATAGCACAAGAATATGGGGAAAGGGCCAAGGAAGGGGAAGGGAGGGGGGAGGTTAGCGTGGTGGGAGGGTAATGAGTGGGGCCACACCTATGGTGCATCTTAGAATGGGTACAGGTGAAACTTACTAAAGGCAGAATACAATGTCTACATACAATAACTAAGAAAATGCCACGAAGGCTACATTGAACAGTTTGATGAGAATATTTCAGATTGTATATGAAATCAGCACATTGTACCCCTTGATTGCACTAATGTACACAGCTACAATTTAACAATTAAAGAAAAAAAGAATTTGTTTAGGTTAGCATGGTGGCTCATGCCTGTAATCCTAGCACTCTGGGAGGTAAAAATAGAAAAACTAGTCAGGTGTTGTGGTGGGCACCTGTAGTCCCAGCTACTTGGGAGGCTGAGGCAAGAAGATCACTTAAGCCTAAGAGTTTGAGGTTGCTGTGAGCTATGATGCCTCAGCACTCTACCCAGGGTGACAGGGTCTCAAAAAAAAAAAAAAAAAGAATTTATTTGCTTTTTATTCCTAGCACTTAGCCGAGTGTCTGAAATTGAAACAGTATTTAAGGGTGCAAAGAAACTTTAGATATTTTTTATCTCAAAAAAGGGGGTAACTGTTTGTGAGATGATGGATATGTTAATTTGTTGGAATATAGTAATCTTTGTTATATCAAACCATCATGTTGCACACCTTAAATAAATGTAATAAAAACCCAACTTATTCTTATCTCTAATAGCAATGATGATAGAAAATGCTGATGATTCTCCTGAAGAAGGATTCATCAGTGTGTCATACAGTAATTTATATAAATTCATGTATTTTTTTTTCTTTTTTTTTTTATTGTTGGGGATTCATTGAGGGTACAATAAGCCAGGTAAATTCATGTATTTTTAATTTGTTAGTAGTGGGATCTTTGATCCTTGAGATCACAGTTATGGGGTGCTGGGTATAATTTTGATGTTTTTTTATTTAAATTTCAGGTTTTAATTCCCTTAGCAGTGTTTTGGTAGCGGTTCTTGGAATGATCAGAAAGAATTCTTATAGTATCACTTTTTTCCTTTACATGTTTTTTAGATGAGAAGTTTGTGATGTTTATCAGATGGGAGTGGGGGGTTGAGAGAGGGGTGAGAGACACCTTGAAACGTATTTTAGATGTCAAAATATATGTTTTTAATTCATTATAATTCTTGTGTAGACTGCTTTATTTATTTATTTATTTGGAGACAGGTTTCCTGGTTTCCTGGGCTTCAGTGCAGTGACCTGATCATAGCTCACTGCAAACTTAAACCCCTGGGCTTACGTGATCCTCTGTTCTCAGCCACACGAGTAGCTGGAGCTTAAGGGATATGCCATGATAACCAGCTAGTTTACTTTTTGTAGATATTGGGTCCCACTCTTGCCTAAGCTGGGTGTGAGCCTTTTAAATTTTATCCTGATGGCGTTAGTCTCAGGTCAGGATTCTTCCCAGTGACATTGACGTCACTCATTCTGGGAGCACTGACCTGACAGAGGGCAGGTGCTGTGACTGCTGTGTGTACAGTCAAACGAGCCAGTCACTGAGCTCTGTCTGCCTTGTGGAAGATGGACGTCTTTGCTTTCTTCATTGTATGAGCTGTATTAAAGTTGGTACGTTGCCATTCTCATATGCAACAGATTTCTTTGAGATTAAAATCCAGTTCTAATCAAGATTCAGATTAGAATCTTTTCAGTGTCTTTTCGTTGCTGTTGAGAACAAAGATCCATTTTTATCTGCTTTCCACTGCCTCTTGATATTGTTTTAGAGACTGTACAATGCCATACCTAAATCCTTAATGTCTCAACATTTTATATTTTATATGGTATATTTGTGCAGGCATTTTATATGCAAATATTTGTGTCAAGGATGATTAGCCTGGAACCTTTTAGATTTAAAAATGGTGGATTTTTCAAAGACGAGAATGCAGGATGTACCCCGTAGAGCAGTGTGTTCACTAGAGGACAGCACGGAAATGTCACTTAGGCTCCAGCTAAGGTGGTGACAAATGGCTGTGATGCCACCTCCTAGATTCCTGCTTCAAAAAGAGTTGGAAAATAGATGACTGCAGACACACATCTGAGGGAGCTCACGCAGGCAGGCGAGGGTGTGCAGGAAACTGCGCTGAGGTTGTTATCCTTGGAGAGTAAGACAGGCAGCGGAAGAGGGAAATAAAACTTAAAAAAGTTTAGTATTCTTCACTGTCAGATGTTTTTCTTTTGTTATAATCATAGGTTACTTTTACACTAAATAAAGTAGACCAGTTGACTTTTTTTTTTTTTTTTTTTTTTTGCAGTTTTTGGCCGGGGCTGGGTATGAACCAGCCACCTCCGGCATATGGTACCAGCACCCTACTCCTTTGGGCCACAGGCACTGCCCCAGTTGACAATTGGTAAGCATGATGGTGTAATAACCCAGTGTTCCCTGTGGTTCTGCTGTATTACAAGTACCTCCAACATCCTGTGGACAGGCGGGGATATGAGACGGCTGTGACTGTCCAGCTTCAGAGCCAAGTGTAAGCAGTGAGCAACTGTGTGCCTTGTGCTTAAGGACTTTTACTAGTTGACTTATGTAGAGTCCCACATCACAATTTTTTTTTTTTTTTTTATAGACAGGGTCTCACTTTATGGCCCTCAGTAGAGGGCATCACAACTCACAGCAAACTCCAACTCCTGGGCTTAGGCGATTCTCTTGCGTTAGCCTCCTGAGTACCTGGGACTACAGGCACCTGCCACCACGCCTGGCTATTTTTTGTTGCAGTCTGGCCGGCGCCGTACCCACTGAGCCACAGGCACCACCCCCATGACAATTTTAAAGTAAAAGAAAAAGATAACTCCTGGGGAAAGAATCCATGAGGCCTGTGGAATTCCTTTCCTTGGGGAAGAGATGAGAAGGTTGAAATGGAGTCCAGAGCAGTTTCAAAGCCAAGTGTAGCAGCCTCATCAGATACAGCGTGGCGGCCTAGTGACTTATAATGAGGGTGGCATGTAATTAGAAATTGTCCCTGTCTTTTCTGAGTACTGATGAAAACCATGGCTCAGAGGTTAATTCAAATAATAATTAATATTGGCCCCTGTCAGTACAGGGTGGTAATGAAATCTTTCGTTATTTGATGACTTTGACTCTAAATGTTGAATGAGGAGCAGAAATGGTGTTATTCTGCACACTAATTGTGGGGCAGCTCCAACAACTGAACGCAGAGCAGCAAAGCAGCGGCTGTATGGAAGGTGTCAAGCACAAAATTTCTTTGTAGCCTGTAATTGCCCACAATAGACGCAGAAATATAAGTGTTACTTCATTGCCTAAAGTGGTTATTATTTAGAGTGAGAAATTATTAGGAAGGCACTGGTAATTGTTGCTACCATTGTGGACTGGGGAAGCGTTTGCTGGTTCCTTACTTTGCCAACTGTATGTGGTGGATGCAGTACGCAGCATTAAACCACACATATTTGTGTTACTTTAAAAACAAAAATCAGACGGCTTTTCAACCTTGAAAGTCAACAATTCTGTAAATTGGTGCACCACATTTGACGAACATTTTTCATATGCAGAGGTAGGAGTTGCAAACAATGTAGAAAAATGTAGTTGAGATAAGAAATTATGTGGAAATGTGTAAGTATCCATCAACACAGATCAGCTGTAGCTTCATGAGGCTGCAAATGACAGGTACAATTGTCTGACTAAAATAATTTTGGTAGAAGGAAGATGTTTAGGCAGGACAGTTTTAAAAAAATAATTATAATTTTCTTCGTCAAGTGACTTGCTTTGAAATTACAGTTTTCTTTTTTGATAGTGATTTATTTTATTTATTTATTTTTTTTGGCCAGGGCTAGGTTTGAACCTGCCACCTCTCATATATGGAGCCCACGCCCTACTCCTTTGAGCCATAGGAGCCACCCACAGTTTTCTTTTTTGAAGTGTTTGTTGACTGAGCTTCTGCAGCTTGACCTCTTGAGGATGATGTTTTATAACATTCTAAGCAACATCATATTTTAGAGGAAAAATAATAGAACAAAATAAGAAGAATTTATACACTATTTGAGGACTCTGTGATACTTCAGATACCCAAATAGTGGAACACTGCTGACACGTTGCAGTAGACAGAATAACAGACTCAGACCTCATGCATCCTTCACCAAGTCTGTTAACTCAGGCTGGTTTTATTTCATTCATCTTCCTTCTAGCTTTCCCCATGTTCTGTATTATTTAGAAGCAAATCCCAGATAGCCTGTTTTTTTTTTTCTTTTATTTCAAAATATTTTAATTTATATTATTAAAGGGAAATAATTCTTTCCAGTATATGTAGCTATCGAAGTTTGTGTGGAAATTTTAAGGAAGTTGTTTATTTATTTTTTTAATTGAAAGACAGTACTGTATTTGAGGAGGGATTTGCAAGCATGTTTTCTTAGCTAGAACATACAGAGTGATAGGCAATTGTTGGACAGTTAGGAGAAGGAGGTTTAATTTGATTCCAGGAGCAATCACAGAATGCTGAAATGAGAAAGGCAGGGTCAAAGCATTTTATGTACAAAAGCAACGTTCTTTTGTAGCATTGATGTCACCCTAGAGTTGATGGAAGGATCATCAGGAGACCGGAGGCTTTGGGGAAGATAGAGGTGATGAGGGGCTGCTGCTGAGGTAAACGAACACAGATTCTGGGAGAAGTCAGGGAAGAAGTGTCACACTGTCATCTAAGCGACCTTTACAAAAAAATCCAGATCTTATCACTTCTCTGCTTAATGTAATAGGTCAGCTTCTCACTGTGTACCTTCATGCGAGCTGGGAATTTCCATGTGAGATTTGAGAAGTGAAGAATCTTTAATAAAAAGATAATTATTTTAAAACAGATATACTTTATTTCCCAAACCCTAAATTCAGGCTCCCAGGGATGGTTGGGGTGAAACTTGGGGCAGAGCTAGGCCTTCTGAGGTGGGAGTGGGTCTTGGGAAGCTTCCTGCACTCCCAGGGACTACTGGGGTAGGAGCTAAAGAAAATGCAGGTGAGTGGGTGGGGAATGAAGACAGCTCAGAGCTCATGAGGGGTCTCTGTTGGGTCAGGCTCGGCAGCAGGTGTGTGTGTGTGTTGTGTGTGTGCGCTCACGCTCTCCTCCAGCCCCTGGAGACTATCCCAGAATGACTGATAATCCCTGTGGACAGTTACATGCCCTGGTCTCACTGCTCATTATGGAGCTGCTTGGAGCTGCTTGGCCTCAGCAGTGAAGGGGTCTTGGGAACTGCCTCCTTTACCCTCTTCTGCCCCCACCCTGACCGGATCATGGAGTGGGGAGGGAGGGAGGGCAGACCAAGCCCGACCCAGCCACTGGGGCCGATGTGGCACAGACTATAGGAGGACGCAGGGAAGGCCAGGTGTTCCCTTAAAGCCCTGGGCCACTGCCTCAGCGGGGCCCCTCCGGGCCCCTCCTGGCCCCTGGTACCCCCTTTCCTGCTTTGTTCCCTCCCTTTTGGCCTCAGGTGCAGTACGGGACACACCCCCTGCTTGGAGCTGACCTGCCTTCTTGGACTCCCTTACTTGGCTGGCTCTTTCTCCTCCTGGCTATAGCCCTGGTTAGGCCCCTGGGCATTTGACCTCGGCAGGCCATTCCTGTTTTCATAGCCCCCAGCTCACCTGTAGTTATGTGTTCCAGGTCTGCATGCAGGGGGAGGGGATTGTGGGGGCAGAATTGACAGCAGGCTGAGTGTGGGTGGTGGAGCATTGAGGGTGCAGGTGGCACAGTAGTGTGGGGCTGGGAGCAGCAAGAGTTGGAAAGAAGTATCCTGTCTGGAACATTTGTATTTTGAGTTGGTGGATAGCTAATTGCATGTCTCCTTTGATCAAAGAGAAATGTGACTAGGGAAGGACCTTAGAGTTTTACAGGTGATGTTAGAAAGTGACAGCAGTGATTCGACATGATTTTCCTCCTGAGCCCTCAGAGTTAAGAGCTGGCAGCTCTGGGCTGACCTTGGGCATGCATTTTTGATGTCTAGCTTTTAGAGCAGTGGTTCTCAACCTTCCTAATGCCATGGCCCTTTAATATAGTTCCTGTGGGTCGTGACTGGTTGAGAACTGCTGTTTAGAGTCAGACACCAGCTCAGTGAGGGGCACGTGATGTCATCTATGCTGCTTACTGGTGATATTTAATTTGATCGTTTGGTCAAGGTGATTCATTCTGTCTTGAAAAGGAAGTTATTAGAATTCTGTACATAACCTTAGTTTATTATGAGATTTGTTTGCTTAAAGATGAAGGAGAGAGTATTCTTGTGGTATATTTGTTTAGTTACTTCTAGGCTATAATGGAATCACCTTTATTAGTGATTAGACTTGGCAGTAATTTGGTGTAGAACTTTACTGAGAGCTTAAAGTTATTTCACACTTATCTCAGAGTATTCCCAACACTGTATACTTTATCTAGAGGGAAAGTCACTGTGGTCCTTATAGATGGGGTTGTATGTAACCCCAGCTTCTTGATTGTTACTTTGCTCTTGGTCACGCTACTGCTTAAGTGGTTATGTAGTTAAACCTTTTTGATGCAGGAGATAGACAGATGGTGTGAACTGAATCGTGGAAAATAACTAGCCCTAAAAATTGATTGATTTAAGTTAGATTTTACAGTCATATAACACATAATGACTTCTGGTCAATGACAGGTGGTGTACGTGTATAGACAGACGGTGGTCCCAAAAGATTATCATGCAGCTGGAAATTCCCATCATCCCGTGATGTCATGGCACACACACTGGTCCCGTGTTTGTGGTGGTGCCGACGTCAGCAGACCTGCCATGCTGCCCGTCATGTGAAAGCACAGCCCAGGCAGGTGTGGACAGTGAGTGATAATTTGATAATGTGATGAATGATTGCTACTGGTGTCTATATTTACTACACTACATTTTAATTTTTTTTAGAGTATCCGCCTTCTTCTTGCAAAACAAAGCTCACTGTAAAACAGCCTCAGGCAGGTCCTCCAGGAGGTATTCCAGAAGAAGGCATTGTTGTCATAGAGGTGGCAGCTCCTTGCCCGTTACCATCCCCGGAGACCATTCTGTAGGGAAGATGTGGAGGTGAAAGACAACGATATCGGTCATCTCGACCCTGTGTAGGCTTAGGCTAATGTATGTGTTTATGTCTTAGTTTTTAACAAAAAGTTTGGGAAAAATTTAAAAATTAAAAAGTAAACAATGCAAAAACGCTTGTATAGAACAAGTATATAAAAAAATTTTGTGCTATTGTACAATGTGCTTTTTAAGCTAAATGTTGTTACAAAAGAGTCAAAAAGTTTGAAAAAAATTAGTTGACAAAGATGTTACAGAAAGCTAAGGTTAATATATTATTGAAGAAGAACTTTTTGGATACATTTAGTGTAGTGAAAATGTACAGTGTTTATAAAGTCTGTAGTATTGTACACTGGCCTTCACAGTCATTCACTACTCACTCCCACAGAGCAACTTCCAGTTCTGTGAGCCCCATTCATGATAAGTGCCCAAGTCAGGTGTTCCATTAAAAAAGAAACTTTTGCATACTTTATTTTTACTGTGCCTCTTCTGTGTTTATTTTATTCACTTAGTTATTCTATTTTTTTGAGACAGCCTCATTCTGTCGCCCTGGGTAGAGTGTGGTGGCGTCACAGCTCACAGCAACCTCAAATTCTTGAGCTCAAGCAATCCTCTTACCTCAGCCTCCCAAGTAGATGGGACTGTAGGTACCCACCACAGCGCCTGGCTAGTTTTTCTACCTTTAAAAGAGTAGAAAGTGGGGTCTCTACTCTTGCGCAGACAATCCACTTGCCTCGCCACCCAGAGTGCTGGATTGCAGGTGTGAACGCACACACACTTACTATAGTTGCCTACAGTATTCAGTACAGTAACAGCTGTACAGGTGTGTAGCCCAGGAGCAAAGGCTGTATCATATAAACTAGGTGCAGCAGTCTGTAATGTCTAGGTTTGTGTAAGCACACTTTATGATGTTTGCACAGTGACAAAATCGACTAACTACACACTTCTCAGGCCGTGTCCCTGCTGTTAGGTGATGCATGACTGTGTGTGCCTTTGAGGATAGCATTGTCTTGCCTTCTGGGCTAACACTTGCGTAATGCATGACACTATTCGATATGAGGAAGAATTAGCCATACACCTAGAGTAGGGAACCTGGGAGATGGCGGGCTTTCTTTTTTTTATTCAAATAAGTCTGGGTTATGATTTTAGTGAGTGGACTGGAGATATTTTATAAAGTTCCAAAGCAGGAATATGAAAAATAGGGGCAGTTTTCATTTTGAAGTTACATAATTGTTAAGAAATTTAGATAGGTAGATCAGTTTTATGTCTTTAATATATTTGGAGAATGTGTGGGGATTCAAAGATTTATAAACGTTTTTTTCCCAGAACTTTCTTAAAAGTGACATATTTATCAGTTGCAAACTGACACATGGTTATATTATTAGTATTGATAAAATATCCCAGGAGTTAATTGGGATTGTCCATGCGTTAGTACTAGATCAACTCTTCGTGTGCTGCCCTGGGTGGGGGGGCTTGGGGCAGATGGGGTTCATCAGGCACACTCTGTGCACACTCAGCCCCCGAGTAACCTCCTCACTCCAGGGCGGCTGTGGGGTGAGCCCTGCCAAGGGGAGCAGAGAGCCGGACAGTGGCCTGCTCCTCCCCGCAGGTGTTGCTGCTTACCTTAGAATGGAAATCAGATCTCTTTGACATAGGGAAAAAAAAATTGGAATACATTATTTTTCCAGCATCTAACTGATGTTAAGTATGTGCATTCCAAAATGTTCAAGCCACTCAACATGTAGACAGGGAAAGCCCCCGCTCCTGATAATTTCAGGCACCATAATTATTCTTCTAGGCTTTTTAGTGGGAGAAAGGTTTCAGAGTGTGAGCTCAATTACATATATGGAACTCCACCCCACACCCCTCCCCTGCCACCTTTTTCTTCCCAGAATACCGTGGCTGGTCTTTTCATACCAACACACAGCGCTCTAATTTATCTTTTCAGCTACCTCAAACAACTATGTCCTGTTCCATATAACTTCATTTATCTGTCCTCTTTCAATGGCCGTTTAGGGTCATTTCAGCGTTTCACTATTGAAAATGGTGCTGCTCTAAAGATCAGCCTTTTATATACCTCTTTGTGCACCTTGGGATGAATTCCTAGCGGGTATTACAGGGTCACAGACTATGGTATGTGTTCCTGGATTGGCACCATAAAGGCCGTATCATTTCATGCTCTTTTCAGTGATGTGGTAGTTACCCACCCCCCTTGTTTTTCCTGCACTTACCAACTCTGGACATTACTGTCCTTTGCCAATTTGGTAGGTGCATTTATTTGATTAACAGTGAAGTCGAGTGTCATTCTACGTGTGTTTTTAGCGTTTTGTGTTTGCTTAAAGCCTGTCCTCTGCACCATCGTGCCTCACAGCCCGCAGCTCCTGTGACCTGTACTGGCTGGCCGTGACTGGGGGTGGGATGTGAACCATACGCCTTTCTCCCTCCCGCAGAGGGAATGGAGGTTAAGACAGCTGTCTCTAAGAGCAGTCTGGGATTATTCCCATCGCTGCTGCTCACCAGCAGTGGCTCCGTGGCAGGCTATTTAACCTTTAAGCTCCCAGCTTCCATTCTTCTAAAGGGGGTAACAAGATTAAACCAACAGGTACATCTGAAGCCTCAGCCCAGCACCTGGCAGAGGAGTGCGTGCCTGGTCGACATTTGCCACTGTCAGCAGCAGCAGCAGTGTGGGAAATTCCTTCCCTTCTTCCTCCCTTCCCTGTGGGAGTCCCTGTGAGTCCTGCTCAGCTGCTTTGGATCCTGGTCAGTCAGTTCTGGGATTCCCTTGGCAGTTGCTGTTTTTATTAAGCCCACTCGTGGAGGCGCTGAGGCCGTGGGACAGTAGCACAGCCTTGGTGTGGAGCCCGACCACTTCCCTCTGCTTGGTACTCTGGACTGGATTGTATCCCCTCCCATTCCTAATGTTAGGTCCCAATCCCCAGTGTGCCTATATTTAGAGATCAGGCCTTTAGGGAGGTAATTAAGGTGAAATGAGGTTGTCAGGATGGGATCCTAACCTGATAGGGCTGGTGGTCTTTGCTTAGAGGAAAAGAGAGCCCTCTCTTTCCTACTTTCCAGAAAAGAGGCCACATGAGCACACAGTGGAATGGTAGCTGCCTGTGAGCCAAGAGAAGATGCTTCAGAATGTGATGTACCATGCCAGCACTTTGATCTTGGACCTCCCAGCCTCCAGAATGGTGAAAAATTAGTTTCTGTTTAAGCCACTCCGTCTGAGGAACTTTGTTACAGAGCTTTGGTAGACCCAGATTGTTAGAGAACCATAGTCCTGACGAATGGATCCACCTCAGGCATTCTTGTTTCTAGACCAGTGGTTTGTGCATCAAAATGCTTGGTAAAACAGATTGCTGGGGCTCACCCCAAGAACCCCAGGTTTAGGAGGTCTAGATTGACGTGAGAAGTTACATTGACACTGTTACCATAGATCACCCTTGCTAGAGTGCCGAGGCCTCTTAGTTCACAGCAACTTCAAACTCTTGGGCTCAAGTGATCCTCTTGCCTCAGCCTCCCAAGTAGCTGGAGCTATAGGCACCCACCACAACAGCTAGTTTTTCTACTTTTAGTAGAGATGGGGTCTTACTCTTGCTCAGGCTGGTCTCGAACTCCTGAGCTCAGGCAAATCTACCCACCTTGGCCTCCCAGAGTGTTAGGATTATAGGCAGGAGCCACCCTGCCTGGCCTGAGAAGTTACCTTTCTAACCAGTTCTCCAGTAGTTCTGATGCTCATGGTGCTGGGACACATTTGGAGAACCACTGCTCTAGGTAGTGGGTTGGAGGGATCTCTGACAAGCGCACGGCAGACTCAGGGTGGGGATATTGGCTCTTCAATGCAACTATAAAGTTGTTCGAGCTCTCAGCAACTCCATTTCACCAACTGCAAAATGTGGATAATATTTATTCTGTTTATTGCATGGGATTATTGAAGATAGATGTATAAATTAAAAGTTTGTTCTCCTGATCTTCATACAAAGTGGTTGGGGTTTGGTGGGGGAAGTTACATTCTTTTTGCAAAAAGAGAAGAACAAACAAAATGTTGAAGTATTATAATAGCAAACTACAAAGCAAAGGTAAGGCATTTCCTTCCTTTTTGTTACCAGATGCTGCCTGTTCATCTGAGTTGCCAGTTGCTGGGACTTTCTTTTTATCTACTTCTCTGCACTCCCCACCCCACCTTCTCTTGAAAGCCAGACATTTTAGCCAAGAAGCCTTTTTTCTTTGGCACCTTGCGCTGGCCCTCCCTTGTCAAGGATGTCTGTGGCTTTTTTGATGATTGTGGCAATGCAAATGACAGAGTTTCTAGTTCTGCTACATGGGTAGGATTGTGGCCGTGCTTTTTGTGTCCAGGTTATTATATTTGAAGGGTCTTTTTTTGGGGGTTGCCATCTTAAAATGTTTTCTGTTGTACCAGTTTTACACACACACACACACACACACACACACGAAATTATAGGCACACTGCATTTCCAACAGAGTTACCAACCACAAGTAAGGGTGCTTTCATGTAGAGCTATGGTTTTCCAACCTGGTAGTCTCAAGTTGGAGACCACTTTACCCTCTTACTGAGAGCTCCAAAGAGCTTTTTGGTTTAAGTGGGTTATAGCTATAGATATTTACTATATTGGAAATTAAATCTCAGAACTTTAAAAATATTGAATTTCTTTAAAATTAAACATAGATCTAATACATGTTAATGTAAATATCACAACTTTTGTGAAAAATAATTGTTTCCCTAACAGAAGTTTCTTAAGAATTCATGATGTTGCTTTATATGTTTATAAATCTTTTACTACCTGGCTCGAAAAAATAGCTAGATTCTTTTAGCTGCTTCTGCCTTCACCGTGTTGCAGTCTGTCGTGTGGCTGAAGAACGTGACGACAGTCTGGTCCCATGTGGACGTGTAACTGAAAAGAGAAGACATCTGAATACGCTTTTCAGATAATTTGATACTACACCAAAACTATACAAAGGGTAGTTTCTTTTTTCTTTTTTTTTTTTTTGCAGTTTTTGGCCGGGGTTGGGTTTGAACCTGCCACCTGTGGCATTTGGGGCCAGCGCCCTACTCCATTGAGCCACAGGTGCCGCCCACAAAGGGTAGTTTCTTAAAAGTTAGTTGCAATGTGGAATCTGAAATTGTATCAGTGAAACTTTTGTGCTTGGTCTTATTAAAATCCATTGATCTGTCTTGCGTCTTAAATGTGTCTTTTATCTGTGCATGGTTTTGTACTATCTGTCCTTAGTAATTCAAAAATATTGATTCAATGAATTACTAAAATTTTCAAATACTGACATTTTATTAAACTGTATATATTTTTTAAGATCATGTTTGTTAATGTCACTATCTGTCTAATCAAAAAAAGTCTTTAAGTATTGAGAAACCGTCAGTGACAGTGCATAAAGGTTTTTCAAAATTCTGATTATTGCTTGAATACTCAAATTTTATGATTGGCTAACAAAACCATCAGTTTTCCTGGAAGTGACTTATTTTGTTCATTTTTGAAACATCTGCCAAACACTCAAGTTTGCATAACCATAGTTTGTCAGTGATCTGTTTTTTTGTTCAAGTAAAATTGGTGTTCTTTGGAAAAAGCTTGCCCTTTCCTTACACAACCTGTTTCTCCATCTGCCTTGAATTGAATGGCTACCGACATTTATCCACCGCATAGAAGGCTGTGAGCTTTCAGGAATGATGGCACAGAGAGCAAATCCCTTTATGTATATAGGAGGGCGGCTCAGACATTTTGGAAAAGTACTGTGCTGCTTAAAAGAAAAAAATCTTCTAACGTAGTTGACTTAATACACCAGAAATTATGTAATGACTGTTGTTTCCTTGAACACATGAACTTGGAGACAGGACACCACATTCAGTGATAGCACCAGTGGTTACAACGTTTTTAGATTGCCATCTTACTTGAATCACTTCAAGTTATGACTTTACGCTTAAGCCGCAGATTGTGTTTGGATATACCGTTTCCAAATCATATGGCCTCAAATGTCTGTTAACCTTTTCCCAATTATATATAAACATAGCTGCCTAGCCTGAGAACAATGTGGACGCATTCTTTAGCCATTTAGGACATACATTATAACAGGAGCAGCATGGTCTGCTATAGGCACCATTTTTGGAGTCAGAGACCTAGGTCCATGCCTGACCTCCTCCTCACTGACTGGATGACCTTCAACAGAGCCTTTTTACCTTCCCACTGTTTCTCTGTGATGTCAACTAGTTGGCTTATCTCTCTCTTGAGTCTTAGCTCTCAGGTTCTGTGGTCACAGATTCTAGAGGCACGATGGCAAGATCCCCTTCACAAGCTGGGGGGCCCCTCAGGGGCGTGCTGTGAAGCCTTCCTGTCCCTTCCAGCCAGCCTGTCTCTGGCCTAGAAAGGCAGCAGGCTTCCTGTGGTTGTAATTTTTAAATGCAGTGTTTGATTCAGCACCTGGGATAACTACATTTGAGTTTTGTAAACGGTCAGGTCTCACGGAGATACCCAGTATGTTTGGGAGTTTACACTGGGAGCAAGGAAAGTTGAGTGATTAGGTTAAGGTGGGTGCAGGCCAAAGGGGAGAACAGCTGACACTTACCGGCTGTCTTCTGGGTGCAGGGCATTCTGTTCAAGGCCACTTGTGACAATTACATGAAATTGCCTCTGAGCAGCTTTTGAGGGAGGTGATGGAATATTAATTTTCAGAGATGAGGCAGCTGAAGTCCAGAGAGCTGCTTTAATTTGCCTGAGGTGGGTCCAGCTGGCTTCACAACTGGTTCTCCCCAAATTTCTAGAAGCTGTTCTTTTCTACATCTCTTGCCAGCCACGATATTTCTGTTTTTCATTTTTCTATATGACTATTTTAAGCTCTAAGCTCTTCTAAAATATTGAAGAGATGTCACAATTGGACATTATTAATCTTTGATAGGTAGTGATTTTATCAGTAAACTTTGACATTTATATAAACTTAATTTTGACAATAGTCAATAAAAGCTAAAGAGAATGCTGATGTTACATCACAGTCCTGTCTTGAAATGATGTCGGCTCAGGGCTGTTAGGTGTGTGAAATTGAGGGCAGATAAGGACACCAAGTGCAGCTCTGACCTTCAGGTGTTTATAGGTTGCCTTTCCACATCAAGAACCAGAAACTGAAATTTTGGTTGATGAACTGTTATCTTTTATTCCTTCAGCAAGCATGTCCATATACCTGCATTATTCTAGTGATAAGTACTGGGGATAAAAGGTGACAGGAGTAGCCAGCCGTCCAGGGGCCTCGGAGAGCCACACGTCTCATCTGCCCCTTCTGTGGGCTTGAGTCCTAAGCCCTGCACAGGAAGACGGGAGGAGGAGGAGTGACGTTTGGGAATCCAGATGTGGGGAAACATAGGTGGTAGATTGTTAGGGATGGAGAAGTTTTGAAGGAGTGTTCT
Source organism: Nycticebus coucang (assembly GCF_027406575.1). NCBI lineage: Eukaryota > Metazoa > Chordata > Mammalia > Primates > Lorisidae > Nycticebus > Nycticebus coucang. Next base: position 11,480,987 of record NC_069792.1, read on the forward strand.
GTGATCTCTTCTGAAAGTTCTAAAAATTGTGAAAGTTGAGGTCAAGGATGGTTTGAAGATGTAATTTCTTGTGGTTTTTTGATGTAAGATCTCTTTCATCTGCACACTCAGGAAATCCGAGGAAAGAAGTGTTCCAAGGTGGACCATCAAGACTAATCATAGCAGAGTAGAATTTTCATACATTTTTATATTACTAAACATATTTTTGAATAGGAATTTGAAGTGGTTGAGTCATCCTCACGGGATCCCTGGTCATTCCAGTTGACATTAACCTATTTTGTTATTGGAAAAGGAAATTATGGAGGCCATTTCTCACTTAGAATTGTTCAACCAGTAAATGGGAGATGGAAATAATATATTAAGCACACACATTACAGGGCACTCTGTAATTATATCCTGAACCCTTGACTTGTTATTGTAATGGAAGGGCTGCATTGACATGGCAGAAAGCTGTGCTGTGAGTGGGTGGGGATGGTGGGCTGCCAGGCCTGTTGAGGGATGAAGAGCAGCCAGACGTTGCTTCAGCTGACTTAGGGCTAACAATCCAGACTTTTGAGAATGGGCCTGCGAGGCACCTGGGGCCTTTATCTGAGAGGTGGTGCCAGGAGGGTTCCGGCACCCTGACTCCCCTTCCTTTAGGTGGCTAGGAGCAGAGGGATTTCCTTGATACCCCTTTGTGGGATCATAAGCGAATGTGTTCTGAGAAATCATGAGCAGTAGGCACCAGAAGTGCACAACCTTACTACAAAAAGCAGGAGCTGATTTGCCTTTAGGGGGGAGCAGTTACTTTATAATAACAGTAGTTTCCTGGCAATTTTACATTTAAAACTGAAGCTTCACTGACTTATTTAGATAACATGTATGCATTTGGTTTTGATCACTTATCTGCGCTTCATGACATTTGGGTTATTTTTCTATCACTAGAAGTGTGACTTTCAGAAGAGGACAGCTATAACTAGCATATTTTGTAATTGCATGGCCAGTGAGGTTAGTATCGAAGAATGAAGGAATTTTTGTCCTTCCGGTCGCTTCTTCCTACCTCCCTACTCTGCACATGAGAAACTACAAGTCAGAGAGGCTAAGTAACGGGATTAAGGCCACACAGCCTGGCTGGACATTTTTCATACTTTAGCTTCACGTTAAATCAGAAAGCATTTGGTCATGTGCAATGAATGCTAATTGTCTACTAGGTACTGTGGTAGGTACTTTATACACATAACCTAAAATGGTCTCAATAATTAGAGGTAGGTGCTATGATCTGTGTTTTATAAATGAGAAAAGGAAGTTCTTTCTAGAATAGGTTGAGTTACTTCAGTCCAGTCAGATGTTTGGTGGGTTCACAGTGTTCTGTGCGATCTTGACTGTTGATTCTTTCAACAAAACCTGACAACCACCCCCTCCCTCCAAATGCGGCAGGTCCATCTCAGCTATCAGAGAGAAAGCATGTGCCTTGCTTTGCATATGTGCATCTGAGCCGCCTTTCTTGTGCCAGAAGAGGCAGATTCCACCTGTTCCCCCCTGCGTCCTGCCTCTCCCGTCTCACCTCTGCCCAGACTTGTTTCCTCCTCTGCCGCACTCTGTTAGTGTTTGTCTGTTTTACCCCAAAAATGCTTATGTCGTGCTAAGTGGCAGGTACTGATTAAGTGCTTTACAAATGCACTTAATTCTCCTAATAACTCACGCAGATAATTATCCTCATTTATACAGAGGCTGAGGAACTTTCCAGGGCTACGTAGCTGGTGTTTGTCTCGTGCTGAATAGACACATGCTAGTCCTTGACCAGTCCGTTTCACTACTGCCCCGCTCTCTCGGCACCTTCTCAGCCCGTGTCGGGAGTGACCGTTCCTGGCTCTCCCACCCCTGACCGCCTCATGTGCGCTTCTGCCTCCACCCTTTACGGTGACTCTCTGACTAATCCCTGACTTGTAGCGTCCGGGCACTTTCCTTCCCTGGCGTCTTTGCAGCATTTGAAGTTAATCACTTCCTTCATAAAGCTTTCTTCTAGGTGTTTGCTTTTGTCTTGTCTGACTCTTCTGCCAGCCCTGGTACTATTCTTCAGGTTTCTGTCCTTGTTCTTGTTCTCTTGTCATTCTGAGCATGTTCTCTGAGTGATCTCATCTGTTCAGAGTTTGCCTTCCGTCTGTTTGTCAACAACTTCCATAGCCTTATCTTCAGCCCGGCCTTCTCTCTGGAGCTCTGTACTGCCTGCTGGAGGGTATCTGTGAATGTCCTCGGGACTTCGGCCCGATCTCAAATTTAAGTCGTGCTTCTCTTCTGTTCCCCCCGTCTCATCCCCCCCGAATGCTGCCATCTGCTCAGTTAGGGAGCCGGAATCCTGGTTACCACGTGAGCCTTCCTGTCATCCGGAGCTGAGTCAGGTGCGGGGCAGTGCTCTTCCATCCGTGTGCCACCGTCTCCTGAATTCCTGGATGAGCCTCTCGCCGGGCTTCCCGGCTCCAGTGTCCAGCCAGTCCTGCCTCTTCCAGTCTACGCTCCATGTTTTAGTAGGTGTGAATCTTTCTAAAATGTACATTTTTCTGAAAAATACAGCTTCAAAACTTTGGAGTGACTTCTCTGTGACTCGAGAAGGAATTACAGAGTTTCATGCCGTGGCCTCCACTGATGCCGTGCTGAGCCATTTGCAGACTTCGGGGCCTGTTCTGCCTCCCTCCCGGGTCTCAGGAATGGCGGTCGGTCTCCTTCTCAGCGCTTGCCCTGAGCAGACTCCTGCACCTGGGGAGCTCCTGTTTGTTCTTTAGGTTCAGCCTGACAGCTAGGTTTTAGACCAGCGCTGTCTGTAAATTTTCCGTCACGATGAAAATGCTCTCTGTTTGCTTTGCCCAGTTTGGTAGTCACTAGCCACTTATGGCTGTAGCTAGCGCAACAGATGAACTGAAGTTTTAAAGTTTTCTTTAGTTTTGGTTAATCTCAATTTAACTAGCCACATGGGTCTAAGGGCCGCTCTGCTGGATGGCACAGGGCCTGGTGGGGTGGCCTGTGTGCGCCTTACCTCCATCAGACCACCTTCCCCAAGAAGAGCAAAATCGCTGACAGGGTCAGAAAACTCGCAAAGAACAAACTCAAAAACTCAAAACTTGTTTCTAGGAAGGCTTGAGGATATTCTAGTACAAAATTGCCATTTTACTAAAAAATTATTTTGCTTTATCAGGAACAAGTTATTTTCAGCATATTCACAAGACTATCAGTTTTATGCTGGATTACGTTAGAAATGCTTGAAATACAAGCTGTGACCCAGAAGGGTCAGATGAACTTAATAATCAGGATAAACATTTTACTGTTTACGGATGCCAGGTAACCTCATTGTTTTTAATGATGCAGATGTTAGATTGTTAGCAAAGTGGTTTTTGGAGAAAAGGTGTTCAGTACCTTTCTTTCTTGGGTGAGGGAGAAGGCAGGGCAGGGAAAAGAGATTACTGGTTCCTTTGGCCCTGTTGATGGGCCAGCCCATGTCACCATGGGAGATTCACTCTGAAGGCTCCATGGCATGCCTCATTAGCAAGCAAGCACTGGGAACATTGCAAAGGCCCTATCAGTGTGCAGTTCTTTGGGATGGCACAGCATTAGTGGAGAGATGGGAAGTGCTTTAATTCCCTGCCCCAGACCGAGCCCCTCTTTTCCTCTGTGTGGACAGAGAGTTAAGGAACTACATTCTCCTTCTGACCCTCCCATGCTTTTGTGGCTGGAGGAAGGAGTGTTAGTAATAAATACACTGGGTTGTTACATAATAGCTAATTCTGTAAACGTTTTTTAGGTCTGGTATAGGGGGTATAAATAAAGTGATAGATGCAAAATACAGGGTCTTCCTTGATATACCGATCTGCCAGGGAATACTGGGCATATTTATAGAACTAAAACTGGTAGACATTGAAATAATTTTAATAAAAGAAACAGCAAAATATAACATTTAGAGGTCACCCCTTAATCATTTATTCAGAGAAAGATATGGAAAAAGGGAAAGAATTCTTTCAAAAGCAAAGTAACAGAGAAGTTAAATTGATTCTATACCAATGTTATATATGATCCTAATAAATTAAAAGCTACTAACTACTCAAGTTTGTATGCAGCCAACAGTTATTTGGATAATAGTGATCTAAGCAATTTCAAGTACAGAGTGGTTATGTCGGAACTTTTACCATAGGCTATCTCGCTGTTTTAGGTTGACAACATTTTAGCATGAAGGAAACTTGACCGTGTAATTCACAGAGCTCCAGACAAGTGCCCACTCAGAGTGTGTCTGTGAAGCAGAAAGCTGAGCTGTGTGGTCTGTCGCCATATATTTTGCCAAAATCGCAGCATAGTGAGAAACCTTTATATTTTTTTAGAATTGCTGTAAAGAAAAGTAGTGACTGTTTTCCAGTTACCTCTGAGAAATGGACGTAGAGAATTTGATAGGTTCGGAGATGCCGGGCACATGAGGGAGGACACTGGGAATGTGGATGGGTAAGGTATGATGTAAATACTGTCCTTGATGATACCTAATTATTTAGATTTCCTCGTCTGGATCATAGTTCTGTTAGGATTGATATACAGTATTAAACACACCATAATGTTTAAATGGGTGGGTGCAGCAGCCTTATTGAACTCTGTTTTAAAGCTGAGTAGGTATCTGGTTCCTTTTATAATCTTTGATTAAACCAGGTACAGAATTCAATTATAAAACTTCATAGATAGCCTTAAATTATTTTGATCATCCTCATTATGTAAAACAAATGTCATGACTGGTAGTAGCTCATCTTCTCCCTTTACTTACCTTTTCTTGTATTAGGTAAGTAAAGGGGAGGGGGAGGAGTCTCCTCTCCAGATCTCTTGTACTTGGTGACTGTGGAGGGGTGTCCCTAAATACTGATGTATTCTCAAGATGGACACAGTGATCTAATAACTGAAATATTAGAATAATATCCTAATATCAAGAATTTTGTGCATTTATATGTGTTTAATACTTAAAATTAGTCAAATGACTTTTAGGGAAAAATCACAGGCAGAAGCATGTCATTGCAGTCAGCTTTCCATGATGTAGAATAGCACGGTGGTGCAGGAAAATAATAAAATAATTTGTTACAGGTTATACTATAGGATTTTTTTCTTTAAAAACAGATTTAGCTTATGAATTTATTTACTTAGAGTATTATCAAAGATATTTCATGAAGTTAGTTTTTCCCAGACTCCCTAGCTACTTGGAGGAAGGAAGCCCAGGTGATTGCTGAGGAATAGGAGAGGCCAGTTTGAGGTTGAGCCTTTGCTGTAAATGTAGGAAAATGTTACGTGAAATATACAGAATTTATGGAAAAAAACTTTGTCTTTCATCATATGCTAATATGAAGGCATTATTTAGTTAGGCTGAAAGATGGCAAGTTCAGCTGTATGAAATGGATAGTTCTGATTATGGTGGCATTGTAGGACCTTCTTGCATTTGTGATACGTGTAGAGACAGAAGTCCCTCCCCTTAATCCCAGGGAGGCTTCACTTTCTGTGGTTTCAGTTTCCATGGTTTCAGTTACTCGCAGTCCACCATGGTCAGAACGTACTGAATGGAGAATTCCAGAAGTAAACAATTCATAAGTTTTAAATTGGGTTCTCTTTTGAGTAGCGTGATGAAACCTTGCAGCATCCTGTGCTGCCCCGCCTGGGGCATGAATCACCTTTTGCCTCGGGTCTCCGTGCCGTAGATGCTACCTGCTGTGGGTCACTTAGTCATCTGGATTACCACATCAGCTGTCAGTGTTGCAGTGCCCGTGTTCAATGACTCTGTTTTGTTTTAAAATGGCCACAAAGTATAAGAGTAGTGAAGCTTGCAATTTGGATATGCCAAAGAGGACCTCTAAAGTGTTTAGGTGGAAAGGTGAAAGTTCTTGACTTAAGGAAAGAAAAATTGTATCGTGAAGTTGCTTAGATCTACGGTAAGAATGAATTTTTTGCCTGTGAAATTGTGAAGAAGGAAAAGGAATTCGTGTTGTTTTTGTTGTCACACCTCAAACTGTAAAAGTTACGGCCCTCGTGTGTGATAAATGCTTAGTTAAGATGGAGAAGCATTCAGTTGGTGAGTGGAAGAAGTGGGCGGAAGTGTGTCTTGGAGGATGCCACTCAGGCTCAGTACTCGCTGAGGCTTCAGGAATCTTGTGGGGGGTCTTGGAACACCGCCCCTGAGGATAAACGGCAATGGTGAATGGAGAAAACGTTTTCCCAGGTTTGTTGTGAGTTGAAAGATTATGAAATAGCGGAAGAGAAACTGTTTAATATATATTCCATCCTTAATTTCGTCTCTTCTGTCAAATATAATTTTTTTGAAATAGTAATTTAATATTATAGTCCCTAAGTTTCATTTTTTTCTCCATTTTTCCCCTTCATGTAGATTTTCCTTTGTGTAATTATGTAAGTTTTTCAAAATACTTTTCTTTAATATCCTTCCAGAGATCTCCTCAACCCTCTACAGTTTAGACTAACTTTTATATTGCTTGCCTCCCTGACGGAAATTTGAATTTTTATAATTCCTGTGTATTTCTCTTTTGCATGAAATACGGTGCCTCACGGGGCGTCAGTGTTAGAAAGGCCTGCAGCCGCCTTTCTGGCTGTTGGTATGCTGTGGGCTTTGCTTGTCTCTGTGCTCGGGTTTACTCGTGATGGATAAAGATCCCTTCCCATCACATGTGCTCTGCTCTAAAAAAGAGAAGAGACAAATTATTTTCAGTTGTGCTGTTGCCCAAGCTTGGTCCCCCACCCAATTTAAGGAAAAAATGTTGGTAGTGTGTATCAGAAAAGACCGTTTACACTCTTTCTGTCTTTGTATTTCAAACCAGGAAGGATTGGATACACTTTTAAACGCCCCCTGGAATATGAACAAAAAAATCTTTTTTTCAGCTTTCTAGAAGTTTTTAAAATGCAAAAGGATGTAGGAAATTGCCAGATCAGTTAGTCAGTGACAGTTGCAGTAAGTGTCCAGAAAGCATGGCTCTTCCAAGGGCACCTTGTGCTGCTGTGTCAGCCCCTCAGCGCGTGCCCTTGTCTCACCTCAGGCGTCCTCCAGTGGTCCAGTGTCAGCTCCGTAGGAGCCCGTGATGGCCGGGGACCCCTAGACAGAGCATGTCCACACAGCAGCGCCTTCCTTCTCTTCCTTTCTTCCGCCCTTACTTTTGTAAGGCTTGATGTCACCTGGATGTTCTTTGTATGTGTGAGTCAAGAGTGGCTCAGTCGGTAGGGTGCCGGCCCCATATACCGAGGGTGGCGGGTTCAAACCCGGCCCCAGCCGAACTGCAACAACAACAACAAAAAAAAGACAACAGCTTGACATAAATCTAGAATGAGTGGGAAAACGTATTATCTGATGGTGATTTTTTATTCATTAGGTAAGTGTGGTGTCATTGGCCTTTATTATACACTAATCAAGTTTATATTTTAAAATATTATGTGCTAGTGATGAGCAAATTTTATAAAATTTATATTACTCTTAGATAATACCTAACAAACACAAGCATTGTAACCTCATCATTGGTACCCTCCTATTCACCTGAAATTAAAAAAAAATATATCATTCTTTGGTAAGTCTGTACTCTAAACATTCTTGCTAGGTGGATTGAAATATATTTCTGAAATTTAATTTTTCCTGGTTGCAAATAAATTAATTGAAAATTTTTTCATTTATTTATTTCTGGATCTGTTTCTTCATGTGCTTTTCCTTCTCTTCCATATTAAAATTAATTAGGGTAACATTAAAAAGATGGGGCAGATAAACATGTTTTAGGCAGATGTACATCTTGTCTACACGCACACATATGGTATGTGTAGATGTATGTTGATACATGTTCATCCTCATGGCTCTTGTCATATAATTTGAGAACTGCAGATGTTAATATAAACGTGTACCTGTCTAGTGCTGGGCCACATTCAGGTTTATGTAGGAAGAAGATCCTGCTGGATGCGTTTTCCGAGTGTCTGCAGTGGGGTGTCTGGTTGGCTGTCTCTGCTTAGAATTGCTGTGCTGGCCACCTTCTCAGGGGGCTTGGTGTTTGAAGGAGTTATCTTCAGAGAGTGATACTTGAATTGTAAAGTGTAAACGCCAGTCTCTAAAGGACATAAATTTCCATGATTATTGTGCTCTCATGGCACAACTTATGCATGGGGCAATATTCTCTTTTTGACCATCTAGAAAAAAAATTTAGTGCTATGAGCATGCACTTAATATGCACTGTTAGCAAACTGCTGTTTTATTAATTGCATTTAAAGCAGTGGTTCTCAACCTTCCTAATGCCGTGGCCCTTTAATATAGTTCCTCATGTTGTGGTGACCCCCAAACATAAAATTATTTTCATTGTTACTTCGTAACTGAGTAATTTTGCTACTGTTATGAATAGTAATGTAAATATCTGATATGCAGGATGGTCTTAGGCGATCCATGTGAAAGGGTCGTTCGACCCCCAAAGGGGCCGCGACCCACAGGTTGAGAACTGCCCGTTTAAAGGAAACATATTAGCCCCTGCACTAAGTGTAGGGTGAAAAAACAAGAATTGCTTTTATCTGTAAAGCAACTCAGAATATCTAGACTCTTCAAAGTTGTGTAGAAATAACTGAAAGAGTTCTGCAAGAAACCTTTGAAACAGCATGTTATGTAACAGCATTAGATATTAATGTTAACTGCATGTTTTTTTCTTGCAAAAATGATTGGCAAGCAGATGGCTATCTATGCTTTAAAGTTAAACCACCTCAATGCCCATTTCTTGTAAACTATTACAGATTGAAATTTGTCACTGTTATTCATAATTCTTCGGATGAAGTTAGTATTATTTCTTTCTTAGTTGCAAATGCCAAGATTACCTTTCTTTCATTAAGTGACTTTTTTTTGGTATTGCTTGCTTAGTAATTCTTTGAGACAAGTGTTATATGTTGTTGATTCATTTTCACATTAATCGAGTGGCCAGTTTGGGAGAACTGGTGCTGTAGTTTGGGAGGAACTTGGAAGACTTCCTGAACTTTGCACAGGAATCACCCAAGCCCCTTTTAGTAAAAGACAGATTCTGGCACTAGAGGTCTAGGGTGAGCCCGAGATGCTGCCCAGGACCCTTCTTCAGCTGACAAGGCTCTAGTCTCCAGGGAGCAAAGCAGGTAAATAAACAAGAACAGTGTGGTTGGCACTTCCCTAGCGCTTGGTGCTAGTGGAGGTCTTCAGAAGCAGCCCGAAGAGTTTGGAAGGCTGAGGGTCAGGAGTCTTCTATAGACCAGTCTCACAGGAACTGAGATGAACAAAAGGCCAGGCTGCATGGGGGTAAGGAAGGAGGGTAGCTACAGGAGACTACAGGTGCAGAGAAGGCATGAGAGGTGTGAGCAAATGGTTGGTTGGTAAACATCTAATGGTGTGATGTAGCCAACGGGGGTGTTAGTGAGTGTTTTAGGGGGCAGGGGAAAGGCAATTTGGGAGTTAAGGATGGAGAGGTCAACGGGGATCTCATTACAGAGTGCCTTCAAGCACATGGGATCATCTGGACTCAGTCTTGGAAGCTATAGGAAGTCCTAATCAGAGAGAGAGCTGATGCAATCTGTGTTTTAGAAGATCAGTAACTCATGTGAAAGTGTTGGGAGAACCTCTCATTTTTTGTTGTTTGCTAAACCATGAAAGTCTGACTACATCAGAGATACTGTAAAGGGGGAGCAGGGGACAGACCTGTGAGGTATATAGGAGATGGTTATTATAGCAGGTTGGTCAATGGATTAAAATACAATTGATAACCGAGGGGCACTTATTACAGCAGCAAGCGGCATGAGGATGGGGCCACATCTGTTTTATTGAATGCTGCGTACCCAATGTCTGTTAAGTGCTTTACGCAAAGTAGGCACTCATTAGATATTTTTTAAATGAATGATGACAGGAAGGATCTAGGATTATTTCTCATTGTTTGGCTAGGCTGAAGGAGTGGAGGGAGGTAGCATCAGCTGCCACAGGGAATGCTGACATAAAAGCATGTTAATGCTCATACAACATTAACTCACAGCAAGGTTTTCCGTACTGTAAACACGTGTCTCTTCAATTAATACCCTTAAAATTGGAGATTACTCAGTGATATAAATGGAATCTATCAGTGCAATCCATATTACTTTTTATGGTTTTGTTTTTAATGTGGTGCTTGGACTAACATAGACCTTTGAAGGACTTCACGTCCTTTTTTCTAAGTCTTCATGAACTTTGCATAATTGAGAATAAATGTAGTGAAAATTATTAAGAAATAGAAATATGTTGGGAGATGTTACAGAAAGAGATTTTATAGGTTGAAGGTATAGTTAATATAAAATATGATATATGGAAAGAATACCATATATTTTATCACAAGGGGTAGGTATGGACTGTTAGAATATTAGTCTCTGAGGAGGAGAAAATATTTTTCATGCAAGAGGATTGCTGCTATTTAATACGCATTTTGTCTAAAAATGTTATTCCTAGCAAGAAGTACATAGCAGTACTGTCCATAGAATTTTCTATAGTGATGGAAAAGGTCTGTGACATGCATTGTCTGGTGAGTAGCTGCCAACCACACGTGACCATGTAGCACTTGAAATGTGGCTTGTGTGACTAAGGAACTGAATTTTAAATTTTATTTAGCTTAGTTAATTGAAACGCAACCTGTGGCTAGTGGCTGTTAGGTCGCACAGCACAGTCAGAGCGTATCAGCACTGCCCCGGCATACTAATGAGGCAGAAAATGTGGTCTGGGCTGTGGGGTTCAGGAATGGCATCGTGGGGTCTGCAAAACAACTCGGGATGTGACTAGTAGTGAACTGGTACTCTGCCGTTGGTAATCTGGGGGCACGACTTGATTCTTTATCCAGGCCCATGTCAGTTGTGTAGATGGCTCCTCCTTCAGCAAGCGTCATCCCATACAACTTCTCCAGGTGGTGGGTAGGGTGGGGAGCTGCTGTCCACAGGGGTGGAGGGGTGGGGAGCTGCTGTCTATAGGGGTGTAGGGGTGTGGTCGGGAGCTGCTGTTCACAGGGGTGGAGGGGTGGGGAGCTGCTGTCCACAGGGGTGGAGGGGTGGGGTCGGGAGCTGCTGTCCACAGGGGTGGAGGGGTGGGGTCGGGAGCTGCTGTTCACAGGGGTGGAGGGGTGGGGTCGGGAGCTGCTATCCACAGGGGTGGAGGGGTGGGGACGGGAGCTGCTGTCCACAGGGGTGGAGGGGTGGGGACGGGAGCTGCTGTCCACAGGGGTGGAGGGGTGGGGTCGGGAGCTGCTGTCCACAGGGGTGGAGGGGTGGGGTCGGGAGCTGCTGTCCACAGGGGTGGAGGGGTGGGGAGCTGCTGTCTATAGGGGTGCAGGGGTGTGGTAGGGAGCTGCTGTTCACAGGGGTGGAGGGGTGGGGAGCTGCTGTCCACAGGGGTGGAGGGGTGGGGTCGGGAGCTGCTGTCCACAGGGGTGGAGGGGTGGGGTCGGGAGCTGCTGTCCACAGGGGTGGAGGGGTGGGGTCGGGAGCTGCTGTCCACAGGCTTCATGATCTTGCTGAAAGGCCTTGCACAGATCGGAGGCTTGGCAGTTGATCCCTTTGTGTTGTGTGTGTCCCTCTTGATATGATTTGTAACCTTGATGATGAAGAGTTGTTTTCGTGGGTTGTAGTGGGAATAGCAATGTATGGTTTTTCCAACTGTTAGACACTCCTTTGGGAATTCTGATACCTGATTCACCTCCATCTCCAGAATCATTGCCACAGTTTTATGTTCTATACCTCAAGCTCTTTGGGGTGGAAGAGAGAAATTAAAGAGAACAATTCAAAATTAAGCCATGTAGCAGCAAAATAGTTTGCAGCATCTAATAGGCAAATGTGCTATGATTTCACCCTTAGGTTGTCTTCTCATGTAAAAAATTTCTCTTGGATGGCATTTCGATTACACAATTGGGTGAAAAGTGCTTGAGCTCTGAGCTGTAGGAAGTATTTTGCATGTAAAAGTTGCTTTGTTTTCACCTGTTCCCATGTTAGGTTTCTAGTCAACACATGGCATAAAATGCTTCTGTGTCATCGTGGCACTAAATTAAAAGTCAGCTGTAAACGCCGTTGTACTTTGAGAATAACATAGTAAAAAATTGTTTATATTAAGTTTTGGGAAGTCAGAAATTCTCTATATTAAGTTTGTATCTGTATATACATTTATCTATATCAAATACATAAATTTAATAGTACATAAAAATGCTAAAATTATAGCTAATAAATTATATATGTGTTTGGATCTTTGCTGGCTTTTCATTGTGCTTATTACTGGTAATATTTGCCAATTTTTCTACTTAGTGTTGATACGCACTTGCTTCCTAAAAGTTACATACAGTGTATAATTGAAAAAAATTTTCTGGCAGCAATTGTTTTAGTGACTCATCTCTGAATAAAATGGGCCCAGCGTAGGTCATTAATATTTTGCTCTCACGGCTAAGCTGCCATTTCATCTGCTCATTTCTTTCACTTTTGGGGATTGTCACTAAAATATTTTGTAGAGGATGTTTCATCCTGTCTATAGGAGTTTTTTCATCTGTTAAATGAAGAAGTTTGGATTGGAAGATATTCAGAGTGCTTGCAAGCTCTGAAATGTTTGTGATTGGTTTCACAGAGAGCTTCTAAGACCGATGATTGTTAGTCTGACAGTCTCACCATTTCCTCTCCTTGCCCCCAAACATGTGCACCTTTTGAACCATCCTTCAGTTCCCATCTCAGAAAATGCTTGTCAGTAGGGCACTGAGTGGAAATTGAAATGACTGTGTCTTTGTTGTATGTATCTGTGCTGTTTGCTGTATGGTATCTTAAATTACCAAGGAGTATTGTGGAATGGTATCTTAAATTTTTATAACATAAGCTGCAAGCCTCAGTTTTTATGTAAGTGATCCATCCTTTATAGATGAATGAAAACTCCCTGCGGACAAGAGGGGATTTTGTTTATTTTGCTCACTGCTGTCTCTCCAGCTCTTAGACGAGTGGCTGGATCACAGTAGATGCTCAGTAAATATATTTTGAGTAAATGAATGTGATTCGAGATGTGGCTTAATTTTTATTTAAACCCAAATAAATACAACTTGAATATTTATTGCCTCAGTGATGATTATGAGAATTACTTGGTATCACTGCTAACTCGTTATTTCTGTTTCTTCTTTGTTTTTTTTTTTTTGTTGCTGATGTCGCTGTTGTTTTAGCTGGCCCTGGCTGGGTTCGAACCTGCCAGGCTTGGTGTATAGCGTCCTACCCACTGAGCTACAGGCACCACCGGGGCAGGTTTTTATTTATTTATTTATTTATTTATTTATTTATTTATTTATTTATTTATTTATTTTTTGGCCAGGGCTGGGTTTGAACCTGCCACCTCCGGCATATGGGGCCTACTCCTTTGAGCCACAGGCGCCGCCCCTGTGTTTCTTCTTTTTAATAATTTATAATTACGCCGTACGCAGTACGGTAGCCACGAGTCCCACGTGTGCACTTTTCACCAACAGCGTTGCCGATAGGAATTGAGACGTGCTGCACAATACATACTGGATTTTAAAGATTCAATACTAAAATATGAAAGCTGCTTCATTTTAAAAATATTAATTACGGCTCAGCACTTGTAGCTCAGTGGCTAAGGCACCAGCCACATACACCGGAGCTGGTGGGTTCGAACCCAGCCCTGGCCTGCCAAACAACACAACAACTACAACCAAAAAACAGCTGGGTGTTGTGGCGGGCGCCTGTAGTCCCAGCTCCTTGGGAGGCTGAGGCAGGAGAATCACTTAAGCCCAAGAGTTTGAGGTTGCTGTGAGCTCTGTGACACCACGGCAGTCTACCCAGGGGACAGCTTGAGACTCTGTCTCAAGCCAACAACCAAACTATTAATTACATGTTGAAATGATAATATTTTGCATATATTGGGTTAAATAGAAATTGTTAAAATTAATTTCACTCCTTTTTGGGCTACTTTTAAAATGTATCTACTAGAAAATTTAAAAGTGACGTAGCGCTCATTTGTGGCACGTTGGGAGTGCTGCTGCAGACATAGAAGATGTAGACGTTGAACATAGAGAAAGAAGCCTTCGAAAGAGTTTTAAGTAAATATCTTTTTTAGAAACACAATTATACATTGCAGCTGTGACTTGAGAATGTGGGCATTCAGATGGCCTTGATCGAATTAAAAAAAAGACCAAATGAGTTAATTAGATTAGATCAAATCAGAAATATGAAATGCAGCTACCAGATGGATTCCTGGCGTAGTTGCCACCCGGGTCTTGAGGTCAGCATAGGGGCAGGAAGGCGTTGGTGGCTGTCTGAGTGTGAGCTGTCACCGAAGACTATAAAGCGGGGCAGACTTTTCTGCCCAGGGCTCACCCGAGTGTGGTTGCTCTGTGGTGGGTGACATTCTTGCTTGATCGCTTGTAATGCTGGCCTTTTTCATGCCTCTGGGAAATGGACACTCAGTGGGAAGAAGTAGGGAAAGAGGAGGGAGAGGAGCACAGCCAAGTGTGGGTATGGTCAGGGGGCCAAGCTCTCCAGCACCTCTGGGCTCCCTTTGCCCCCAGAGCTGGTGGACAGTCCCATCTAGGCAGTAGCATTTCATCCGGTGACACTTAGTAGACTCTGGAGGAGGAAGCTGTTATTCTATAAAACAAGGCCGTCTAGGACATATTAAGTAGACATAACTTCCCTTAAGCTAATTTGAAAGGTTATTTTGGTAAGTGATTAGTCTGCCTAGTTGGTTTAAGCTATTATCAGGTCCGCTCTTGTATTTATTTCCCTGAAAGTTAGAATGGGCCTTGAATAAATGAAGACTGACTTCTTAGGCTTCTATTCAATTCATAAATATTTGGCGTATTTGGCACTAGAAATTTCTACTGCTCTTTATTTTGGATTTTAAAGAAGTTGCATAGTCAAAGTGGCATGTTTTCAGTAAAACGGCTTTCACACTCACCGTATCTTCGCCTATCTAACCTCTGTATTTGGAGAAAGTAGATCAGAAAATTCATGGCAGTTAGCAGCAGAGTGAGGAGACCTTTGACTTTAGCTGACAGCTGTCACCTGAAAACTATAGACCTGGAGACCCTCTCAGGTGTTACGTCTGTAGTTCTGACAGTGAACAGGAATGCTGTTTACATTGTCTGTAAGCAAAATTCTCCCCTTGTTAAGAATATGTTAGAATAGGGCAGGCAGGAATGGGACTTTTATCTGTCTTGCTGGTGAGTTCTCAGCAGTGCTGGTTACCCAATGCTCACTCCATGCTCACATGGACGCGCGTCAGGAGAATTTATGACTGAGCCTGTGTATAGCATCACTTTGGAAATTCTTCAAAAAGATGTTGTTGTTTCTAAATGGGCCAGAATCACACAATGCTTAATGTGCTTATAAAGAGGAAAAACGAGTTAAATTCCAAAGATATTTAAGATTTCAGACATTTTTCCTATGTGAATCTGTTCTTTATTAAGTTGTTGATTTAATTAGCACTCAACAAAAGCACTTTCCTGTTTTGATTATTGAAGTTTTCTTTAAATGATTTTAGTCTGACGCAAAATCTGTTAGGAAGAGTTTGAATAAAATACAGAGCACGGCATAGTATGGACTTTGTGTTCTAAGCACAAAGGATGCTGAAGGGTGTGCCTGGCCGCTCTTCTCCCCACCTGCTGTGTCCTGAAGGGCGGGAGGCGATGGTGAGGGCAGCATGGATATGTTGAACTTTATTCTGTTAAAGTAATTTTCAGTTTTGACTGATTCTGGGGAAAAGTACTCTCTACTAATGAGAGTAGCCATCGTCTACAACGCATTCACCCAGTTAGAGTTGCCCTGAGTGGTCACGTGGGTCCTGGTCCATCACGAGAGCCCAGCGTGCTTGCTGGTGACTAATGAGCCTGGTGATTGGGCTGCTCCTGGCCTCAGTGCAGACTGGGAACGTGGTGGGCCCAGAGCCATGAGTGAAATTGGTCCTCTTGGAGAATGAAAGCTTCTCTTTCAGTCTCTTTTCTGAATCTTGTGTATTTCTGCCATTAGCCATAATGAAATTATGAATTTATTATACTGTTCTCACGCTTGCTTTTCAACATCCTCATGGGCGCATTCTCGTTAGACGCCTCTGTTGCCGTTATGTATGAGGGCTGTAAATAGCTCATTTGTACGAAGTGACTGATTTTGGTATTTGTGTAATCCTCTGGTCAGTTTAACTAAGTTGAGCTTTTCACAGTCCTCGGTACTGCTGCTGCTCATCTGATTACACTGCTCAGGGGAATAAGGTTAAGGGCGGGCTGTTGGTAACCAGAGCATTTCCAGGGCTTTGGTTCAACAGATGGGCTGCTTGGCTATATTCATCCATCTGCTTGCCTGCTGTGGCAGCTGCTGCTGCTTCATGTTGTGTTCTTTTGTTCTGTTCCATCCAAGAATGGAATGCTAGGAAGTGTAGTGAATGGATTAATTTAAGGTTAAGGTTAGTGTTTTGCTTGCTTTATAAGTAACCGATCATAATAATGCTTCTGGTAGAAGCTAATGAGTTTCTCTTAAAGTGAACTAGTTTTATAAAATACAGCTCAGCCAGGGGGCTAGATTCGTATTGTTGATGGAAACCAAATTCAAATGTGTAAAACAGTGGCAGTTTTTATCTTTCGTTCCTAATTCTTTGTTTTCTTTCTTCCTCCTCTCCATCTCCCACTCCCTTCCAGGACTTATATCCAGACTTTGCCTGACACTGCAGGGTCCAGGAGAATTAAAGAAATATGGAATGACATGAAGAAGATTAGTTAAGGATTATAGGCTTTGAGGACAGACACCTCAGTGAAGTGAAGCACAGACAAGCTCTCGAGCTATCCTTTGGAGGAGCCGCGTGTTGGAAGAAGATGGCAGATCCAGGAATGATGAGTCTTTTTGGCGAGGATGGGAATATTTTCAGTGAAGGCCTTGAGGGTCTTGGAGAATGTGGTTACCCTGAAAACCCAGTAAATCCCATGGGTCAACAAATGCCGATAGACCAAGGCTTTGCCTCTTTGCAGCCATCCCTTCATCATCCTTCCACTAATCAAAATCAAACAAAGTTGACACATTTTGATCACTATAATCAGTACGAACAACAAAAGATGCATCTGATGGATCAGCCTAACAGAATGATGAGTAGCGCCCCTGGGAATGGACTTGCATCTCCACACTCGCAGTATCACACCCCTCCCGTTGCCCAGGTGCCCCATGGTGGCAGTGGTGGTGGTCAGATGGGCGTCTACCCTGGAATGCAGAGCGAAAGGCGCGGGCAATCGTTCGTGGACAGTGGCTCCATGTGGGGCCCCCGGGCTGTTCAGGTACCAGACCAGATACGAGCCCCCTACCAGCAGCAGCCGCCACAGCCACAGCCACCACAGTCGGCTCCGTCGGGGCCGCCAGCACAGGGCCACCCTCAGCACATGCAGCAGATGGGCAGCTATCTGGCACGTGGGGATTTTCCCATGCAGCAGCATGGTCAGCCACAGCAGAGGATGAGCCAGTTTTCCCAAGGTCAAGAGGGCCTCAATCAGGGAAATCCTTTTATTGCCACCTCAGGACCCGGCCACTTGTCCCATGTGCCCCAACAGAGTCCCAGCATGGCACCTTCCTTGCGTCACTCGGTGCAGCAGTTCCACCACCACCCCC
This sequence comes from Nycticebus coucang, assembly GCF_027406575.1. Taxonomy (NCBI): domain Eukaryota; kingdom Metazoa; phylum Chordata; class Mammalia; order Primates; family Lorisidae; genus Nycticebus; species Nycticebus coucang. The sequence continues at coordinate 11,498,585 of NC_069792.1, forward strand.
CTACTGCTCTCCATGGAGAATCCGTTGCCCACAGTCCCAGATTCTCCCCGAATCCTCCTCAACAAGGGGCTGTTAGGCCACAAACCCTTAATTTTAGTTCTCGGAGCCAGACAGTCCCCTCTCCTACTATAAACAACTCAGGGCAGTATTCTCGATATCCTTACAGTAACCTAAATCAGGGATTAGTTAACAATACAGGGATGAATCAAAATTTAGGCCTTACAAATAATACTCCAATGAATCAGTCCGTACCAAGATACCCCAATGCTGTAGGATTCCCATCAAACAGTGGTCAAGGACTAATGCACCAGCAGCCCATCCACCCCAGTGGCTCACTTAACCAAATGAACACACAAACTATGCATCCTTCACAGCCTCAGGGAACTTACGCCTCTCCACCTCCCATGTCACCCATGAAAGCAATGAGTAATCCAGCAGGCACTCCTCCTCCACAAGTCAGGCCTGGAAGTGCTGGGATACCAATGGAAGTTGGCAGTTATCCAAATATGCCCCACCCTCAGCCGTCTCACCAGCCCCCTGGTGCCATGGGAATCGGACAGAGGAATATGGGCCCCAGAAACATGCAGCAGTCTCGTCCGTTTATGGGCATGTCCTCGGCACCGAGGGAATTGACCGGGCACATGAGACCAAATGGTTGTCCTGGCGTTGGCCTTGCAGATCCACAAGCGATCCAGGAACGACTGATACCTGGCCAGCAACATCCTGGCCAGCAGCCGGCTTTTCAGCAGTTGCCAACCTGTCCTCCGCTGCAGCCCCACCCAGGCTTGCACCATCAGTCTTCACCCCCACACCCTCATCACCAGCCTTGGGCACAGCTCCACCCGTCACCCCAGAACACCCCGCAGAAAGTGCCTGTGCATCAGGTAAGGGCACACAGAGCATGCGTGCCTTGCAGTGTGTAAGACACAGCATGGCTAACTTGTCTAATAGAACTTTCCTGTAAGCTGTATAAAAAGTTTCTTCATTATGAGTGCCTTAATTTTTATACTATAGACTGCCTGAGCTCATTTTTTTTTTCTGTTACTCCCTTTATTTACTAACTTATTAGATTATATATTTATTTGTTGAAGAGTTCCTGAATTCCTCTTTTCCAGGAGTTGTGCTGGGTGCTAAGGATATGTAGGTAACTAAGACTGGGGTCACTGCCTACAAGGAGTTGGGTTACTGCAAACAGAGGTGGACAGTGGACTCAGAACTCAGAACTCTCATCAGACAGACGTTTTTGTTTCCTTCTCTTTTTTCTCTCTCCATTCATTGCCTTCCTCTCTCTCTCTTAAAAATACCCTGAAACTTGGCCTCCAGTAAAGTTTTGTGTGTTTGTGGTACTCTTCCCCCATCTCCCTTGTTATGGTTTTTTCTTTGGGAGGCTATAAAATTTAGTAAACTACCTCTGTAGTACTTATTTTTACCAACTGCTGATTATTATATGAGTTTAGATTGCAAACTGTAGAAAATTATATGTGTAGTAAGTGGTAATTCACAGATGTTTGGTCTCTAAGAGATTTGGGGACCCAGCAACGAAGAACTGAAGGAGAGGTCTTTTTTGTAAACTGAGATTTTTGTTATTCTTTACAGTTTATAAGAGAACAGATTTGTGTGTATGTCTGTGTTTTTTTGTTGTTTTTTTTGAGACAGAGTCTTGCCAAAGCTAAGTACTACAGGCTAGAGTGCACTGACGTCATCATTGTAGCTCACAGCAACCTTGAATTCCTGGGCGAAAGTGATCATCCTGCCTCACCCCCCTTAGTAGCTGAGTCTACAAGTGCATACCACTCTGCCCAGCTAATTTTTCTATTTTTTGTAATGATGGGTCTTGCTGTCTTGCTCTTGAACTCCTGACCTCAGGTGATCCTCCTGCCTCAGCCTCTCAGAGTGCTTGGATTACAGATGTGAGCCACCACACCCAGCCCAGATTTAAGTTTTTTTTTTTCCCTCCATGTTTAAGTTTTTTTTTTTTAAGAGACAGAGTCTGACTTTATCACCGACAGTAGAGTGCTGTGGTGTCACAGCTCACAGCAACCTCCCAACTCCTGGGCTTAGGCGATTCTCTTGCCTTAACCTCCCGAGTAACTGGGACTACAGGCACCCAGCACATGCCCGGCTATTTTTTTGTTGCAGTTTGGCTGGGGCCAGGTTCAAGCCCGCCACCCTTGGTATATGGGGCCAGTGCCTTACCCACTGAGCCACAGGCATTGCCCCCCAGATTTACGTTTTAAGCTCTAGTGTTCATAAGTGTGTTTTCCATTCTAATTTTGGTACTTCCGCCCTAGGTTTGTGAACAAAATTAATACCCATGCATACATACTATTCTGAATGTTATTCAGAAATATATATAGACCATCCAATAGGATTGCAGTTCTGTTTTTGGAGTACAACATAGATGATTTTATAAGGTATTGTGTTTATTTTGATGAACTTACCAATTTAGGGAAACAAGATTTATATTTGAAGATGTAGACCATAAAAGACTATGGATCATTATGTGACAAGTGTCCAGAGAGAGGAAATACCAGTGGTGCTTAGAATTTGGCTTACCTAGGGAAAGTGAATCCAGGGAGACATTTCAGGTTGGGATATGGTTGCTAAACAAGGGCTTGAGAAGTTGAGCTTGCTACCAGGAAGTAGGGGCGTCAAGTTGTAAAGTATCTGCAAGGGCCAGGTTGTTGGGGTCTTGTATTCTGTTTGAAGGAATTTGTATTTAAGTGGAGAGGCATGATACTAGACAACCCATAGGATGGATGTGGCAGGAAAGATGAGAAGTGTGAACCTGTTGTCCGGGTCAGAGAGAACAGTTTGTGCCAGCGATCGGGTCACCACTGAAGTGGGAACATAAGAGGGTCTGATGGGAAGCCACGCCCCTGGGGCACTAGCAGGCATGTAATGGAGAGCCTTCGAAGCTTCAGCCTGGGCTGGCAGAGTGGTCAGGAAGGCTTCCCCAGAGGCAGGACAAGTGGGGATTCCCTGAAGCTGCCTTCAGTGGCTGGGCATACCGGGTGATTCTCAGGAGGGCCCCAAACTCAGCAGAAGTCTTTGCACCTGTGGCAATACTGGCGCTGCCTGGGGGAGAAGGCGCTTCCTGTCTCCCCGGGAAAGGGATTCTAGGACCCCATCCTGTGGGGCGCGGGGGATGATGGGAAAAGTCAGGGGAAGTGGGTTGTCTGCGCAGGTGCCGGAAGAGCCCAGAGCCAGGATGGGGGCACAGAGGTCCCGCCAAGTGAGTTGGCTCTGTCAGCCTCAGGGCAAAACGCTCTCCCTCAGATTGGACCATAAGTGCTGTCCCTGAGGTGGCTTCTAAGTGAACATGACTTAGTTTCCAGGAATTATTCTTTCCTTATCGGACAGTTGTTAAACAAGGGATCTGAGGCTCAGCATCTGGAACACAGTTCCAAGGAAACCCCTTGTGATTGTAGTCTGATCACTGGATGAGAATTGTCCATCTCCTCCAGCTTTCCCGAGTTTTAAGACTACAAATACTTCCTGGGCCCGTTGGAGGATGAACGTGAATCTGGGGCATTGGAGGCCCTGAGCCCTGGAGGCCACACTGGGAGACCCCAGGCACATTCCCCTCTTCCTGGAGTGAGTCTTCATAGACAAACTCAGAGGCTTTAAAGGGGTGTAGACAAAGACAGTTGGGGTATTTCACTAGAAGTGCAATCACCGTTTTCTACTTTGCTCACAGTATTTGCTTTCTCATTTCTGCTTAACTTTGTAACTTCTCCAGCTTTGAAAATAATACTGGAGAGGTGTAAAGTCTTGGGAAGAGCATAGGTTTTGAAGTCAAAAGATATTGGAATCCTAACTGTACCATTTATTAGCCTGGTTATTTTCACCTCTCTGAACCTTATCAGTAAAACAGAAAAAATAGTCACCACCCAAAAGGGTGTTGGGGTTAGGGTAGCATATACCCCATCATTAGTGTAATGTCCAGCCCATGGTATACTGTTAATCTGCTCTAGCTTTTGGTTTCTGATCTCCTGAAAAGTAAATTTTGCTTTATAATTTCACATGTAAATACAATGTAAAATTAATTTTATTTTTAAGGAACTGCTTAAATATTACGAAATATAGCTGTATTTAGAAATACTAAATTTGATGTGACAAATATTACTACTTTTTTAGCCTGTGTTGCCAGTTGAGGAATAATGGTGATTAAAAATGCTATTATTTGGGCAGTGCCTGTGGCACAAGGGTTAGGGCACCGGCCCCATATGCTGGAGGTGACGGGTTCAAACCCGACCCTGGCCAAAAACTGCCATAAAATAAAATAAAATAAATGCTATTACGTATCTTAAAAATATCTTACCCACTGGATAATTGACATTCTACCCTGGCAAATTGATCTACTTGTTTTGGAACTACTAAACTTATTTTCATTTCATATATTATAAAATGGTGGTCCAAAACCATGCTGGGTAGCAGGGAAGCTATCAGATTAGCTTGTCAGATATAATTTGCTAATTGAATTCTCCTGTTCAGTTAGGCTTATGGAGTCTTATCTTTTTGAGTTTTCCATGTTTAAAAATAGAATTGTGTTCTTGAAGTGTTTTATGGGGTTCTGAATGGGTCTTTTCTAAGTTATGTAATACATTTAAATCTTTAAAGATGTTAGTTTTATATTGAAAAGTCAGCAAAGGAAAATATAACAAAAAGGCCAAAGTTCATTAGATTAAAATGTGCAAAATTATACATTTTAGTATATGGATATGTTCTTTATAGAAGCTAGACTTTTATTTGGTAAGATTTATAGGAAAAGAAAAACTCCAGCATATATTTCTTTTTCAATAGCTGATAGAACAGTGGTTCTCAATCCTTTCATCTCAGACCCTTATATGGTCTTAAAAGTTATTGAGCCTGTCTCTACTACAACAGAAAAACTAGCTGGGAGCTGGGAATTATGGTGGGCGGCTGTGGTCCCAGCTACTCAGGAGGCTTAGCAAGAGGGTCGCTCAAGCCCAGGTGTTTGAGGTTGCTGTGAGCTATGACACCAGAGCACTACTCAGGGCACAGAGTGAGACTCTGTCAAAAAAAAAAAAAAAAGTTATTGGGGACTACAAAGAGCTTGTGTTATGTGTGTTTATGATACTTGTATTGATATTTACTGTCTCAGAAATTGAAACTGAGAAAAGTTTAAAGTACTGACTTGTTAATTATTTAGTAAGATATTAGATGTTAATGTAAATCACACTTTTTAAATGAAAAATAACTTTTCTTCCTCTGAATGTAGTCTCTGTGTGCGTCTAGAACAGTGGTTCTCAACCTTCCTAATGCTGTGACTCTTTAATATAGTTCCTGTGTGTCATGACCCACGGGTTGGGAACCGCCGCTCTAGAAAAATCAACCCATTCGAGGTAAATGAGAATGAAAAGGCAAATAATGTCTCGGTATCATGTAGAAATAGTTCTGACCTCACAGACCTGCCAGAAACCCTGGCCATGCTTTTAGAACTACTTGTGTGAAGGAAAGTGTACAGGCTTTATTTAGTCTGAACTTTCGCATAGAAGTGCCACTGATTACTAACCCCCCTGACTTTGGACAGGTTATTTAACCTTATTATATCTGAAGTGAGGGTTCACATACTTTGTTAGTTAGAGACATAGTGAGATTAATAATGTCTTTTTCTTTGTCAGTGGGAAGTTAAGGATCAGGGTCTTACTCTGTTGCCCCGGCTGGAGTGCAGTGGTGCTTACTGTAACCTTTGAACTCCTGGACTCAAACAGTTTTCCCGCCTTACCCTCCCAAAGTGCTTACGAGGCATAAGTCATAGTGCTCAGTTGTGATGTCTTTTAAGTACTTTCATACTCAAAAATGATGCACTGTCATCTAGCAGGTGTTCAAAATACCTGCTGAAAGGTTTTAAAAAATAGTCTTACGAATTTCTGGGTCAAATGTTGTCATAGTTGTTTGACCTTATTTCCTTGGTTGATAAGGAAATGTTTATCAAATATGGAGGCTATGAAAGTGCGAGAATGATCTTGGTAATTGAAGGCAAAGAGGCGCAGGTGAGGATATGCCATGACAAGCACACTGTCGAGAGAAGTGCTGGCTGGCTCAGTCCGGGTGGGTAAGGCTGGGGTCAGGAAGGCTTTCTGGGGAAAGCGATATGTTCACTGGTATGTGAAGGATCAGTCTGATTTGATGGAATGACGGGAAAGAGAAAAGAGTTTAAGGCTTAAGGAACAGTGAGTACAAAGATAAGCGAGAGCGCCCCAAAGGTATTGGTGTCCCTAGTATTACTGGAACATAATGGCTGAGGCATGGGAGAGAGAAAGCCGCAGCGTCCTGGGCCTGAGTGTCTGGAGTACATTAGGAGGTTTTCAGCACTATGGGAAGAGAGTGGAGAGAGGGTGGGACTAGAAATGGAGCAGTTATCTGTGCACTGTGGACATAGATGAAGGCAATTCACAAGGAAAGCGAGGAATAGTTTTGTTCATATGAAGAGCTTATGTTAACACAGACTGGTTAAGTGGATTATCTGTCAGATTACAGGCAAGTCCCTGAATTTCTGAATAATTTAACACTGCATAGTCCACAGAGGCATCACAGTTCATGGATTATGCTCCCAAATGGAAAGTTCGGATGGAATTTTTAGGATCGCCAACATTGGGTCCTTAGAATAAGTTCATTTTGGATGGATTTGTATCTTTTCGTCCATCTGGTCCTGAAATATAGTCGTCATGAAAGAGAACAAAAATAGAAAACACTTTTGAAGATTGAGATGATAAGTAATAGCTCTCCGTATCCTTCGTTTACCCTCTAAGATTAAAAATGAACAATTAGAAGAATCAATGGTACAACACTTTCAGTATTCTGTGGTGTCTTAATGAACGTCTTTAAAGATGTCTGAGAAAACCTTTTCCTGGTAAATCTTAAGTAGAGTCAGTCTTCTACTGAAGTTGGCTTAGTTCACTCAGTAAATACAAAATTCCAGACATGGGCAGAGTAATTGGCAAATACTAAGTAAATTTATGGAAAAAGATGGTCATGTATCTTAAACATCATATATGCAAATTGTGTTGAGAAATAGGGAAATGTTCCTTTTTTTTTTTGGTAGAGACAGAGTCTCACTTTACTGCCCTCGGTAGAGTGCCGTGGCTTCACATGGCTCACAGCAACCTCCAGCTCTTCGGCTTACGTGATTCTCCTGCCTCAGCCTCCCGAGCAGCTGGGACTACAGGCCCCCGACACAACACCCAGCTATTTTTTGGTTGCAGTTCAGCTGGGGCTGGGTTTGAACCCGCCACCCTCGGTATATGGGGCTGGTGCCTTACCGACTGAGCCACAGGCGCCGCCCGAAATTATTTTTTAAATATTCAAGAAAACAACAACAACAAAAAGAGTAAAGTGTACTTTGGGGACTCACTTTTAATAGGTGCATGCCAGTGAGGTGGGGGATTCAGAGACTGTAATGATATGATCTCTGAACAAGAATTTTAGTGTAAGAAATTTAGTATTTCGGTGATTATTATTTTTTTTTTGTAGAGACAGAGTCTCACTTTTATGACCCTTGGTAGAGTGCCATGGCATCACACAGCTCACAGCAACCTCCAACTCCTGGGCTTAAGCGATTCTCCTGCCTCAGCCTCCCGAGTAGCTGGGACTACAGGCGCCCGCCACAACGCCCGGCTATTTTTTGGTTTGCAGTTCAGCCGGGCCGGGTTTGAACCTGCCACCCTCAGTATATGGGGCCGGCGCCTTACCGACTGAGCCACAGGAAACGTTCCTTTTTAATGGAGAGTAGATGTATCCTGTCAATAGTATCTTTGACATTAAACTTCGATACTCCTAAGGATGCCTGGGGAAGATAGGGAAACAAAATAACTTTAAAGAAAAAACAACTTCTCCAGTTGTACCCAGTTTCAGAAAATAGGCGCCTGGTTCAGCCTCCCTGGAGCGGGCTGCCCTCACAGGGGGAAGAAGGAAGGCTGCGTCTCCCACTTGCTGGCACCTGCCGGCTGCTGCTTCACTGCACCTTCCGTTACAGCCAGCCACCCAGCTTTCATTGCTCTCTCGTCTCCTGGTTGCTCTGAGCAACTTGTTATTTTTCACAGGCTCTAAAGTATTTCTTCTCACTACCTCAACTTGTATATACTAACTGCAGTTTAGTGAGCAGCCTCTCTGCATTTTCTTCAACAGAAATGATTTATCCTAGAGGTCAGCATTTCAGTGGGTTAAAGTAGAAAATTTGAAGTGTGGCGTTAAAGCAGAGAAAAAACATTTCCAGTGGCGCTATTCAGCATGAATGGTTTCGTGAGAGCCTTGCCTCATCGCTGGCTTTCATTTTGTAAAAAGAATATTGTTTTCTGTGACTGTAAAAAATATTGTAAATAATAAGAATTTACTTTTTTAGTTTACTTTCAAAGCCTACATATTAGGCCTCTGCTAGGTGTTATAAGTAGCCCCAATCTGTTTTCTCGACTTTTAAGAAGTCACTTTATTTGATGTTGCATCTTAGTTGCCTCCATTCAGCTACCTCAAAGATATATTTATTTAGTGCCTATTCTATGATAAACACTCTGTTAGGTCCAGAGATTAGTGGGATGGTGGAAGGCAGGGAGAAGACGAAGGCCTCCACTGAGGTGGAAAGGGAATTTTTGTTATTTAAAAATAATATTCTGGCCCTCATTTCTTTGTGTTCTAGACCAGCGCTATCCAGTTGTGTAATGCACGCTGCAAATGCAAGCCGTTTATGTTATTTTAGATTTTCTAGCAGCCACATTAAAAATAAAACTGGTGAAACCAATTTTATTCAACATAATTTAAGATATTATTTCAACAAGTAATCAGTATTAAAAAGTTGCTGAGGTATTTTACGTAAGGATTTGAAGCCTGGTTTGTATTTTACACAGTTCAGATGAACTGTATTTCGGGTGCTCAGGGACCACACGTGGCTGCCATATTAAACAGCACAGTACTAGAATGTTTCCTATCAGTGGCTTCAACTTCTTTTTAAAAACAACTCATAAAGTATAAACAAATTTATGCACATGTAAATAAATTTAAAACTGTTAGTCGAATTATAGCTGTTACCTCCCAGACAGGTGTTGCCCGCCTTCATTGTAAGGCTAGGGAAGTAGTAGCATTTTTTAAGATAACTAATAAATGTAGTATTGGGGTGCGTGTCTGTGTGTGTGTTAGGAATTTATAAAAGATAGATTGTTGAAGTGAGATTTCCCTTGTTTGGATTTTAAAGAAGGCTGTCTAAATGGTTTCTGCCCTATAGGAAAAAATACTAATGTTTCTCTGAAAGGCAGATTACACCCATTTTCAGGAATTTTGTTTCAAGTGGTATCTGGATACTTTTGGTACGTGCCCCCCACCCCACCAGCCCCCACCCTGTCTCTTCTCTGCCTCTCGGTCTCTAATAAAATGGCCCGTTTCTTCATGACCTTTGTTCTCTAAGGGTAAGGAGAAAGCCTTCATTTTTGCTGTTATGCCTTTCCCCTGCGCCCAACCTTGTCTTTCACTTTTTCCTTCTCTGCTGCTTTTTTCTTTGTCATTTTATCAGTGTTTTAGAATGGGAGTCTTCTGGCACTGCAGAGCAGCCATTGGCTGGGATGGGAGAATTTAGGAGTGGGTTAGGGGGCAGTTGGGTGGGGGGAGCATTCCTAGAATTAACTTGGAGAATTTACCTTGGTCTTGACATCTTAATGCTATTCTCCATTCTCCACAGTTACAGCTGTAAATCTATCGATAATCCCTTAGTAATCAAAGGGAAATGGTTCATGTTTTTCCTTTGTTGCTGAATGCATCTCTTTATCAATGAAGGGAGTCAGGCGGCACCTGTGGCTCAGTCAGTAAGACGCTGGCCCCATGTACCGACGGTGGCGGGTTCAAACCTGGCCCCGGCTGAACTGCAACCAAAAAATAGCCGGGCGTTGTGGTGGGCGCCTGTAGTCCCAGCTACTCGGGAGGCTGAGGCAAGAGAATCGCTTAAGCCCAGGAGTTGGAGGTTGCTGTGAGCTGTGTGAGGCCACGGCACTCTACCGAGGGCCATAAAGTGAGATCCTGTCTCTACAAAAAAAAAAAAAAAAAAAAAAAGAGAGTCAGTAGTAAACTTATATTTGTGCTTTTGCCTTAGAAAACTTCAGCAGGTGATGGTGTGTCACCAGAAGAGTCACATGATTTGTCACTTAGTAGCAAAAATACCAGAGAACTTTCTAGGGCCGGTATAGTACTAGGGATTGTGATAGTGGAGAATTTAAAGGAGATTGGCACCACTTAAAATAGCATTCATCATCCTGCTTGCTTTTTTTCTTGGGGAGGGGGATGGTGTGCCAGTTTCCAGGACAGTGAGAATGGTGGCCAGTAAAGACCACAAGCTGTTTACCTACCTCTTATGTTAATGACTGGACCAAAATCCTCACCCAGGCATCCACCCAGCTATTTCTATGTTTGTAGAAAACATGTCTTTTTGATGTTCCTTAATAAAGAACATAATATTTCTGATCTGTATTACACTATATTTGACCCGGTTCCACTGCCTTCTGTAATTTAATTGTTAATTCTAGACAGTGATAATTCTGTACCATAGGTTTCTGGAGAATTGACTTTGTGGAAGCAAAAACAGTTGTTATAAGATATAAAGAAAAGTTGTTAAAACCAAGAGCTTTTTTTGTTGTTTGTTTTGACTGTGGGCATAAAGAGTTGGAGAAAATTGAGGAGGTGCAAGTAATAACCCCAGGACACTTTCTGGAGGGTTTCTTTAGGCATGTTCTAAGGTGTGCCCTGCCCGCCTCTTCACAGGCTAGCGCAGGCTCACCACACTAGCATAGGAATCGCATGGCTTTAGCAGCTGGTGCCAGTAGCCGCTCTGTTTAGGGAGTTAGAAGGTTGCAGGGTACATGTCCGTGCCAGTGAACGGGAAAGAACTTTTTAGATCATCCTTTCCTGAAACTTCTAAAATGTGAAGTTACGTATATGAAAGTGGTCTTCAGGAAGGGAGAGTTGTGTAGACAGAATTTTTATTGACTATAGGAATATTTGACATGAAAGTTTAATTTTTAGATCATGTTTCTTGATAGACTCTTTATAACCCAAACATTCTCTTCAACTTAAAAAATTATCATAGAAGATTATGGGATTATTCAGAGTTATGATGTGTTTGTTTTCACTGTTAATTTTAAAAACAAAGTCTAGATGTTAGTCAGTGGGAAAAGATATCATACTTCAGCTAATTACTTTGGAGCCTGCCAGAAGTGGACAGTGGGGAAGTAACTTGAAGAATTTACTTTAATCTTGACCATTTAATGCTACTTCCTATTTTTTGTACTTACAGCTATAGATCTATATATAATCTATAAGTAATCACAAGGAGAAATGGAACTGGGGCAATAAATAAGCAGAATTTGCTGACCTTTAATTTGCCTGTTAATAAGATAACTCCATTTTTGGCTGCTCTCATATTGCAAAGAATATTGCCAAGAGTATCGCCATGAAGGAGAGCCATTGAAATGCTTGGTGGATTAAAGGAGATTTGCCGGAGTTCTCTGGGAAAATGTTTGAGGTGCTAAGTGGTATTTTATTTTTTAGCAGCTATTTCTTTGAATGTTTTCCCTTTTCACCTTAAATATATTCATCCAAACCATGGGGCATGTTATCATCTTCACACTGGGGTAAGGTGCTGCTGCCCTTCCTGCATTCAGTGACTTACCTAACTTGACCCCTGATTCACCAAGGTCTCTCTCTTCTTTGGAAACAATGGTAGAAGCTCTGCCTCAAGGAAGGAAGTATGTCAGAGCCTAATTTTGAAAAGGTCTGTCTTTACCCAGGCTTAAAGCTTACACCTTCAGCTTTTGCAAGAATGTTAAAAACAAATATTCACGTATAAGTAGGTCTCATAAACAACAGGAATAGACAGAGACTAGCCATGCACAGATCAAAAATGAGCCAAATCATAAGATCGGTTTTAGTAAGCTTCCGACATTAAGACAAGCTATGTTAGATTGTAGAGTGGTATTTCATCTTAAGTATAAATTTAATTCCAAGAATAGGTAGGAGATTTGTGGGTTTACTTCTTTCTCCTAATATTTTTCAAGCATCCCACACCTCTGTTGTTTTGCATAGTAGTCCCACACTGGCGCTGCTGCCAGGACTCTGCCCTCACTGCTGGCTCAGGTTGCTCAGAGCTGCGAGGACCATGCATTTGGCACTTAAATGATGCACTTTGAACTTCATTGTAACACGGCCCTTTCAATTTTCTGTTAAGTCGTCTTGAATACTTAATTTCCCTAAACCTTAGTTTCCTGACATAATAATTGTACCAGTTGCACAGGATTTATGATGAGAATTAAACGAGATAATAGCTGCACAGTTTTTAGCGTTTTAGTATGTGGCCTGTGATAAAGTGCTCAGTAAAGGTTAAATAAGTTGCAGTGTTGTCAATATGAGCTCTTGGAATGCTTTCTTTTTTCATTTTCTTTTTTCTCTCTCATCTTAAAGTAGAAAGACTTTCCCTTATCTTGTAAAAATAAGACATTTATCAATGCCTTAAAAATCAATTTATCAGATTCTCCATTAAGCAAACAAAAATTCGTAATGTTTTTATTGGGGGGAGGCAGACATTTATGTACCTCACTGTATTTCTTTTCAGCTAAATCTCTAGGAAATGTGGTACTGTGTATAGAATACCAGCTGCTTTCTAAGTGTTTACTTTCTTCCTAATTGCAACCAAAGTGAAAACCATCCCTTACGGTGGTGCTCATTTTTGTTGCATGGCTAGTCTCTGTCTATTCCTGTTTTTTTTTTTTTTTTTTTTCCTTCACCAATAATTCCCAAGCTTATATAAGACCTTACTCATACGTGAATATTTATTTTTAACATTCTTGCAAAAGCTGAAGGTGTAAGCTTTAAGCCTGGGTAGATAAAGATAGACTTTTTCAAAATTTTTTAGAAACTTCAAATGTCAGGTTAAGGTGACATCGCGTTTTGTATTGGTGGAGAAGTTAGCTGGTATCCCTCCGGCATCCAGGAAGTCAACCCACTGAACTGTACAGAGGTGCATACATACGTAGGTCTGAATGTAGCTCAGCAGTGCTAAGTCTCTGCGTTATACAAATTTAAACTTATAGGTGTTAACTTTAAATCCAGTGATCTACTTCACTCCTTTGTTGTTACGAGAACCTTTCCTGTATTTTTGTGGTGTGCTCTCCAAAATCTTTAGGTGATATTATCCATTTTTTTTTAACTGATTGCCTTTTTTTTTAATAATTTTTTTTATCTGAAGTACAGAAAGCCAGAGTATTTTATTTTATTATTATTATTTTTTTTGGCCGGGACTGGGTTTGAACCTGCCATCTTCGGCATATGGGGCTAGCGCCCGACTTCTTTGAGCCACAGGTGCTGCCCCTGATTGCCTTTTTTTTGAGTTAACACTGAAGGCACAGCTATGAACTTAAGTTGATTTGTGGAAGCTGTACCACTTAAGATCTTTAATGTTTCTTTATCCTAATCTTTTTTTCTTTTCTTAGAAAGTAACTTCATGACTTCATGTGTTTTAAAGTGTGACAGGCACAGAGGAAAAATAAAAAGGATGGTTGCAGTTTAATTTAGTAGCTAAATTTTAAAAAGTAGCTAAGAGGATGATTCACATTTTTTTTTTTTATAAGATAAGGTTTACATTTTTGGAGATAGTTTTTATCCATCAAAGCCATTTTATGAATAAAATAGATGAATTTTAATACAGCTTATGTGGTTGGTAGGAAACTGGAAATGTTACCTTAAACTATCTCTGTCCCTTGGAAACTCTCCATGGTTTTCCAGGATTTCATTGATTCTGATTTGAAGGCAGAATAGCACCATTGCCACTATTTAAAGTTTACTATTTAGAGCTGGAAGAGACTTTTGTTAGAATTGGTCCTAAAGCCCAGGTTTTCTCTTCAGGAAAGAGAGCAGTTATACCTTTGCTCCAATTTAAATATAAGGCAAAAATTTTGGTTTATCACCTTCAAACTTTATGCCCTGCAATTTTGAAATATTTTAAAGACTATTATTATAAAAATATCAATATAGAAAAGTGAGATTGGAAAAAGTAAATGGAATTGTTTAATGTTCATCAGCTGTACTGTGTACACCAAATATCATTTATAATATTTGTATTTTATTGAACTGTAATCTATATACAAACGGGGTATCGAATGAAATGCTCCTTTCTTTTTAAGAGTAGTTGCGATCCGATTTATATACTTCATTGAATTCAAGGTATAGAAAAATGTTTTAAATATATTTAATTGTATACTGAAATAGGTCAGAAAGTATTAACATCTAGTGTTTCCAAGTTGTTTTTTAAATAAATTTTACTGTGAACTTTGAGATCATGCCAATAGTAAATGCTTGCAGAAAATTTGTAACCTAGCACTGTCTGAACTTTCTGTCCCAAGGAGAATATTCCATGTTGGCTGTGTCTAATGTGGTAGCCACTAGCCACAGACGGCCATCGAGTCCTTGAAATGATGCTAGTGAGACTGAGAAACTTACATTTTAGAGCTAGAAGAAACAAAATTAATTAATTTTAATTTAAATAACCCCATGTGGCTAGTGACTTTTGAATAGGACCACTCAGGTATCATCAAATAAGGTGAAAAGTGAACCCCGTTTCTTAAGTATCAGGAAATATGATGTAGAGCACAACTAAAACTAGAACAGAGGGTTTTTGTGTACTGTACCTCCATGTACCGTGTGAACTGCGTGTTCCTACATTTATTCTCTGTCCCCTCTTGCCAGTGGCCCTGGGTGCTGTCATGTCTGTCGGCCTGCCTAGCTAGTTAGCGTATGTGGTGATGCTGACACAACTGACTTTGTTTCTGAAATAAATCTTGCTGAGCATTAGCCAATTGCTAAGCACAGCATGCTATTTCAAGTAACGTGAATAGAGCTTCTTGCTGTTAGGTATAAATGATATTCCATGAAGTTACCAATTCTAAAGTAGTCTCAGTTCCAAATACTTCGTAGAAAACGTTTAAAGCCACTACAGGATGGTACACCTGTGCTTTCTCCCAGCTACTTGGGAGGCTAAGGCAGGAGGATTGCTTGAGCCCAGGGGTTGGAGGAGGCTGTAGTGCGCTTTATCCTGTGTGTGAATGGCCAGTACACCTGAGCAACATAGTGAGACTGCATCTCATTAAAAAGAAAAAATATAAAGTGCTGGGTCGGTGAGTTCACTGCATATCTTAGATAATATACTTTCAGATTTTTTGTTTATCATTTAGGTCATGGATAGGATTTTGATAGAAAATAATGTGACAAATTCTTTAGGTCATCATAACTTAAATTGTTGCGACTATATTAAATGCCCCTGAAATATCCAGTTTAAAATGCTTAATTTTATCCTATGTGAATCTCAACTCGATTGAAAAAAAAAAAATCTAAAGTAGCAGGGCATGGTGGCTCACACCTGTAATCCTAGCACTCTGGGAGGCTGAGGTGGATGGATCACCTGAGCTCAGGAGATCCGATGAGACTGGGCACATTCAGGGTGGTATGGCTGTAGATGCCCTAAAAATTTTTTTAAAAATTTTAAAATTTCTACAAGTCTGGGCAACATAGTAAGACCCAGTTTTCAACAAAAATAAATTAGTCTGTAGTTCTAGCTATTTGGAGGATTGAGGCAAGAGGATCACTTAAGCCCAGGAGTTCAAAGTGAGCTTTGATCACATGACCCAGCACATCAGGCTGGGCAAAGGAGACCCTGTGTCCAAAAAAAAAAAAAATTTTTTTTTTTTTTTAATTCTGACTTTATTTTTCAGTTTGAATAAATGCATTAAAATATGTGTATCTGGACAATAGTCATCACACTAAATAGGCATTTGTCACCTGGATTGCCTTCTTTGATATTTCTTACTGTAACTTTCTGCTTTGCTGCCAACCCACCCCCTCCTTAAGACGTTGGTGCCCCTAGAAAATGCACTGTCATATGATTTGGAATGGGCAAAAGGCATTTTGGTAAAGATAAGTATAAAAGGACGGAGACAGCAGAAGCAGATGAATTTCAGTAGAATGTGTGGTCCATAGGAAACTGGAAATGATCCCTTAAAGCAGTGGTTCTCAACCTTCCTAATGCCATGGCCCTTTAATACAGTTCCTGTGGCTTCTCAGGGTTTTTCTTATCCTAGTTTTAAGACCAGGAGAGGGGTTGATTATGACTTCAGTGTTGGTTCTTAATATCTTCTGCAAACCAGAATCACCCAGATGTTAAGATGCCCAAGGTAGCCTGGGCCTCATGGTCTGGATTTTGAAGAAGCTGATTAGGTAATTCTTACATGCATCAAAGACTCAGAAGGAATTCTTCAGAGCGGGCAGACATTCTGGCCCAAAACCTTCAGAGCAGGTTTTCTCCCCTTTGTCCATCTCGGTAGAATATCTCCAGTAATTTTTCCACGGGTTGTTGAGTGGTAATAGCCTGCTGGTATGTTCACTAAGATGAATTTAGTAGAACTAGACCCAGGTAACTGAACATGTTGACTTATCACTCTATAGTATTGTCAGGACTGAATCATTCATTCATCTGTAGACTTTGAGAGAGTAGGTACTGTGTTAGTTTTGATTATTTTGAGCATTCCTTTCTGACATTTAGATCCCAGGACCATTCTAGGTAACAAAACAAAGCTTGAATATGAGAAAGAAAAATTATCTTCTTGCTGCTAAGGCAGGTGAGCGTTCATCAGATGATTCAATAAATGAGACAGATGTCTATAGGTAATTGCTGTTCTGTTTGGAACTATGTTTTGATTAAAATGATGGATCTTAAATATTTTGATTTGAGTCCTTATGTTCTTAAATATTGAAAACCACAAAGGCCTTTGTTTATGATGGTTTTATGTATTGTTATATACCACATCAGAAATTAAAACTAGAAAATTTTTTAAATATTCATTTAAAAATAATAGAGCCATCACATTAACATAAGTAATGTGTTTGGAAAATACACTATTTTTTAGCACTTTCAAATGTTCACCCACCTTATCTGAGGATAGCTGGATCCTCTGCTGCTTCCCTCAGTCTGTTGCAGTATGTTGTTTTGTTTGAAGTATATGAAGATAATGAGTCCTAACCCAGATATTAGTTGTAAAAAAGGAGGGATATTTTAATACCTTTTCTGATAATTATGGATATGCTTCTTTGGTATTTCACCCAAACTTGAAAAGTAGTAGTTTCTTAAATATTAGTTGGAATATGGAAGCTGAAGCTATCTTGATTAAATTTTTATATACTGTTACATTAGAATTCATTAGTTTGTGGCTTTTGATTAGTCTTTGATTAGCTCTTTTAACTATACATGGTTTTGTAACATTATACATTAATTATTTTAAAAATATTGGCTTGTTGAACATCCTTTCTTCCAAATTTTACCCAGCCTGGACCTGCTAAACAAAACAAACAAAAAAAGGCCGGGTGTTGTGGCAGGGGCCTGTAGTCCCAGCTGCCAGGGAGTCTGAGGCAAGAGGATCGCTTGAACGCAAGAACTTGAGGTTGCTGTGAGCTATGACTTCATGGTACTCTACTGAGGGTGACAAAGTGAGAGTCCATCTCAATTAAAAAAAGAAAATTCATATTTTAGTACTGTAGGCCCTGTCAGTTACTTTCCCTAAAGAGACAGGTTCACTTTATTTCAAAGAAAATTACTGCCAAATACCTGCATCTGAATAACCATGGTTTGTCTTTTATTCATTCATTCAAGTGAAAATAATAGTCCATGAAAAAAGGTGGCCTGTTCAACTTACAGCTCCTGTTGCCAGAGAGCTCTTGTTGGCGATAGCCTTGGTGCTGCAGTGCACAGACGTGTTTCCTGGGTGCTTCCACCTTCCTGCACAGAAGATCACAGAGGGTCAAGGATAATAAAAATCAGTTATTACTATTTTGTCAAGGTCATTGTTAAATGAGCTGGCGTTTTATTTTTTTTCTTAAAGTGAGTTTATGGGGAGAATATTGATTACTAGTATAGTTTGGTGTCACTGCCTTGACTGTGTTTGTGCTGTCAGGGTAAATGGCAACCCAGTGCAAAAAGCAGGCGATGTCTTAGTATATTCTGGGAAAGTTTTGATTTTGTGGGTGCCCTGAAAAAGTCTTGGGGGCCCTCAAGGGTCCATAGAAAACACTCTGAGGACTGTTGATGTAAAGATAAATTTCAAATAAAAACTTTTTCTTACAAAATGAAAGCCATTTTTATCTAGAAAAAGAAATCTGTGTTCTGGAGTGGGAAGCCACAATAGAATCGCGGGGCTGGCATCACTTGGGTTTTTGTCCATTGAGCAACCCATAGTTTCTGATACAGTTTGCTTTTCTGTCTCTCTCTCTCCTTATTTATTTACTTACTTACAAAGTTTGGTGAGTAAACGACTTGCTTTAAATCAGGGTCCAGAACGGGGTGGGTAATTGGGAAGCATTTCTGTTGCTGTGTGCTGGGCTCCTCTCAGTCATCCTGCCCCATGGAAGTAGAAGCCACCACTGTACCTCTGTTCTTATTCCTGTCTCTAGTATGGAGTTCAAAGGTTCCCCTCGTTAATATCATGTGCTAAAATACCTAGTTTAAGCTAATGTGTGAAAAATAGAGTTGTTGAAAAAGGAGGCTGCCCAGGTGGGTCTCAGAGGATGCCTGGGCCTTAGTGAGGTCATTGGTTCATTTGTTTAGTCATTTCTTTCCTTTATCAGCTATTCCTTGACTCCTAGTGTGTGATAGATGCATTAGTAATGCTCAGTGACTGTGTCCCTAAGGAGCTCAGCTGTGGCTCCCACTGAGTGGTAAGCACGTGTTTGGGTTGCCATGTAATAAAGTTAAGAGTGAGCACAGGATTTAGTCACAGGGCAGGGGTAGATCATTCAGTTTGGGGTCGGGGAGGCCTAGTGGAGGTTTTCAGTTTTGCAGATCTGGAATATATCTGTACCCAGAGTTAATCAGGTGCTTTGGGATTGAGTCGGTGAGGTGGTGCTAAGATCTGATACCTGAAGACACTGAAAGGCATTCATTCACTGCTTTATAGTACTTCTATCTGTGGTTGTGCGACCATTGCCTTTTTCACTCTTAGGGTATATGAGAACCCATGTTAATAATCAGATCCTGTTTGTTGAGGATACCATAGAAGCAAACAGCATTGACGGTCCTGAGGTTTATTTTTATCTAGGGCTTTCAGTAGAGTCATCTTGGTAGAAGGTTTTCCTTAGCCACCTATCTTCTGTTTCTAAATGAATGTCTTTGGGGCTGCTGTTGGACTCTGTGCCCCTCCTTTTAATACCTTCTTATTAGGTTTAACATAATGAACTATTAAACAACTTTCTGTTTATTTTTCTTGAGTGCATCTGTCTGTTGATGTTTCCAAACCACATTTAGGCACCTTTTTTTACTTTTGCTTGGGGTAGATTGCTTCGGTTGCTATTTCTTTCCTTTCTTTATTTTCATGAACTCAGCGGCACTTAAAAATATTAACTGTTCTCTGCCAAGAACTCCAGGGATAGCAGTGATTAAGAAGCTAACATTGTAGTGAGGGAGGCAACCCAACAATCAAAGCGTATGTGTACAGAAATACAGAGAGAAGCATGGAGTGTGATGTTTGGGTAAGTTGGTTGAAGAATGCCTCCTTCGGAGGTGACATGGAGCAGAAATGAATAAAACAAAGGTTGCAAGCCATGCATACGTCTGGGGGAAGAGAGTGTAGTCTGTGCAAAGGTCCTGAGGCTGGAGTGTGCTTGTTATGTTTCAGAAGTAGCAAGGAGGCCAGTGTGTTGGACTGTAGTGAACCAGGAGGAGCATGGTAGGAGCTTTAATTAGGAGTAGAACTAATGTTAAGTGGATTTCTGCCTTGTAAACTACAGAAAGGAGTTTCACTTTTTCCAGAAAAGTGAAACTTTCTGGAAAGTTTCCAGAAGTGAGATGGAAAGCTATTGCATGTGCAAGTCATGTAGCTCTGTCATGTATTTTATCAGGTACCCCTTGTTCTCTCTGGGAAATAGATAGGGAGCAAATGTGGTTGTCCAGGGGGACAAATTGGAAGCCGTTACAGTTGATCAGACAAAATACAACGGTGGCTTAGACTAGAGTGGTGGTAGGAAGTGGTCAGTTATTTCAAGGTAGCACAGATAGGATTTGAGGAGAGAGTGGAAATAGAATTTGAGAGAAGGTGCAAAACATGTTTTGGCTTGAACAGTTAAAAGATCAGGAAAAGTGAGAGAGAAGCAAGTTAGGACAGAAAAATCTAGTTTGGTTCAGACATGTTAATTTGGAGATGCTTGCTAGACTAGAGGCAGTTTCAGATAGGCAGCCGGTTATAAAAATTTATTAGGGGAAGGGTTGGGTTGGAGGTATGAGTTCATGAATTGTCATGGTGGGGTAGTGTTTTCCGCATTAGGCCAGATGAGGTCATGTAGCGCATGTGGGTAGAAGAGAAGTGTGAGGATGAGGCTTGTGCAGCTTATCACCTAGCTCTGTAGTAGGAGTCAGGAGGGTTGAAGAATACAGGAAGGTGTATGTCCTGGGACCCAAGTGAAGGAAGGTTTTCAAGGAAGGTGTAATGGATTTCCGCGAATGTTGCTGGGAGGTTGAATAAAATGAAGACTGAGTCTTACCAGTTTTAGTCTTAAGGGTTAACCTTTTCCATATTCTTGTGTGCTTCCCTACAACACAGCAAATGAACTCACTTTTATTGTCGTTGAGTTTCAGCAGAATTCTGAATTTCAGGTACCAGTTCACCAAGAGAAACTTACAATAGCACTTGGCATCTACTAAGTACCAGGCTGTTGGCTTCTGAGATAGAAAGAGGAGCAGCCCGTCTAAACTTCCCAGGCTCATTGTGATATTGAGAACAAATATAAAGTTTTTAGTGCAAACCTTGGCGTGATAAATATGTGAAGATTACATAGTGTACCGGGGCAGCGCCCGTAGCTCAGTGGGTAGGGCGCCAACCACATACACACAGGCTAGTGTGTTTGAATGTGGCCTGGGCCAGCTAAACGACAATGACAACTGCAACACAAAAAAATAGCCGGATGTAATGGCGGGTGCCTGTAGTGCCACCTACTTGGGGGCTAAGGCAAGAAAATCGCTTGAGCCCAAGAGTTTAAGGTTGCTGTGAGCTGTGATGCCACTGCACTCTACAGAGGGTGACAAAGTGAGACTGTGTCTAAAAAAAATAATAATAAATAAAATAAATAAATACTATCCAGAGGGTAATGATAAAACAATTGGGCTTAGTTGGAGCCAGAACCAATATTAGAATAAAGGTTCACTGACTTTTGGCCTCTGTCTCCTTGTTGCAGCTAACACCATTTTTAGAAAAATAACTGATAAAGCATAAAAAGATATTTATGAGAGAATGTCCATTTGAAAAGCAAAATTACCATATTTCTAAGGTACTACAGGAGACTTCTTTCATCCAGGGTTAGAGGTCGGATTCCCATGGAGGTCGTGGATAGAAGACCATGTCAGCTCTGTTCCTCTCTTCTGCCACCTGCTGCACTAACAGCAACAACCGTTTGGTAGCAGGGGGACAAGGGGGTCTGCAGTGTTGCTCGACTTGGCGAGATAAGCATTTTCTTTAAATTTCACATTTTGTCTTTATAGTGGATGCAAATTTTGGAGTTCACGCTGGTGTATCATGTTTGTTTAGCAGTTAAATCATTTAGCCTTCCTCAGCCTCAGATGCTCAAGGAAGAATTTTGATGCTTAAGAAAGGTGCGCTTTTTTTGGTTGCTTTGAATCCCCCTTGAGATACTTGGCACGAATTCTTGGGCAGTGCATATGTTGTGGTTTTGTAACATTTCTACTTCATAACCTTGTGAATCAGAAATTTTCTTAAAATGTAGGTGTGTATCTCAGTTGATGAAGTAGGTCTTGGCCAGTGCCGGCAGAGAACATCTGCCCGAGAATTTCTTCTAGGGAGCTGGGCCTGCTCAGGTTTCCCCTTGGTAAGCGCTGCTGAGGTCTGGGCTGGGTTGATTGGAATCTGATGAGACGGCTGTGGTAGGTATCCCTGTCCCTTCCCTTTCCCCCTGCCACGGGAGTGGGAGTGCTCAGCTCCCCATTTTCAGTTATCCGTCACCGGATTCCTGGGTCTCAGGCTTTGTCATCTCTTCCTGGGCCTCTAGCGTCCCTTTTCCATGCAGTCCTATCAGGGTTCCTTCTTTTATTTTTTATTTATTTTTATTTTTATTTATTTATTTATTTATTTTTTGCAGTTTTTGGCCGGGGCTGGGTTTGAACCCATCACCTCCAGCATATGGGGCCGGCGCCCTACCCCTTCAAGCTACAGGCACCACCCAGAGGGTTCCTTCTTAAACTACAGACAAACAAAGCCCTCCTTCCTCTGGTTAGTGCCCTTTCTTTCTCTTCTCCAGGCACAGTGAACGGATTTTAGTCCTTTAAAACCTTTTTCCTATAGAGCTTTTGATCCAGAACATTGAACCCTACTTTAGAAATTCTCTAAATCTGCAAAGCCGTTCCTGTTCCCCCCCAGAGTGGGGTCCAGGCTGCTCCTTCACCCCAGTCTGTCTGTATTCTGATCACTGCTCCTCTCCTCACCTTGGAAGGCAGCGCAGCATTGAAGAGGATGGCCCTGGAGTCCTGACCCTGCCACTTAATGAGCTGCGTGACCTAGAGTGAATGACATGGCTTCTCTGTGCCTCTGTTTTCTCACCTATAAATTGGGAATCTTGCTTGGACCTATCTAATAGTGTTGTTAGAAAGATTAAGTGAGATGATACGTGATGTGTACTGTGATTGTTAGAATCATGCCTGGGACATATGGTAAATAGTAAGTTACTGCTGTTAGGAATGCACATTATTATAACTGCTTCTAGTACTATATTTTTTGCTAATAGACTGTCTTGCTCCCAGATAAGTCGAGTGAGGTCAGGATCCCTGCCTGTCGTCTTCTCCATTGTACCCGTAATGAATGGCACACGTGTTCTGCAAGTGTTTGTTAACTGTGTGAAGTGCCAGGACAGAGGAATGAGAGAGAAATGTCTTGGGGCAGAGGGAGAGAATAGCATTTGGGGCCTCGTGCCAGAGGAGGTATCTAGGGGGCTGAGTTATACATGATGGCTGGAAAGTGAGCCAGGACCTAGGATCGTGCGGCAGCAATATGGAGGACTCTGGGGAGGGTGGCTGGAGAAGATGAGAAGGCAGAAGTGAGGCCAGGAAAGAAACTGGGAGTTATCCTGGGCAGCCCTGTCCAGCGGGAATAGGATGTGAGCTGCACATGCCTTGTAAAATTGTCTAGTCACCGTATTAAAAGAGCAAAAGGAAAACAGGCAAAATTAATTGTGATGTATTTTATTTAATGCATAAGCTATCCAAAATATTATATCACCATATAGTATTTGAATATCATTTCAACAAACTATTTAATATAAAAATATGGATGGACATTATTTTTTTAACCTAGTCTTTGGGATGTGGTATGATTTTGGACTCCATAGCACATCCCAGTTTAGACCAGGCACGTTCCAAGTACTCAGCAGCCACACATGGCTTGGTGGAAGACAGCTGGCAGGGAGTGGATCTTGAATTAAGACAGTGGCTGTGTGGGTAGAGAGAGGTCAAGGGGGCAGGACTGAGCAGGACAGCTGCCACATCTTTTGCTTGCTTCCTAGGCAAGTGGCAGCCTCACAGTTAGGAACAGAATACAGGTTTATTTTTATTTTCAGCAATAGGGGGGCAGGAGGTAAGATGGTGAGTTAAGTTTTAGAGTTTGAGGCTTAGGTAGGACATTGGCCTTCCTGGAGTCAGAGCTTAATTGGGGGTTTAATGCTTTTGAGGCCAAAGAAATGGAACTCTTTAAACCCAGCATGGACCTCCTGACCTGTCCCTTCCCCTCCTGAGCTGACCAATCACTTGGACATCCTCTCGCTGCTCCTGTCCTTTCTCTAGTGCGGGGTCTGTTTTCTTGGGCTTCAGTGGAAGCTAGATAATCGTGCCCCATCCTCACCAATAGATGGACTATAGTCAGAGAAAAAAGGGGAAGTACACTTGGGTGGGAATTCACAAACATGCCTTAACCTTCCTTCTGAAGTCACTAAAATATTTAACAGTTCATGAACCATTCATATTTTAAAGTGTATTTTACAACTATATATGAAATAGAACTCAAGCATTTTTGATTAAAAATAGTATGATTGATATAGTTTAGCTATTATTAGAAAATGTCTGTGCCTTTTTCATATTTGGAGCTCAAATTCTGGGAACTTTTTCTGGGTCTTTTTCAAGGGATTGTTTTTGTTTGGCAGTCTCTCTCTGGGAATGAGATGAGTGATTGTAATTAGTTCATAATGGCAGGGGGACATTTATTGTCTGCTGACTCTTAGGATAGTCAAAGATGAAGGAAGAACTGACTTGTCTGTCCGTTCGTTCATTTATCAGTCAACATTGTTGTGCATTTACAATGTGCTGGTTGCTTTCTAGGGTCCTGGAGGGATAGAAACCATTCTCCCCTTTAAGAATCCCAGTTACCATGCAGTGATGTAACGTCAGTGGAGAGAGATGAACATGGATTTGTATTCATCTGTGTTTGTATTAATTTGTAGTCATTGGTAGATGTGCAACTTAAGTTTTTTTTTGGGGGGGGACAAGAGTCTCAATTTGTCACCTGTGGTAGAGTGCTATGGTGTCATAACTCATAGCAACCTCAAACTCTTGGGCTCAAGCGATCTTTTGCCTCAGCTTTTCATTTTTTTTTTTTTTTTTTTGTAGAGACAGAGTCTCACTGTACCACCCTTGGGTAGAGTGCCGTGGCGTCACACGGCTCACAGCAACCTCTAACTCTTGGACTTACGCGATTCTCTTGCCTCAGCCTCCCGAGCAGCTGGGACTACAGGCGCCCACCACAACGCCCGGCTATTTTTTTGTTGCAGTTTGGCCGGGGCTGGGTTTGAACCCGCCACCCTCGGCATATGGGGCCGGCGCCCTACTCACTGAGCCACAGGCGCCGCCCCAGCTTTTCATTTTTTTAAAGTGGAGACAGGATCTCACTCTTGTTCAGGTTGGTCTTGAACCCCTGAGCTCAAGCAGTCCACCTGCCTGGGCCTCCCAGGGTGCTAGGATTTCAGGAGTGAGTCACCACTCCTGACTGCAACTAAAGTTTTTTGTGTGGCCAGGAAGGAGGGTGATGCTTGAACCAGATGAAAGGGATGGTGAAGGAGAAATTTGTACAAAGTACAGAACATGGTGCTTTCAGAGAACAGCGAGTGTTGCAACGTTGCCTTTGATCAGTCCAGGAAATGGCCTCCATTCATGTATGCACATATTCAACAAAAGGTTCCAGGTATTGTGCGGGCCCTTGTGGAGGGTACAGTAGGTGTGAATGCATGAGGAAACTCAAGTGTCCTTTTTTGAGAGTGGGGAGCACGTGAGTAGTGGCAGTGCCCATACCAAGTTGATGAGATGTGACCTCCTTTGAATGCAAGGTGAGACCTTGATGTTGCACGGACAAATAATAAGCCAGTGGTATGTGTCTGTCCCTGTGTTAGGTTGGGGAGATACACAGGATGGACATAAAGTTCATGTGCAGTTTACTATGTTAAACTCTTCAAATTGCACACAAACTTTATGTCCACCTTGTGTATGTATGTATTTATGTCTTTGTCTGTATTAAAAAAACAGGAGTATAACTTGCTGTTACCTTTCGGGGGCTCACAGTCTAGGACTAGAGGATCTAATAATAAATAGTCAAGCAATGTAATAATGTTACTTGACTTTGTGAGAGTTCTTGACTCCACCTGGAGAGATCAAGGAAAGCTTCAGAAAGAGGTTGTGTTTAAATGAGTTTTGAGGATTGAGTAGGAATTAACTGAGAGAAGAGAATGGAAAAGAGCATTCTAGGCAGGGGGAAAATGATAGGGCTGCAAGCACTGAGTCGGGAAATAGCGAAGTGCCTTTATACATCTGTGGTTCTAGCCTCGGCGGGCCTGGTGGGTGCTGTGGAGAGGCAGGGCCCTGGACTCGGAAGGTGGGTAGGAGGAAGGTCTAGACCTGCTGTGCTGAGGGTGTCAGTTTTAAATGTAGTTCACAGTGAGTCATCCGTTGATTGAACAGAAGCACAGGCGATTTACATGGTAGAGTGAGCTTGCAGAGATGGAGGGTGCGTTGATGAAGCCGAGACAGCAGGGGGAAGACGCTGGAAGAAGCCCATTGCTTCAGGCCTGCACTAGGGAAGCGCAGATGGGGGAGGCAGGCCTGCTGAGAGGATCGGTGGGGGACGCAGGTGGACGTGACCAGGGAGGGTGAGGAAGAAACAGGGTTCTGCCTGGTTTGGGTGACTGGACACCATGGTGACATTAACCAAGATGGAGAAGTGGGGTTGTTGGCAGAGGTGGGGGCTTCTGATTTTGGCATACTGATCTTGAGGTCCCAGGAGGACACATTCAGCCTCAGGTGGAAGTAAATGTCTGGCTGTGTCATACTGAGAATGGAATCCTGAGGACCACCGTGTAGAACACGGAGAAGCACGTCAGGAACAGGCGGACGGAAGGCTGGTCAGTGACGAGACGTACAGACAATGATGATGGGGTAGCAAAGGAAGCCCCCACTTCAGTTTTTGAGAATTTTAAGACTCTGGAAAAGTTGAACGTACGAACACCATGGATACCTGCTTATGTTTCAACTAGAACTAATGATTGTTAACATTTTGTCAGATTTGCTTTAATCTGTTCCTGTTAAGGCCCTTCCTTACAAAGGAAGTGAGGGGATAGCCAAGGAGACGTTTGGTGAAGAGCTGTGAGGGCAGAAGCAGCCTGTAAGAAGCCCTGGGGTACAAGGATGTTTAGCTCATTTGCTGATAAGCAAGGAAGTTATGTGGCTAGAGCAAGAAAGAAAGGGGAAAAATTATAGGAGACAGGGTTAGGGAGGTGGCGGGAGTCTATGTCATTAAGAGCCTTGTAGGCTATGGCAAGGAGTTTATTGCTGCCAAAGAAATGGGAAGGTATTGGAGATCTTTGAGATAAATGTGACATGATCTGATTTATATATATATATATATATATATATTTTTATTGTTGGGGATTCATTGGGGGTACAATAAGCCAGGTTACACTGATTGCATTTGTTAGGTAAAGTCCCTCTTGCAATCATGTCTTGCCCTGATTTATATTTTTGAAGGATTGTTCAGACTGTAGCAAATAGAAGCCAGGAACTTAGATACAGATACAGACTACTGCAGTAATCCAGGCAAGCACTTACATGGCTTGGACAATACAAGTGGGAGAGGCCATTAGAAGTATGTTCTCTGTCTACCCTGAAGGTGGAGTCAACAAGATTTGCACACTGGATTGGAGATAAAACATAAGACAAAGCAAAGAGTCGAGGATGACTCCCAAGGTTTTGGCTTCTTCTGGTGGAATGGAAATGGGGTTGGATGGAGAAATCAAGAATCTGTTTTAGAATGCATCAAGTTTGAGGTGCCTATTGGGGCATCCAAATGGATGTATTGAATAGACAGTTGGACAGGGAAGTCTGAAGTTCAAGGGAGTGGCCTGGGATGGAGAAAGGCAACAGAAGCAGCACAGGTAGAAATGAGATCCAGACACGCAGGCCGGAAGCCCTGCAGAAGGGACAGGTCGAGACATTGGTAAGAAACCAGAAAGAGCCTGGAAAACAGGAGACGGGGCTGTCCTGGGTGTCATGCAGAGAAGTGAGGGGTACGCAACTGTGCCAGGTGAGATGAAAAGGAGGTATGTGACCCTTGCAGGTCTCCTTTATGAGAGCCATTTTGGGGGAATATTGGTGTCATTGGAGCAAGTTTGCGAGTGAGTGGGAGGAAAGGAAGTGAGAGGTACAGAAAGCAGGCAGGAGAGAATGTAGTGTTAACACAGGCTTAATAAATATTTGAAAGACATGGGATAGAAGGAGGTGGAAAGGAGTTCCCAGAGCATAGAGGAATACACCCGGGACAGAGTTTGGCACTCTCTCTCTGGTGTCCTCCCACGGCAGCCCTGCACGTCCTTCTCAGCCTGAGGGCCACCTGGACTGAGACTGCAATGAGCACCACCCATCCCCTCATCTGTATCTGGTCCTTCCTTGTTGGAGGTAAGTCTGTTTAGCAGGTTTTCTGTTAGCAGCTATCTCTGGGGATCATGGTGGTACAAACAACCCGTGAGATTATTCCCCAAATAATTTTTGGGTGGAGAACCTGAGGCCTCAGGAGTACATGTGGCTCTCAAGATCCCCAAGTGCAGCCCCTCAACTGATTCGTTCTGTAAAATTTGGATTCAATCAAAAGGTGCATGCATGCAAGGGTCCAGAGGCCGCATGGGACTTTAAGGCCACAGAGTTTGGAACTACAGAGCTTATTCAGATAATTTTGAATAATGTTAGACTACCATGAAACACCCCCCCCACACACACACACACTCCTTTCTTTCTTTTTTTTGTGTGTGTGTAGAGATAGAGTCTCATTTTACCGCCTTCGGTAGAGTGCCATGACATCACAGGACTCAGAGCAACCTCCAACTCCTGGGCTTCCGCGATTCTCCTGCCTCAGCCTCCCGAGCAGCTGGGACTACAGGCGCCGCCACAACGCCTGGCTGTTTTTTGGTTGCAGTTCAGCCAAAGCTGGGTTTGAACCTGCCACCCTCGGTATATGGGGCTGGCGCCCTACTCACTGAGCCACAATTTGCATCCCATCTTGATGTGAATAATTACATTTTTATTCATCCTCTAAATTGTATTTTAAATGAAAATATTAGAACATAAATATTTGTATTTTAGGCAGAAATGAAGATATTCTGACAAGTCATCTGAAGTCATATATTTTTAAAGTAGCGATGAATTTTTGATACAAACAAGGTGAAAGAGAAACACATTACTCAAATACAGTCCTTATGTAATAGTGTCTCTGTAGCAATTTCAGAGTGTTTAAGTATTTTCAAATAGACACACTGTGGCTCAGCGAGTAGGGTGCCGGCCCCATATGCCGAGGGTGGTGGGTTCAAACCCAGCCCCAGCCAAACTGCAACAAAAAATAGCCGGGCGTTGTGGCGGGTGCCTGTAGTCCCAGCTGCTCGGGAGGCTGAGGCAAGAGAATCACATAAGCCCAAGAGTTGGAGGTTGCTGTGAGCTGTGTGATGCCACGGCACTCTACCGAGGGCGGTAAAGTGAGACTCTGTCTCTACAAAAAAAAAAAAAGAAGTCTCTAAAGCTACTAGATAAATGTTGATGCTCAGGCCAGGGTAAATCACAGCCATTCCAACTGAAACAGCTTGGTTCAGAGGCCTGTTTTATAACCATATTAAAAAATCTGTTCCTCTTTTACTCCCTCAAACTGAGTTCAGGGATATAATGGATCCCATTATAGGTAAAAGGTCTGTGACTCAGCTATCGAGCTACTCAAACTCTTGGCTGTTTTAATTGCCACTATTAAAGCTTTAGTACTTTTATCACATAAAAATAGATATCATTGATGTAAAATGTGTGGCTGTTGAAGATACATGTGTGCCTCTGCCCTTACAGTCAGCTAATCAACCATGTGAGTTTGGAGTTAGGTAGGGTTTATGCAGACGGGAACATGATGAAAATTATAAATTTGCTTCGAGTCTGAGCAAATTTAAGAAAAAAATTGTAATTACCCTGTGGAATCTAAGAAAAAATTCTATATAATAATAATGACAATTATCAAGCTAGAATATTTCCCAAGAAGAAACTGACTTTGTTTCAGTTTTCTTTTTAACTACACTTAATTGAGAGAATGATGGTATATTTTTACCATCCTTCTCTTTCTTAAAACCCCGAGAATAGGGTGTCTCTGATTCTAATACTGTGACTTCAGTGATGCAAGAGAAATGCAGGAATCGTTCTTCTGACTCTATTTGACACATCTGTTTAAGTATGCTAGGTGGAGGTGTTTCTCTGCCGATTTTCTGGTATATAGTTATAGACAAAAATAAATCCCTGCAAAGGGGAAAATACCAAGGTGTGAAGGAAACTCCAAGAACACAGTGGGGGCTAACTGTGAAAAGCAGTTTGTTCTGGGCTTTTCCGCCATGCCGCTATGCTGGTGTTTGTCACAGTCATTCATTATTCATTTTGCTGGGCACAAACCTGGTGAAGCTTCTCTAGAAGAGAAATGAGCACGTCTCAAGGAAAGTTTAACTGTTTAACCACTGTGTACACACGCATTAATTCCTGTTGTGTAAATAGATTAGCAAATAATTGGTGGGAAGTTAGTAAGTTTTTCTATTCTGCAGTTGTAATTGTGGGATTGTATTCAGATAAGAAAAAAAAAATTGACTCAAATCTGAACAGTTCTAGAACTAAAACCTACCCACACAAAACATTTGTGAGCTAATATACATAACCAGCCTTCCATTCTTGCCCAGCTGTGTAGATTCAATTATAATAATTTTCTCAGTTGCATAACATTGCTGTTTGTTTATTACTGCGTTATTAGTCAGTGAATGAACCTCCCTCTTTTTGACCCCTCAGCAGTGTTTATAAAACACTCAATTGCCTTGGTATCTTCTGTTTCATGTTTAATTCCAGCTGGAAGGAGTCATGGGGGACACAATCCCCTGTAAGTGTTAAACTGTTTCTAATGTGCTATAAACTTTCTTTTTACAGTAAGTATCAGAAACCATAATACTGCTTATAGCACAGTTTTCTTCAGTCTTTTTTTACTTGAAAATGGAGAGGTTTTTCTTTACTAAAAATCTCCCCGTGACAATTTAAGTGGCAGTTAACTAATGTCCTGTACTCTGGCTTTTAAAATGCTGCTTCCTTGCTGCAGGCGCATGCGTTAGCTCGTCTGGGCTCTTCCCGTCTGAGCGGGTCCCACCTCTGTCCCTGCCATTACATCTTCCTCTTCTTTGGAGAAACTTCAGCAGGATTGTATAATGACTGAGAATGTGGACTTTGCAGAGAGGTTGCCTGGTTTGAATTTTGACTCTTCTTAGAATCGTTTTTTTTGGTGACTTGGGGCAGATCTCTTAACTTTTCTTTGAGTGCCTTGGTTTCCCCATCTGTGAAATGGGGCTAATTTCATAAGATTGTTGTGAACCCAGAATAGTGCTCTGCCTAGACGTGCTTGTGATATCATCAGCAGCATCTTGACAAAGTATGAGGAAGTCCTGCTGTGCCATCTGTCTTTATGTGGAAGGATAAATATCATAAGGAGAAAGAGGAATCTTAAGTGAAAAAAGCAGAAAAAAATTTCAGATGAGAACTGAGGAAGATTTTAAAGTATGTACTAGTTATTTATTGCTATATGACATATTACAGGTTGAATATTTCTTATCCAAAATGTTTGAGATTATAAGTGTTTTGGGATTTCACTTTTTTCAGATTTTGGAATACCTGCATTATCCCTGCTGCTTGGACTTCCAGGTTTTCAGAAACAATGTGCGCTTCCTCTCTCGTGGTTGTAGAAAGGTTTGGATGTGTTTTAACTGGCTGCAGCTGGGTGTTGTCGGGACCATGTTCTCATCTGAAGTCTTGACCAGGAAGGAATTCATTTCAGGTCATTGACATTTTCGACAGAATTCAGTTCTTGCACTGTGTGTGTGACTGCGGCTACAGTTCTTGCTGGCTGTTGCAGGGGCCACCTTAGCTCCAGAAGTCTGCCTGAAGTGCCCTGCTGTGGTGGCTCCCCACTATGGTGCCTGGCTTCCTCAAAGCCAGCAACAGAGACTCTCCTATGCTGGAGAGCGGGCCCCACCTGCTTTAAAAGCCTCCCTAGAGTAAGTCAGGCCTACTTGAGATAATCACCCCTTTAAATAACTTCAAACTGGTTGATTTGGAAACCTTAATCACACCTGTGAAACCCTTGCCCTTGGTCGTATTCTGTTCGCTTGAATTCTTGGGGCCCTGCACACTCAGGAGGTGGAAATGGTGGGGCTGTCTTAGAATTCTGCCTCCCACAAGAAGTGAATGAGTTTTTATAGGACTGAAGTACTCTATCATTAAGCATTTATTGCAAACTAAATTTGCCAGACTCTAAGTCTTTGAATCCCGGAGAACTTGCCTAGAGTGTGTAAATTAACTTTATTACTGAGCTCCTTAGAAATAGGTTTCTTTCCTCTTCAAAGATGCTTCTCTTTTCAATTCTGCACAAACCACTAGGATTGTTCAGTGTTAGAAAAACGCCTTTGTCAGTCTTTGAAATTTGACTTTTTAAATTCTTAGGCATAGCATAAGTTACTTTTAATATTGACCATTTAAAAGCAGTAAAACTTAACTGCAAACTTAGTAAAAATTGCTTTCCCAGAGCCAAACTCTACATTTTACCGTTCCAGCTTAAAGATCAAACTTGCTGTTGAATGTACTAGTGATAGCAAAACGCGGTGTTAAGTGTATAGTAAAATACCATTGTGTTGAATCAAACATTTTTTTAATATGTAAGTCTAGTCTTTGTTGTTAGTGTCTTTGAATAGGCTTTGCACAAAACATCTTCTGTTTTGCCAAGTTTGATCCTTGGTAAGTTGAATAACTTTAGGTGTGGGTGTCTTCTGCCACATTCAAGTTTCCAGACATACCTTTGAGAACAATATGGACCTTAGGGCTGACTTGAGATAAACAAGACAAATGCCAGTGAAATGGAAATTGGTTTTATGTATTTTTGTTCATTCACAGTTATTGAAGTGAGCCCCCTAAGGGAAGGGTACTATATAAGGTGGTAAAGAAAAGAAAGGAGGAGAGATGGTAAAATTTACTTTGTTAAGCCCACTAAACATGTTCTTTGACATTTTTACTTCTAGAAACAATGTCCAATAAAAGATAACACTCAGTGATTTTATCGCTATAAGAAATAAAGAAATTCAGACTAAAAGGGTGAAAATATAACTGGATCTCAGGGTCCTCTTGTGTGCTTGAACTTTGGTTTGCTTATGGTTAGTCAGCGGGGACCATGAGGTCTACGTTGCAGGCCCTCCTTTTTCTTGAGGTGTTGCTTCTGCAGGAGAATGGGAGACAGGCCTGCTGCCTATAGAGGGTTACTCCTCTGTTGTGGCCCAGGACACTTAGGTTATTCACTGCCACTTGGAATTGTGTTGCGTCTGTGTTTGTTTTTGTTTCTAACCTGTGTGGAGTAGTGATCATTTCTGTTGGCCCCTCCACATTTCTCTTCCTTCTATCAAAAGTACTTCAGTGGATAGGAAATACGGCATACGCTTTGGGGAAAGCTAGCACATGTAAAAATATGATTCCGGTCTCATGCAAACAAGCTAATTTTTATAAGCATTTATGAACTAATGGAGATACATCAAAAGTATGTCCATTTTAACATCATTTCTACTTTGTGCCCTAGGGATGTTTCAACTATGCAGTTCATAAATGCAAGCCTGCAACTTCAGGTGGTGCTTTTCCTAAGAAGTAGCAGTTCATCTCTTACAAAGCTGGGGAAAAGAACCGGCTACGTTAGAGTCCTTGAAATATAGTAGATAAAGTACAAAATCACATTAGCAGTTCTTCACAAGTGGTTTTGGAAGAATTTTCAAGGTAGGGCAGGGAGTGGGGTTATCTTTTTCTTGTTCTTAAAGACTTCGTTCAGTCCCTAAGACAAAGAATGTCCCAGTATTGATTGAATTGAATTATACAGTAGATCATCTGTAAGTTGACCATCCAAGGGACTGTAACAAACTGGTCACCATAAGGAACTAGGCTTAAACGTACTAGCACATACCTGTGGTACATGTTCGTCTGGTGTAGGAAGATTAGGTCAACTTAAGGAGATGGTCAAGGTAGGGAGGCGATCAGCTCTGGAAGTTCTGTACTTTGTCAAGCAGGGTGATTTTGAGAATCATGCTGGATGATAATTGTTAGTTGTAAGACACAGTAAGAATGTCAACTTTTTTTTTTTCTTTTTTGAGACCGAGTCTTATTTTGTGACCCTCGGTAGAGTGCTGTGGCATTATAGCTCACAGCAACTTCAAACTCTTGTGCACAAGTGATCTTATTGCCTCATCCTCCCAACTAGCTGGACTACACGTGCCTGCCACAATGCCAGGCTATTTTTAGAGATGTGTCTTACTCTTGCTGAGGCTGTTCTCCAACTCCTGAGTTGAGGAGATCCATCTGCCTCGGCCTCCCAGAGTGCTCAGATTACAGGAGTGAGCTACCACGCCTGGCCCCTGCGAATGTCCATTCTTAACTTACACTTTTTTTTTTTTTTTGAGCCAGTGTCTCACTTTGTCACCCTGGGTAGAGTGCTGTGGTGTCACAGCTCACAGCAACCTCAAACTCTTGGGCTTAAGTGATTCTCTTGCCTATTCCTCCCAAGTAGCTGAGACTATAGGCACCTGACCCAACGCCTGGCTGCTTTTTAGAAACAGGGTCTCGCTCTTGCTTAGGCTTGTCTTGAGCTCTTGAGCTCAGGTGATCCACCCGCCTCGGCCTCCCAAGTGCTGGGATTACAGGCATGAGCCACCTGCGCTTGGCCCCTTAACTTACATTTTTTTTTAATCTTTGAAAAGTTAGTGAGTTTTTATAGCTTTGGTTTGGAACTAAAGTTTTCTGATCCTTTGAAGGGAATAATTCCAAATTTGTATTAAATTGTAGGCCATATTAACCTGAAGATTAGGGTTAGGGTGTTAGAACTTAAGGCCTTTATGGTTTTGGGGAAAGACAGCAAACCGCTCCCGGGGCTTGTGCTATGACCATAGCCAGTGTTGGAGAACTCCACAGCCACCCTGTCTAGCTGTGGACTAGCAACACAGGGGTGCCTGATCACGTTCCAGAGCTGCTCAGAGGAGGCTTGGTAAATCACATGGATTTTGTAGCAACAGTTCCTGGGTTAGGCAACTGAAAAAATGTCTTGCTTAGCCCCTCTTTAGCTGTATATACCTTTAATCTTAAAGCTTCAGTCCTATTGTTTATTAAGCAGCAATAATACTGCTGACCCCACCAGCTTCATAGGATTATCATAGGAACTGAAGAGAAGAGGCATGTAAACACTCAGCAGAGCACACGGCACATGAACTGTGCTTTAATGGTCAAGGAAAACATTCTTCAGCAGTGTCATGGGGTGGCTTCCTGTGTCACAGGACTTCCCTGTGTCTTGCTGATGACGCTCTCCTCCGAGCAGGGCCAGACTGGAGGGGCCCTTGCTGGGGCAGCAGCATAGCTCTGGGCCCACAGAGCCACCCTTTGCCCACTGGTACCCTTAGGCCTGTGGTGCAGCACCTGGGCCTGGGTGGACAGCCTGGTCAGTTGTGTGGCTAGAGAATACAGACAGGACAGGAAGTCAGCCGGAAGGGCAGCGCAGGGTAGAGCAGAGAGCGAAGATGTGAGCAGACACCCTGTTCTCACCCGCTGGGAGGAAGCCTTGGCCCAGTTAGAATTTCTCAGGCATTTAGAAAAGAGTTTATCATTGGTGAAGTTCTAGTGCCACGTTTTATTTCAGTCAAACTGAGGATAGGAACACTACAGTGTTTTACACATTAAAGATGCTATTTGATGGTTCCTATGGAATAGCCACTCCTAAATAGGGAGAAGAATCTCAGCATTCTGTATCTGATGTGAAACTATTCAACAGTAAATTTAACATAAATGTTCAGTTCATTATTTTGGACTCTACTAATTAAAAATGTGTTTATACCTGGCACTCTGGGAGGCTGAGGCAGGTGGATTGCTTGAGCTCAGGAGTTCGAGACCAGCCTGAGCAAGTGTGAGACCCCATCTCTAAAAATAGCCCAGCATTGTGGCAGGTATCTGTAGGCCCGGCTACGTGGGAGGCTGAGGCAAGAGGATCACCTGAGCCCAAGAGTTTTTTTTTTTTTTTTTTTTTTTTTTTGAGACAGAGTCTCAAGCTTTCACCCTGGGTACAGTGACGTGGTGTCACAACTCACAGCAACCTCAAACTTTTGGTTGGATTTTCTTGCCTTAGCCTCCCCAGTGGCAGGGACTACAGGCATGTGCCACAATGCCCGGCTAATTTTTTTTTTTTAGAGACGGGGTCTCGCTCTGACTCAGGCTGTTCTTGAATTTGTGAGCTCAGGTAGTACACCCGCCTCGGCCTCCTAGAGTGCAAGGATTGATTATAGGCGTGAGCCACCGAGCCCTGCCGAGCCCAAGAGTTGGGGTTACCATGAGCTATGATGCCACAGGTGCTCTACCCAGGGTGACAGAGTGAGACTCTGTCTCCAAAAAAATAAAATAATAAATAAAATAGAATATTTTTGTGCTTTTTGGTTTATATCAAAAGAATCAAAGTTAAAAGTTACTTCTGTTGACTCAGGCTAGTATCTGCTCATCTTTGCTGTACTCCCTCACGGAGCAGGTTTAAAAAGCTTGCTTGTAATGCGTTTTCACGCCTCCAGTCCTCCAGTTCTAGGCACGATTTTATTGTCAGGCAGTTCTATTGAGGAGTGGCCCTCTGGTCAGCTGCAACCTCCCCTACTGTCCCAGCCCAGGCCAGCTTCTTTCAGGAGGCCTAGGAAGCCTGGGAAGCCTGCTCGGTTTCAGCCTGGGTTAGGTGTTCTACGCTCTTGTCCAGCAGGTACTGTGGCTGCCTTGTTTCCTGTCAGAGCCTCAAATATTTGTTAAATAAATAAGTGAAGTAGGCCGGGCTGTTGAGTGCATCTTCTTTTTATCAATTGTCATTGTTACAATCTCAAGGGGACTTACTGAACCTTTTGCTAAATGTTCTTTTGAATGATTACATACACTGTTGGCTAAAGATGAACTTGGGTTTTCATACCAGAATTCTGTTTTTGAAGAGCATAGAGCAGTGTTTTCAACCTTTTTTTTTAAAATCTCATGGCACACTTCAACCTATAGTTAAACTTCTGTGGCACACTTAAATTATGTTAATCAAAAAAGGAAGAGTTAAAAAAAAGAATATATTTATTGTACTTTTCCTTTGAAAATAATTAATCTTTAAAATTTTTCACGGCATACCTAACATCTTCTCACACTGGTGAAAATCACACAGAGATTGGTCTTGTAGAGTGGTCAAGAACTTGGGGAATACTGAAAAAAATAAAAGTTTCAGTAATAGAAATCTGTCTCCAAAGCCATTTTAAAAATACTGAATAGTATGTTTTAATTTGAACGACTGCTTAAAGAGATCTGTATTTTTATAAACCATTTAAACTAGGGTGGCGCCTGTGGCTCAGTCGGTGGGGCGCCGGCCCCATATACCGAGGGTGGTGGGTTCAAACCCGGCCCCGGCCAAACTGCAACCAAAAAATAGCCGGGCGTTGTGGCGGGCGCCTGTAGTCCCAGCTACTCGGGAGGCTGAGGCAAGAGAATTGCCTAAGCCCAGGAGTTGGAGGTTGCTGTGAGCCGTGTGAGGCCACGGCACTCTCCCGAGGGCCATAAAGTAAGACTCTGTCTCTACAAAAAAAAACCCAGCAAAACATTTAAACTATAGTTTAGTATGTTTAAAACTTGTATTATTACTTGGGTCTTGATTGACCTGCCTCTTCTTCATCAGAATCTTATTTTCTCTGAGCTTACAATCCCGCCCCCGTTGCCTCCCTTAGCTTAAGTTTTAAGGAGGCTTTTGTCTTGAGGACTGTAGGCCTACCATGTTATTCTAGTCCAGTTGGTAGCATCTTTTCTTTTCTGTAAGGTGTTACTTTGGTTTTAGACTTGTTGGCATGTAAATAAATACATAACATACACACAAACACACACGTTTGTCTTTACACAAAATGTTTATCCATAGCTGCCCTATGTTACACAATGCTGGTCTGTAGAGACTGTGCGTGTTGAGATCATTGCACACTGTTAATATTACGTTGTTCACCCATGTTACTTGACCTTGCTGACAGGTGAGGCTTCAGGAATGTAACTGATGCAAAACATGATGAAATAAGGTAAATTTTAGAGTCAGAAAATGCTGATGAATCTTGGAAGAAAAACATACTTGTGGTGAATAAAGTTTCTTTTTACAAACTTTTCCATTTTCTCCTGATCATGCTCCTGAGCATTTTGGGTCAGATATGCTTGAGAGGAACAGAGGGAAGCCCCCACTCCCCTGACCTCGGATGCCCCCACTCTCCTGACCTCAGCTCTCCTCTGGTTGAATTTGCGTCCTGTCCATTTTGCTGTTTGCTATAAGATAACTTGTGTGTTTTTTCTACTTTGTGTGTTGCAAACAGTGAAGTATAAAAATAATTATCTTCAGCTTGTGGTAATTGTTTTGACAAAACACACACCTTGGATCATTTTTATTTATGGTTTAAATATTAGTCATGCTGTTTGAGTTCTGTAAGTTTATGGCACAGTCCTTATATATTTTACAACATTCCAAAAGGCATATAGAATTATGATAGAAAAATATACCAAGCAGAAAATCTTACAGGATATATTTAAAATTAGCTTTGGGACCTAACATTTTCTCCACATTTGCTCTAAAATGAGAGGTTTTAGGAATACCCTATATAGTAATATCAGATGGTAATGGCATTGATTACCTGTCGGGCAGTGGAAATTGATGGGAAAACGTCTGCTGTAAAATTAAATAGCATTAGAGAAGACCATACCATGCGTCTGGTTGCGGGGGGCATAGCTGGGCCTTCGAGACTTTGTCAGGGTATTACTGGGAGCTCCAGGTTTTTTTCCCCATATGATTAAGGCAGGCCATCTGTTCTTTGTTAAATGTTTACAAAAACAGCTTTTCTCTAAAAGATGTAAGGAGATGTGGGTCTGGTAAACACTATAATATTTCTGAGCACCTTTTTCACCCTATTTCAAATAGTACCAAAACATAACTGTGCTGCATAGGAAACAGGATTAATACTTTCCTTACATGTAATCTTTACTTTTTTCTTCCTTATGAAAGATGAAATTTTTTACTGGGTTGCTAATTTATGACTTCCTTTATTACCAAAAGGAGCATCCAAAATGATTGGTGTGCTGAAGTATGTGGATGAACTTTCTGTCTTTTTGTGTTGTGTATTTTTTTTAATACATAAATGTGTACCGGGGAATCACTCAAAAAAAGCTGGTGTTCTGTTACTAGAGTTAATGCCATGCAGATTGAAGAAAGGTAAACATACCTGGAATTAATTCACCATCCCAAGTTTTAATCATTGTTTAGGCTTTCCTTTTTCCTTCTCTTTCTTGAAACAACTTTTTCTTCCATTTCCTGAAACATAGCTTGTCCCAAATAAGTTTGATTTCTATGCCCCTTATGAAAATGATATGGCTTCTCCTTTTTAATTAGGAAATAGTAACTCAACTTACAGCACCTAAATATAATAAGGTCCCATTAGTATGTAGGTAATAATTTGGACAGTTTGTCTGTTGATGTTTAAGAGTGTTTGTGAGGGAAAACAGAGAGGGATGGGGGCTGACTCTCCCAGGGTTTGGTTTGCAGCGTTACCCTGGTATTGAAATCTACCCATGTAGATTTATATTCGTGAGCCCTTCCTTAAACTTTGATCTTGTTTCTCTCTCTTCCTATATGTCCTTATTTTTTTTTTTTTTCAGGTTTATTCCCTCTTAGCTATGACCAAGAAAGGGCAATAAGTATTTTACAATTTTTTTTAAACTACTGCAGGATTTTTGAATAAACTGGAAATCACCTAGCTCAAACCTTTCATTTCTCAGAAGAAGAAACTGAGTCCTAGATAGGTGAAGTGACTTTTTTTTTTTCCAGAAAATACAGCTAATAGTAGAACCCAAATTAAATTTTTATTTCCTTCTTTTTTTTTTTTTTTTTTTTGAGACAGAGTCTCACTCTTTGTTGTGGCGTCACAGCTCACAGCAACCTCAGACTCTTGGGCTCAAGAGATCCTCTTGCCCTAGTCTTGTGAGTAGCTGGGACTACAGGTACCTGCCACAACACTCAGCTAGTTTTTCTATTTTTAGTAGAGATGGGGTCTCTTGCTCAGGCTGGTCTTGAACTCCTGAGCTCAAGCAATCCACCCTACTCGGCCTCTCGGAGTGTTAGCATTACATGCGTGAGCTGCTGCACCTGCCCAGACTAAAATTTTAATCTCACAACTCAGAGTTTAATTGTAATAGTATAGCCACTTCCTTCTCAGTCAGTGATCCTTTTTTCTTTTTTTAATGCTCTCTGGGTCACTGAACACTTTGGAAATAGAATGAAACCTGTGGAGCCTTTTCCAGAAAGATGCTGTGTATAAGATTTCAAGAGGAGATGGGCAGAGATATAAGAGCATTGGATTAAGAAACTTAGATTCAGATCTCAGCTTTGTCCCTTGCTGTGTGGACGTGGGTGACCATATCATCTCCTTGAATTCTTACTTCCTTTCTAAAAGAGGGGAGTAAATTATCACATTTTCCTGTGAGATTCAGGTGAATTAACATACAATAAGCATATAGCTCAGTGCGTGGCATCATATAGATGCAGAAAACATTAGTTGCTATCTGTTTTATAGTAACTATTTTAATGCTTAATTGTAGCCTTCCTTTTTTGTTTATGGCAAAACCTTGGGTTATATACATTTATGTTGAGTCTCTACAGACGTAGACCTGGACTCTCCTGTCTGCCCCACTTTTGTGGGTCTCGTGGTGAGGTACGGGGCTCTGGAGCTCTTGGCTTCGATGTTAGTCTCAGTTGTGTCACTTACCATCTGTCCCTCCTTGGGCAAGTTACTTCATCTTCAAGCGTCTTGTCCTCCACTATTAAAATTAGAAGAGTCACCCAACCTTTGGGGCTGGTGTGGGGACGAATGGTACCCTGGGCATAAAGCACGTGCCTGGCACATAGTAAGATTTTTATATCACAGTTATTATTATGTGCCAGAAGAAAAAATGAGTGACATTTGCAGATTTCCCAGTATTTCGTTGAATATAAAGTTCGTTTGAGATCGTAATTTATGGTATGGGTGATAAGCTAGCCAGTCCTTCCCTGGTTTGGATTGTTAGCTGCAGGGCTGTTGTATACCGGAGTTGCTTACTCTGACCTCAGCTGACCATGCAGCATCCCATCCCAATTGTTAATATTTTTTACTGTATTTAAGACAATTTCTGAGTTTATCCCTTATGAACGTCAAGCATCTTCTGCAAGGCCTATCACATTAATGATTCGGGTTCTCTCTGTCCTTCAGTGAAATTTTGAAAGGTAAAACTTTAAGAAGTTAAGATAAACATTGTCTATATTGCATATCAGTACAAGACATGTAGTCAACCCAAAATCATTGTTTGTGTGCTTTTAATTTGACAGAAATGATCTGTACTGTGTAAGATTTATGTGTTGTGTTTACACTTTTGTTTCTGACTTTCACAGCATCAAATCTTACAATGTTCAGCATGCTGTTTTTTATTTTTGTTTTGTAAATGGTTAAATTTATATACTTTTAATTTACATTCCCATTCCTGCATGGGAAAAGAGCTCTGCCTAGATTCTTGTCGTTTAGCTTTTGCTGCTATTTTGTTATCCATTTTTCATGTAGGCTGTTTAAAAAATGGACAGTGTTTCAGCTGAATGATATGTTTTTTTTTATTCTTGAACTGATTTTGTACTGAATTAGTAATGTTTTTATTTTCTTATTTAAAAACTTTTTTCTGAAACATTTTTTTGGATGAGAGAAAAATGATAGATTCTACAACTGTATTTGCTACCTTGAATATAGAATAAGTTTTAGAAATATTAGCCACTAACTTTCAGTTCCTCTCTTCACTGCAAAGAATGATAAACTGATTTCAATTCCTATTTGTGTCTCTCAGCATTCTCCATCGGAGCCCTTTCTAGAGAAACCAGTGCCGGATATGACTCAGGTTAGTGGGCCGAATGCTCAGCTAGTGAAGAGCGATGATTACCTGCCGTCCATAGAGCAGCAGCCACAGCAAAAGAAGAAGAAAAAGAAAAACAACCACATTGTTGCAGAGGATCCCAGTAAAAGTTTTGGTAAAGATGACTTCCCTGGTGGGGTTGACCAAGAACTAAATAGGAACTCACTGGATGGGTCCCAAGAAGAAAAAAAGAAAAAGAAAAGGTCAAAGACAAAAAAAGATCTGAAGGAACCGAAAGAATCCAAGGAGAAGAAAGAGCCCAAGGAACCCAAGACCCCGAAAGCCCCTAAGATTCCCAAAGAGCCAAAGGAAAAGAAAGCAAAAACTGCCACGCCAAAACCCAAATCCAGCAAAAAGTCAAGGTAGGCTGTGGGCAGCAGCGACAACCACCAACATGGACAGTAGAGAAATGAGAGCCATAGAGTCACATCCTGGGAAATGGGGGTGGGGCGGGCGGGAGGGAGGCGTGTTGGTTTTTCTTATTATTACTGAGCTGCTTTCCTTAATATCCAACTAAAAAGTTAAGGTTTTTATGCATTCTAAATTTAGGGTTTAATTATTATGAACTGTTGATTTAGAGATCTTGCTGGAAAAAAATTATCGATTACTTAAAAATCAGTTTCTTGTATTTTTGTAAAAATTTGTCATCTAAAAGATGGAACCAAGGGAACAGTGTGATCATTTGTAAGCAGAGACGAGCAGCCTCATTTTCAGTGTTGATGCAGAAGTGAGCAGGTAGGATTCGAGGAGAGAGACGGTCACTGTAGTGTCCACTAGGTACTCCAGCCCTGCTTCTCAGAAGTCAGAAAAGGAGAATGGATTCTCTCCACTTGGTGGAGTAAGCCTTCCAGGGGCAGGGTTACCGTCCTACTGGGCAACATGGAAGAAATCAAATGGCACTGATCCATTAGCTATGCATTCAAGGATAGCATGAATTTCAAGTTCTGGGGAAGAGCCTCCTCACTCCAGAGTCCACCCTCCAATTCTCTGGCCCCCCAGAAGGCATATTTATTCAGTAAGAAAAGCTGAAAGGAGAAGACATTGAAGACTAATTTTTTTCATTTGTACTGAACATTTCTTACAACTGTTCTGAACCAGTTCCAAACATCTGAATCCGTTTTTCAGAATATGGCTCGTGTTAGAAAATATAGTTTCCAGATGGAAGTGTGGTCAGCCTTGGTTAAGCTGAACCTGTTTGCTAACTTTGTTAGAAAACATGCCACACCGCAGTCCTCACCAGCACATGGGAACACGCCCCTGTGTGCAAATGTACACACTGGGTTCTGCACTTGCTGTGAACTTTTTGAGATCACTGGCCTGTAAACCTTCCACTCACAGGCTGCCCTGTGTGTTCAGGCACAGGGGTGCAGGTACAGGAGATGAATTCTTTGGCTGGAAAAGTGTTGCCTCAGAGCGAAAGAGCAAACTTGGGTTGTCAATTTCCTGCTAAAAATACCTAAACAACCCCAAATACATTTTTTCTTTCTTTCTTTTTTTTTGACACAGAGTCTCACTATGTCGCCATTAGTAGAGTGCTGTGGTGTCACAGCTCACAGCAACCTTAAACTCTTGGGCTTAAGTGATTCTCTTGCCTCAGCCTCCCAAGTAACTGAGACTGCAGGTGCCTGCCACAACGCCTGGCTATTTTTTTGTTGCAGTTGTCATTGTTGTTTGGCGGGCTGGGGCTGGACCCACCAGCTCCGAACCCACCAGCTCTGGTGTATGTGGCTGGTGCCCTAGCTGCTTGAGCTGCAGGCGCCGACCCGCCCCAAATACATTATTAATGTGGTGCTTTGAAAGTCTGAATCATAGTTACTTAAAATATTTTTCCCTCAGTACCTTTTGTGGTACTAGAATAACTGAATTGTGTTCATTAACTCAGTCTTACAGATAATATTTCCATTTACTTAGGAGCTTTCTTTGATGCCCCATAAGTGATCTCTCAATTGAAAACTATCATTTTTTTTCCTCCTCATGGACATTCTTTTAAATGCAACCCATTACAAAATTTATTTTCATTTACTTAAGAAATATTTTATTAAGTACTTATTTGCAGGTACTAATTTAAGTGTTAAGAATAAAATAGTGAGGAAGGAAGACATAGGTTGACTTTCAGGCAGAGCAGAATCTAAACCAGAATGTGTTCTTTTTCTGTGACATAAAATGTAGGAACCTGTGTTCTAAAGAAGCTTTCTCAGGGTCAGAAAGTACAGCATGAGCATTAATTTTAACATCAAGGTATATCTGGCTTCAGTTTTCATCTGCATTTTTGAATTTATCACCTAATGGTAAAAGTTGGTTAAAAAAAGAGAATAATACTATATCTTGGATGTTGTCATGAATTTCTAAGTATATTTTTTTCAAGTTTTTTAAATCTGATGAGACTATCTTTAAAATTTTATTATAGTTTATATACCTTTACTTCCTGTGGATAGAAAGATAACAAAATGTTTTTAGCAATGAAAGTTGCTGAAGTTTCCATAACGGCTCTAAGCAACAGCCATTAGCTGTCCATCCCAGACTGCGAGTGGGAGCCCGTGCAAAGCCAGGGGTCTGGCATTGCTGAATCTGAGTAATGACTTTGCGTTAGAATCATATGCTTTGGATAGGAACAAGAGGGTGTATTTTCTGTGAAAGAGCAAGTGTGGTACTTTTCCTCCACTCCTTTGCTTTTGACTAATAGTCTCAGTCAATGCCTACATAGGCAATAGTTGTTTTTATCCCAAGTGCCGTGAAAATATTTGAAGGGAACATTTCTGACAGGTCTGGGGATGTGCAGGTTAAATGGGAACTCATGGAATGTGGCCCGGGGACTTAGGTCATGGTGGTGGCAGCAGGGGGGAACCAAGAGTGTTGGTGGACGAACCTGTGAGCTCAGGCAATCCACCCGTCTTGGCCTCGTAGAGTGCTAAGATTACAGCCGTGAGCCACCGTGCCCAGCCCTGACATTTTAAATAAATTAACAAAGCAACCCGTAGTTTTGTTGAGCCACATT
Organism: Nycticebus coucang; assembly: GCF_027406575.1. NCBI lineage: Eukaryota > Metazoa > Chordata > Mammalia > Primates > Lorisidae > Nycticebus > Nycticebus coucang. Next base: position 11,543,212 of record NC_069792.1, read on the forward strand.
GTTTCTACTGGTCAAATGATCTGAGTATGCCGCGTTGTGGTCTCCTTGTTCTACTAAGTGTGGAAAGGAAATAGCATCCCTGAAGCAAGGATAACTAGATACAACTACATGTAAATTCTGAATAGCATAGCAGAATAATTATGTAAATTGAATATGCAGTGATGAAGGTAATAGGGGGTTTGGGTTATGTTAGTACTGGGTTTGAATTGCCATAGCAGTTTGCTTTTAAGCACTGCAATACAACAGTGGCAATTTTGTTTTGCAAAATGTTATGTGATACCAGTTATTTCCATCCTTGAATAAGTTAACTTGATGAATTTGTTTATACAGAAAATAATTTTCCTACAGAGGGCTGAGAGAGAGGACATAAACGGAAGCGGAATGAGATATGTAGGGCAGCACTGCTTGCGTCTCTCCTCTGCGGTCTCCTGTGCCATGTCATGGCTGTGTTCTAAACAAGCATGCTGGCCCGAAACGGGAGGTCAAGGAGGCGACCTGCTGGTGGTCTGGCTCTCTCTGCATTGTGTGTCACCGGCAGGGAGAGAGCTTGGTCTGCGTCATTCACACACACTCGGTAATAAAGGACACGAGAAAGGTAGCCTGATTTAGCCTCCTACCATGGTCTGTCAAGGGATAGAAGATAGAATGTGTGGCCATTTCCACAGCACTGGCCTTTTCAACAACTAAAATATATAATAAAATCTGTTTTTTCCATGCAGGAGACCCCAAAAGAATCTGCCCAGAAGCTGTTACTTAGAATGGTACAGAAACAGAAAAAGATGTTCAGCATCTCAGAAAAAGAACATGTAAAATCATGATGAGAAAAATGGGCCACATTCCTCTTCTCTAAAAGGATCTTATCTTTTTCCCCTTTTTCTCTAATGTTAAATACATATTTTTCCATCCATTTTCCAGTGCTCTTCCCGGGTGTCCTTGTAGCTTTCAGATATTGGCTATTAATAGTGAAAGTAAGAGCTAAGACATTAGTGGACTATGGAGAGGATGCGGTTTTGCATACAGAAAGATTCATGGAGCTGAAATATGAGGCTATGCATTCTTCTTTTCAATGCGTTTTCTGTTGTGCTTACACGGGCCTTGTGAAATGAGGGAGAATTTGGAGGAAGTGCTGCCTTTGAATGACTCTTGAAGGATTTAGTGGTCCATTTAGCTATATAAAGATTATTTGAATGTACAGAAAGAAGGGATCTTGGCCAAAGACTGTGACTTGACTACTGAAGCTTAAATGAAGCAGTGTAGACTTGTTGCTAACATAGTTTCTAGGGACACATTTTGTTCCTTGTTCTGTTCTCCCCCACCCTCATTTTAAATTTAGTAGAAAACTAGAATATTAATTTTCAATTAAGAATGAAGATAATCATTTCATTTGAAATTAGAAAATAAATATGCCATTTTTATTTTTAAAAAACACACAATGTACCAAAAACATGTATGAGTACTATTTGCAAGCCACACTGTCATAGTGATTAATAGTAAATAGTTAATATTTATTTAGCACCTTCTGAGGAGCTCAGCTTTTCAGATACTATTTTCTCATATAGGCAGGATTTACCTGGGAAATGTTTTCCTTCAGCCAGCAAGCCCAATAGTGGTACATTTTGGTAAACAGTGCATATTTTACGGTGTGCTCTTGTATATGTAAATTTTTTTGTTAAAGATTAGGCACAGAAGCAAACCATTAAGCCAGTTTTGCTAATAAATACAAACCCCAGATAGTCAGATGTCTTTTCCTTTCAGATACGTGGGTAATAAAATAAGTTAAACCCACAGCTTGCTTTTCTTCTCTTTTCTTGTTCTTTCTTTCTTTTCTTTTTTTTTTTTTGTAGAGATAGAGTCTCACTTTATCGCCCTTGGTAGAGTGCCGTGGCGTCACACAGCTCACAGCAATCTCCAACTCCTGGGCTTAGGCGATTCTCTTGCCTCAGCCTCCAGAGTAGCAGGGACTACAGGCACCCACCATACTGTTGCAGTTTGGCCGGGGCTGGGTTTGAACCCACCACCCTCAGTATATGGGACCGGCACCCTGCCCACTGAGCCACAGGCACTGCCCAACTTTTCTTGTTCTTTCTTTTACTCACATGCTATAATTTAGTCTTCAGGCAGAATTAAGTGTTTTGGACCCTGCGCCTGTGGAAAAGGGTATAGATTTCTTAAATTTGTGGTGGTAAAATGGATTGCTAGTCCTTCGAGTGTTGGTAAGGAACGAAGAAGGAGCAGTGTCCCGAATGTTGCGTGGCTCCGCTCCTTACCTGTCCCACTCAGTCTCTAGTTCATCAAATCCAAGCCCAGGCCAGGGTTGGGACCAAGTACCCCTTTTCCTTATGCTCCAAAGGTTATCATGTCTTCCACAAAGGGCCAATGGGATTTTTCTAATCCTAAATCCTCCTTTCCTTTGGGATAACCACCTCATGGCCTTCCCATTGCCAACAAGGAGCCCCACCACGGGCCCTTCCTCCGTCTGATTCATTCTTCCTCTTAGATCAGCTGAATGAGCAGGGTGAGAGTCATCAGCCACTTTTTAGGACAGACACTGATGTCTTTGACGTAGTTTAGTTTATTATCCATTGAAGGAAGAGAACCTAATAACATTGACCCTTGACAGCAGGTTTGCTCACTCTTGCTCTGTGCTAGATTCAGGATGGACCACACGGGGCCTGCTGGAGATTCATTTCTGCCCCTCCAGTGAGCTGCCGTGGACTTCAAAGCAGGGGCCTGCTGCTACTTTTGTTTATGTGGGAGAGGGTGGCGTAGATCCCACTTTCAACTCTCACCGTACCCATCAAATGAAGGTTGAGAGGTGAGGAGGCCATGAGTGTCAGTGGGATGTTAAAGGGAGATTTTTCTTAAGACATGTTCCTTTGAAGTCTGTCTTAAGTAGAACTTTAGGATGGCTCACATGTTGCCATATAGTAGATGTGGTTGTGATGTTAGGATTGGAAGATAAAGAACAGAAGGAATTATAGACTTTTTAAAACTTAACATAAGTCTGTATGTGTGAAAATGCTTTTGGAAAGTATATGAAATTCTGGACAAGTACAAACTTTGTGTATAAAGATCTTTCTGCCCTCTGCCTGGACAAAGGAGCCCCTTGAATCAATCATTGGATGCTTATGTGAAGCCACTATATAGGGCGTCAGTCATCTGAAATGCCAGCCCTTACTTTAGGTACTTTTATATAGAAGTATGTGTGGCTTAGCTTTAAAATGTTAAATAGGGAAATAAAGTGTGAATTAAGAAAAAGATGTCCTTCCTTTTTTAAGTGTTAGAAAGGCAACACCCTTAAACTTTCATGAGAATACTAATTTTACGTGTAGCCTTAACTTCTATAGAAACAATATAGTTTCATAGGAATTTGGCTTCTCCTGGGGATATTTCCTTCTTTGGTCTATCAATTCTCATCCCACCTATAACACCTGATTGAAATGTGGGTGGGCAGCATGGGTCGTTTGTTGTGTTAGCCACCCTGGCTGATCAGAGAAGATGATAATGAATCTAGGAGTTGGTGTTCTGACCACCAAGTTTATCATCACTGGACCCCCATCCTGGGTCATGGGCTTGCTCTGGATAAATAATAAATGGCATCTTTAAATGTGGCACAGATAGGCAAATAGGGGCTCTACAGTTTGGCACTTAGACAGATAATGGTAGTAGCCCATTTGAATTGAAAAGTATAACTTTTTGCATCGGTTTTGTAATACAAAATTCGTTCAAATTTTTAACGTTGCCTTACAATGCCAGGTGGTACCACGTAGCCAGAGTGCTGATGTCTAACTTCAGTGATTAGATAATATTATTAGCTAACTGAATTTCTTTTCCATGTTACTTCTGGTGCATCTTAATTCAGTCCACGAAACTCAGTAACTTGTAGGTAGATTTTCAATGTTAATTCTTGACTGCATAACAAAAGTCATTTTTTTCTTTGTGAGTTTATTCAGTATTAAAAATGGAATTTTTAAACGGTCTTTTTTAAAAGATGGTTTATATTGCAGCTCTACTGCAGGGTCCTAATGGTATGAAAAGACTTGAAATTACCCTGTGACGGCCCTGAGTAACAGAAGGTATTCACTGGGAAAGGTTTCGGAGGCCTGAAGGATACTGTAAATGGCCAGTGCTGGACTCCTGAGGTGATCTCCATGTGGAGTGTCAGACACTTTGGGGCCAATCCGAGGACTCAGACGTGGGCTCGTGAGCCAGGCAGCTTCTTGCTTCAGTCCTAGGATCGCTAGTTCTTGGACAAAAACACTAACCTCTTTGACCTTCACCTTCCTCACCTGTGGAAAGGTTTGATCATAAAATGTAAAGGCGAGGTATGTTGAGTTTGAAAGATACATTTTAAGTGAAAGCAAATTAGACTCTGGATCTTTTCTAATTTTCTTTGGTATTCCTTTCCTAAAAATTTAATACTGAGGGAGTACTTTATTCCATAATAGCTTCTCAACGGTTTAAATTAAATTGGTGTTTTTAAAATAGATATTTCATCAGGTGACTTTAAAAGAATTTTAAAAGTCGATTAGTAATTTTTAGTTGAAATAATATGTTTGTTCTTTATAAATAAAATAGAATTCCTTTCTCTACCTTTGCTCTCTCACAAATCTGTGGGTTGAGTTTAGGAGTTGGGGGCGGCAAGGCACTTGTTTGGACCAAGGTCTGTGGACGCTAGGCCAGGCGACTTAGAACGTGGAAGGTGCCCAAGGCAGCGGTGAGCAGATCACGCCCATCCAGGAGTCTGCTGAGTACTCGCGGGGACTTCACTTAAGGTCCTTCATGTTAAGCTGTTGAATTTTGGGTTTATTATCTGCCATTTACAGGTTGATTCATCTCTTTCCTCAGTTTGTTCTGTCACCTGCATTTTATTACTTAAACTATTAAATTTTACTGTCAGGACTTTATTTACAATTTTTATTTTGTGGGGTTAATTTTAGTTGATGATGTATCACATTTCATACTGCTTTTTAATTTATAATTGTGTGCCTTTCTAGCTCTTAATTTTCTTTTTCATTGTTTAAAAAACTTACCAAATAGTAGGCAGGGCCTGAAGGAAATCCTGTGCCCTTGACTTGAGTGCCTGGATGCTCTTCTCTCCCACTGTTGAGCCCTTGACCCTGACGGCTGATGAGTTTATTGTGGCTGATCTCTGTAGAGCTGCGTTACGCCACACACAGCCCGTGCCATGAGCTGGGTGGCGTCCTCTTGTAATTCTTACCCACTAGGGTCACTTCTTTATTAAAAAGTCTTTATAGCATATAAAATGTGAGACTATGCTTCCAGTACCTTTTACTCTTCTCTTAAGATTATCTCGTAACATTGTGGGGAAGCTCGAGTCCCTGAAAATGAACCTGATTAATCTTCAATGACCCATGCCTCAAAGTTGATTTTCCCCAATAAAGCGATAATCTTCACTAAGGAATCCCGTCCGAAAGGCTTGTTTGATTGAGAACTCCCTGACATTGTGCAGACATCTTCATTAACTAACCATACTCTGCTCATCACCTTTGGTTCCACAATATGGTTCCTGTTCAAATTTTCTTTCTATTAGGGACTTATATCCTAATCACTATTTAACTGCAGTCTATTTTGTAATCAAGAAGGTAAGTTCTGGGCCTTTGCATAAAGCCTTGTTTTGAAAGGCTGTACTCTTAACAAGATGAATGAGTTATCTATGCTGTATTTTAGCTCAGAGGAATCCAACCCCATTTCAGGTAATAGCACTGAGCCCATTTTTTGTACTCTGATCAGTTGTAAGCTGATAGGAATCCTTCTGTGAGTAAATTCCCTAGAATGTTCCTCCATGTGCAGATATTGATCTATGAATACAAAATTCGTGTTCTCCTAATGCTTGTTTCGAAGGGTTCTCATCAAGGTGGTGTGTGCTTTGATGACATCAGGAGTAATCACAGAACTTTAGAGCTTGTTCACTTAGCGGTGGATTCTGAGCTCATCCAGTTGCCCATTGGTGGAGCCTACTCTGATGAGGGAATGCAAAGCTGGTAGAGGAGCAGAGGCCCTTCACGCCTCAGCATCTTCAGGAAATGTTCTCTGTCCACGATGACAAGGGCTTGTCTAGCTTGAGCAGGAGGTGGCTTTGTGTCTCGGCCTGAAGCCTAAGAAGGGGAGGGCTCTTCGTTTCCATCTCTAGCTTCCTGGGATGACACCAATGGCCCTGCAGTTTGGGCAACCAATAATGATGGGAGATGAGGGTCAGGGAAAGAAAGAACTCTGTGAATAGGGAGGGGAAGGTATGTAGATGGTATTCTTTTCTATTGGTTTTGAAGAATTACTAAATTTCACTCTATTTTGGTCATACTGTAGCCCCATTTTACTGAACTTCATAGGGGCTTAGTCATAAAGATAGATGCTGTCAGATTTTCTTAAAGAATTACTGAGAGAGGGGCGGCGCCTGTGGCTCAGTGAGCAGGGCGCCGGCCCCATATACCGAGGGTGGAGGGTTCAAAGCCGGCCCCGGCCAAACTGCAACCAAAAAATAGCCGAGTGTTGTGGCGGGCGCCTGTAGTCCCAGCTGCTCAGGAGGCTGAGGCAGGAGAATCACCTAAGCCCAGGAGTTGGAGGTTGCTGTGAGTTGTGTGACGCCACGGCACTCTACAGAGGGCCATAAAGTGAAACTCTGTCTCTACAAAAAAAAAAAAAAAAGAATTACTGAGAGAAACATTTAGAGTAGGGCCTGGCACACAGAATTATATGTGTTGCTGCCAGTTACTGTTCCTTCCACTGCTTAATTACACCAGCTAACATTTCTAAGTAACCACCTGAATGGATACGAGGAGTACAAAGATGAATGTGATTCAGTGCCTCCGCTTCTTGAGCTTAGAAGATGCTGGAGAAGGACACGAACACATGCCCTTCTTTGATTGTAATGCATTGTAGTGATGTCAGTCCCCGTCAGTACCTCGCATGGGGTACCTCATGTGACATGTGGGTGGAGTGAGGGGGTCACACCCAGTACAGACTGGTGATGGTCAGGAAGTGCTTCCTGGAATGGGTGATGTCCACGCTGAGTCTTAGAGAAGTGTAGGCTGGGGCAAGCGTTAGATGTGTCTTGTTGGGAATAGTTTTATATGCCTAGAGCATAAGGGATAGAGGGCCTGAAATGTGGAAAGAATAAGAAAAACTAATGTTGCCAGTTGCAAAAATTGCAGAGGGCTTGGACTGAGAATCTTAGATGTTATATATGAGAGATTGGACTTTAAGCAAAAGAAAAGATTTGGTCAGATTTGCATTTTAACTGGTCACTGTATGGCGTTGGAGATGGGTTTGCATGTGATGTTTGGGAGGCTTGACCATGATGCTGAGCTGAGAGATGCAGAAGGCAGAGCAGGTTCAGGAGAGAAATGAGGGCAAATGTGATTTCCTCAGGTCTGCTGCCATTGAGGGCTAGAATTTGAAAGTTCCCTGCACATGGCCTGGTTATTCTTATGAACCCACTCATGGGTTGCTGTGCGGCAGCCAACGCTGCCAGGCCCCAGGAGTAGCCATCACTGCAGCTGTTAGGAGAGGTGCATGGAGGCTCTTTATCTGTGTGGAGGAGCTCAGTGGCCTCATCTTCAATACTGTAGTGTTAATTTAAAGGATGTTATTTTTTGTAAACATTCTCATTTCCCCAACTGAAAGAATTGCCCCTTTTGTGCATTCAAGTTTTTATCATAATTTGGAAGAGGAATATATGTATGGCAAGGTTTTAACTTTGACATAAAAGACTGATTTTGAACCTTACATATTTAAATCATAATGACTAGCTTGTAGGGCAGCGGTTCTCAACCTGTGGGTCACGACTCCTTTTTAACAATGAAAACACATTGCGGCATTCGGAAGGTTGAGAACCACTGTTGTAGGGTCTGTATTCTTTCTGTACCAGTCTGATGCTGGGTTCCCTACATGTGAAGGTGGGGTTCTGTGTATCCGTCTCGGCTGCTGATTCAGCCCACCTGAGTCTGAGCCATGGCCAGAGAATACTTCCCAGACTTAACTGGATGTCTTCCAGATGTGTGTGAATGTTAACTCTCTGTGCCATTATCTCATTTAAACCTCAGAACAAATTCTGGGGAAAGGTATGATTATTAACCTCCTTTGACAGATGAGGAAACTGAAGCTCAGGGAAATTAAGTGACTTATCCAGGCTCATAGCTTATAATGACAGTTTGAACTTGAACTAAGGTCTATCTGACTCAATCCAATGGTTTTATTCACCATTCTGTATTACCTTCATCTGTTAAAAGAAAAATCTCAACTGTAGTTTTTACGGGCAAAGTAGTTTTGGGACAGCACTTACTTGAAAATCCAGATTAGCTTATTGCAGGATAGTAGCAAATGCAATTTAATTTACATAACTTAATTTGTCCTCGATTGTAATGTCATTATGTGGACGCGGAGGGTTTTGTAGCCTTTTTTGACTTCTTAGGGTGTTTTTGTGATTTGTATATTGATGCATGGAAATGCTTAGCTGTCTCTGAATGACATTAATAGAGCAAGGTCTAATGAGTTTAGAAATCTTTCAGTAATCAGATCTGGGGTAAGTGCTTCCCTTGGCTACAGGCTTTTTGTCTAAACATTTGGAGAGGTCCTGTCTGACTTTCAGCCATCTTGGAGGCTCCATGCAGTTCATTCTTGGGGAGGGCAGATGGAAAATCATTAGCACTTCTCTCCTTCAGCAAATTGATGTTTCCTCAGACCCAGGCTCTGGTCGACTTCCAGATAGTAAGCCTTTTACTCCTGTAGGACAGTGCACACAGGGCCCGGCAACCCTACAAAATTAAACTGTGTACTTCACTGGTATAGAGGGGTCACCGTGAAAAGCGCGAGCTGCCAACTCACTTTACCTGGCAGTGGTTCAACTCTTTGACAGGCCTACCTCTGATTTAAACAAATTTGAGAAATATGTAAAGTTTTGGAAGCAGTTTTGCACTGATTTGATAAAAGAAACCACAAAACACTGCAGCGCAGGTGTTGAGAATGTTTGAAAGCTGATTGAGGGAAGCAGATGGCTTTAGTCAGTGGCATCTAGCCAAAAGAGCAGGTGCTGGTCATGTGACCGCTGGTTACCAGGGTAATCTGATTGCTCTTGGCGTGCAGATGAAAGGAAAGGGGCCCAGTGTTCAGCTGTAGTATTGTATAATTTGTGGCAGTTAGAGCGGAAATAAATGCTGGAAATGGAGCCTCATAGTAGGGGAGACTTCTGTCCATGTGTAGCATAAACACTAGGACAGTTGGATGAGGAACTGTTGTATGGATTATTTTTAATTTAAAAAATATTATGCTTTCTGTGGATCTTTGGGGAACTTAAAGTTTTTAAAACACTGCCTTTTTCTTTCTTTTTTTTTTTTTTTTAAATAAAAATAACTCTCTGAACCTAACTGCTATTTGCTATGATCTTGAATTGTTTCAAGTTACTTTCTTATGTGGCTATTTACTGTGCTAAAATGTTAACAGAACAAAAACTCTGAGTATTTAAAAATAACTAGTTTAAGATGATCGCCTGTTTTATTTGTTAGTTGAAAAAATACATTTTAGGTGTCTGGATACTTTTAATCTATTAGCAGTACTTTTGAAACATTCTCCCTGGTGCATGTTTTGCTCAAGAGGCATGTGAATATCTTGGCCTCTTCTTTTTTGTAGTAGCTGAGGTTAAAAACATGCTGTTTAATGCGTTCTGTCAGCACACTTTTCTGGGAGTTTATAAACTTTAATAAATAAAATTGAATGAAATATTTGAAATGTATCTTCTGTTTTAAAAATTTACTGGATCTGAGGCTCTCTAGAAAATGGTAAAAAATAAACATTGCTGCGGTTGTATTATTTTCGATGGTGGATCACACATGATAATTGATATTAGAAAATCTCGAGGATGGTTTGAAAATTGAAATGGCAGGTAGCACCAAGTGGACATTTTAAGAGTGTCAGGCGAAGGTTCTAGAGGTGATGATGAACTGAAATTAAAAATGTTTTCTTAAAGTCATACATAACATTCAAATCCTAGTAACGTTTGTCAGCAACGTACTATGGAGCCATGGGCTGTAGTTATTGGGCTTGGTTTGCTATATTTTTGTATTTCAGATACCTAACATTAGGGAAATGAGGCTAATTACAGTTCTCAGAAGATGCCTCACACTGAAATAAGGCATGTATTTAAGAATATAGCATTAACTAAATATGTAGAGCAGGATATTGCTGCGTATTTTTATGATATTTTTAAAAGATTATCAGTTGGATAAAGACACATAGTAGGACTTACCGAGGAGGAAACATAGGCAGGAGTGTTAAAACTATTTGTAAGACACACAAATGATCATGACACTGTTTTCCTTGACAGCTCAAAAAATATTTTACACCTTGAAAACTTGATAGGAAAATGACTTCTTAATCTGGTTTTTCGTTACAACGTGGTGCATTGGCCACACAAATGCACTATGTGTGGTATTAGGAGTTTTTGCATGCATTTTTTTTTTTAAATTAGGTCAGATACTTGCTAAAAGTCATCAATATGTAGTTTTGTCATAAAAACAGAGTACAGTTTAACTGTAAATGGCCAACATGCATTGATTTATCAATTGTCATTGATGCTTTAGGGATGTTAACGTGGGGAATATAAGGTTTGGGACATGGAAAACCACATTAAAAAGTGAACACTAAGTGATCCACTTTGAATTCTAGTAATAAGAAACCTGATTCAGAAGCAAGTGCTTTGAAGAAAAAGGTCAACAAGGGAAAAACGGAAGGTTCTGAAAATTCAGACTTAGACAAAACGCCCCCGCCATCTCCTTCTCCTGAAGAAGACGAGGACCCAGGTGTTCAGGTAATAGTATTATTCTGCTCCCCAAGCCTTTGTTATTTAGCATGGGTAACTTAACCTGCACGAGAAGTACACTAGACTTCTCCTGTCTTGTTATAGAGATGCTTTTGAGATGTGGTTACTGTTGTCTGGAACATTATCTCCATAGTGATGGTGGCTGGGGAGGCCAACACGAAATTAAGCTCCTGACCACAGCCATTTGGTTTTGCCATCTTTGACTATGCAATTAATAAAACAATGAGTCTTCATTTATTTCTACAAATGTATATTTTGATGTTTATGTTTGTTTTTAGCATCTTAACATATCACTGGTTCCTTTAAAGCTTTATTCATGCTTTTTAAGTTTGCCTGAAGTTTGGTTGCTTGTCAGTGTTTTAAATTTTGCAGACTAGGAAATCAAGATATGATTTGTAACTTAAAGTTTCTGACATCTGACAGTCAACTGAGATAAATTCGTATAGTACTCAAGTTTCTATGAACAAGTCACTGACTTTCTGAATGGCAAGTCTGCAGAATATTTTCAGTGTTAAAGCAGCGGTTCTCAACCTGTGGGTCACGACCCACAGAAACTGTATTAAAGGTTTGCAGCATTAGGAAGGTTGAGAACCACTGTGTTAAAGTCTCCTGACTGTTGAAGAATTTTATAGACGTGAGTTGAAAGACTAGTCCTGAAATAAATATTAGGAATTCAGGTTCTTGTGTACGAAGCGCATTGCCTTCACTGATTGGACTGAGAGAGACCCTTACACGTGACAGCTAAAAATTATTTCCTTGTTAGGTTTCCTGGAAGCATGCCAGTGTGGTCCACTGGGATGGCTGGGTATGTAACTTATGTGAATGACCTCTAAGGTATCAAGGAGCAGTTACTGAGCAGTCCTGCTGGAATAGGAAACCGGCCCCTAGAAGGTTCCTGGATTTTTTTTTTTTTTTAAACAATTTAGTGCACACTCCGGACTGCCTATCCCCTTACCAATTACAAACACAGTATTTGCAATATGCAGCTCTATTTTAAAAAATTTCAGTTATTTTTCATTTTGTTTTTTTGTTTAGAACTTCCTGATACCTGATCAGGAAGAACTATTTAGTTAGAACTTTCTGATAACTCCACAGAATGGCCTCAGCTAATGACCTAAAAGGGATAGAGAGAGTATGAAGGGTTTGGTTTGGTTACATAACTAACATAGTGATATGTTTAGCAGTGTGGGTTAATTATGTAATTTCTTTTTGTTTTATACATCAGTGGAAAGACATTAGAAAGGTAAGTAGATGCCTTTTTTAAATTGCTTAGGGAGTTTAATAAACTATTTTAATGATTTTGAATTTTATTTTTTCTCTTCAAGGGTGTTTTCTCCTGATCTGTGTTTGCTTAATGTAGAACTTTTATGACATTAGTATTTAGACCTATTAAGAATTTATTCACACAAGTCAGGAAAATTCTGTTCTTTTTTCACAAATAACTACTGTTGTTTTTTTTTTTTGAAAAACCTTTTTGTATTAATTCAGACTCAAATGGACTTTTGGAATCCTAGTTTTTTTTTTTTTTTTTAGTTATTTTTCTCTTCTGCATTTCAGTTATAGAAAATTACTAATCAATTCAAATGAATATTGGTGATACTGGCTCATTCTTTCTGATTGGCTAGGGCTTAGCTGTAATGTGCTCAGTAGCTAATAGAAACAACCACACCAGGAGATCAGATCCGACTTTGAAAGCCGTGCTTTCTCGTATCTCTGACACAGGAAGTGACGCTGCTTGGTTGTTCACTGTGTTTCTCCTGCTAACACACGCGTGAAGGGTTTAGCATCCCAAGTTTTGTGATTGATGTGCCAAAGCACGGGCCATATTTTAGCTACAAGTGGTGTGAAAGGTACTGTAACAGTGAGATTATGATTTAAATCTTTTATTCAGTACCTGTTTTAACTGTAAGTTTCTTTTCCAAAGTAATACAAGTTTTAAAAGTTGACCTGTTATTTTAGTGTCAATTCAAAAGTTTTAAGTTACAGTTTAAATGTAATTTTCGTATTTCGTTTTGACTCACAGAAATCTTTAATACAGTTAATAGTTCACCAGATGATCATAAAAGCATATTATGTAATAAGTGATTAACTTTTACATTAGGAAATTGTAAAAGGAACCTTGACACCCAAAATAAATGATCTTAAGATCAATATAATTTAGAAATTAGAGAAGCCATATAACATTCAAAACATTCATAAAATAGAGTTTTGATTATATTTTGGAGTGTTTCACATTTAAGAAGTGACTTTTTTTTTTTTTTTTTTTTTAAAGAAGTGACCTCTTATCCATTATTAAATAACTCCGTCACCATTAGGCAGATTTTTATCACTAAGTTACAAGAGAAGGAAGTTGAAAATGTTAAGTTTATAATACATGACATTACATTTAATAAAAAGAAAACCTCCTGTTTTATTGTGTATTTCTTTAATATCAGAGTAGGATTTGGCATAAAGTGGGTTTCGCTTAGACCCTTCCAGTTACTTATGCTGGAAGAATACTCGGACAGTGTGGCCTCAAGTGTGGAAACCTGATAAAACGTGGGTCCTTCTTACAAGAATGGCATAGAGATGGAAGTGTAAATGAATTCATCTCAATTTTGTTAAGTTGGCATATCAAATAAAATGTAGATATTATGTTAAATTCCACAAAATTAAAGCATGGTTCTTGGTAATAGCCTTTTGTATCTTAAAGAACTTGGCAGTCTAGAAGTGAGGGCTGTGAAGTGGGCGTGAAGGCAGCTTTGGGAAGAGAGGAGGGAAGCTGTACAAAGTAACTGGGCCATTTTTCTTTGGAAAGCTGGAGCTGATTAATGATGACTTTAATTGTACTAATTACATTCCACATTATATACCATGCACTGTTCTAAATGCTTCACATTCATTCCCTTGTGTGATCCTCACAGTATTTGTTTGAGGTAGTTACTGTCATTAACCCCATTCTACAGATCAGGAATCTGAGGTCCACAGAATAACGTGTTCAGGCCCTATGTTAAGAGTTAGGATCAGTTCAAATAGGGTGCTCAGCTCTGGGGCCCATGACGTGAAACTGCCTCCTGTGATGTGGGGACGGATCATAGATGGCAGAACCTTCACCGGGATTGATTGTCCTGGGCAGCAATGAAGCTTCGTCCCAGAGAGGAAGATCACAGAAGGAACCTCTGGCCCATGTTACTACTCCCTCTGGTCTGAGCCACTAGGAAGTCTGTTCATAAACTTTACCCCAGCGGTCTCAGGTCAGAAAAGTTCTTGGTACCTTTGCAGTCCTGACTCGGACTCGGAGTAGGACTCGGAGCTCAGTCTCAGACAGTCCAGTTGATGGTTATTGGTACTGAGTCTGTGTGGGGGAACTGTCTCAAAGCCCTTTCTGAGGGCAGAGAGAGAACACAAACTTAGCATTAAAAGCCAACCCTATTCTCTGTGTTGGTGCTGACTCTGGAGAGACCAGTGTCTGTCTGCCTCTCTCAGCCCTGCTGTCCCGACTTTCACAGTGGGAAGCCCTGAAAAAATGTTTATTTCATAATTCTTAGAAAAATGTATATAAAGTGTTACTTTCCTCAGCGTTTTTATTTCTTCTTTGTGCTTTGCAAACTCACTCTGTAGGTTGTAATGTTACTGCCTTCATCAGCAGTTTAAACTTACATGTGTCATTTTCAAACTTAGATTTTTATCCCATACACGTATTAATGAAAAGGTATAAACTTACAAAACAAATTCCTTGTCAAAAAAGACAATATAGAATTATTTTGAACAAAAAGTACAAAACTCTTGTTCTGTTCTGTTCTTGTCTGTCTCCAGAATTAGTAGCTATTAACAATTTGTTGTGTCTTTTCAGATTTTTTTCCTCTTATTGAAAGCATATGCGTATATGTTTATTTTTTAGCAAGTATTCTCTAAGGCATAGAGAAGTAAACAAGACTTAGAATATTTTTGTCTTAAAGAGTTTTATATATTATTGATCCATGCATCCAAATAGATGAATGAAATTTTGGTTTATTATCTTAAATAGAATCATAAGCTGTTTATTATTATGTGGCTTAAAAGTTTGCTTTTTTTTCTTCTGACAGTTTATCGTGCAGATATTCCCAAGATATGTTATAAAACTTCTGGGTCAAAGGGTTGGCATGTTTTAAATTTTCATAGATATGACCATCTTGTCCTGAAAGGGCTGTCCTGGGTTATATTTTGGGCACAGTAGTCCTATTATTGTTGTCTATTACCAATCATTTACATTTTAACCAGCATGTTAAAGATTAAATTAAAGTAAAATTTTCATAGCCATTCATTGTGAATTTTGCCATTCAATCCTTCATCTCTTTGAAAAATTTCAGAATTTCTTTTTGGATCAAGATTAAAATGCAGAAACCTTTTCTTTAAGGGGCCTTCTGAAATACACGGGGCACCTTGGATGATAATATCACAGCATTTATAGAGGGCATTGTAATATACAGATTATCTTCTAATGCATTTACTGTTTTGGATTTTTTATGGGAAAAAATTTAAAACATAGTAAAGTAGAGGGAAGAGTGTACTGAACCCTTATAGATCCATGATTCAGCTCTGATATTGCCATGACTTTTGATGGATACACTGGCTGAGTGGGGAACAAGTTTGTTACTATTTCCATTTTCCAGCTGATGGGCACGTAGTTGCAAGTGACAGAGGCACTGTCTCAGGCTCTCACTCCAGATTTCTCCCCATTTCTAAGATTGTATTTGTACCACTGTGATCTTTCCATGTGGTTTAGAGGATTATAATCTTTTTTTTTTTTTGAGATTAATTTTTTAAAAATATACCTTATCAAAAAAATATATATACCTTATCATTCTGAGCCACCATTGAGATTAATTTTTTAAAAATATACCTTGTCATTCTGAGCCATCATAAAGTGCATCAATGATTGCTTTTTAAAAGTCACTTTGTTGGGCTTTTGCTTTAGAAGCGACGGTCCAGCAGGCAGGTGAAGAGAAAGCGCTACACCGAAGACTTGGAGTTCAAGATTTCTGATGAGGAGGCGGATGACGCTGATGCTGCTGGGAGAGACTCCCCCTCCAACACCTCACAGTCAGAGCAGCAGGTTAGCAGCTGGATTTGTGGGATTCACATATTCATTTTTTTTTTTTTTTTTTTTATTGTTGGGGATTCATTGAGGTACAATAAGCCAGGTTACACTGATTGCAATTGTTAGGTAAAGTCCCTCTTGCAATCATGTCTTGCCCCCATAAAGTGTGACACACACCAAGGCCCCACCTCCCTCCCTGCGTCCCTCTTTCTGCTTTTCCTCCCTCCCACCATAACCTTGTCATTAATTGTCCTCATATCAAAATTGAGTACATAGGATTCATGCTTCTCCATTCTTGTGATGCTTTACTAAGAATTTTTAAAGATGGACTAGAACTGTTAGAGCTGGTGTCTGAGTTCCAAGGAAGCACCGGACTTTCAGCAGGGGAATAGTCATCTAATGCTGGCTGATGCGCTATGGGAAATGAGATGTTTAGCAGTATCTTTTAAAAAGCCCTGTTCACTGAAATTTATTTTTATGCAAGTCTGTGATATGTAATTTGACACAATTTTGGAGAATTAATGGCGTATGCTGAGGAAGAGGTAGAGCTAGAATACAAGGAGGCTGAATTTACCTCTGAGAATTCAGTGCTGTAGCTTCTGGGACTTTAATAAACCACTCATGCTCGTCTCCTGCTGTTAGGCACTGTAAGAACCCCTTTATGAAATTACTGCCTTGTAGCACCCAGCAGGGCCTACTTTATTCTCTGTGCAATGTAAATGATGGATAAAATAGTTTATATAAAATATGGGTAGTAATGTGGGATTGATTATTGTAAGAATCTTTTTTTTTTTTTAAATGCTCTTTTCTTACCACTACTGTACTTTAGTTAACAAACTGGTAACACATTGAAAAGTATATTAAATGTAATTTGGTGTTTTATTTGGTAATTTGTTCTCTGTTATGATTAATGCTTTATGTGACCTCCATAGATACAAGATGCCTGCAATAACAGAATGATGAGTATATTTACCCCATGGGTATAGATGAAGGAAAGTTATATTTTAGACTGTGATCACACAGAGATTGCTCTCTTGGCAGCTTGAATTTCCGCATGCTCTCTGGCTTTAGGGACCCATGCTAGTTCACGTAATTAAACCACAAAGTAATAAGCACAGCTCTTCCTTTTGCTTCTCTGAGAAGTGAGATTTTTGTTCTTTTCAGTCCTATTTCCCGCTGGTGACTTCCTTGTACCCAGTGATTTGAAGAGTAGATAGGGAGGTGTTATAAATAGGAGGATGATTCTTGGCTTTTATAGCTTAGGATTAAAAGTTTTCCATTTGTATTGATTCATATGACTTTATTTTTTAGGAATCTGTTGATGCAGAAGGTCCAGTGGTGGAAAAAATCATGAGTAGTCGTTCAGTGAAAAAGCAGGTAAGGGCCACGTGGAGCAGCCACGGTCTTTGTAGGTGTGGGGTGACTCGTATGGGACTGTGGCTTTTGATTTTCCTTAAGAATCCACCTCTGTAAAGTAAAACTTGTGGTAATATTTCCAAAGCTGTCTGATTCACTAGCTCGCTGTAAATCTTTGGGATGTTTTACCCCAAATGAGATTGAAGTATATGAAGCAGGCGGAGCTTTATTACATTGAGTAGGTTTGAAGCTCGAAGTCTCCAAAGAGCACACAGGACTCTCACGGTTAAATGCTGCCTTTTTTCATAAATAGTATTCACGAAAATCACAAACATGAATTTACTTCTTTCTTTAGGAAAGTTTCTCTCCCACGTTAGGGTAGAAGTTTTGCTTATTTTAGAAAGGACATGTAATCGCATATGTTTCACAACATTTTTTTCTTGTGCAATTGAAATATTCATTAGTATCTATCTTTGCCATTGCAAAGGTGAAATAAAGGGCTATTTTCATTGTAAGTTTTGAAGATAATATAACTTACTTATTCGAAGTTATTTAAAAGCTTCTGTTGATCTACAAAGGTGAGCTCTAAGTATCTGTCACTAGCCTAATAATTTTGTCATTGGGACTCATAAACTCTTTAACAAAGAATTGTGGTGACATTGTATTTTATTTTGCTGAAGGAAATTCTCGTTTCATTCCAACTACCTTCCTTCTTGTCTAGTTAGAGAAAATGCTTTACTTAGTTTGAATACTTACATAGACATCTAGGTGCATTTACATATTCCAACATGTTCAGTATCTCTAGAAAGAGGTTTCCCTTAGGTAGCTGTCATTCAGCTTGAATCATAGTTAGATCAACATAGTTCTTTCTATTTGCTTTCAGTGAGGGTGGAAGTACAACTTTATGTTTCAACATATAGCATAAATATATATATATATTTTTTATAAGTGTGCAGTGTATAATTTATCAGTGAGAAAGTGAGGAATCATAGATTGAAAGCTCACCTAATTGGAAACCTTTAATATTCAAATACTACTATTGAGCTGTCCTTGGAAAATGTTATTGCACTAGCAGTAAACTTGCCTTTATCTTTGTTTCAGTATTCTATGTGTGATTTAAGGTATGAATTTTTCTTAGAATTTACATCTCCAGTTTATATGAAAATAAGAGTAATTTCATATTGAGTGTAAGGATGGGATTGTATGGAGTAGCTGGCTATTGGGCGACTCTGAATGTGAAGATTTCCTCTCTGATGAATTAAATGATAAAATCTCAGTCAAATTTCCCACCTGTTCAAGTAGGACTGAGCACTATTTAACTCATTAAAAAGGATGCATTTTTGTCCTGCTAATGACTCTAGAAATGTTAATTTGTGCGTTGTAGATATATGGTAAAAATTTAAATACTTGACATGCTTTAAAGAGTAATCCCCTTCACTGAATTGAAGTGACTTGTTTGAGTAAATAGCATGTCGTTTGGAATGGGATATATTAATTTTCATTCAATTGATGTGCTTCAGCAGGCGTACTCAGCAGGTTTGGGGGTTGCAAATTAAAATTAGCTCTATTATTCAGAGCTACTTATACTGTGCATTATGTAGGACATTGCTTTTTCTTTCTGTCTTGCCCACTTTAGGGCTTTTTCATCTTTGGCTACACTTTATAGATTAGGTATCCATGGTTTAGGAATACATATTGTTACCATTTACTGATGATGAGGTTTACTACGTGTCTTATCATAGGAGATTAAAAATCACTACAACTGTACATGGGGGTGGAACATTTGTTGAGTCAGTGGATTTGAAGATGGAGAAAATCAGTGGAAAAAGTCCCCTGGAAGAGGAGTGATGCCTCAGGGTATGATTTAAAGTAAAGAAGAGATGGGGAGGTTACTGAATGGCTTATCCATCAGTGGTATTTCTTAAAGGGCCATTAGAAGGTATTAAACATTAACTGGCACTAACTTTTTTAACTGCTTATGTTCTCAAAGTAGATGCTTTAGTTATCAGCTTTAATAACATTGGGGGAAAGTGTCGCAAATAGAAACAAAAGGAAATTTGAGATTTTTCTGTGGATTCCAGCTATGCCTGCTGGTCTGTTTCCTGTTACCATGAATAATTTAAGAATTGGCTGTGAGGAAGGTGTCTTTATCTCCCCCAGCAGCCCTGTAAACCTGGCTAGGAACTTTAGAGCATCGCACATAGTGGGGCTTCAGTGTTTTTCAAAGTCAGTGGACCTCATCACTGTAGCCTGAGATCCTTTATGAAGGAGTTGGGCAAATTCACAAGACTTGTATGGCAGAGCCTCCCTAATTCAGCACCTCATGATAAATAGGGATGGCTCAGATCTCTGTGTTGTTCTAAACACAAATTACTGTACATTAGACCCAGTGGAAAGGACATAGTTGGTACTTACATTTGAAGTTTGAGGTAAATTATGAACAGATCCTTGGATTGTGTAAAGGTTCATCTTTTGTTTTCCATGTTTAGTTATCCTATAGTCTTTTCTGCCTAAGCATAAATTAAATCCTTTTTGTATCAGAAGGTCAAAAAATAATTTTAAAAGAGAATTGTGACTGTATTCCCTAAAATTCCTTATTTTTTTTTAAAATGTGATATATTTTCTTTTTAAGAACTTACTTTAAATTTCAAAGTGTGTCTTTTAATTGTCTTCAGTTGAACCTGGTAATTTAAGAAATGAGAGTGTAAAGAAGGTAAAAGTCTGATCCCATCCGTCACGGTGTTCATTTTTCCTTCAGTGAACTGTGTGCTGGTATCTTTAGTAGAGTGTATGCTACATTGGGCCAAAAGCAGAATGGGATTCACATGCTTTATCGATATCTTTAGTGAGGAATTTTCTTACTCTTTTATGTATTACTTAGAAAAATTATCCCTTTTTTTTTTCTCCCATTATAGGTTAGGTTTGTTTCTTGACGATGATTACTTAGTTTCATAATAGGATGCTTAGAAAAGATCTTTTACTCTTTCAGCTATATGGTTATTTTCTATTGATAGATGACTGTTTAGAATCCAGGTGGCTGGAGGAGTCAATTTATTGACTTACCAAAGTTTCTTGTTCATGTGAATAATGGAACAAATATGGCTTGAAATGTTTGAAACTTTAAATTCCATGTGAGTAATGTGGATTTCCGAAGACTAGTTTTAATGTCTAATGAAAAGATACATACATTCTTGGAGATAACCCTATTGACTACATAATATAGGTTACTACATATGGAATGTCTGATTTCCTTAAGTACAAGTTTGACAGTTGAAATCTCTGACATTTCACTTTGACACTTCTTGTCTTATTTTTATTATTAAGGTACATTCTGGTTCTTTCAAACGCATATTTTGGCTGATTCTTATCTTTCAAATTTTTTTAAGAGTTGTTTTTGTGAAACCATGGATAAGTCAAAAATTCTTGTTACTTTCAAATATAAGTTCTCTCTTGGAACCAGTGTAGCACGGACAGCTCATAATACAAAAGTGTTTGGGAAGGATGTGGCTAATGGACACACAGTACCCCAGTGGTTTGAGAAGTTCGGTTCTGATGATTTTAATCTTGCAACTGAGCCACGTGGGCAACCTGAGACCAGGTGGATAACGATGAGCTGAAAGCTGTAGTGGAAGTGAATCCGTCTCAACCTACGAATGAATTAGCAGCGAGGTTTGATGTTGCTGTTCCCACATTGTTGGGTCATTTGAAACAAATTGGCCAGGTAAAGGAGCTGGATAGACGGGTCCCATATGAATTAAATGAGTGTCAGAGGAGAAATCTTCTTGAAACTTGCCTTTCTGTGCTGTCACAAAGTAAAGGCCACCATTTCTACACCGTATGGGTACGAGTGATAAAAAATGGATTCGTTTTGGCAATTGCAAGCATTCGGTACAATGGTTAGATAAAGATGAGGTGCTGAAACATAGTCCAAAACTGAATATTTATCCACAAAAGCTACTAGTGTCGGTTGGAGGTCCAGCCTGATGTCTTCCACTACGGCTTCATGAAACCTGGTCAGCTGCAGCGGATGTCCACTGTAACCACCCGATGAAACGATGAGGGTGCTTATGATTCAGCAGCCAGAATTGGTCAGTAGAGAACGGCCAGTCCTCTGGCAAGACACTACTTGACCTCATGTTGCACAGACAACATTGCTCAAACTATAGAAGCTGGACTTGGAAACTCTATCATCCACCATATTCCCTAGACCCAGCACCAACTGACTATCACTTCTTCCAGGCTTGGACCATTCATGCAAGGAAAAACATTCAGTTCTCAACAAGCTGTGGAAAACACCTTTTGCAATTTCATTGCCACCTGCTCTCTAGACTTCTTCGCTGTTGGTATAAACAGTCTACTGTTCAGATGGCAAAACTGTGTTTTGATAGTTTAGGAACTTACTTTGATTAATTGCACTGCTTCTTGTTTGAGATAAAATTAAGCTTTTGATCGAAGTCGGACATTTCATATTCATTTAATTAATCAAATTCAGTGTTAGCTGTCCAAGAAATAAATTTGATGGGAGGGGGTTGCGTTCTGAGTGTACATATACAGGCCTGCTGGGAAATAGTGCTTTGAAGTAGTTACTCATTGGATGTACCCATTGTAGAGGGGCTTTTGAGAATTGAGCTGGAATGGAGGGTTGCGTTTTGGGCTGTTATAAGCTATCACCAGAGCCTTTTCAAACTGATTGACATTTAGAGAATAATTGGAAGGATGCTCCTGAGGTCTGATGCATTCATATGCTTTCTTTAATTGCTATACTACCAGTAAAGCAAAGAGGTCAGCATGATCATATTTATGTGAAAGGAAGGGTGAAAACCAGCTCCATTTATATTTCTAGGAGCAAGAAAGTGGTGATCTCATCTGAGCAGTTAAAAAACTACACAGTGTTTTATTTGGGGACATCTAAAATATATAGGCCCCGGGACAATTTTGCGCCAGCTCCAGGTGCTGCTAAATGATGTTTCAGAATCCAGTCAGTTCCTCTCAGACAGCCTGAGACCCTCTTGTTAGGCAATATTCACAGCAGGCTACTGGAGGAACAGCCGATCAGGACAAGAAAATGGGTATTAATGAGAGTTGGGGACAGATGACTGTTAAGAGTAAGAGCTTTCTGGGAACAAAATCGACACAGACTGAAAACTATCTCCGCTGTTCAAGATTTGATCCTGTGTGCTTTGGTGCCCACTTATAATTCTGAGATGGTGAGACCGTTTAGAATGAGATAGAAAGGACAGTGTGGGAGAAAAGATCAGAAAGGAGGAAATCAGAGGGAATAGCAAAGCGCAGAAATGACATATCTTGTCTTGTTACTGCCTCAAAGATATATAATTTTGAAAATCTTCTTCAGAATTGAAAGAAATATAGTTAGTATCAAAAGAGTAAAAAGCCCAGACATTTGAGTTCCGTGCTAGGTTTGAACTTTATGATATGCTGGAGAGGCATCAAAAGACCCAGTCTCATTTTGCTTCCCATTTTCCCTGGTCATCTACTATCTTATCTTTGCCTCTCTACTAGAATCTCTAGCTCTTTATAAAGATAACATATTTTGAAATGAGTGTAGAATGGGGGCCATAGGGACTGGGACTGGACCCTGGACGAATTGCCTCTTGAATTGACTGGAATTTACTTGCACATTAATTCTGAGTTTCTGTTGCTGGCTTTTGAAGCAAACATTTCTTTTTGTTTTGGACATCGGAAAATCTATGACAGAGAGGGTATCCTGAATCCATTTATTTAAAAAGCTGCTTTCTACTTAGGAGCTTTCGTAGATGTATTAGGGCACGGGCAGGCGTTGCTAGGTGTTGCACCCACTCCTGAATGTCCAGTAAGATTAAAGAGCTGCTTAAAATTCAGGTTTGACTGATACAGATGAGAGTTTCAAAGAAAAGTTTAAGTTTCTACTCTTTGGAAATAGTTTGAAGGTTAGAGATTGAGGGGAATCACAGTGCCTCTGCCAATCTGCTGCCCAGTAGAAGGCTTTGCTGTTTGTCCTCTGTGCCATTCCTGCCCGCCTCAATTTTCTTTGAAGCATCTAGGAGGGGGCTAAGCAGCCATGGATGGTCCCCAAGGCAGGCTTGGGGGTTCTTGTAAGAGTGTAAAAGCAATCCCTGAACATCAGGAAGTGGTACTTATGTTTTAGATCTCTGCTTATCTGATCAAATATTCCAGAAGAAAATTACATACTATGGGGCGGCGCCTGTGGCTCAAAGGAGTAGGGTGCCAGCCCCATATCCCGGAGGTGGCAGGTTCAAACCTGGCCCTGGCCAAAAACTGCAAAAAAAAAAAAAGAATTACAAGCTATGATTGGTTTAACAGTCTAAGGAAGAGAGGTAGAGGTGCATAAAATATCCTGTGAACATTATCTTCTGCACACACTACACGAGGGAGGATTAAGGGAAGTGTTATAGATAATCTCACCACTGAAAACTCTTGATATGGCTGACATGCATCACAATTCTAACCTTACACAGTAGTGTAGTATTTGAGTGTTAATTTTATTTGGCTGCTATCTGTGTGAGACATCTTGTCTGAGAGATTTTTAATTATGCCATTGAGTAAAACTAAAACTATGAATAGTGATGCACAGAAATTAATGCAAGAGCAAAGTTTAGTTTTATTTGGTTTCTTGTTTAGAGTTATTAACTATATGGAGGAATAAATGTCTTTTAAATATTTTAAAACATTACAAAACCCACAATGTAAAGTTGCCATGAGGCAGCCAAAAATAATACATATGGCATTCAGGAGAGCAGTTGCTAATTGGCTGCTGCCTGAGAAAATGGTACACTTGGCGTCTACTTAACACTGTGGGTTTGGCAGAAGGCCAGATTTGGGGTCAGGTTGTTGTGAATGAAGCTGCGTGTGGTTAGGGAGGAGTTAAAATGATTCATGTCTTAGAAGCTCTCGCCCTCCGAGCATTCATGGGCCTGAGCATGGCTCTCTCCATCACTCTGGCTGCCTCCCAGCGCACAGCGCACTCATCTTTACAAGAAGGTCCTGTGCTGCTTTTCTCAGTGGTATTTTGTGTTCGTGGGGGAGCAAATCATCATTTTTGAAATATTCTAGTAGCTGGTTTTAAGTATGTGCCTTAATTTTTCTTTCTTTTCTTTTTTTTCCTTTCTTTCTTTCTTTTTTTTTTTTGCAGAAGGAATCTGGAGAGGAGGTAGAAGTTGAAGAATTCTATGTGAAATACAAAAATTTGTAAGTAAATTGTGGTTTTATTTTCAGTAACGGGATATATTTTCAAGTACCAAACAATTTTTTTTTTTTAATTGAGAATTGGGAAACTGTGGGTTTCGTTTATGTCTTGGAGGCCATTTCCTACTACTTTTTTGTATCTTTGATATTTTGTGAGTTTAATTTTTCTAGAAAATGGAAAAATTGGTATAAAAGTCGAATAACTTTCTTCAATTACCAAGAAGCTCTTTTTAGAGGGGATAAAAAAAGCTTCTTCAGTGGTGAAAAAAGGAATTCCGCAGTCTTTGTCTGACCTCGGACAGTGGATTCTGCTCCAAGGCTACTCTTCTTTCCCTCACCCGCTCTTTCCCCTCACCCGGCAGTGCAGGCGGGGCCTCGGACCCAAGAACTCTGGTGCTGGATGAAGGCCCTAGAAAAATCATGACATTGCTCAGGTTTTGAAAGGTAGTGAGCTGTGGTTTTGTTTTTGTTTGTTTCTGATATTTGTTTAGTGAATTTGAATTGCATTAATTCAAAAAAATCTGTACTGAAAAATGCAGCCAGTTGTTCTCGTAGATTCTGTCACAGACGTAGGTCGTATACCTCACGCAAACACACATTACGGTGACCCAGCATGGTCTTTGTAAATGACTAGTAGTCATCTTGCTGAAGAAGACTGAGACCATTTTCTAACCTAAATGACAATTACAGAACAGAGACAAAAAGAATGATTGGTAACAAAAACATTATCTTTATCCCTTTTCAGATAAAGAACAAAAGCACCACGTTAACAAATTCTAGGGCTTTTTAAGTGAGGCTTTTATGAGTTGCTGTCTGACCAGTCTCAGAAAATGTGCCCTCCCTTAGAAAAAGAAAGTATCAGGTGCCTTGGTTTTCTGTTATTCTTCCTTGTTGGCCCTGTGTTGATAAAGTGATGCACTTTTGAAGAAGTGGTGAGCAGAACCTTTTATGAAGTAAAAAAGATGAAGAAGTCTCCTTCAGTGGTATTGTAAGAGTTGAATGAAATACAGAGCCTGGCAATTAAAAAAAAAAAAGGCTCAGAAAATGTTAGCTGTCATCATCCTTTTGTCCTCAGAATGTAATGAGTTTACACATGTGGAAATTATGCCTATGACGTGATTTCCTGTAGTAAGGAGGAAGTAACTAAGTAAACCAGAGGGTGAGAGTTCCCTTGTAGATTTACCAAGTCAAGACGAGAGCAAAGAAGCTTATGTCTTGATTGCCCAAAAAACAGTACTACTGTACAGGCAGGCAAATTAAGGCAGTGTGTGGCCTGAGGCCCTCCGTCCAGTCTAGCCTCTTCATAATTTCAGTGTTCCTGACTAGGTACCATTGACAAGCCAGGGGGGACTGTTCCTCCTTGAAAGTCATTTGAGGAAATTACATTTCTAAGGAAATTAAAATTTCTATTGAACTAGTAGTTTTTACTTTGATGTGATTTTAGATTTATAGAAAAATTGCAAAGATAGTACAAAGAGTTCCTTTTTTTTTCTACTTTAAGGCTATTAAATGTGGCCATGGTTGCTAAGTGGTGATTTACTAATTCCATCATTTCTTTTAAATTTATTAGTTGTGTTTTTACTGTAAGGAATAGCTTTACCCTCTCGCCTATTTGCTAATGTATAGCTGTGCAGGCTTGTGGATTCTTACTTTATTTAAAGGGTTACGTTTCTTTACTATCATAGTATTATTTACTTGGCTCACATTATCTCAGATGTGGCTGGTAGAATGGCTCCTCTGTCCTTTTGCCCTGTCCCCATCTTTCTTTGAGCACTTCCTTACTTTTTTATACCAGAGAATGACCAGGCTCAGAATCAATTCAGAATCAAGCTATAACTTCCCTGCCAGTCTTAAGAATCAGTTGTTTCTTCAAGTAGTCATGGGGGTTTTTGTTTAAAGCGGATTTAGAAAACAAGATTTGGGCTCTGGATGTGCTCATTTAGGAGGCGTCATTGCTCCTAGGCCCTCTGGGTGGGTAGGGCTGGGAGAATGTGTACACGCACGTCATACACACATACACGCCTACTTATTGTTGTGTCTACACAGCTCTCTACCTACCTACCCAACAACAGTAAAAGCAATCCCTTTGATCCTGTTCCTACACCACAGGCTTCATTCTGTACTTACCCTCTTCTTCACCTACAAGAATCCCAGCTCTTAGTATCTAAAAATATATATATATATATATTTGTCAATCCTGGAGTACACAGGAAGTGGTTTCAGAATTATTAGCCTATCATTTTGTAAAAAAGAAGCCAGAATTTGTTTAAAGATCTTTGTCTTTAGTTTGAGGGCTAGAGGCTAAATACTCTGTTCAAAATTTCCTTGGGTTGATTGTTCTCCCACTCTCCCCCTCCAGTGTGGTTTGTTATTTATTTGATATGCAATTTGAGTCACTAGTTTCTGTTTTATTCCATTTTAGCCACCCCTCACCCCGTTGACTTATATTTATTTTCTTTTTTCCAAGTTTGTCAAATACTAACATGCTTTAAAAGTCACAACTGTACACAAAAGAAATGTCCTTCTCTCTTTCTTTTCACCCCATTTCTACTCATCTCATTAATCCCAGGTTTATTCTTTCTGTAATTTTTGGCATGGACATAATTATATATAAAAATTATGGATATATGATTATATGTATAATTTCCTCTTTGTTCTTACCACAAACATTATATAGTATCGGTACCCTTTTTCACAATACTGTATTCTAGAAATCATTCTGTATCGGTTCACAGGGGTCATTCTCATTCTTTGTTACAGCCGTGTAATACTCTGTTGTGTGGCTCTTCCACGGCTGTGCAACCAGTGCATCCTGTATATGTAGACATGTGAGTGGCTTCCGAGAATGACAAACTATAATTATAAAACATATTCTCACGCATGCCTATGTATTTTCAAATCATTGGAGGCATAGCTTCAGGGTGAATTTCTGGAAGTGGGATTGATTGCTAGATCAAAGGCAATCTGAGAGATATTGTCAAATTCTTTTCCTTGGGTGGCGCCTGTGGCTCAGTGAGTAGGGCCCCATATACCAAGGGTGGTGGGTTCAAACCCGGCCCCAGCCAAACTGCAACAACAATAAAAAAAATAGCCTGGCATTGTGGCGGGCGCCTGTAGTCCCAGCTACTCGGGAGGCTGAGGCAAGAGAATTGCCTAAGCCTAAGAGCTGGAGGTTGCTGTGAGCTGGGACACCATAGCACTCTACCCAGGGCAACAGTGTGAGACTCTGTCTCTTAAAAAAGGAAAAAAAAAGTTCTTTTCCTTAAGGTTGTGTCAGTTTGCATTGCTGTTAACCATGAATGAGAGCACCTACCGTATTCCCACAACCTTTCCAACGTTGTATATATTTTTTTTAATTTTTGCAAGAAATCATATTCAGTGAAGTTTTAATTAACATTTTCTCTTACTGTGAATAAGAACACCTTTCCACAAGTTTAATGGTCATTTTTATATTTTGTTTTGTCGGTTGTCCATTTAGGTCTTTTGTTCATCTTTATATCAGACTCCTTAATTTTTAAGAGTTTTTATATATGAGGGATATTAGTTCTTTGGTTATAAGCTGCAACCTTTTTTCTCAATTTCAGTTACCTTTTGCCTTCATTTCTGGTGTTTATTGCGTTATAAATTAAAATTTTTTTTTGTATGATTGGATTTATCAGTTTTTTTCTTTTAGTGAATGTAGCTTTTAAATTATAGCTAGGAAGTAATTCCCTATATCGAGGCTGGAGAGGAGTCCCTTAATGTTTTCCTCATGGTTTTATTTTCTCTATTTAGGTACCTGACCCATCTGGTATCTGTTTTTATGGATGGTGTGAGGCATGGCTTTAATTTTATTTTTTCTAATTGTCATTCTAGCACCAGTGTTACAAAGTCCATCTTTGCCCCAGTGGTTTGGGATGAGACCTTTATTGTGTTGTAAAGTGACATTTCCTTGGATCCATATCTGTACTTTATTCCTTTGATCTTCTTGTCTAGTCATGAGCCAGTCCCATGTTATTTACTTACAGAGGCTTTAAAATGTATTTAATATCTGGTAGATCTAGTTTTCCCTAGTAGCTCCTCGTTTTTAATGTTTTCCTGGATATTCTTGCATTTATTTTTATATATAAAGTTTAGTATTAACTTGTTTAGCTCCATTAAAGTGCTTATTTGTCTTTTTTATTTGTGTTTTGATAAATGTACTAATTTGTGACGTATGATACTGAGCTATGCGGTGTAAACACAACCCTGGCCTTCCAGTTGGTTTAGTTCTACTTCTGCATGTTTAAGGGTGCTCTGAATATTTCCTTACATCATTTTAATACATATCGTGTTAAATTTATTGCTAAGTATTTTATCATTGTTGATATTACAAGAGAGGTTCTAACATTTTCAACTGCTTGTTGCTTATGTGAATAAAATACTAATTTTATATTCTACCATGTTACTGAATTATTTTAATTAGTTTTCTAATTGCTTCTCTAGGGTTTTCCAGGTACACAATTATATGATCTCCAAATAGTTTTACCTCTTATTATATGCCTTGGTGTTTCTGGCTTGTCGAGTGCTGTTGACTAATACCTTGAAGACAGTATTGAATGATAGTGGTGATATCATGCCTCGGTGCTGATTTTGTCAAAAAGTCTGTGGTATTTCTCCATCTAGTACGATCCTGTCTTTAGCACTAAAATCTCTATATATTTTACTGTGTTAAAAAACTAACTGTCAATTCCTGTTTTCCTAAGATTTAAAAACTTCATTATGGGTATTGAATTTTGTCAGTGTATTTTTCAACATGAGTGAAAATAATTGTGCTATTTTTCTCCTTAGATATATTAATATTGTATATTTTAAATATAATCCTTCATATTAAACCAACCTTGCATTCCTGAAGTAAATCCTACTTGATCATAATGTATTATGGAATTGTGTTTGCTGATATTTTATTTAGAACTCTGCACTGATATACACAGAGGGGTGTGGTCTTGAATGTCTGTCTTTTTTTGGTACCATTTCTGTTAGGATTAGGTATAAATGTTACACTTGTTTCACAAACAGAAACTAACGTTTAAAATAAAATTTGTGGGCATGGTGGCTCATGCCAGTAATCCTAACACCCTGGGAGGCTGAGGCAGATGGATTTCCCGAGCTAAGGGGTTCGAGACAGCCTGAGCCAGAGTGAGAGCTCATATCTAAAAATAGTGGGCATTGTGGTGGGCACCTATAGTCCCAGCTACTTGGAAGGCTGAAGCAAGAGGATCACTTTAGCCCAAGAGTTTGAGGTTGCTGTGAGCCACAGCACCCTACCAGGGGTAACAAAGTGAGACTCTGTCTCAAAAAAAAAAGAAATTTTGTTTTTCAAAATGACCATAAAGTCTATTATTTTTAGGGCCTAGCTGAGATTATTTATTAGCTTCATAATATTTTTCTTTTTTTCCCTCCCTTTAAAAATTTTTAAAATTATTGTTTCAGGTTAATTTGGGGATACAAAGAATTAGGTTACAGTGTTCTCATTTGTTAGGTAGAGTCCCTCTTATAATTGTGTCCCGCTCTGAAGAGGTGTGCCAGGCGCCCATTGAGTGGAAGCACACCTTCCCCTCTCCTTGTCCTTTCATTGCCCCTCCCCCCATCTTGAATTGATTTGAGTTTTTCTCTTATGTGGGCATATATTAGATGGTCTACTGGCTTCATATTAGTACTGAGTACGTTAGATTCTTCTCCATTCTTATGATACTTTCCTAAGAAGAATGTGTTTCAACTCTATCCAGGTTAATATAAAAAATGTAAAGTCTCCTCTTTTCTTATGGCCGAATAGCCATAATATTTTTCTTACAGTTTACTCCTTCATACCATTTTCCTTATATTTTAGTCCTCCTCCATCAGTAAGATATACCTTTTTCTTGCCTTAATTAGCTGTAAAGCCATATCAGTCTTATCCTTGACCCTTTTTTTTTGCTTCCTTCCTCTTCTTCCTGACTAAGCCTTCAGAATGGATTATCATCAGGGTTTAGAAGGCAGAGTCGTTAATTGAAAATTTTAGCCCAGTTTACAGGTGGGAGACGGTGTTGGACCCACTTAAGTGTCTGCGTTCAGCTCATAGCCATACTCGGTGGTACACTGAAGGCGTTTGTGCCTCAGCCAGGACAAGAGTACCGACTTCACCTTATGTGCCTTTTTCCATCAAATAATTAGGAGACCAGAATAGGTTACTGTTATAATATTAATCTTTAATTATGACGATATAGCATATTTTTTATTGGAAATTTGAAAAATACAAGTTGAAAGTAGGAAATAAAATATTTTTGGTCTTATCACATAGAAACAATCTTTACAGGATGTATGAATACCCTTTATCTGAAATGCTTGGGACAAGAAGTATTTTGGGTTTTAGATTTTTTTTAGGAATTTGGAATATCTGTATTATGCTTAGTGGTTGAGCATCCCAAATCCAAAAATTGAAAATCCAAAATGCTCCAGTGAGGCTAGGTGTGGTGGCTCACACCTGTAATCCTACCACTCTGGGAGGCCAAGGTGAGTGGATTGCCTGAGCTCGTGAGTTCAAGACCAGTCTGAGCCAGAGTGAGACCCCGTCTCTCAAAAAAATAGCTGGCTGTTGTGGCAGGCGTCTGTATGTAGTCCCAGCTAGTCAGGAGGATGAGGCAAAGGGGATCACTTGAGCCCAAGAGTTTGAGGTTGTTATGAGCTTTGACACCATGGCACTCTACTGAGGGTGACAAAGTGAATCTGTCCCCCACTCCCCCGCTTCCCCCCCAAAAAGCTCCAGGGAGTATTTCCTTTGAGTTTCACTGTCAGCACTCAGAAAATTTCCAGGATGTTCAGCCTTTATTATTATCATTTCATGTATTTTCATCTAGTTTCTTTCTGTGTTTGTGTGTTAGTTTTAGTTCTGTGAGGCATATTTTTTTAAAATCCTTTTCTCCCTCAGTCTGTTATAGAAGGACTAAACACTAACCCTACCTTTGAAAATTTGTCATAGACATTGAATAAACATCATTTATCTGGTACTTAATATAACAAACAGTTCCTATCTTATTGTTTTTAAATATTTTATAATTGTTGCATAGTTTCTAAGAGAAATAGTAGTACATTGATTTTGAAAGAGACATATATTCAAGTATCTCATTTCCTTTAATGTTATAATCAGAAAGAGAAATTAGAGACAGTCAAGGATATTTGGGGGACTGGAAAAGGATGATAAGACAAAAGAATATTGAAATATCAGACAAAAGGATGCCAAACCTGTGTATCTGTAAGACTTTGAGAAAAAGAAGAGAGGGTTTAGTGTATTTAAATTCAGGTTAGGGAGGGCACAGCATGTGCTTAGAGCAGAGGGTGCTGAGTTTGAAGGGGAGAGGACTTGGCTGAGTATAAATGTAGATGTTAGCAAGTGAGAAATTCACAAGGGACCTAGGGAAATCATTTCAGAACTCCTGGGAAAACAGGCTGGGAGAGCGAGAACTGATTAGGAGATAGGGGAGAGAGGAGGGCGTGGTGCAGGGGGCATGAACCAGTGTTCAGGGAGTGGAGATGATTCTCTCCTCCCAGATTATAAGGATTAGGTTGGATTTACTGTTGTGGCCAGTACGATATAGACCTTGTATGACTCAGGGTACCCTATACCTCCTATCTTCAAAGAAATTGCTATTTTAAATATGAATTCTTTTAACTCAATAAAAACCTCTTGTTTCTCAATGATAAAAGGTTCAAAGTATGAATTCAGAATTAAGACCACCCTGTAGTGCTAATTGTTTTACACTAAAGTATAATCTGTCCACTTATGGAAACAGCTTGTTATTAGGCCATTTCTATTTTAGGGTTTTTTTTGTTTGTTTGTTTGTTTTTAATAGGTAATGGATAAGAGAGCTGGAGGCCTAGTTCATAAGACAAATTTTAGGCACTGTTATTTTCTCTTATTTTCAAACTTTCATGGTTACAGTCTCTTTAATTAAGCAGGTTATTTTTTAATGATCTGTTCAGTTGATTTTTTGAATCATAAAAGACATATAATAAAGGATGAGTTATTTTCTACATGTTTCAAGAATATTATTTAATTCTTTCAGCTCTTATCTTCATTGTCAATGGGCTTCTGTAGAAGATCTGGAAAAAGATAAGAGAATTCAGCAAAAGATTAAACGATTTAAGGCAAAGCAGGGCCAGAACAAATTCCTTTCAGAGGTATGAAATACTTGGTTAATTTTCTAAAGTACTTATTAAAATGCTTTAAATTTTTAATTTTAGTTCAATAAATTAAGAAAAACTAGTTTGCCTCATTTGGTGCTGTTAGTTACATATTGTTAACTAGTTATTGCTAAAAACTTATAAACAGGAAATTTCTCATTCTTCCTGTTGCTTAGTCTAGAAGATACTGGTCCTGTGACAGTGTGTGGAAATAGCAGTGATGGTATGCTTAAAGTCTGGTAGTGAAATGCAGGCAGTTGCTAGATGAGGAAAAACTAAGTTGATAAAAGTTATATTGAAATTTAGCAGGTTAAAAAAACTCTACTGTAAATTTTAAGTACAAGTTCTAAGGTACAAAACACTAACTTCTCTTGGGGAAAGTACACGGCACTTTTTCCTGTTCAAGTCAGTGCCTAATCACAGGGTTCACTAAGCTCTTCCCACATACGCTGGCTGTGTCTAGAATCTGGCATAATATTTTGCTTTTTTTTAATCCTAGGTTGTCAGTTATGGCAAAGCAGCAAAAATACCTAGAGCAGTTACATTCTAAAAATGCTTTCACAAGCTATTTACTGGGCTCTCTGGACTTTTGATCACCAATTTGGTTTCATTTACAGTCTCAAATAGATAAAAGAAAACTCTAACGTTGAAAGATAAGACTTGCTGATTTATTAGTTCCTCTTTTCATAAAAGAGTTAACACAATGTAAACTGTAAAGAAGTATGAAATTTGATGCAAAGTAATACCTGTTTAACGGCCTCCTTTGCTAGCCCTTCATGGAGACGAAGAGGGTTCGTTTAAATGAGCATGTAGGACTGTTATGTCATAAAATTCTTATAATATCAGGTGACAAGGCTGTGTTTTCCTGGGATCTGTTTTCCATGATTTCAGCAAACAGATGGTAAAGTTTGCATTTGACAGGGGATTGTGTGGTGGTGCTTTTACTAGACACATGTCTGTATCGTCACCACTGTTACTCTTAGTATTTATCTTTTTTTTTTTTTGCAGTTTTTTGGCCGGGGCCGGGTTTGAACCTGCCACCTCCGGTATATGGGGCCAGCACCCTACTCCTTTGAGCCAGCCCTTAGTATTTATCTTTTTAAGCAATGCACACCGAGTGGAATGGAGTTACCCAAATGTGACTCAATTCTTACATCTTGGGGAATGTTCTTTCTTTGAAGGGGAGGTTTTGGGAAACGTACTATAAGGTTCTATTTTTCATGCCTTCTTAAAGAAACCAGAGTTAAATTTTTATTACATGGGACTAGTTGAAGTCATTAGCTTCCTTTTGGAAAGAGATAACTGTATGTTCTGTTGACCTTTTCTGTGGGTCAGTGGGAGGGAAAAAGTAAAAAGCTCAATGGCAGTTTTTCCCTCATTTTTAAGTCTTGGTTCTGTTTAGTAAATTTATTTGGACTCTGTTTCCTGTAATCATACTCATCGGCAAATTGTGAGTAGCCCTAGTTAACACAGCCTACTGATCTGAAGTCTGTCTATGTGAGTTGCCTGTACCAAGATTGAAACACATTATCTAGCTAGTAACTTGGCAACTAGAAACCTTAAGTTCCGTCCTGAAGGGGAATCAGCAGAGAATGGTCTCACACATTCATTCTCATTCTCTCTCTCTCACCCCTGTTTGTTTTATCCTATAAGTGATCATGGCTTCAAGTTTTCCGTATCTCTATTATTTGGGATTTTACAGCTGCTTTTATATTTTTGTTTTACTCTTAGGCTGCTTTATAAGTCTGCTGCAATTGAAATCTCAATTTAAAAAGATCATTTAAATTGGAAATTTTATCACATATGTGATGCTATAGGTTATTCACTTACAAGGTAGAAATATTTAGGAAAAGTTAAGTATTTTAATTTAGCACTGAATATGAAAGCTTAAGAACAAGTTGTTTTAAAGAGAGCTTCTGCCATCAAAACCTAGTTTGTGGAAAATTTTAGTGTTTATGCTGTATATGAATATAACATACCCATGTTGTTTACCTAAATCTAGAATCTTAATAAAGCCAGTGTACTAATGTATTAGCATTTTATATTAATTGACCATCTCAGTGGAATTTTTTTGGTCTTACTGTGTAAATGCCTGAGGCAAGTGAAACACATTTTTGTATTTCTGCTAGTTTCATAATTCAGAGTTCAGAGTATCCCAAGTAAGTGTTTTAAAGGGGCACAGTAGCCAGAGAATGCTGTTCTACTTGAGCAGACTGTGACTGACCTGCTTATCTTTCAGCCTGCAGTTCAGGGGGTAAGAATGTTGTCTAAGTGACCTCTAGGATGTCTATTGCAAAGTATTTTAACACTGTTATATTATTGATAAATTAATCTATAGGAGCACATAATAATGTCTTTTTTTAACCTTTGCAAGCTAGCAGTATTACTTTATTTTTGTAAAGATTGTTAATACATTGATCTAATAACCTAATTATTTAGGCCATATTTCTTTACTTTTAATACTTTTACCTAAATACTTATGTTCAGTACAAATAAATTATCAGAACATTTAGATAAATGAAAAGACTTATTCTAAATGAGGTACTAATATTGATTGGCAAAAACTACCAAACATTGTAATGCAAACTCTTTTCATCCTAAAATAGAAAATCTGTTAGTTTCAGTATTTTTAGCTTTTGAATAACATTCTGTAAATGATGCTATAAAACATCAGACAACTTCAGTAGTTATTAGACTCCAGTAGCTCTTACTGTGCATGACTCTGATTCTTTATTGCAAACTGTAGTTTCAAGAATGCTAAATGCATTGCATGCCATAAGCCTTTTGGATTGCTCATTAGTGAATTGTAATTTCACACTTCATTTAAAATATTCTTAAACATTCTCTCACAGTAAAAGGTTTCACACAGTAATTAAAAGACCCAGTTAACAAAGTCTGAGAAATCTGATTTCCTCATGGGGAATGATTTTGCTAAATTATAGCATTTCAATTAACAGAATTTGCCAAATATAAATTTTATACTGCTATGACCCAAAATATTATTGCCTGGTAAAAAGTGAAATAGTATTTCCTCGTAGGAAATAAACATTTGGCCCTTTTTCTTTTCCCTTTGGTACAGATTGAGGATGAGCTTTTTAATCCAGATTATGTGGAGGTTGACCGGATAATGGACTTTGCACGTAGCACAGATGACCGGGGAGAGGTAACAGGAAATCATTTGTATTACAAAGTGGTGATTCAGGCAGCCTTTATTTTTCTGTGGAAAAGAGATGGTAGAATCTAGACCTGATCCTGGCCATAGCCTTGGTTCATAACACACTTGGTCTAAATTTGACTGAAACTTTTAAATTTATTATTAGCTTTATGACTTAACTTATTATTATTTTTTTACATTTTCTCTTTAGTCTGAGAGATTTTTTAAAATCAGTTTTCAATATGAAACAAATACATTGCACAGTTCCAGAGTATGATCAACAAGGAATTCAGTACATTTTGGTATAAATCTTACCATATTTATCATATAGCACAAAGCGTCTTTAATTGAGAGTGCTGTTGTGACAGAATGGAGTTTAATGTTATTTAGCATTGGACATCGTTAGTGAAGTTGATGAACTTCGTTGAATATGGGGCACAGAGGATGATAGAAAACACTTTTCTTTATGAGATCCTAGTCTCAGCACTCTCACGTTGCTTTGCAAAACCCTACAAGGTTGTAAAGGACATTAGATAGAGAAGTAAGACTAAAGACAACCCTGGTGTCTTCTGAGCATTGTGTCTTCGTAATGATGTGCCCACACACACACCATGAGTTCTCTCATTCCTGGCTTCTGCTTAGAAACAGAGTTTTTTGTATAAAATGTTTGGATCTTGCTTGTCTAGAAAGAGTCTACGAAAAGTTCTTTTTTTTACTCCACACTTTGTATCTTGAAACTCCGTGGTGTTTCAAAGACCATATCTTAATCTTTACTTTTCTACTTTTGCTTAGTTGTACTTTAAAAATACTTGTTTTATAGCTTATTGTACAACAGATATTTTTAATGTTACAACCAGGTCATTGTCCCTTGATCCTGAAATGAATATTGACAAACCCAAGTGTTTTTTAGAGGAAACAAAATCCTGTTGATCTGTATTACCCCAAATATTTTGCCCTCCAGTCTTGTAGAGCTCAAAGACATTATTTTCATGTGATTAGATACAACGAACAGCACTCTTTTTAAAGAGAAGGCAGAGAGCCTAATAAATTTAGGTGTATTTCTCATTCTTTAAGAAACTAGCCAATTATGTAAGTATTTAAATATGCAAAGGTGATTTACTTTAGAAGCCTCCGACAAACACTTGTTGAGTGATTTGCACAGATAAAAATGAGGCTCGAATTCAGCTTTGCTATCTGCTGGTTATTTCTTTATGTATCTTCTGGTATGACTTACCAATGATTTAGATAAAAAGTTAATTCGTTCTGATAATACTTAATAATGCTGTTTCCAGTTTAGACATAAAACTCTGACTATGGGCAATTATTTAATAGTCATCTTTTCAGAATTTCTATCAATTCTGTCTTACCGATGCTGGGGTAATGAAGTAGATAAATGAAGTAGAGCACATGTTTGTCCTTAATATATGTGAATATGTATGTGGCCACATGAATCCAGTTCTGGTTCATTTAAACCTTGCCCAGCCTGTGACTCACTATCTGGTGAAATGGTGCTCACTTCCGTATGAAGACAGCACGTGGGAACTGAAGCAGGACATAGATCAAGCAAAGATAGAAGAGTTTGAGAAACTAATGTCCAGGGAGCCCGAAACAGAGCGTGTGGTAAGGACTGGCTCATAGCATATGATTTAATTTGAAAATAGCATAGCAGTGTGGTCTTTGAGAAGCCACTAATGAGATTTACTGTATTTGAAACAGGAGCGACCTCCTGCTGATGATTGGAAGAAATCGGAGAGTTCCAGGGAGTATAGAAACAATAACAAACTCAGGGAATACCAGTTGGAGGGAGTAAACTGGCTGCTTTTCAATTGGTACAACATGTAGGTAGAACATGCTTTTCTTTGTTTTTAAAAATGTCTGGAGCTCTGGCTTTTGTAGTTATTGAAGATGTTAATCAAAAGAACTTAATATTTTAACTCTCCCATAAGAATTTTCTAAAAGACAAGCATTGGAAATATGTTTAATATTTATTTATTCAACAAATATTAATATAGAAATTGACAGAAGAATTATAGAAATCTTTTCTATCTTAGAGAACTTTTTTGAAAGTGTTTTTGGATCTAAGAGAACATCTAACACTGTATGTATATAGATGCGTTTGTGCGGTGATAGCATAGATTTTGTGAAAAGACAGCAATTTCTAATATCTATGCTCATTAAACTCTTCTTATTTTATTTCCTTCCCAAAGGAGAAACTGCATTTTAGCAGATGAAATGGGTTTGGGAAAAACTATCCAGTCCATTACATTTCTCTATGAGATATATTTGAAAGGGATCCATGGCCCTTTTTTAGTAATTGCCCCATTGTCCACAATCCCCAACTGGGAAAGGGAATTCCGAACCTGGACAGAGTTGAATGTGGTTGTGTATCATGGGAGTCAAGCTAGTCGTCGGACCATTCAGTTGTATGAAATGTACTTCAAAGATCCCCAGGTAAAACTTCACAGATCATATTCCTTCTGCTTACTGTGTGCATTTTAAGGCATTGAAAAGGTGACTTCCCAGCTTCTCGGGAGGCTGAGGCAAGAGAATCGCTTGAGGCCAAGAGTTTGGGGTTGCTGGGAACTAAAATGCCATGGCACCTTTACCAAGGGCAACAAAGTGAGACTCTGTCTCAGTAAATAAATAAATAACAAATAATTACATAAATAAAAAGGTGACTTGGGAAGGTCTGGATTTTGCTAAACTGAGAGATTTTAGATTTCTTACTCAATTTATACTTTTTCTACATCTGTGACTGTAGCTCTTTATTCTTAAGGCTTTGGTCATTCTGCTGATTAGATTAGAAGTGAGTTTTTTTTTTTTTTTTTTTACTTTGGATGACCACTGAAATCCAGTTGATGCATTGGTATACTGATTAGTTTTATTTTGCAAGCGTAAGAGAGAACTAAACAAAAAATGATGATATTAAATGTAAATAGAATTTTTTTATACTATTACTAGAAGTAAAAAATATTAGCCATGTGAAAAGTCCTTGAAATATATGACACATTGAATGAAATACGCCCAGAGGAAGGAATTTATACTATGGTTCTTAGTAGCAATTGTTTTAATTTTTTCTTTCTCTAGTTACCTGTGTGTGCTTAGTGTATTATTTTAACAGTAAAGTGCTATAAACAACATGATAAGGAAGAATAAAATGTGTTAAAATCATTTTAGGCTGTAGTAGTAAATGGAAGTCCTATAATTGGAAATTGGACAGAATTTTATTATATATATGTATGTTTTTAAGTACAAAATCCATTCTACAATTAAATAAAGGAGAAAAAAACACTGAAATCCATATTTGTTATTATCTTTAGCTTTGGGAAATTATAAGTTCTATCCTAAGTAAATTATTTTATTTTAGAATTTTAAAAAAGTGTTAACTGTCTTACCGTAACAGCTTTAAAAATCCAAATAATGAACACAAATTATGTGTCACCTGAAATAAGGAGATCTGGAAAGGAATAAATTATATGTGTTTTATGCTGTCCACTCATTCTCAGAGTTATTCACGTGATCATTAATGGCTTAATAGTAATTCAGAGGTGTTCTTGTAGGGTCGAGTGATAAAGGGGTCCTATAAGTTTCATGCCATCATTACTACGTTTGAGATGATTTTGACGGACTGTCCTGAGCTGCGGAATATTCCATGGCGATGCGTGGTCATCGATGAGGCCCACAGGCTGAAGAATAGAAACTGCAAGCTGTTGGAGGGACTTAAGATGATGGACTTGGTCAGTGATCGCGTTGGTGACGGCATTGAGACGGAATTGTTACTGACTTGCTAATCCCCTACTCCGAATTTGACTAATGCCTGTGAATGGTATTTGAAAAACTTGTCAAATATTGTGACATATTCTCCTGGAATAACTTTCCATTATTCAAAAGTTGCTCTTACCTTCCCAATCCGCGCATTGTTTTTCTGGTGTCTTTAAACAGTTGTATGATAGCAAAGTATAATCATGATGTTCTCACTGAAGTGAGTTTCAAGCATTTGCTTTACTGCTTTGTTCTTATAAATACAAGTTGAGCATCCCAAATCCAGAAATCCCAAATGCCCCAGAATCTGAAACTTTTTGAGCACTGACATATGCTCAAAGGAAAAGCTCAGTGGAGCATTTCAGATTTTGGATTTTCAAATTTAGACTATTTAATCAGTAGGTATAAATGCACATATTCCCCAACCCCCCCCCCACTCAAAAAAAAAAAAATTAAAACCATTTTGGTCCCAAGCATTTCAGATAAAAGGACACTTAAACCTGTATAGTCATTTCATTAACTGTTGACGATAATCCAATTACATTCCAGGGCTCTTAGGTTTTGTCAGTAGGATTTGCAGATGCAAGTTCTTAGTGAGTTGGTAGGATATCTGGAATTGGTTCAGTTTGTATAGATGGTTAAAATTTGGAGTATTTTTCAAACTGGAGTTTTATACCACAACTATCACACAGTCTTCCAGCTTCCCAAGAATGACCAGGTCTTTCCGATTAGAATTTTTGAGTATTTTTTTCAATAGGAGTGTCATAGAATAACACATTGTAGGATTCCATTCTACAGTGTGTATCATTTCCTAGCTGAAATTGCCACATGACCTCAGTCATCCTCAGGCTCCTTTACACTCCACAGTTTATAAGGTGGTTATGATCACTTGTTTTTCTTTTTTAATATATGTTTTGAAAGCGAATTTCTTGTCATTTAGCATGTCTTGGGTAATTTGATAAGTTTCACAAAGGTGTAAAAAACTTTTTAAAAATCCTTGTCATCATGACTTCTGTAGATAATTCAATTTCTTGTTTGAGATGAGAAAGAATACTCGATATATCATGGCTATACATTTTTAACTGATGACTAGGACTGCTAGGTACTACCAAAAAGAACACCTAGAAGCTTCCCTTTGCACCTGGTTCTGTGAAATGGCTTCTTTTATTCTTAAGGGGGTTGGATTAGCCAAATGTTCTTTTAATTACAAACAAGCCAAATCTAGTTTTGCTTACAGGAAAAAGTGTGACTGAATTATCCTGTTTATATGGGATTTCCCATTTTCACCTTAATGAATTACTATTAAAGCTATCCTAATTCTTTCTTTCAAAGCAGTTTACTATTATTTGGTGGCCAATCTGCAAAGCTAGTGAGAGCACTTGTTATTCAATAGAAACAGTAAATAGTCTTGGTGTCTCCCCAGGGGATACTCTATCATTCAAATGATAGTAAATGTGTTTGCAAGTAAATGCTAAAGCTCTCAGTCTGTCTATTCTCTGATTAGAGACCCACTTTTTATCATAGTTTTCCACTAAGATATGGTTGTATCACCATTTCCTGAAGACTTAAACAGTCATACAGTTAAGTTTATGTAGAGTAGTGTATATGTTCCAGACAGTAGATTCTTACTATAAGACAGTTCTTTATTATTGAGTCCAAATTAGTTTAATTCTGTCAATATCAGGCAATCTAATTGTCATTTGGATACTTCAAGTAATTTTCTGTTGTTTATACTAACATTTCATTAATGGGTTAGAATCTGTTACCCAAATAATTTTGTTACATGTTATAGTGTTTCCTAAATTTTTTCATACA
Source organism: Nycticebus coucang (assembly GCF_027406575.1). Lineage (NCBI taxonomy): Eukaryota > Metazoa > Chordata > Mammalia > Primates > Lorisidae > Nycticebus > Nycticebus coucang. The sequence continues at coordinate 11,584,573 of NC_069792.1, forward strand.
ATGGCAGATATAGAAAATGCTAATTATACAAGAAGGCTGCCCACTGCCACTGAGGACTGTCCTGGCAGGCCGAGGAAGGGTGTCAAGGACTTGTACACTTGTAACTCAGTCTCGGCTCACCAATTGGGAAGCTCTGATTATCAATGAACAGAATATTTATTTTTCTGATGATCAAGAATCTTTACCTCAGAAAAGAGGTTTTCAAGGTGGAATACATTGTTATTCAGAATGTATTTGTCCATTTCGGAACAGCCTTTGTCTGGTGTTTAAATCCTTACTTTAAGCATCATGAGAACTTGTATACTTGACACTATTTATTCTTTTTTCCCAGAGTAAGTCACAGTCAATAGAGCAAGTAGTAGTTAGTACCCTACCATGGTCAGGTCATAGGGAGCTGCTGTTACCTGTCCTAGACTGAGTTCTGATGGAAACGCTCTTGATGAGCATCATTTCCAAGTGCATTCCCAGCATAGGAAGACCAGTGGGTGTCTTTACGCTCTAGACACAGAGGAAATGTTTGTGAACATGAGACCTTGCTGGGTAATCACCATCTTCACAGCCCTCCACGGGAGCTCTGGGGAAGCACAGCTATCTCCTTGTCCCTCATCAAAAGGAGGGTGTGTCGTGGAGGTCCTAGCAGTTCTTCATTGATTCTATTATTTCATCTTTCATTGTCAGGAGGCCTCACACAAATTAAAGAGTCTGCTGAAATCAAATTAAATGGACAGCACTCCATCAGAGATAAAAAAAATGGTAACGTTTTCAAGGCAAAAGTATATCCGCTGGCATAGTTGGAGGTGATTAGCTCCACAGCCTGAGTTTCTTACAGGATGTTTTGTGATAAAGTGTGTATATTAATCGTATATTTTAAATCATTACTCACTAACTGAAACTTAGTTTTATTCCACTGCTCATCAGCATCTATATAAAGGGGTCGTATGTATAATAGTTTGGCATAACTGCCTATTAAACAGCCATTGATTGAAAGGAAGCAGTATAAAAAAGGAGTTTCCTTTTTTTGAATACATTTATTTTGAAATTAATAAGTTAAAAGGGTTTAACTTCTAAAGTATTTGATTAGGCATTTAGGATTTAATTTAACTTAGCAACCAAAAATATAGAAAAGCTGAGACAGTCAAGATAATAGCAATACAGTGGAAATGGTCTTCGACAGCAGCAATGTTTTTCTTGAATCTGTAAGGGTACTTCAAAAAGTTCTTGGATAAAGTAATTCAGGACTTGGGTATGTAAGTGATTGTGGCTAATGTCATCTACCAGAATGGTTATACACCAGAAAATCTTGATTTGCAAAATCTTTATGAATTTAATGAGTCTGAAGATGATGGTGGTCTGTGTAAATTCCTCAGTCAGAAACTTCTATTCAAAGGGGAGAAAGGGAAGAATGAAAGCATATTGAAGTCCTTCACCTCACTTTCAAAGAGCTTCATTGACAGACAAGACATGGTAGATATTAAGAAAATTAGCATGTTTTTACATCATTCATCTAGTGTTTACTGAGTATATACTCTGCTTGGCAACCAAGTCTTGTCAGATCCAAGTTAAGGAAGGTAGAACATTGCTTTTGAAACTGCTAGAAGGTATAATTGCTTTCTGAAATAGTTTTATTAGCTGTGCTGTATACCAAATGGCCAAAGCCGAAAATAATAAGGCTGCTAAGATTAATAAACTCATCCTTATTAAGACTTAATCATTGTAAAACAGCTCCTCTGTGCTGCATCTGTGGAATTAGAAGGACAAGGGTACAGCTGCGTAAGGAAAGCAGGGAAAGAGCTCGTGAACGAGAAGTAATTTAAAGAAATACCTAACTGGGTTCAAAGAGACGAAGTTATAAATAGCACCCAATTTTTAAAAAGGTGATTGTGGTGTTTTAAAATCAAGCTGACCTCTTTGCTAGTTGGAAATTTTTGTAGAACGGACTAGTTCTTCATATGCTGTCACATGTGGAAGGGCGTCTTTTGTCTCTAATGTGAGTCAGGCAGGAAGCAGATGGAGTGATGGGAGCGCTGTTGACACAGAGAACAGAAAGACGCATGTGCGCTGTATTTGAGCCTTGGAATCTTAGGAAAAAACTGGTGGGGAGAAAGCTTCTGAGACGTAGGGGACTTAGAAAGCTACGACTAAAATACTGACCTAGAGACCCCAGGAAGAAACAAAATGGCAAGACACTTTTAAGAAATCTGTAGAGTTCTAGAGAGGACCCTCCGCATATCTATTTATCTGAAGCAGGAACCGTGTTCTTGTAGCTCCATCTTCATGTTTAGTTTCTGTACTTCACATGGGGGCGGGGTGCTAAATTAACACTGATGAGTGGAAGCAGAAAAATGGATACCTAGTGAAAAGCTTTGGTTTTAAGAAATTACTTGTTTCAGTTGTGCTACGATTTGAGATGAGTTGCTTTTCTTCCACCACCACAGGAACACAAAGTGCTGCTGACGGGGACCCCACTCCAGAACACCGTGGAAGAACTTTTCAGCTTGCTTCATTTCTTAGAACCAAGTCGCTTCCCTTCAGAAACCACTTTTATGCAAGAGTTTGGTGATCTGAAGACAGAAGAGCAGGTACTTATCACCTCTACTTTGTATTTGAGTCATAAAATTGAAGATTAAGCCATGAAATGGCAAAGCGTTAGTATTTAAATTATTTTCAAATGTAATTATTTCACATTTTTTTCCTACCTAGTAAGCAGAACTTTATATGTACGTTCCTCAGACTTTCCAAGTCACCATTATAAGGGTTTTCTTGTTTGTTTACCGTCATGAAGGATTGTTGAGATTTATAGAGAGTTTATGTATCTATCCATGTAGTTTTCACAGAATGCTGTGCTCTTCAGATTGGTGGTTTTACTACTTCAAGCCTACAAATTCTCATTTTAGAAATGTGAGGTGTAACTTACTCCACAGTGTTTCGTGAGAAGTAAGTGATGTACTGTGTGTAAAATGTGGCTAGTTACTTCCTCTGCTTTAGGAATTATGTAGGTATTAGTTATTGTTTGTGTGCTCTTTGAAATAAATATGGAGGTAGGCTTGAAATCTTTGTCTTTATGCACCCCCTACCCCAACTTACTATTTAAAACCTCTTAGCTTAGTTCAAATTGTGTTTTTGTTTTTTTTTTCTAACAAAAACTATATGATGTACTGTATCCTCTTGGCAATCAGCAGAAAAGAGAACCAGAAAGAGACATCTCTGCTTGCTCCTTGTCTCGCGGCTCGACAGCTCTAGCTCACTTTCTCTCATTCTTTCACTCTCCCCGGAAAGGAGAAGAACAGGGACAGACCATTCCCATGACGTTGTCTTATCCGTCTTTCTGCATCCCCATGGCTTAAAACCAAAAAAAAAAAAAGGAAAACCTAATAAATAGGTTTGAATAAAATGGATGTTTTTTTTTGGTTGTTGTCTTCTTTTCAAGGCCTTCTGGCTATTCAGACTCCTGGATAGGCAAACAACACATTTGACATAGCACCACCCCAACCTTCCTGCACTTCTCTTAAGAAAACTGAAGGAGTAGCACTTTCATGCCTTTATTAGGCTCTGAAAAATGAAAATGGACGGTAAATGAGTAAAAAAATCCTGATTTTTCATGTTAGAAAATGTTTTAACATGCAAGCAAATCATGATACCCATATTTACTTAAGGTCCTTTTTTAGGTACAAAAACTTCAGGCTATTCTAAAGCCAATGATGTTGAGACGTCTCAAAGAGGACGTAGAAAAGAACTTGGCCCCCAAAGAAGAAACTATTATTGAAGTTGAGCTAACAAACATTCAGAAGAAGTATTACCGAGCCATCCTTGAGAAGAATTTTACATTTCTTTCCAAAGGTGGTGGACAAGCTAACGTACCTAACCTTTTAAACACTATGATGGAATTACGAAAGTGCTGCAATCATCCATACCTTATCAATGGTAAGCCCTGCTCGTGAACTTATTTGAATGATAATCGAAGCACCAGAAATCCCATTCAGACCGCTGACTGAGGGTTTCGTGTTTCATAGTCGTTGCTGTATCCCATGCGCTCACTGTGGGTTTTACCAGCTTCCTCTTCTCTGCGATGCCTCCCACTGTGGCTGATGAAGGTGACCCACCACTGCCCCAGCACTCCCTGAAACAGGGTCTCAACTTGCCTTTCACCTGTCACCCTATGCTAGAAAGGAGGCTTTGGTTTGGTATTCCATGGTTAGAAGTCATCCGAAGCGCTAATAGCTAAAGAGAAATTAGCTCCTGACCGAGGTTTTCTTGGGGTTATATGCATGTATGTGGAGTTTAACTAGGAGTTAAAGAGAAACTTTGGTGTGGGCAGACAGCATCAGCTACTCAAGTCTTGGAAAACGTCCTCATCGTCCTCTCAGTCTAGAGCCCTTTAACACCTCTATTTCCTAAAAATGAGAGATTCTCTTAAAGCTTTGATAATAATTTGCCCCGGTTACTAATGGACAATTCATGGCCCTCTTGTTTCTTCGCTAAGTTCATGTTATATAACTCATCTGAACTCATGTGTTAGAACCTCTATTACATACTTTCAAAAGTCTTAAGTGGATAGCTATTTCATGCCTATGATGTCTGGAGAATGCAAAGGTAAATAAGAAGGCAGCCTCCGCTCACAGAGGCTCAGGTTAGGAAGGCAGCAGGAGGGGCATGGTATTTGGGATCAAGCCTTCATGATGAAAAGGACATTGAGGCTCAAGTAATAATGTAAGCAAAGAGAGGGAGGCTGGAAAACAAAGGAGAACTTGCCCAAAATATAAGGCATGTGTTAAGAAACAGTGGGACATTGCCAGGCGTGTGGCTCACGCCTGGAATCCCAGCACTCTGGGAGGCAGAGGTGGGCAGATCACCTGAGCTCACAGAGTTTGAGACTAGCCTGAGCTAGGGCAACACCCCTTCTCTAAAAATAGCCCGGCGTGGTGGCAGGCACTTACAGTCCCAGCTACTCAGGAGGCTGAGGCAAGAGAATCACTTGAGCCTACCAGTCTGAAGTTGCTGTGAGCCATGGCACTGTACCAAGGGTGACAAAGTGAGACTCTGTTTCAAAAAAAAGGAATGAAACAGTGGGACAGTATCCCCTAGACATGCAAGGACCCTGCGGTGGAAGGCCAGAAAAGTTGGCATGTAGGCCTGTAGGCAGTGGAGAACCGCAATAGTGTTTGAGCTGAGCAATGATTAGAAATGTGATTCCAGGATGGGTGGTGTAGCGGCTCACTCCTGTAATCCTTGCACTTTGGTAGGCTGAGGCGGGAGGATGGTGTGAGGCCAAGAGGTCAAGACCATCCTGGGCAACATATTGACACTCCTATCTCTATACAAGGGTATATGTGAAACTTGGTAAACGGTCTGTAAAGCTAGTGAATGATGCCCCATGATCATATCAATGTACACAGCTATGATTTAATAAAAAAAAAAAAAGTGGAATCCCCCCCCAAAAAAAAAAAAAAAACAAAAACAAAAATTAAAAAAAATAATTAGCTGGGCTTGGTGGCACGCATCTGAAGTCCTAGCTACTCAGGAGACTGAGGCAGGAAGGTTCACTTGAGCCCAAAGGTTTGAGGTTTACAGAGTACTCCAGCCTAGGCAATAGAACAAGTCCACATCTATTAAATAAATCTAAGAAATATGATTTAAGATGATCTATCAGGCAGCATTGTATAAAAAGGGTGGGAGAAGGGTAAGAGAGACACATTCAAGGGATAGACAAGACACCACACAAGGGGCAGCTGGAAGGCTATTGCCGTAGTCCAGGCAGGAGTTGATATGAACTAAAGAAAGGTGACGGCAGACTAGTATGAGGGGCTTGTGCACAATGGTTATTGGCCAGCAATGCAATTAGGTTCAGTTTCAGGGAAGAAGGGGCAAAGCCTGCTCTGTCTTTATCACAATCTGTGCGGTTCTAGGACAGCTAACTTAAAGAGTTCGTGATCTTTCCCCTAATTTGTACATCTGCATGTATCAGCTACCTCAGATCCAAAACTCCTAGAGTGGTCCACACCTAGAAGATGGTTTCAGAGTATAAGTATAGGCATTGTTGTGTAAAATATATGAATTTCTTTTTATAACTTGTTTAATAATTACATATTGAGTACTATCAACCTGCCAATCGCCATCTGTTTAGGAGCTTTTAAGGCTGGTATGATGAGTATCAGCCAAGCCTGTTCATGGAGTTGGAGAGCTAATGATGGTGTGAGCAAAAGACACATGTGCGTGCACACACATTTTTGCCTTTAATAGCTGGTAGAAGGAGAATAAATGATAGTCTCCAAGGGGAAAGAAAAGAAAAGGAGATACTCAAAAGAGGACTTGAACGCTGCCAACAGGATGTGTGTGAAAGGGGAGCTCTCACTGATGGTGGTTAGATAGCCACTCTCTGTTCCAGCAAATGTACCTTGTTCGGTCATATGTTAATTACATGCATTGAGTATTGTGGGGTGTTCCCCCCCCACCCCAGCTGGTGGGTCTCTTCCTTGGCTGATTGCTCTCCAGGGTCATCTTTATATAGTTCACTTGTTTGCTGGGAGCCTCTTAGGATTCCTTAAAGCTTGGCATCTGTGGCAGTTGTTGTAATTGGTCACACATTGAGGTCGGTCAGCTTTTCTGTCCTTACAACAATCTAAGAATTATCTGTTAAGCTAGTGTTCTTATGCCTTTATTTTGGGAAATTGTAGTGAAAAAATGGTTACACATATTCTAAGCATACAGCTGCCCAGATAACATATGTAGACATTATATTTCACAGAGGTTTGAAACAACACTATTCATTTTCGGCTACAACCTGGAGTAGAAACATTTATTGAACATTTAAAATCTTAGAATGGGTACAGGCGAAACCTACTAAATGCAGAATACAAATATCTACATACAATAACTAAGAAAATGCCATGAAGGCTACATTGAATAGTTTGATGAGAATATTTCAGATTGTATATGAAACCAGCACATTGTACCCCTTGATTGCACAAATGTACACAGCTATGATTTAACAATAAAATAAAATTTTTAACAATAAAAAAATAAAATAGATTTTCTGGTCATCTTCAAGAACAATAAAAGGGAAATCTTTAATTTTGGAGATTAAACTGAAATTGGTATTGGTTGTGGCAGAGTATCTGAGGAATCTAACTAACCTCCAATTCAACACAGCACAACAGTTCCGTAATTGTGGAAATAGAAGCAACTATATGCATAAGCCAACTGTGCATAATAATAAGCACAGTGGAAGAAGAAAAAACATGTAAGTGGCGTAGAACAAAAACTGTTTACAAATGAGAAATGAGATTTGCTGTTTTTACTAAGAGGCCTGGAATAGTGTCTGATGCACTGTAAGACCCTGCTGGGTTTTCTTGCTACATGTTAAGTAAGAAAGTTAAGCAAGTATAGTAACTAGGTGACATAAATGGGGTTGGTATTATTGCCTCAAGCTTCGTTTGAACAGAATTTCCAATTTTTAGGTCCTATAATTTGAGGGCAGGAGTAATGTAAAATGTGTTCAATGTCCCTGTTGGTTAGAGGTGACTTAAGAGTTGTTAGTGGTTTTTGGTGGAGGCAGGGAGAATGTAGGAAAGAGTGGCCAACCAAAAAGAAAACAGGAATGAGGCTACATGGTAGAATGAATTTCAGAGAGAAAATAGTAGCTTGTTTTTTTTCTGGTCATCTTTAAGAACAAAATATTTTCTTGTTTGCTCATGTCTTATATAGCTAGATGACATTGCGGTTACTGCCCTGACAGTGACCATCTGGTGAAGTGAAAAGACTTCAAGCTGGAAGTGAGTGTACGCTTATTTCAAGTGTCTTTGATATACACACGTACACACACTTCTAAATGTAGTGCCAGCCATGCTCTAAGGCAGAACCAACGAGGCATTTTGGTTTATTATAACCCATTTCCTGGTAATTTTCTGATTGATGTTTATAACTGTAATATCAAGGTAAGTCTTTAATTGTAATCATAAAAATTTAGCTAATACTCAGAAGATAGAAATTGCCCTCCTCCCCAGCACCTTCCCTATCTTTTCTACTTCAATGTTGCCATAATAAAATGTTAAGAGAATCATACAGAAAAAATGTTTGCTGATACTATTTTTTAAATGAAGTATTATTAAAGCTGCCACTTTAAGGACTTGAATCCATAGCAACAGAGCTGGATTGATTAACTTAGCAGTAGTTTTTCTCAGGTAACAAATAATGCATTTTTCTTTTTGACTGTCCTTTATAAGATGAGAAATTATTGGTAGCATCAAAAAGACAGACTTTCCTCATCTCTGAATAATTTTTTTTTTTTTTTTCCATTTTTTGGCCAGGGCTGGGTTTGAACCTGCCACCTCAGGTATATGGGGCCGCACCCTACTCCTTTAAGTCACAGGCACTGCCCCCATCTCCAAATAATTTTAAAATTTAAAAACATTTCAATTTTTTTTGCTAATTTGATGGAATTTTCTGTATTTAAATTTATTTGACATTCAAACATGTCTGACAAATGGTTATTTCATTTTTTGAAAAGTATTCATTGACCATTACTTGTTTTAAACTATTAAAAGATTATACTTCATTTTGTTATGTATCATAAACTTAAAACATGGACAAAAAATAATTACCCCAATATCGTAATGGTAAAATCTATTTCTGAATTGCAAAGAGCTTATAATGTACGACAAGAACAAACTTTAGAAAGACATAATATATGCACTTAAATCCGTTTCTTCTGTCTATTGAGGGTCTTCTTATTCTGAATCTATAACCTGAGTTTCTAAATTTCACATTTTGGGAAACATTGCTTAACTTTATTTAAGGACATTTTTACTGGTGGTCTTAAATAGCATTTTGTTAGCTTTTCCTAATTAAATTCTTGCCTTTTTTTCTATACTTAAAAGCAAAATTCAGAATATTAGCTTTTTATTCATGTGGAAAAGGGAGTGAGGGGCTAGCAGTTCTAACAGCTGGAGTTTTCTGCTGGTCCCCTCATAACCTAGTGTGCTTTATGGAGGCTTCAGTGCTTGGGAAGACCTTAAGTGACTTTAATTTGTTCTCAGTAAGTTCTTGGTTGATTAATAATTTACCAGCTGTATTTATGCCATATGACCAGGTCACAGGGTAATTTCTGCAAACACCCTTACACTGGAAATGGGTGTGCACTTTCATTACATCTTGCGCTTCTTGGTAGAAGTACCGTCTGAGTGTCTGTGGTGGCCTGTGTGACTAACCTTTAAAAATAGACCCCCACCTTGTGTATAGTTGTTCACCTTTACACCAGTGTTAGGAAGAGTAGTTTCGAATTTCTGGCACAGTTTAAGGCTAAGCAACGATCCCATTAGAATAAGCAAGTGTTCCGAAGACTATGTGAGCACACCCTCCGCCTTTACAGAGGAGCTGAGCACAGCAGCTATGTCCTGAGTAACCCCAGAGGCCAGAGGAGGCCAGATCGGGTGCGTAATTCTAGTTAAGCCACCTAAGCAGTTGAAGGAAGCTTAGCCTGCTGCCTACTGAATAAGCATGTGTTTGGGGTCAGGGGAGGGTATGGTAAGGCTTCATTCCTTAGAAAGATGGCCTTTTCTTGAGGCGTCTCTCTAGTATACCCAAGTTTTCGAACAAGTGAAAATCCATGTAGGGCTATGAGAAAAAGATGGTTAAGCATAGAAGTCTTGTATCAAACACTTTGGAGGGTTTTCTTTAAGCTTTAGATGGTTTAGGTCAGTGGTTCTCAACCTTCCCAATGTTGTGGCCCTTTAATACAGTTCCTGTGGGTCACGACTCACAGGCTGAGAACCACTGGTTTAGATAATTCAAGACAGAATGTTTGCGTCTTAGGAAATTATCAGATGGGAATAAATGTAGAAAGAGATTCAGAGACGGCAGTAGAAGATACTGTGCTTAGGTCCCACGCAGATATCCTTAAAAATGATCTTGAATGTGAATTCCTCTTTCTGCAATCCTTTTAGCTGTATTCATATGTGGTTATGGATCCAAACTACTGCTCCTTACTATAATTACTAGGACTTCCTTCCATTGTTTCAGAACAGATTTTGTTGTTTGTGTTTCTGTTGCGCTAGTAAACAGTTCTTCATTCCTTTAGCAATTTGGGTTCCAATTTTTTTGTAGGTATCTGGCCCTTGGCTTGTTTCTGCCACTTCTGGCTTGACAGTCTGTTGTTGAAATTCAGTTTTTACAGACAGCAAACATTTGTTGAAAAATGTGGTTTTCTCCCTCAAATGCCTCAGTGTGTTGTACTTAAATCTTTGATCCCTTTTGTACATCCATGGTTTTGTGTAGACCCAACCCTGAGTAAGTAGATGGATACTTGTTCATAAACAAGGGGAGTGTGGTATTCCGGTACTGATAGTTTGCAGTGGGTTTTGAAAGCAAGTTCATTGTTTTTAGTAATAAAAACCTTTTACAGTATTCATGTTATGCTGTCCAATCTCTGCAGGTGCTGAAGAGAAAATTTTGGAAGAGTTTAAAGAAACACACAATGCAGAGTCTCCAGATTTTCAGCTCCAGGCAATGATCCAGGCTGCTGGCAAGCTAGTGCTGATTGACAAGCTGCTGCCAAAACTGAAGGCTGGTGGCCACAGGGTGCTTATCTTTTCCCAGATGGTGCGCTGCTTGGACATACTGGAAGACTACCTCATTCAAAGACGGTGAGAGCCACCGTATCAGAATAATAAAAGGGAAATAAAAAATTACCTTTCACAGGGCTCCTAGTGGTTCACCCAGAAGTGACATTTATGATAAAGTGGATGGAATGGGCAAAACGTGTCACATGCCTTTTTAAAAACTGTAGATGTACATGACAATTACTTTACATAACTACTACAGGAGGACAGTGTCTACTTCTGTGGGCCATTTTCTCCCCTTTGCTTTCATTTGATTAGAGGAAAACAGTTCTTCAAATTGAAATTATTTGTTATCGTATTGTGAAGAGTTGTCAGCTATTCTTAGAGTTTAGCTATTTTACTGGAGAGGAAGTAAAATAAAATTTAATCTTTGGTCATTCAACCAATTATATAAAAAAGTACAAGAAACTATTTGCTCTGAAATTATTTCTGTTAAGTCATATTATATCATATTAAATCATATCATGTTAATATATATTCTATTTTTAATACTTAACAGTAAAATATAAAAGGAATGAGTGTATTGTAGCTATGTGTCAGGCAGCCTGTTCTTGTTGCTATTTCTAGGTACCCATATGAAAGGATTGATGGCCGAGTAAGAGGCAACCTTCGCCAGGCAGCTATCGACAGATTCTCCAAACCTGATTCTGATAGGTTTGTGTTCCTCCTGTGTACACGGGCTGGAGGTTTAGGCATTAATCTCACTGCTGCTGATACCTGCATCATCTTTGATTCAGACTGGAATCCCCAGAATGACCTCCAGGTAAACACACAAGAAAATCTTCCTGATTTTTATTTTTTTTGAGTCGTTCTACTACAACAGAGAAGCCCCAGTCTGACTAATAAAGTGTCATCACTCAGCACTGAGGGCATCACTCATGACTGAGGGCAAATCAACCATCTAGTAATCAATTTATCAGTGTTGTGAGAAGAAATTTCTTAATCTCTTAACTCTATACTTTTTTTTTAGAACATATGGTCTTATAACTGGCCAATTGCATCATGTCTGTCTTTGGTAGCTGTCCACCTGGGTAGCTACAACAAAGTACCACATGTACTAGGGTATTCATTTCTCCCGGTTCTGAGGGTTGGAAGTCTGAGAGCAGGGTATCTACAGGGCCCGGTCCTGGGTGTGGACCCTCTTCCTGGTTAATAGACAGCATCTTCTTGCTGTCTTCTCCCTTAGCCTACAGAGAGCTAGCTAGCTGTGTGGCCTCTCTGTCTGAGCACTAATCCCGTTTGTGAGACTCTCCCCTCGTGACCTCATTGCTCGAAGGCCCCCTCCAAATACCATCACCTCAGGATGAAGGTTTCCGCATATGAATTTGTGGAGGAAGCACAAACATTCAGTAACTTGCAATAGCTACTAATTTTTTTTCTTCCAGGCTCAGGCTAGATGCCATAGAATAGGACAGAGCAAATCTGTGAAAATCTACAGGCTGATTACGAGGAATTCCTATGAAAGGGAAATGTTTGACAAGGCTAGTCTGAAGCTCGGTCTGGATAAAGCTGTGCTGCAGTCTATGAGTGGAAGAGAAAATGCTACCAATGGGGTAAACAGTGCTCGCGGAAACCACGTGTTATTTCTGTCTCATTCCCTTATTTAGTTAATAGCAAGAAATTATTCAGTGTCTCATTAATTTTCAACCTCAATATTTTAAGCATGTTTTGTCACACGTTCCTTTGCTGTAATTCAGGTTTTACTCTTTTTGGAAGCTTTTGTTATGTTTATAAATGTTATAATTCTCAATTACTTTGAATATGTTAAATATTTCTCTAGGGCCAGGCACAGTAGCTCACGCCTGTAATCCCAGCCCTCTGAGAGGCCAAGGCGGGTGGATTGTCTCAGTTCACGGGTTTGAGACCAACCTGAGCAAGAGCGAGACCCTGTCTCTAAAAAACAATAGCCAGACATTGTAGCCGGTGCCTGTAGTCCCAGCTACTCGGGATACTGAGGCAAGAGAATTGGTTGAGCCCAGGAGTCTGAGGTTGCTGTGAGCTGTGACACCGCAGCACTCTACCAGGGGCAAGAAAGTGAAAGTCTCAAAAAAAAAACGACGAAGTTCTCTTAAACAGGTACAGCAGCTTTCCAAGAAAGAAATAGAGGATCTTCTACGAAAAGGGGCCTATGGTGCACTTATGGATGAAGAAGATGAAGGGTCTAAATTCTGTGAAGAAGATATTGATCAGATCCTCCTCCGTCGAACCCACACTATTACTATCGAGTCTGAAGGGAAAGGTTCCACGTTTGCTAAGGTGGGGAAAGGCCAGGTTTTCTGTAGAGGGCATGCGCTCCCAGTATGTGTACGTAATGTCTGCTTTACGTCGGCAGATAACCAATTAATTTCTAACTCCCTGCGGAACCTCTGCCACACAAGGAAATCCTTTACATCTGGGCTCTCTTCTGTGTGTCTGGCAGCAGTAGTTAATTCTTCACCTGTCCTGGCGTCTGGCTAATCCTTCACGATGGTTCTCGATTTCATTGTCTCTGCTGCTTCTGAAGTCCTGCTCCATCCTCATCTTCCCTTCTTTCCCCAGGTCCTGATTCCTAAAACAGCCTTGAGAATGATTGATCAAGTCATCCATCTTGAAAAAAAAAATCTCATTCTTTTTTTTCCCCTCTAGCTACAATTCCATACGTAACTCTTCACAGCTAAAAAGTCCCTTCTGAGACTTTGGTGAGACACCGGTGTCTACTCTATGCTTATATTTTTAACAGCTTTATGGAATCTATTTACTCACCTTAAAATTCACCTGTGTTGAGAGTGCAGTTGCGTGCCTTTGCCCTATGACGTGTAGTTGTCAGCCCAACCTGACAAGACGGGTACATTCCGGGTGACATGGCCAAAACATCCACGATCTAAGTTTAGAACATTTTCATCACTCCAGAAAGGTCTCAGTGCTCATCAGCAGTCAGTCCTCACCCCACCCTAGAGTCTTTGAAAATCACTGATCTGTTTTTTTTCTTCTGTAGATTTGTTCTGAATAGTTCACATAAATGAAACCCTGCAATGTATGTATCACTCAGCATAATGTTTTTGAGATTCATCTACATTATAGCCCATAGCAGTAACTTCTCTTCCCTTTTCTTGCCAAATAATAATTCCATTATTTGGATATACCAACCAAACTGACCACTTGATACTAGAAATTTGGTTTGTTTCTGCATTTTTGGCTGTTATGAATAATGTTTTTATGAATATTTGTGTATGAGTTTTTGTGTAGACATACATTTTCTTTTCTCTTGAGCACATATCAAGAGTGGAATTGCTAGATCATATATTAACTCCATGTTTAGCCCTTAGAGCAGCGGTTCTCAGCCTGTGGGTCGTGACCTGCAGGAACTGTATTAAAGCGTTGCAGCATTAGGAAGGTTGAGAACCACTGCCTTAGAGGAACTGCTAGACTGTTTCTAAAGTGACTGTGCTGTTTTCTCTCCCGCCAGCAGTGGAGTAGCGTTTCATTTTCTCTACATCTTCACCAACACTTTTTGTTATCTGACTTTCTAGTTTTAGTCATCCTAGTGGTTGTAAATTGGTATCCCACTCTGGTTTTCTGGGTTTTATTTTTATTTCCTTGATGATGTTGAGCATCTTTTCATGTGCTTATTGGTCAAATGTATATCATTTTGGAGCAGTGTCTATTCACATCTTATGTTTGTTTTTTGAAGTATTTATCTTTTTATGAATAGGTTTTCAAAGTTCTTCATATATTCTGGATAAAGGTTCTATATTAGACAATATAGTTGCACATATTTCCTGCTAGTCTTCCTAAAGTTGTGTAATCTTAGTGAAGCCCAGCTTACCAATTTTTTTCTTCTGTTGATTATGCTTTTGGTGCATTATCCAACCCAAATTCTCAAAGATTTAATCTTGTTTTTTTCTGTGAGTCTTCTGAAGTTAGGTCTGTGATCTTATTTGATTTCTGTGTGTGGTGTGAGGTAGGGGTCCAGCATTTGGATACGCTGTTGTCCCAGCTGCTCCAGTCTGGAAAGGTTCTTCTGTCCTGGCTCTGTGATCCAGCACCTTCTCCTTCACATCTTTCAGTCTCTTTTTAGGTCTTTTGCCTCTGGACTTAACAGGTACTGTCAGTCCAGTATGCATAAAACCAGATCATCACCCATCTCACTCCCAACACACACACTCACACGCGCTCTCAGAGGCACACACTCACACATGCGCACTCTCAAACATGCACTCTCACTCATACTCAGGTGCGCTCTCACACACACATGCTCTCACTCACGCACGCTCTCTCACACACATGCTCTCTCTCACTCCTGCTTGTCCACCTGAGTAACACCACTCAGATGTCAGAGTTGGATGCTGAGGTGTATCTTGCTTCCTTCTCCTGTTTCATGCTTCCTATGCACCCATATTCTAACTCCACTAAATGTACCTTCCAAAGAATATCTTTCTAGACCATCTCCCTTTTCTCTCATCTTTCCTCTTTATCTCCATTTTGTTGTTTCTTCCCTAACTACTGTAGTGGCCTGTTCTACTCTCTGGTATCCAAGGCATTAGTATGACCTCTTTAACATGTGACTCTTGGATATGAGGTCATGTCCACCTTGAGGTGATTTCCATTTTCAAATAGCTCACAGCTGCCTTGGGATAGCGTTCAGACTTTAACAGCTCATACAAAGCTCTGGACCTGGCTTCTCCCTTCCCCTCCAGCTTGACCTTTGGCTGTTCCTCTCTGTATACTCTACCCCTTTCCTTTCCTCTGGGCCTTTGTACATTCTTTGTCATGAATATTTCCACATGCTTTCCTGTGTTATGAGTGTTTTAAAATCTGATCCAGGCTTTCTTTTCTGGGAGAGCCTTTCTTCTCAGTTCCCAGCAGCGCACCTCCTCTGTGTATCACTTGCACCTGTACTGTATACCTTTGTCACCTGTCCCTTGTCATGCCGCAGTTTGATCCTTTGTTTCCTGTCTGTCTGTACCCCTGGATGGTGAGCTGTCTGAGGGACAGCTTTTCATTCTAGTCACATCTACCATAGATCTGTCACAGGTGGAGAATGCACACATACTTGAGTGAATGAATAAAGAGGCAGCTTTGCATGCCCTTGAGAAGAGTAATGCATATTTTTTTCTCCTTTAGGCCAGTTTTGTGGCATCTGGAAATAGGACAGATATTTCCTTGGATGATCCAAACTTCTGGCAAAAATGGGCTAAGAAGGCTGAATTGGATATTGATGCCTTAAATGGGAGGGTAAGTGAGAAGTCCCATACAAACACTTATCTTGTCTAACCCAAGGGTCATTTTTTTCAGAAGTTTGAAATGTATCTGCTCTTTTGTTAGAACAACCTGGTTATTGACACTCCCAGAGTGAGAAAGCAGACCAGGCTCTACAGTGCAGTGAAGGAAGATGAGCTGATGGAGTTCTCAGACTTGGAAAGTGACTCTGAAGAAAAGCCTTGTGTAAAGCCACGGCGCCCCCAGGATAAGTCACAGGGCTACGCCAGGAGCGAGTGTTTCAGGGTGGAGAAAAATCTCCTCGTCTATGGGTAAGTCAGACTCACTCTGTAGAATGGTATTTAAAAATTTTTAACAATAGTTAGAATTTCCAGCTGGTACAGAAAAATTATATTTGTGTGACTCCTCTTCACACAAATGAATACCTTTGCATTTTCTGGGGCACTGAAGTCATTTGGTCAACATGCTTAGATCCAAGTCAGTCAGATCCTCCTGGGTGTGCAGAGGTCACTTTGTTTATACCTTAAGGAATCACATCAGATCCAAATTTGCATGTTATTAATAACTCAGAATGAAGTTTCAAAATTACAATTTTTTTTCACTTTACATAAAATTTAGGACTATTGGTGAGCTCCTGGTATTTTTCTCTTATAAAAAATTGTTAAAGGCAATGATCTTACTTGTTAAGCTTTCACCTCCTCTGGAACATTGAGTGGTCATTTGAACATTGTGAACCTGTCAGATTCCTCCTGCTGGACTGTAAAGTTCAGTAAGTCAGGATCCAGGTGGCACCCATAGCTCAGTGGGTAGGGCGCTGGCCACATACACCGAGGGTGGTAGGTTTGAACCCAGCGTGGGCCGAATAAAACAATAATGACAACCTGGGGTGATAGCTTGAGACTGTCTCAAAAAAAAAAAAGAAAGAAAGAAAAGAAAGAAAGTTAGGATCCCTGTGTCATTCATCCTGAGTCACTGTGGCACACCACACGGTACTTTGGCAGAGTGCTCAGTAAATATCTGAATGAGTAGGTGAGAGTCCTCTAGCAGACTATGGGACTGTAGGCCACTCCCATTACATTTTTTTTAAACTGCCGTCAAAACAGTCTTTCTGTAGATCTGCTGGTGTGTGTGATGATCTTTTCCAACATTGCCATTGGTTTCAGAGTAAACACAAACTTGTGTTGACATGGCATCCAGAGCTCTTTCAGGCTTTGTCGTTTTGTCAGTTCTTTACCATGCGTAGTCCAAGCTTCTGCTGGGACAGACAGCTCACCTTCTCCAGTGTGCCACATTCCGCCTCATCTCTGTCTTTGCGCAGGCTCTTCCTACAACTTAGCGCAACTGTCCATGTGCAGGTCCTGGCACAGAGACCTAGCCCGCCCCACGTCTGTGCTCTGTGGACACCCGTGCAGGCATCAGCGTCTGGCTGCGCTTCCTGTCACACTCATTACATCATACATGGGTTTGGAGTCGCCTGCTAGAGTTCCAGTTATCAGCTCCGGGGGGACAGGGCTCTTTCTATGTATCTTTAGTGCATAGTGCAGTGGGAGCAGAGTACATGCTTGTTTATGGAGTGAATGAAATTCAGCAGAAGGCCATCCCGTGTCTCAGCAACTCTGTTGGTGCTACTGCTTATCCCTGAAAGCCAGACACCCTCTCCTGTCTGTTCTTACACGGAGCAGAGACTCTCCCCACCTACGGCCTTTGCTGTTCATACCGACTGCCATGTTTAAACTTAATGATTAGAGTTGAGGGTTGTGTTGGTAACTTTAGGAATGGAACATATTAATAACTCTTAAAGAGAAGCAGTATGCTTAGGGCCTTTTGTCTTCCAGTCACCTTCCCTCCTCCTGTAGGTGCTCAGTATGTCTTGAATACCTCCTGTGTGCTGGGCACTGTCCTAGGATACTCTCAGACCTTAGGGGTACAGCTGTGAGCAAGATAGGCATAGCGTGAGGCCAACGTGTGATGAAGGAGAGATGGTGTACACTGTGACACTGCTGTGACAGGGAAGAACTCTGCTGTAGAGCATGGAGGCATGTCACCTCATCTTTAAAACAGAGCTCAGGTGTTCTCTCTCTACTCCTGGGGCTCGGAAGTAGAAGATAGCATTCCACAGACGGTCATATGTACAGTGCATGACTTGACAGATATCAGGAGTCAACTAGAGTAAGAGGGAATTTGGGGGTGGGTAGGGAAAAGAATAGAGTTCCTGGCAGAGAGAGGAGTTTGTCCAGGGGCCTAGAGGTGCAGGCCAGCTTTGTACTTGGAGCAACTGAAGGGAATTCACAGGAGTCAGAGTGGTAAGAGACCAGGCCAAGGCGGGAGGCAGGGCCTCAAGGAGGCACATCCCGGTTTGTGCAGCCAAGTCTCATCCTCCTCACAGCATGGCTCTCAGTCGGCAGTGGAGGGGCTCTTGGTACCACAGGCACTGCCCTAGTGGCTCAGTCTGCTGTCAGCTGGGAGAAGACATGGCTCAGACAGCATCTGCTGCCTCCTGCTCCCATGCCTGTTTGCTGTATGATCTCACCCTACAGCTCCCAGATGAAACAGTACAATGCTGTTTAGCTTGGGATTATAACATGAGACAGGCGGTCAGGTTCAGCAGCCTGTTGTCTGTTTGCTTCTGTCTCTCGTCCTTTCTCTCACCCGTTTTACATAAGGACCTGTAAGTTGGCTGAACATCTTTCCTGTGGATGTTTTTGTGCTTGGGGTTATCGCTTGCTATTCCAAAAGGAATCCCAAAGTTGTTCAGAGTCTTTTACCAATTATAGCATCCCTTAGAGGTGGATTCATGCAACCGCATACTCCTGAGCATTGCATCCTTGATTTTGTGGTCATCACACCTGCCTTGGGTCTCTTGTATCTCGGTTGGTTAGGATCAGATCATAGTAACCATGACAGTGAAGACAAGTATGCCATTTTCAGGCCCATGGAGCACATTTGTGTCCTGAAAGTTGCTGCCACAGTCTGCATCTGCCTGGCGTAGCCAGTGTTTGCCACATGGGTGTTATTTCAGTGGCAGTTCAACTCTTGCACTTGGGAGCGGTGAACCTAGAGCCTCCTCTGTGCCAGAGTGCTTTTAACTCTTGCGTCCTGGACTGCTTTCTTACCACCTGATGTAAAATATTGCTAGTTTTGACCCAGGATACCTCAACACAAGTACTGACTATTAAAGCCCCCCATCTAAACTCCAAGGCACCATCTGCATGCTGAGTATTTGCTTTTTTGCAGTTGGGGACGGTGGACAGACATTCTTTCCCATGGACGCTACAAACGCCAACTCACTGAGCAAGACGTAGAAACCATCTGCAGAACCATCCTGGTCTACTGTCTTAATCATTACAGAGGGGATGAGAATATCAAAAGTTTCATCTGGGATCTGATCACCCCCACAGCGGATGGCCAGACCCGAGCCTTGGTCAATCATTCTGGTAGGTCCGCTTCAAGCTCTGTGCACTGTGGGGTCACCGAAAGTCACCAGAATCCTTTGTGAGACACTGCTGATAAATAGACATAACACAGAGCCTGTATTTCCCTGCGTTATGCATTAAAATATCTGACTCTGACACTGTAATTTGGAGCGTAAAAAGCTTCTATTATCATTATGGTGATGATTCCAGGTTTATCAGCCCCTGTGCCGAGGGGAAGGAAGGGAAAGAAGGTGAAAGCCCAGAGCACACAGCCGGTGGTGCAGGATGCTGACTGGCTGGCCAGCTGCAACCCAGATGCTCTGTTCCAGGAGGACAGCTACAAGAAGCACCTGAAGCATCATTGTAACAAGTACGTTTTGGGGGGATGGATGTGGAGAACTTGGTTCCCTTACTGTTCCTTAAAAAATATGTGTAGTCAACCCTCCGTATCTGTGAGTGCAGAATCTGTGGAGACAGAAGTCCAGCTACAGGATTTGAATATCCGCAATGTTTGGTGTCCAAAGCAGTCCTGGAATGAGTCGCCTGCAGATGCAGAGGGACAACAGTATCATTAAAACTACTAAATTGTGCTGTTACTGCCTTTGCACAGCCTTGTCATTTTTCTTGAAACATGATGCCAAGTCACAGGAGAGCCTACCTACCTTTAGGTGACTGATTATTTTTTAATATGGTAAAAGATACATAACTCAATATTTGCCATTTTAACCATTTGTAAGTAAACAATTCATTGGCATTAATTACACTCACCATGCGTGTGCTCGTCATTATCTATACCCAAAACTTTTCATCAAGCAATAGCTTAGCACTTCCACCCCAGCCCTGGCAGTGCCGATCTGCCCTCTGTTTCCATTAGCTTGTCTGTTCAGAGCACCTCATGAGTGGAATCACACATCATTTGCCCTCTGTGTCTGGTGTGTTTCATGTAGCATGGTGTTCCCAAGGTTTGTTCCTGGCATAGCACGTATCAGAAGTTCACTCCTTTTTATGGCCAAATAGTACTCTATTGTGTGTGTGCGTGTGTAATATTTTGTTTGTCCCTTCTTCTGCTGATGGACATTTGCATTATTTCCACCTTTGTCCGCCGTGAATAATGCTGCTGTGAGCATTGTAGATGACGGATTTATTTTTAACCAGTATGTGTTGGAGTACCTGGTGGGCTGTACATGTTCCCAACTTCTGCTGACTACTTTCAGTGGAAGAACTGTAGGATTCACATATTATTTTTTGCCCAACAATATTTCAGTTGCTGGGTCCATTTTTCCTACCTGTGAACTTAGCATCATATTTCTTACCTTTATTTCTATAACTGATTATAGATCATTGAAGAATGTTGAATCTGGGTTTATTTTGTTGCTTGGCATTCTGTCACCTGTCTACACAGTAGGCTGACTTGTGCATATATTGACTGTTTACTTCTTGATATGCACATCTGAGTATCAGTAGTGCAGGCAACAGTGCTACCAAATGGCTCCACCACTTCCCAGCTTTGCGAGACCTGGGGCAGGTTATTCAACCTCTTTAGGACTCATTTTCCTCGAGTCACTCAGAGCTCGGCAACAAGATCTCAGTTGGATGAGGCAAGATATGGATAAAGATATATTTCTCTTTTGAAAAGCAGCACGGACCACAGTCTGAGCACAGAACACTGGCAGCGTGCCAGATGGTCTATATGGATTATCTATATCCTTGTAATCTGAGTTGGCTAAGATGAGTGGCGCTGTTTTATCCCTCATTTAAATGACAAGGAAACTGAGACTTAAGTAACTTTCTTCAGGTCTCTCAGCCTGTTACATGGCAGAGGCAGATTTGAACCCTCAACCATGACATTCCCCTCCCACCCCGACCTAGGAAGTCTACCTTCTCGGGGCCGTGATAAGGCTGCAGGGAGTTTCCAAATCTATTACCTCAAGCCATTTTGGTGTCTCAGAAACTGGTTACTGCTAGGGCATAATAGTTATCCCTAAAATCCTGCCCCACCTCCCACTGTTAGAAAACTCCTGTGTCCTTGTAGTTTATGGATTCAGACAGAGTGAAGTAGTTCGGTGTGAGAGACCTGGCTCCTCTCCTGGATGCTGCTAGGCTGGTGGGTTGTAATTTCCCATCCTCCTGACAGTCACCAATTTCCCACAGGGAACCCTTCCTCATTAGTATGTGAGAAATAACTGGGATTCTTCATGTCTTTCCGCCCAGTCTTGGAAAAAGACTGTTGGTACCTTTCAGCTCATCTCCGAGACAAGTCAGGTGGCCCTGTAGGTGAGCCCCGAGACACCAGGACCTAAAGTAAGGAAGTGTTGATGCCTGTTAAGATGAAAAATGAGACCCACACTGAAGGACATCCTAGAAAGTAACTGGCCCCGTCTCCTCACAAGCTTCAAGGTCCTGAGACACAAAAACAGAGAGATGTGTCAGACTAAAGAGGACGGTCCAACGCCATGTGTGGTCAACACTCAGTCTGTCTAATTTATAGGGTGTAAACTCTGTGGGATGAGAGGCCATGTCCCGGTCATCTCTGTTGTCCTCTCACTGGCTAGCCAGCACAAGGGAACTCAGCTTTCCAGTTGCATTGGCTTGAATTTTTTCCTCTGGAAGAAAAGTGATATTCACAGTTAGTTTGTAAGTGTTCTTCTTAGTTCTTCCTGAAGTAGAAAGGTTTTATCTTTTACCAAAAGAGGGAGAAACCTTTAGGCTTCCTGCCACTCTGTCAGGTTTTGCTGTGCATTATAAAGAATCCACTAAAGGCAGAGGGTATTTTCTTTGGAACCACATTTTCTGAGTATCCTCTGTAAGTAGGTGGAGGCCTTCAAATTCTTCTCTAACCAGAGAAGAAATTAACATGCCTGCTGTGGAGACCCAGACTTTCTCCTTTCCTTTGCCTTTCAGTGTGGCCCAAAGGTTCTCATGAGTTAACAAGAGAAAGAGATATTTAAAAAAAGAATAAAAGTGAGTTATCCAAAATGATTGCCTACCCTGGAGTTTGTGTGGATATTTACAATCTCCACTTGGCCCATTCAAAACCATGGTGGCCCTGAGTTGACTTGTGGTGGGGAGAAAGGCGTATCAGAGAGCATCTGTTGATGTATGAATAGGAGGAGTCTGTTTGGGTGAAGCTGCCCCTACTTGTCATTTTTAAGTTTTAGAGGACAGTTGCCACACCCTGAGAGACTGTGACATGGTGGAGTTAGAAGGCCTAGTTCAGATTGTCCCATGTGCAGGGTAACCCTGTGGCCTTGGCTAAGTCACTTATCTTAATGTTAATATCAGTATTTACTCTTGTAAAATGGAAGGTAACTTGCCTCCCTGTGTCATGGGGCTATTGTGAGGGTCAGAGGAGCTAGTGCAAGTGAACATGAGACGCTGGCTGTCAGGTGTTACCTTTATGTTCTTGGGATTTCCGGCTTAGGGAAGAAGCACTTTGTATTACGGTGTACTCACGGCCAAGAAAGTAGTCTTTACTATCAATCCTGAGTGCACACCGGGGGCTATCCAGCAGGGGATGCTATATTTGGAGTAGACATAGGCCTTTGGGACTTACCAGGTGGACCTTATTGAAAGAATTATGTTTTAACCATTGCAGAATTCTAAGCAGGATCAAAAAACCTGGTTCCTAGAATTCCAAAGGTTTTTAAAAATGGATTTCTTGAACATGACTAAGAATGTCAGCGAATTGGACACATTTTAATTTTTTAACATTTTATTATTTTTTTAAGCTACAACTTAGGTTCCCAAATAATATAAACTAGAAGGAATAAAATATCTAATGTTTCTTAAGGGAAAAGAATGAGGGCACACCTCCACCCCACCCCGTCGCCATCTTCCTTTCTCGGTAGCAAAGTTGTATAATCTGAAAAACCTGACATTCCATATTGAGGGTTTATTGTAAGGTAGTAAAACCAGATTTTATATCTCGTTTATTCCTACAACTTCTGATGTGCTTCCAAAAATGGTATTAAGGCAGCAGCTGAGGAAATTTTATGAGATAATGAAGCAGAACAGTTACTGAAAGCCATCTGCTCAGTTGTTTACAAACTTGCTCCAATACTTCAGAGGCAATGGTAGGGTACGTGTCTGAACTTCACAAGCTGCGCTAGGTAGAACTAAATGAAGTGCGCCTGGGCTGGGCCGAGCGCGGGCCCTCTCTGTGCAGTGTGAGCGGTTGCCAGGCAGGCCTGTTGGAAGCCAGCAGAAAGCACCACACAGAGGTGATTATGTGCCACCATCTGTCACGCTTCAAGCCTACCATACAGCATGGCTAATCAGCCTTGGCAGGATGATGGATGAACAGCAGCAGCTGCCAAAAGCCACTGTTGGCAAACAGTCCTGAAGTTAAGAACTTTTTCCCCCTGTCTTCCTCTCCAGGGTCCTGCTGCGTGTCCGCATGCTGTACTACCTAAGACAAGAAGTGATAGGCGACCAGGCAGATAAGATCTTAGAGGGTGCTGACTCAAGGTTAGTGGGGCACACGTTCGTTCTGTACCTCTGCGAGATAATCGGAGGAGACAGAAAACATCACGGATTGTGTTTCAGACCCCTCATAGACCATGAGAGGCTCGTCTCCTTTAGGTATCTGAGAGGCTCGTCTCCTTTAGGCTTGTTCTTTGAGCTTGGGATGTGATGAGAATCAGGAAAAGGCTGTTTGTGTTTATGTTTATGCTGTAAAAAGGTGTAAACTACATACCTGGTGTTCTGAGATGACCTTTAAATGGGATACCGTGTGATGAAGTTCCCTCCTGGTCATGGCAGAGAGCGACTGACTTATGCCCTTTCTTTAACCTTTGTTGGTTCCTCCTGGCCATGCTCAGATGTTTATTGTGGGAGAGAAGGCATGTGAGTGCATGTATCATATTCACTACTTGGAATTCTTCTTTCATATTAGTATTTCTCATAAATGCTGTCATTCTAGTGAAGCTGATGTGTGGATCCCTGAACCTTTCCATGCTGAAGTTCCTACAGATTGGTGGGATAAGGAAGCAGATAAATCCCTCTTAATTGGAGTGTTCAAACATGGTAAGTGACATTTCTGTTTGAATACATCTTGACTGTATGGCTTGGTCTTTATTTAGAACTCTTTGCATACTCTTTTCCAAAGTCATAATATTAATGAGGACAGTTCCAAAGGACTCTTGGCGCCTACTATTTTTCTGTACTAAAAATCTAATATGAACTGTAAATATCAGATGCTGTTTTTGAATGTTTGTTGAGTATTTGAGAAGAAAACATTTCTTTCTTGGCTGTAAATAAAACCCAAACCATATTTGTTTTAATAATAGCCAAGTTGTACTATAGCTCTCCCTAAACTTTGCTTCCCGCGCGGCTTCCCTTGCTAACTCTGCCAACCAGTGTCAAAGTGGACGGTGGGCTTAACCTCTGCTATTAATCTGTGCGAGTGCCTCCTGGGCTTTGTTCCAAGCAATATTTCACAAATGTCAGTGCTGAGAACTTGCGGCTCCCCTGAGTGGGATGCAGCCTTGTTAACTTTGAAAGGCTGGGGATGCAGAACTGGCATGATATATACAGTGAACGATTCCTGATTATAATCCCAACTCTCTGGAGGTCGCGGAGGTGTTCTCAGCAGCCCAGCCTGACTAAAGGGGAGAATGATGGCTTATAAAACCTTTCATGATTACAGTTTGGCTTGCAGCTCTACAGCAGTTAGGAGCGGGGTGTTGTAGTACACATCCTAATTGAATTGTGCTGTTCTGCCTATGTACTGCAGCCACGTTTTGTGAGCTCAGCCTCAGAATCATTTTCCTGCAGTGCACTGTTGGGATCTGCCATTTTCCATCTAGTCAACTTGGGCAGTCAAAAAGCAAATTGCAGTTTGAAAACCATTGAGGGAACAGTGTCATCTTACTGACATGCATCACCCTAAACCTAATTCGACAGGTTCGCTGGCCTTATGTAGATGGGGGGGGTTTTCAGCCAGCCATGTGAGTTCCTGCAGGACTAAAGCTATTGACGAGGAGGACAGGGGTGGACCCAGAGTAGCCCTGCAGAGGCCATAAAGGAACATGAAATGTTAACCAAAATTGGAGCTTGGGAAAAACAGGGTCAGAAATCCTCCCAGGCATCTTGGAGTTACTCTGAACCTGTTTTTCTATTAGTATTTATGGTAATTCTGATAATATCCCTGTAGTGTAACAGAGCCCCTAACAGCATTCCACAGAATACTCTACTGGATCAAGGTCCATTTAAATTCAACCGTGACGTTCATCTTAACTGAGAAATAAACTTGTGTTGTGGTGGTGCTATGGTTTTTGATAGTGATGTGGCCTTTCTTTGTTTCTGTGTGTGTCCTCTGTGGGCTGGTGGGCACGGCACAGGCTATGAGAAGTACAATTCCATGCGAGCTGACCCCGCACTGTGCTTCCTGGAACGAGTTGGTATGCCCGATGCCAAGGCCATAGCTGCCGAGCAAAGAGGAACAGACATGCTAGCAGATGGTGGAGACGGGTGAGAAGGACATTTTAAAATTTGAATAAACTTTATGTCAGTATCACATCTATTGGCAGATTCGATTCTTATCCTGCACTACACACTGTATTACGTCTGGTTTGAACTTAAATTATGTTTATTGGCATATTCTATTTGTATATCATAGTGACTGTTGAAGCAAAATACATTATCTAGTTAATGGGAAACTTGTTTGTCTTTTTCAAGTGGCATTTCCCCCTCCTTCCCCTACTCCTCCACTTCCCCTGCCATGGCTACAAGTTTGAAATACTGATAGAGTCACTTTTGACTCCAAACCCAGAATTAAAAGTAGCATTAGGCAGATCATCACTCTTTCCCACCACCAGCCCTTTGCTTACCAGTATGATTTAATCACATTTTGTTGTTGTTCTACCTAGGGGAGAATTTGATAGAGAAGATGAAGACCCAGAATATAAACCAACCAGAACACCATTCAAAGATGAAATAGATGTAAGTACTTGAGTATATTGGCTTTTATAGTGTCATTAAAATATTATATGCCTGTATAAGACTCGTTAAACTTCATAGATAATGGCCTTTTCTCTGAAAGATAAAGCAAAATGAAACCCCAAATTAAAATAATTCTGTTTCTTGCTTTGCTTTCAAGGAATTTGCAAATTCTCCTCTGGAGGATAAGGAAGAGTCCATGGAAATACACACCGCAGGTAAGGCCCCAGGAAGGCCAGTAGAGCAGAGCAGACGTGTGCTGGGCAGTCGCTGCTCACATCACAGGGACTTGAGCTGCTTCACCATGGTGCTGTCTTAAAATGTTATTTCTTCTACACTGAGCTGTCTCTTTTGTGAATAATTTTTAATTCTTGCTTATGGTTGTGTTACATCACATTTCTTGATATAAGAGATGTTTTTACACTAAGTAGTAAAAAAATCTAAGTATCTTTAAAATACATCTCTTAGGAGTGGAACATTTGCTAAGTATTTATCTGAAATTCTGCCAGTTTATTTAGAATATTGCCCTTTCACCTATATAAAATCATTAGGTTATGATTATGCAATTATTTGTTATGTTCGAGATTATTATTTTGTATTCATTACAGGAAAACACCCTTATGATGTTGTAGTTCATGCTGTAAAGTAGGCTTCTTTATGTAGGACTGAGAAATAAACTTATTCCCCCCCCCCGAAGGACTCAGAAAGGAAATAGTTTGTAGCTTCCAAAGTAATATTATTCCCTTATTTATATTTTTAAAATAAAGGCTCTGAGACGCCCTTTCCCACACTGTCATTTGAATGTTAATGAGTCATCCTGTGTTGTTGGAAAATCCTGTGTATTGCAAGATTGCAGCTACACATTTCAAAAATGTCTTTCCACTTCCCCAGGCAAGCACAGTGAGAGTAATGCTGAGTTAGGCCAACTTTACTGGCCTAACACTTCAACCCTGACTACACGTCTGCGCCGGCTCATTACTGCCTATCAGCGCAGCTATAAACGGCAGCAGATGAGGCAAGAGGCCCTAATGAAGACTGACCGGCGCAGACGGCGGCCTCGGGAGGAAGTGAGAGCTCTGGAGGCAGAAAGGGAAGCTATTATATCTGAGAAGCGGCAGAAGTGAGTTTCCTGAGGGTTTCTGCTCCACTCCTGGTACAGTCCCCTCTACTTTTCTAGGCCCACAAGAGACAGGGATCCTGGGGTGGTGCCTGTGGCTCAAGGAATAGGTCGCTGGCCCCATATACCAAGGGTGGCGGGTTCAAACCCGGCCCCAGCCCCCCCCCCAAAAAAAAAAACACTGAAAAGCCATCCAATAAACACTCAGTGCCTGCTCAGAAAAAAAAAAAAAAATGATTAAAGAGACAGGAATCCTACCAAATACAGTGAACACCAGTGAAAGCCTTCTTACGTCGCAGCGATCTGTCTCCCCAGCCCCAGAATAAGTACCATGTATATGGCCGGAGGGAAAGAGGGAACAAACACCTGATAAGCTTTTAGCCTTTTTTTCCTGAGTAAGATGCAAGCTGTCATCATCTTTCTAACAGGTGGACAAGAAGAGAAGAAGCTGATTTCTACCGTGTGGTGTCCACTTTTGGGGTGATCTTTGACCCCATGAAACAGCAGTTTGACTGGAACCAATTTCGAGCTTTTGCCAGACTTGATAAAAAGTCTGATGAGAGTTTGGAGAAATACTTCAGCTGTTTTGTGGCCATGTGTAGGCGAGTGTGCCGAATGCCCACCAAGCCAGATGATGGTAGGTACCTTAGTAACAAAGTTCTGTAGTACAAGGCTGAGATGGAGAAAAATAAGAAAAGTGTGTGCGTTTTTCCCAGGCAAACACAAGTGCCTCTGTGTTACAGAACCACCTGACCTCTCCTCCATGATTGAGCCCATCACAGAGGAGCGAGCCTCTAGGACTTTGTACCGCATCGAGCTGTTGCGCAAGATCCGCGAGCAGGTTCTTCATCACCCCCAGCTGGGAGAGAGGCTGAAGCTCTGCCAGCCCAGCCTGGACCTGCCGGAGTGGTGGGAATGTGGAAGGCATGACCGAGACTTGCTGGTTGGTGCTGCTAAACACGGGGTCAGCCGGACAGACTACCATATCCTCAACGACCCTGAGTTATCCTTCTTGGACGCCCATAAGAACTTTGCTCAGAACAGAGGGACGGCCAACATACCTTCTTTGAACCCACTGGCAGTTGGATTTGGCCAGGCTCCTCCCGTCATCTCATCCACTCACATTCAAGATGAAAAGGCAGTGGAACAAGCCGAAGGCAAAACAGAGGAGTCTGGAAACTCAGCTGCCAAAGAAAAATCTGAGGTGAAAGAAGAGGAAGAGGAAACCGATGGTGGGGGGAAAGAGAGCAGGAAGGAAGGGGAGGCCGAGGCCAGCTCTGTGAAAAATGAACTGAAAGGGGTGGAGGTCAGCGCAGACCCCGGGTCCAAGTCTATCTCAGAGAAAGGTTCTGAAGAAGATGAAGAGGAAAAATTGGAGGATGATGATAAGTCAGAAGAATCTTCCCAGCCTGAAGGTAAGGCCTCGCCACTGGGCCTCTGTCCTGATTTCACAGCAGCTTAGCGTGAGGTGCGTTGTTTCTGAGCGCTTTTTCCTTTTTTAAGAGTGACTAGTGTACGTTTTTTTCTGTGAAGGGATCATTTCAGGTTATACTTAAGGTGAATGGTTTGGTACCTGACAGCATGTAAACATGAAATCTCAAATAGTGTGAGCTCCAAGAAGAGTTGAATACTCACGGTAACAACTTCTGGTTTAAAGGTGGAGATTAACTTTATGGTTGCAGTGCATTAAGAATTCCATGTCATTCTGATTGGGACAAATAAATGTGAGGGAGGAGGGTCATTCATTGAGTAAATACCACAAATTACTTAAAAACAAATGGTGCTGAATTTATTTTGTTTTAGTTTATAAGCAAAAGAAGGAGTAGGGAATCTGAAAATGACCAGTTTTCTAAGTCACAGGTTGCCATATTGCACTGCCTGCTGTAGCCGAAACTTTTCACCTTTAACGAGAACATTAGCCCTTTCCACTGGATGCAAGAATGTAGGTTCTCGGGTCAGAGACTGGGTTGGCTTTCTAGGCTCCCCTAAGATTTACTCACACAGCCCTGTATGGCTGGCGATGTAGCCTCTCTAAGCCTCTGCTTCTTCATCTGGAAAATGGAAATCACACTTTCTTGTGTTAAAGGCTTGTTGGAAGCTTTAGATGACAGACATGTAAGCTGCCCTCTACCTTTCTAGCCACACACTAGTAGGTACTCGGTAAGATGGAGCTGATTAGTACTCAGATTTTTAACTGTGTCCTCTCTAAACTGGTCTCAGTGATATTCTGGTTGTGAATAATGCACATTAACTCATTTCTCAGCAGGAGCTATCTCTAGAGGGAAGAATTTTGATGAAGAAAGTAATGCTTCTATGAGCACTGCTAGGGATGAAACCCGAGATGGATTCTACATGGAGGATGGAGATCCTTCGGTAGCTCAGCTCCTGCACGAGAGAACGTTCGCCTTCTCATTTTGGCCTAAGGTTGGCAGGTTTTTGTTACTGTTTTGTTGCTTTTTGTTTTGTTGGCCAAAAAAGGAGTAGGGTGGAAGAAATCTTTTTAGTTTGATTTTTCAGATAATTTTAAGGTGAATTTTAACACACTGTGTGAAGATTATAGATGTTTCTTACATTTTTAAAGAATGATCTAGAAACGCCGAAAGAAAAAAATTATAGAATACATTTACAATAGCATAAGAAAGATGATATATAGAAAAAAAAAGTAAGGGCTCCCTACAGCTTTTTGTTTAGTCACCTGTGTTGTCCAGTATAAAGTACAGGTTATCATTTGAATGGATTCATCTTTTGGCACAAAAAAAAAACGTATAGATTTTTAAAACTGGTTTTTAATTTTTTTACCTGAATCAAAGCTTTCAGATTTATGCCAACTTCATATATTTGAAAGTCTACCATCTTAACTCAGGACAGGTTTGGCTGCTGACCCATTTGCTCCAGTACATTATGAAATAATTTCAAATGTAGTTATTTATAACCAAAAACAGAATGGAAATGACTTTTTTGGCTAAATAGCGTAATTTTATAATAAATCCCTATGTAATTTGGGTCTGTTTTTCAGGGTGGGGAAATAATCATCCCAGTCACCATAACAGAGCTGTCTGGTTTAAAACAAACAACACAAAAAATGGGTATCAGTTGACTCATCCCAAGGCTGGTCTTTCACAGTGTTAGCCCTGTTTAAGAAACAAGGTGAATGTTTTAACTGAAGATTGTCCTGTCGAAGACGTCTTTTTTTCTGTGTATATCCCTTTATTTCCCCTGTTATGCTGATCTTCCTTTTTGAGTAGAGAAAGGAGTTTCCCAGATTAGTCAAAGGTTATAGTAGCAGGCACTTTCAATCTATGGAACCTCAGTCTAAAGCTGTAATTAGAATTTTTTAATGTACACGCTTCAATGAAATTTGAAGTGATAATAGGTGAGGAAAGCAAATTGACATTCATTAAGTGTTCCTAGGTTGGTTCTCGTTTCATAATGCTGAACTTTATTAATAGTGACGCTAATGATGTCCCACTTCCTGGGACACACTGCAGTCCAGCCTGTAGATCTGAAGGGCCAGGGCAGCAAGATGCTAAATGCAGGGTTCCATTGTGGTCCACTGATGTTCACGACAGCTCTCTATAGAGCTTGAACAAGCGGTCCATTTTAAACGTGTGGGTATTTTAAAGGCTGTAGTTAATTTAGTACGATTTTCTGTTTTATGTAGTTCATTGTTTGTAATTGAAAAATAGTAAGTTTGCTGTGTTGGAGCCACTTAGGATTTTCTTCTAGAGCAATGCCATTATGGGGAATTTCGTTTATTTACTTTCTTGTTTGGCGTTTTACCTTGTTTTCTTTTACATTTTGCCCTCCAGTTGACTTTTAGGCATTTTATGCTCTTTTGCATCCTGATGGATATGTTTATCTGGTAATTTTAACCAGGTCTTTGTTACAATTTACTGTGACTTTTCTTCTCCCTCCAGGATAGAGTAATGATAAACCGATTAGACAACATCTGTGAAGCAGTGTTGAAAGGCAAATGGCCAGTAAATAGGCGCCAGATGTTTGATTTCCAGGGCCTCATCCCTGGTTACACGCCCACCACCGTGGACAGTCCCCTGCAGAAGAGGAGCTTTGCCGAGCTGTCCATGGTCGGCCAGGCCAGCATCAGTGGGAGTGAGGACATCACTGCTTCTCCCCAGTTGTCAAAGGTCAGTTAAAGCGGTTCCTTTCTGCAGTTTAAAGGGAAGTTCTAAATCGTTACTCAGTTTAGGAGCTTGTGTTTCACTGGGCTCTGTAGAAATAAGATGACTGCTGCTTCCTCAGCTCCATGCACCAGTCCTGAACCAAACTTCTGGTCCCTTATTTCTGAAAGCTAGCCCATAGAGCAGATACAGTTTTTGCTCATTGCAACCGTGTCCTGTTGGAATTTTTCAACAGGAAGATGCCCTCAACCTCTCCATCCCTCGCCAGCGGAGAAGGAGAAGGAGAAAAATTGAAATTGAGGCCGAAAGAGCTGCCAAGAGGCGAAATCTCATGGAGATGGTCGCCCAGCTTCGAGAGTCTCAGGTGGTCTCAGAAAATGGACAAGAAAAAGTTGTAGATTTATCAAAGGCCTCAAGAGAGGCAACAAGTTCTACCTCAAATTTTTCATCTCTTACTTCAAAGTTTATCTTGCCTAATGTCTCAACACCAGTGTCTGATGCCTTTAAGACTCAAATGGAACTGCTCCAAGCAGGCCTTTCGCGCACACCCACCACAAGGCATCTGCTTAATGGCTCCCTAGTGGACGGAGAGCCCCCCATGAAGAGGAGGCGGGGCAGGAGGAAAAACGTGGAGGGCCTTGATCTGCTTTTCATGACCCACAAACGGACGTCATTGAGTGCAGTAAGTTGGGGGGCTCAGTTGCACTGCGCATGCCCATGTTGACAGCCAGGGGCCCCACGTTGTGGGCTGTGTTCCTCTCAGCAGCGTGCAATGAAAGCTGACTTCTTCCGCTGAAGAAATAGTATTACAATACACACAGTTACGTTTTATAGGGCTGGAAAATTGTGTTGATCACTGATAAAGGTCACTGGGCCCGAACAAAGTGTAGCTTAAGGATTTATTCTTCCCAAGTTCTGCTGTATCAATTACTCTTGGAAGAATAGCCCAAAGCAAACACATGTTCTTTTGAGCCTAGAATTGTTATCTCTGAATTCCTGAGGTGGAAAAGCTTCTGCTCTTAAAATTATTGGTATGTTTTGGGGCCTATGTTTATTAGATTAGCATAAATGTTTAGTGTCAGACCTAAGATTTGTGTTCATGTACAAAGCTAATGACTGCAAATTCCACCTCCATAAACAGATGTTTTAAAAATCTGAGCTTCATCTTTGCTAGTTTAGGTTTGAATGGAATTGTAGACTAATGGATTTTGACTTTTCCCTTTTCAGTTCAAGGAAATGAATACAGTGTAATAAAAATGATTTTCTTTCCCAATCTGTTTCTTTTTTTTTTTTTTTTTTTGTAGAGACAGAGTCTCATTATACCACCCTTGGTAGAGTGCCGTGGCGTCACCCGGCTCACAGCAACCTCTAACTCTTGGGCTTCCGCGATTCTCTTGCCTCAGCCTCCCGAGCAGCTGGGACTACAGGCGCCCGCCACAACGCCCGGCTATTTTTTTGTTGCAGTTTGGCCAGGGCTGGATTTGAACCCGCCACCCTCGGCATATGGGGCCGGCGCTCTGCTCACTGAGCCACTGGCGCCGCCCCTTTCCCAATCTGTTTCAATCATACCACCTAAAAATGTGGTGTCTGACTTACCAATGGCAAGGTTTTTACCCCCAAAGAACAGTTCCATGTGCTGTCTTTTTAAAGGGTTAATTAGCACTGGATACCCTGACCCCTGGCCCTGCGCTTATCTGTGCTGCGAGGAGCTGGCACTGTGGGAAGCCTCACTGTCTCTGGGCGACAGTGGGCCTTCCTGTGGGCAGCAGGACACGATTTGGGAAATACTGGAATTCCAGATTGAGGGAAGACAACTGCTTGTTTCAGTGTATTTTTCCTATTCCATTCCTCTTATTTTCCCATGTTCTATTTCTCGAACCTAAATAAAACCTTAATAACTTAAATTTTATTGAGTTAGAGTTCAGAAATGGCAAAATACCATCCACTGAAATCTGTTTGTCCTCTGGCGGAGTCTGATAAGAACAGAATCATCTGTGTGGTTAAGAGTAAATTTTCAAGGTTGATTACTAAAGCATCAGTCATAAGAATGGTCATACTACGAATTTGTTGTTGATCACATGATTATTTTTAGATTGCAATAGAAATTCACTTTATAAGGGACCAGCTGTGTGACTACCGTATATTCTATAAATTCAGATGCCACTTCCAGGGATGTGGCCCTCATTTACACTACCGGTGATTAGCTGTCCTTGAGACCGTCCTACCTCTGATAGATGTTGTTGACTACAAAAGCCTTTCTCCGTAAACTTTAACAAATCAAGGGATTCTTGCAGCTGAAAGTTCTTTGTATTTATATCATGTTCAATATTTGGATCCTGACACATACTTGTTTGTGGTCCTAGTATTAGAAGTTAATAGTGCAGCCCTGATGCTATTTTCCAGGTGCACGTGCTCATCCTGTATTAGATTTGAGTCGGACTGTGCTCATTTCACTATTTTAAGTTGTTAAGTTATTGGTATTTTTCTTTTTTCTAGAGCTCATTTAGCAACCAGGCCGAAGCCTGGGAGAACTCCTAATACCCCGTTTCCCCGAAAATAAGACATCCCCCGAAAATAAGACCTACTTACAGGAACGATAAGATGTCCCCTGAAAATAAGACCTAGCGCATCTTTGGGAGCACACCTTAAAATAAGACACTATCTTCTTTTTGGGGAAACAGGGTAGATGTTAGAGAATGAATAGTTAAGTCTTTTCTTTTTCATTTGTCAAATTTTGAAACATCGGGACTCCCCAGGTGGTGGTGTGGAGGGTGATGAACAGGCACATAACATACAGGGAGAATGCTGACTGATGTGGAAGTCACCAGAGGAGCACTGAAGGCCAGGAGTGCTCCCCGCCTGGGACAGGACAGACCCTTGTTAAGCTTGTCTCATATTAGCACTCTAACTGGGGATCCTTTTTGTGCTGCCGTGAAAAGTGAGGGTACATTGGAAACCAGCCCTCTTCCCTGACCCAAGCACTTGAGATTCAACGAGTAAAGTCCTGACAGGTGCTTGCATTGGCGAACTCAGTGTTTAAGAGGGTGGGGTGACAGATAAATAATAATAATGTATCCTAGTTGCATGTGTGTACAATAATCAAGGCATGCCCGGGGTACTTTGGAAGCCCAAAGAAAGGCTGGAGTAGAGAGGGAGGATATGGAGCGAAGCAAGTGAGGAGGTTTTCCTAGACAGGGCCATGCTTTAGAGAAGTTTTGAAGTTCACGTAGGAGTTAGTCACTTGAAACGCATGGGCAGAGAGCATGTGCAGAAGGACTGAGGCAAGAGAGAGCCCCTCATGCTTAGCAAACTGAAGGTTCCTGGCTGGAGAGTTTGCTGAGGAGACGAGCTTCAGCAGAGGTGAGCTTGGAGATGAGGCAGGATGCAAATCACGGAGGGCCTTGATGGCCATGCTAAAGAACTTGGATTTTGTCCTCAAAGTGATAGGAACCTGATTAATAAAGGAGTGATGTGACGTAAGTTTTTGAACTGGGAAAAGCTGTGTTACAGAAAACCAACTCCAGCGTGACAGCATTGAAGGTTGAATTGGAGAGGGTGAGGCTGGCATCAGGAAGGCCACGAGGGAAGATTGTGGTAACCCAGTGGGAAATGGGAAAGGCCTGAGCCTGGTGTGTCCATGGTGAGGAAGAAGTGGGTGTCCAGGGTTTGAAACAAAGAGGTTATGGGCAACTAGGAGCTAGATGAAGGTATAGACCAGGCTCCAGTTAAGTTTGTTCTCTCAGAACACATACCCAACAAAAACTATCGATTGTCAACAAAATTATATTGTGCACAAAGTGCCAATAAGTTACTTATAAATGGGATTTTGGGATATTCCTTTAGCATAAATTACCTTTAATGATGTTATCCAGGAATCCCCAGCAGAGATCAAGAGGCTTCCTTTGTGCACATCCAGCTCAGACTGCACCACCTGTGTTGAATTCCTGGTGGCTTGGTTGGGATTTCAAAACATGGAGCCTTGATGGACTGTGAATTTTCCACCTAATTACTAATTCTACACTGTAAAGAATGATATAAAAGTTTGCTCTTCTAATTTAATAGCTGTCCCCCAAATGACACAATTTCGAGTAATGTCTTTCCCCTTTTTAATCAAAGATAGTGTTATGTCATGCTTGGATGGCATTTTCTTGGAATAGGACATGGTTGAAATTTCTCTCTTCATGTGAGAATTCAGACCATTGTAAATTTTCTGCAGGAGGATGCTGAGGTGACCAAAGCTTTTGAAGAAGATATAGAGACCCCACCAACAAGAAACATTCCTTCTCCTGGACAGCTGGACCCAGACACACGGATCCCTGTTATCAGTCTTGAAGATGGGACTCGGCTGGTGGGGGAGGATGCTCCTAAAAATAAAGATTTAGTTGAATGGCTGAAGCTGCATCCTACTTACACTGTTGATATGCCAAGTTATGTACCAGTAAGTATTTGAGAGTTTAGAGTTGGAAGGAGACTTGTTAGGCCAGTCCTCTTCACTCCTGCCTGGTGCGGAAATCCTGACAGCTAGTCTCTCTGCCTTTTGAATGATTGTCTCCTGGTCTCAAGCATCCTCCCAGCTTTTTGTTGTTGGATCTTCTATATTAGAGAAACTAGCTTCAGGTCTGTCCTCCGGCAGGCAGCCTTACAGTTATTTGAAGATGTCTATCATGTATCACCTTACCTTTCCTTCTCCCACAACCACAGGCGACTTCTTCAGTTATTCTTTGCACACCGTGGTTTCCAGGTGGTCTCAGTATTGGGGTCATTTTCTAGATGCCCTTTCAGTGATCCCCAGACCAGGCCTTACAGCCCAGAGTGCTGTGGAGCCATTACTTCCAGAGATTTGACTGGTTAATGGAGCCCAAGATTTTATTAGCTGCTTTTTCAGCCAGCTAATGTTTGTACCTTACACTAATATTAAGCATTAGACAATTCCTATCTCCAAATGGTTTGTCACACATAACGTTTGCTAGCTGGCTATGCAAATTTTCTGCTTCCTATGTTTATGTAATTGAATTTTTAAAAATGTGAAAGTAGGCTTTACATTTTATTTTGTCAGTCCAGCCTAGTGCTCTTGCCACTCAGAATGTGCCACCCCACACGTCCTTAGTGATCCTCTCATCCCTAGGTTGGTTCTCGCCACAGTCTCGTGTTGTCAGCTGGGGTATCATCTCTGTGTTCATTCAAGCCGCTGACTAGAATGGTAATACTAAAGATACTATAGAAAGTTTCCTTTAAAAATATCATGACTTAAAACAGTTGAAGTAAAACGTTAAATCAAGCTACTGATAAAAGGAAAAGCAAATTCTCAGCTTATGTGTTTGTTTTGTTCCTTCACAGACAGGGGTAAAAGGGAAGGGGGGGGTTCTTTTAAGCAAGAGGGTGGTTTCTATAACCCAGTTATAACCTAGGAATATGGGGAAGGGGGAGGGGGGGGAAGGAGGGGGGAGGATGGGAGGAGGGAGGGTGATTGGTGGGATCACACCTACGGGTGCATCTTACAAGGGTACATGTGAAACTTACTAAATGTAGAATGTAAATGTCTTAACACAATAACTAAGAAAATGCCAGGAGGGCTATGTTAACCAGTGTGATGAAAATATGTCAGATGGTCTATAAAACCAGTGTATGGTGCCCCATGATCGCATTAATGTACACAGCTATGATTTAATAAAAAAGTAAAAAATAAAAATTTAAATGATTCTTGAAACTTACATAAGAATCGAAAACAACCTGAGAGTTATCTTTGACATTTATATATGAAAAAGTAAATACTCCTAAATAAAGTTTTATTAAATACATTTTTTCTTTTGCAGAAGAATGCAGATGTGCTGTTTTCCTCATTTCAGAAACCGAAACAGAAACGACATAGATGTCGAAACCCTAATAAATTGGATATAAATACTTTGACAGGAGAAGAAAGGGTGCCTGTTGTCAATAAACGAAATGGGAAAAAGGTAAATGTTGGGAAAGAGAACTGATCTCTGTGTGACTTCTTATCCCAGAGAAAAGTATTTTGTCCTGTTATCTTTTATAAGTAAAAAGAATCATCTTTCTTCCAGAATTGTGTGTGTGTGGAAAGGGGATGAAGGAAGGGGAAAGTGAGGGGAGGTGGGAGGGGAGGATTCCTGCATCTTTTAATCACTTGTCAAATGCCTCTACCCAGATGGGTGGAGCTATGGCGCCTCCCATGAAGGATCTGCCCAGGTGGCTGGAAGAAAACCCTGAATTTGCAGTCGCTCCAGACTGGACTGATATAGTTAAGCAGTCTGTAAGTACTAACTTCATTTCTGTCAAGAAAGGTATCTACGCAAAACTGTTTTTATAAAAAGAATTTGGCCATTAATAATTCAGTTATAAAAAGACAATATGCAGTTATAACTTATTCTTAGAAGGAAAGAATTGACATAATACATCATTTTCATGTATCATTCATACATCATTAATACATCATCATTTCTTAACATCAATACATCATTAATCCAAAGTGAATTCATTTGTCAGCACCAATTTAAAAGGATTGTATAGAAATATACATTCACGGTCTTTGGAGGTAGACTTACTATAGGGGGGACACCCCAGGTAAGCCTATTTAGTAGCCTATCTGCCGAATGGAATAAATTTATGATACTTGAGATCATTAAGATTGACTGTGATTTTTGAGACACACACACACACACACACATATATTTTTTTTTTTTTTTTTTTTTTTTTTGAGACAGGGCTTTGCTCTGTTGCCTGGGCTAGGGTACAGTGGTATCTTCACACTTGATACCTTAATATAACCTTAACCTTCTGAGCTCAAGCTCTTCCTGCCCCAGCCTCCCGAGTAGCTGGACTATAGGTACCTGCCACAACAGCTGGCTAATTTTTCTAGTTTTAGTAGAGACAGGGTCTCTTTCTTAGGCTAATCTCAAACTCCCAAGCTCAAAGGATCATTCTACCTCGGCTTCCCAGAATGTTAGGATTATAAGCATGAGCCACTACACCTGCCAGTACTAAATATTTTTTTTCTTTTTCTTTTTTTATTTTTTTCTCACTATTTCAATCTTTATTTTTTTATATTTTTTTTTTACTGTTAAATCATAGCTGTGTACATTAGTGCAATCAAGGGGTACAATGTGCTGATTTCACATACAATCTGAAATATTCTCATCAAACTGTTCAACGTAGCCTTCATGGCATTTTCTTAGTTACTGTATGTAGGCATTTGTATTCTGCCTTTAGTAAGTTTCGCCTGTACCCATTCTAAGATGCACCACCGTAGATGTGGCCCCACCCATTACCCTGCCTCCCCCATAACCTCCCTCCTCCCTTCCCCTTCCTTGGCCCTTTCCTCATAGTCTTGTGCTATAGTTGGGTTATAGTCTTCATGTGAAAGCTATAAATTAGCTTCATAGTAGGGCTGAGTACATTGGATACTTTTTCTTCCATTCCTGAGATACTTTGCTAAGAAGAATATGTTCCAGCTCCATCCATGTAAACATGAAAGTTTAATTCATTCAATTTTTCATGTTTTTCAATTCCCTTTTTCTCTTCTTGCATATATTTGAAATATGCAAAATAACCCATTATGGAGTGTATGAAAACATCCTATACTTAATGTATAAAACTGCATATTGTCTTTTTTTCTTAAATTTTATTCAAATTAACATGAAAAACTGCGTATTTTCTTATGTTATAAAATTATGGTCTTAGAGTTTTTTCTCTTTTTCTCTCAGACAAAATCTTTTACTAAGAGACACATTTAATTGACAAATACAGTTGTACATATTCGAGGTGGACCAGGGGATGGTTTGATCCATCATTTCTATACCATGTACTTTCTGATGTGTTATTTCTGGAGTTAGTTGTGGACACAGTCACCTCAACACAGACCTCTCTGATGGAGTAGCCGTTAGCAATTTGTCTGCAGTTCATCCTAATTCAGGGAAGCTAGCATACTTTTGCCTTCATAATTAGTCACCGAGCTCCTAGACTGGAAATAATTTCTTAGATATTTCCATTTAGCACGTCAGTTTTCAGTTCCTCACGGAAGTCCACACTGAAATTACATTTCCTTCCGCAGCCGTCACAGTCATTGTTTGCTGCCTGTTTTCCTCCAGGGTTTTGTTCCCGAGTCCATGTTTGACCGTCTTCTCACTGGGCCTGTGGTGAGGGGGGAGGGAGCGAGCAGAAGAGGAAGAAGGCCCAAAAGTGAAATTGCCAGAGCAGCCGCAGCTGCTGCTGCTGTCGCCTCCACGTCAGGGATCAACCCTCTGTTGGTGAACAGCCTGTTTGCAGGAATGGACCTGACGAGCCTTCAGAATCTCCAGAATCTCCAGTCTCTCCAGCTGGCAGGCCTCATGGGCTTCCCTCCAGGACTGGCAACAGCTGCCGCTGCCGGAGGCGACGCTAAGAGCCCTGCTGCCGTGCTGCCCCTGATGCTGCCGGGGATGGCTGGCTTGCCCAACGTTTTCGGCCTGGGCGGGCTGCTCAACAACCCTCTGTCAGCTGCTGCTGGAAACACCACTACTGCTCCTAATCAAGGAGAACCAGAAGACAGCACTTCAAAAGTGGAAGAGAAAGGAAATGAGAAGGGAGAGGAGAACAAAGACTCTGAGAAAAGCACAGATGCTGTTTCAGCTGCTGACTCTGCAAATGGATCTGTTGGTGCTGCTACTGCCCCGGCCGGGTTGCCCTCCAACCCGCTAGCCTTCAACCCTTTCCTCCTGTCCACTATGGCCCCGGGCCTCTTCTACCCATCCATGTTTCTACCTCCAGGACTGGGGGGATTGACGCTGCCTGGGTTCCCAGCATTGGCAGGACTTCAGAATGCCGTGGGCTCCAGTGAAGAAAAGGCTGCTGACAAGGCCGAGGGAGGCCCCTTCAAAGACGGAGAGGCCCTCGAAGGCAGCGATGCCGAGGAGAGCCTGGACAAGACTGCAGAGTCCTCCCTCTTAGAAGATGAAATAGCACAGGGTGAAGAGCTGGACTCGCTCGATGGGGGGGATGAAATAGAAAACAATGAAAATGACGAATAACCAGTACCGGTTCCAGTTCAAGTGTTTAAAACTTTTGACAAGTGGTAGTCCTACTGTTTACACTCACAGTTAATGTTCATACCTAGTTTTATAAGCTGTTCTGTAACATAGTGTAGCAAAAAAAAAAAAAAAGAAGAAGAAGAAGTCCAAGTCATGTTATACAGGTGTGTCAAAAGGTATCTTGGTCATTAAGTATTGTGCAGTGCATTATTTATTATCCCTAGGAGAGATGAAATTTGCGAGGTGATCATGTCTTTTTAAGGAAACTTACATAATGCTCTGCTTTTCTTTTTTTCTTTTGGTACCATTGGTATTATAATAAAAAGCAATTTGTAACTGAGCGGCACTAATGGAAGGAAGTGCTGCTCAAAGGAAGTATGAAGTTATATATTTAATTTTTTAATTTTAATTTTTAATTTTTTTGCTGTGAAGGTCAAGATGAAATTTACCATGATATCATACGTGCTCATTTGTTTCCCTTTTTGACTGTACGGGGTTCCCACACTTGCGCATACACACACATCATACACTCTGACAATCTCCACGCTAGTGTGAACGTCTCTGTCCCGAGGCGCAGCAATAATAAGGCAGCTGTTGAATGTGAAGGGTCCCTTTGGAAAATTAACCTACTGGAAGGGTTCTTGCCAGACAGAACTACAGTTCCATTGTCTCGTGGTCTTGTAATACACTGGTATAAACAAAATA
The DNA here is from genome assembly GCF_027406575.1 of Nycticebus coucang. Lineage (NCBI taxonomy): Eukaryota > Metazoa > Chordata > Mammalia > Primates > Lorisidae > Nycticebus > Nycticebus coucang. The sequence continues at coordinate 11,625,718 of NC_069792.1, forward strand.
AATAGACGAATAAAGAGTGAGAGAAGAGAGAATCAGGTACCTTTTTTAAATTAAAGGACTTTGTTACTTTAGCCACAAAGCTAAAACAGCATTACCTCAGCTCTAAACTAGCCTTGAAGTTTACAGACATGACTTTGTAAATGTATTGTTTTTCTTTGTTGTGATGTCCTTTTATTTTTTTCTTTGAAAACTGCTATCATGTAAGATACAATGTAAATTGCTGCCAACTGTAGTAATGATGCTTTTAATAAAAGTGACCCATGATATGCAGAGATGTAATTATAGAATGTAGTATGTAGGGAAACTGGTGTTCACTCTATTTTTTGTATTCGCAATAGATGCAAATACAGCATTCTGGTTTTTGTATAGTTTCTTGATATATCCTCTCCTGCAAGATTAGCTTTTAGCAACACATTAAAGTGACTGTCTTAGAGACTAGACAGGAAGGAAAACCTTGAATTACCTTCACATAATTCCACTCCAGATATCTCAACAGAAAGGCACACAAAACCCCCCTATTACTCTCTCAAAAGGGCATCTGAGACTGAGAACACTTAGAAATGTGTGCAGCGCGTGATAATGTGGTACCCTGAAGAACAAAAGGGCAAAAGAAAAATGAGGCTTTAATAGGCACGATATCTAGGTCATTTATCCTTGGTTAATGGGTAGAAAAACACAATGCCTTAGTGTCAGCAAGGGACACAAAGGCACTCTGGTGTCCTGTAGACCAGCGCTGGATGCCAGAAACCAGTGTGTGGAAAAACCCATGTGGATTTGAAACAGACCCACTTGAGCATGCACGCGCGCACGCAGAGTCTCAAGGGCTACTGGTTTGTGGACCTCATTATGACCTCTGATATTTAAAGTAAGGTATAATTTGAGATCTACTGTTTTTACCTTTTTATGTCACCTGAACAGATGCAAAGCCGCATTTCCATCCAGTTAAAAGGAAGAGGAGGAAGAGATGTGGACCAGGTGGTGCTGTGCGTGTTGCCTCCCTTCCCCCCTCCCCCCAGGACAGCCATGCCGTCCACCCCCACCCAGTGTGCTGCAAGACAGACAGTCACAGTTCCTTCCAGACAGGGAGATTGAGTTAGTTCATCTCCCCACGTGATGGATTAACTACCATCATGATTCTGGAAAAAGGAGCCTGTGATTGTTTTTGCTCATCCGTGTTACTGTCACCTCCTGAAAGTTACTGGTCACGGTATGCATTGGAGGGAAGTGCCTTCACGAGAGAGAGCATCTACTGAAATGGAATTCTTTGAACATGAAAAGGAAGTCTAGATCTGCATAAAGGACAGGGAACTTAAATATTGAGATTAGCAAAGGGCTTTTTAGCCCTTAAATAACTAAAAGTTTATTAGGGAGAATTTGTTTAGTAAAACGAGTACTAAAAGGGCCTTTTTCTAAAGTTCTTTATAGTATCATAAATTTTCCTGTGAACCTTTGTAAGTGAAGTCTACAATAGCACTCTGTTGCTATTAGAATAAGGGCAATGATGATCTTCAAAGTAAAGGCATCACTTGCGATCAGCAGCCTGCTATGGGCATTATCTGGGATTCATCTGTTATCGTGGCTTTAAAGTCATTCAGATTTTCATATTGAACAATGTATGTTTTCTTACAATGGAATTCTTAGTAATTTTGAATCTACTTAAGTAACAAGTATTTTCAATTCAGTTTGGTGCTAACTGGTGTGGACTGTGTGCTTGGAGTGGATAAAGTGATGAGGTATTAATGCTGTTCTTCCCTGGGGGAGCTGAAGCTGGAATGTAACAGGGCAGCAGTAAGGGCAGGATTTGAACCCAGGCAGTCTGGCTTCAGAGCCAACATATGCGTTCATGAAATACTGCACTGTTAGTTCTTTGAAAGAAAATTACTACATATGGATGATTTGAAGGGTTTGGTGTTTCTATATATTATATTTCCCTTCACCCCCACCCCCTTTTTTTTTAGGCAGAGCCTCAAGCTGTTGCCCTGGGTAGAGTGCCATGGCATCACAGCTCACAACTCCTGGGCTCAAGTGATTCTCCTGCCTCCGCCTCCCAAGTAGCTGGGACTACAGGCGCCCACCACAACGCCTGGCTATTTTTTGGTTGCAGCCGTCATTGTTGTTTTGGCGGGCCCGGGCTGGATTCGAACCCACCAGCTCAGGTGTATGTGGCTGGCGCCTTAGCTGCTTGAGCCAGAGGCGCCAAGCCCCTTCTTAATGGATCTTAAGTTTAGGAGTTAAGATAAAGTTGGTTGACTTAGAGCCTACAACTATCTGAAATCTGGCTAAGAAAACTTGAATGCAGTTGCCTCATTAAAATTTGGATTAATTTTTTTATTTTTTGCCCCACAAATTTTTTTTTTTATAAAGAAATTGAATCTTTCGAAAGATGAACTTAACCCAAAGTAAGTCAGATACATTGCCAACCTGGAATTTGAACCCATACCAATCTAACTCCAAAGCCCAGGTAAACCATTGTACTGTTTAATTAACATTCATCAACAAACACTGGGACTATATGCTGTGTGGGAATATAGAAACAAAAGCAGAAAAACAAAACTCAGACTAGACCCCTGCTGTCATGGAGCTTGTATTCTGATGGGATGAGAGGGATGATAGATTACAAATAAAATGTTTGCAGAGCAAGGAAGACTATTAAATAAGGGAATAGAGTGAAAGAACTCTCTGGAAGGGACTGCCCGGGCTGGAGAATGTTCTAGGCAAAAGGAACAGCAAATACATTGAAACTTTGATTTGGGAATGAGCTTGGAATAAGGAGCGGTAGGGAGCCTGTCTGCCCAAAAGAGTTGGAGGCAGGGGATAGATTAGGTAGGGCTTGCATGACCCTGGTTTAGGGTTTGGATTTCATTGTAAGTCCTGTAGAATGTCTTAGAAGGTCTTACTCAGGAAAACGATAATAATCACATTTTTTTAAAAAATCATTATGGCTAGTATAGAAAACAAATGGCTTGTAAAGGGGAGTCAGGAACTTCATTTGTGAAGCTGCCCTACCAGGTCAAGGTAGGGGGTGGTAATGAAGAAAGTGGACGGTTTAGGAATATATATATATGTATATTTTGGCCTGGGCTGGGTTTGAACCCACCACCTCCTGCATATGGGGCCAGTGCCCTACTCCTTTAAGCCACAGGAGCCGCCCAGTTTGGGGATGTATTTTAAGGAGGCAGAGCTTCCAATTTAAATGAACGCTTCAGTGAATATTTTGAATCAACTCTTTAGGACTACGACCAAAATAATACCCAAAGGTAAAACCAACTGATAAAGAATGTTCACCAAGTTTTCTTTTATTTTCTTTGTTAAAATAAGAATGCCACAGTTAGTGTTACATGAAGAAGGTACAGAGAACAGAAATTTTTCCTTTATGTACTATTACAAAACTTATTTTTTAGTTCAGTGAAAATTATCTGTTAATTATCTTTGGAAAATGTTTTCAGAAATTATTTGGCAGGTAGAGGGGATGAGAATATAAGTATTCTTGAAGTGACTTCTGCAGTGCACATCTCTGTGTCTTTAAGAGCCATCAATAAATTTAAATTAGGAAGCAAAACAATGTAAATGACTTCTACTAACAAGCACTTAAAAGTGAGAATAGATGTTATTCATTCAATTTGGCTCTCTAATGAGCAATTTCATGTATTTTCTTAAGCACAGGTAAGATTTACCACAGCTTTATGGACATAGTAAATTACATTTGGCAAAATAGATGAATAAATTACCTTCTGGAACATTTTGTCTAATGTAAGCGCTTTATCATTGAAATTCTTGGTAGAGGAGTCAACAGTTTAGGATTCTGGTAACAGGGTGGTCATTCTTGAAGGCATTTCAGAATATTAAGCTCATTTTATATGGTTCAGCAGAGACCCATGCTCCTACTAAGTTGGTCTATAAGTCTTATGGAGCTACCAACATAGACTTGAATTTTAATTTGGATCTCCTTAATTAAATGTTTTCCATGTAATTTAAATGAACTAAAGAATAGAACAGTGACAAAATCTCAAATATTGTTACATCTCATATCTTCAGAACAACTTGCTCTTAAGGATTTGTTTAGCTCTTGGGCACATGAAAATTTTCTTCTCTTGAGCAAAGATGGCAGAATTCCACATCCCAATGTATACGGGCACATTCCTCTGTGGCTTTTCCTTAGTGGGCTCCTCTGAGCCTGCCTTTCTCACAGGTCTTTCGTAAGCTCCTAGATAAATCTGTCGTGGTGGTAGGTTTGGAGTTGCAGCTAACGGGCAGCATAGCCATTTCTAACGTGTGATAGATGGACGCGCTCCAGTCAAAATACTGTTTAGGAAGCACTGTGTGCTCCAGGTGACTTCCTCCATCATCCCCTCCCCACCACTGTGTTTTGATCAGAAAGCTCCATTTCAAAATTACACATGAGAGAAACCTGATTCTTTTCCTGTGACAGGAGCCAGGTACTGCCGTGGCTTCACCTCTGTAAATCGAAACCACCCAGTAATTGTCAGCCTCAGTTCAGGAGACTTGCACTTGGGTGTAGGCTGAATGGCCGTAACCTAAGAAGGCTGTAAATTTAATAAGTTTTGGGGAATACACATGACAGTTTATAATAGAAAACTCATCCCATCGGACGTGTTTCACCATGTTCCTTAGGAGTCAGGAAGCTCAGCATTTCAGAATTCAGCATTTTTGTTTGTTAATAAGTACTTGTGGGTTAATCCATACCACGCCTAGTGAGTTAGACCCGTGTTTGCCTGGGGAGGCAGGTCATTTGCCCAAGGCTGAATGGTAAAACAGGTGTGGTGGCTGGAATTAGAATTTAGACTTCTCCAGGGGGACCAGTGGCTGGCTGTGGACCATTAGTCTTAAGTATAAATCTGCCAGTAACATTAATTCAGGTCTCTGATCTACAATAGAGCAAGCTACAAACGTTTCAGAGACAAGGTCTCACTTGCGGAGGCTAGGGTGCCAGGGCATCAGCCTAGCTCACAGCAGCCTCAAACTGTTGGGCTCAAGCGATCCTCTTGCTTCAGCTTCCTGAGTAGCTGTGACTACAGATGCCCACCACAATGCCCTAAGTTTTCTATTTTTAGTAGAGACAGGGTCTTGTTCTTGCTTAGGTTACAAACTCTTAATGATAAGTGGTAGTAACAAATCAAAGTTCCAGAGTCTTGCGCTGCAAGAGAAAAGTGGTGAAGGATGCTAGAGCGATTCATGTTTTTTAATAATGTATTTAAGCAATTACAAATATAGTGTATATCCATGCCAATTCTGTGCTATGACCCATGCAACTGAGCGTCTAAATATTTTTGACATTATTGAAGTATACTCTCTAGAATTTCTGGATAGTGAAGATTGTCTTTTTTTCAGTAGCTGTTTGGTGTCTGAATTGCCCAAAAGGCAGCCTCAGCTTGGAGAAGTGGAGATTGTCACAGTTTGGAACTACACACAGTTCCTGCAGGGACAGGAAATAGGGCTCCATCAGCCACACCCACGGGCTTTCCCAGGCTGCTGGGGCCCTGGGGCAATTTGCATATCTGTAGCTGCAGAGCTGACGTTCATGCTCAGGCTCAGGGGGCCTTGCCAGGCAGCCCCTCGGTCCTTTCCATCTTATTGTCAGAGTCAGTGGAAAATAAGAGGCAGCCATTGTGTCTGAGCTGGGCATTGTTCTCCCCGGGCCTGTTTCTCAGCACCTCTTTGGCTCCTCCAGCCATAGAGGAGCAGCTGGGCTGACTCAGAATAGCCTAAAGTTCACCTCAAACCACTTAAAACCTCCCCCTCTCCCTTACTCTCCCAAATGTAAACTTACAAGCAACTCCTGCCCCCTTTTTTAGAGCCCCACTTGGTACAGACCTGTTCTGAAAAATAAAGCAGAAATACAGCCGTGGCCCGGGCCCACATTGGGCAAAGAATTCCATTGGCCACAGAATAATACATGGTAGCAGCACGGGGAAAAAATAAAGCTGAAAATGTTCCTTTACGCGTCAACAGAAAATACCGTTAAGGACAGCACAGGTATCAGTTGTTTATTAACATTAAAATCTTCTAGTTGGAGATAGTTACTGCAAAGATACGAATACTGATTATGGTGCCAGGGGAACAGAAGCTTTTTGTACGTGAGTGTGTTTTTTCTGTGGTTTAGGAGTAGGTCAAATGAACAACACTGGCCTTTCAAAGGTGCAAAGGGACTAGGAGAGCCTGCTGTAAAATACACCCAAGAAGAAAAGCAATTTTGAGAATTATTTGTTGTTTGGCCTTGTATCTGTAGCTCAGAGGACTAACTGGCCCAAAACCCATCTCCGGTAGACATGCTCCTAACGTGTCTGGACTCATCAGAGAGCTTACCCCAAACTAGTTCACAGCTCTGTTCTGTACTACGGCATAGGGTTGACAGGCCGGGTTGCAATGTCCTGCTAACAGACACATGCCTGCAGACTTCACATACATGTCTGTGTGACACATTTATTCTCATGGATGACATGGAGCAATGATAACTCTCCCCGCCCTCAAGCAGATACTGAAACCCACCAGAACTTAGCCAGTTGATTGTAGGTTGTGGCTAAATGTGTTGAATAATAAGAAAGTACTGAGGCCAGAGATCCTGGGAGAGGGCCTGTGACTTAGTCGGTTGTCCTCAGCACCCTGTAAATTTAGCTTTCTGCAGCTGACAACCTCACCCAGAGCAGGAGCAGCTCAAACTAACGTTTTGCTTTAAGGACAAATGACGTAAGCTTCTGAATTACTGCAAAAAAGAAAAAGGCTTGCAATTTTCAGGTAAATGACCCACATATCAACCTTCCCTGCGTTGATGTGATCATATGCCACACCTCTTAAAGGTGCCACCAATGGTGACTTAAAGATGGCATTAGTGACCTGAGAATGGCATCCTGCTACCAGTTTCCACAAGCCAACTAACTTTCTTCTGAACTTGGACACTCTTATTTGATGGCTAAATGTAGCTATTTTTTTGCTTTGGGCCTTTCTACATTAAGGCTCCACTCTCCTAGGACAAATGTCATGGCGTCTTTGCACATTAATTAAGGACACTTTTACAAGCTATGCTAGGGTTATGCTAGACAGAGGGAGTAATAGGCATCATTGTAAGCAGCAAACAATTGGCAAGTAATTTAATGTGCAACTGAAGGCTATGATGGGGGTAGGCGAGAGAAAGAAAGAATGTAGTCAGGGTCCAGCTTTCCAGGGCCTTAGCATGTTGCTGAGGTGGTGGGCATAGCACAGGAATGCCTGCACTTCACACACCTCAAGGCTTTTTATGCATACATTATCTCCACCAAGGCTTACAGCTTTGAAACAGGCAAGTTTGTGGTGACTTTATGAATTAAAGAAATGAAGGTTCAGTGATAAGTTTAGTGGGCAGCCTAGGGGGATCTCTTTGGACTCTGGTCCACAGAATGTGGTCTTTTGACCCCACTGTGCCCCCAACCAGGTACCTCCAACCACACAGTGTGGTGGCGCCAGACAGCGGGAGTCAGGGTTTCTCTAAAAGCCTCTCCTTCCTCGTTTGTAAAGTTGGAATAACAACAATAATGGTAACGGTAAGGTCTTCCTTGTAGTGTTGTGTGAGAGTTAGAAATAGTGACTATGCAAAGTCTTCGGCGGCTGACGCTGAATTGGCACTCACTAAATGACAACTTTGAAACCATGATCATTTGTTGGATTCCAAAGTAGTGGCATAGAATTCAGCCTAAGAGCTGAGCAAGTGGCTGGGTGTTGTGGCCTATAAGGGCCAGTCTTCAGAAATGAGGCTGGTGGCTGTCTTAAAACACAGGCAGTTCTCAGCTGAACAAAGCACACCCACCGGAGCTTCTATAGCACTGGTTCTCAACACTAGTGACCGATACAGCCAACACTGGGCCTAGTGCACATCCAGATTTGGACAGAAGTTGTTTCCAAAGTTTCATAAAACTCTTCCTCCAATATATTCTAATATTTTCCATTGTATTCTATTTCATTAGGATAAATAAATGATCATTCCCTTCTAAGCTGATTCTTGACCCAGTAATAGTTGGAACCTAGTACTTTAAAAAATCTTGCTTTAAAACAAAGGTTCTTACCCCAGATCTATGGATGATGGGCTTTGTGGAAGGGAACAAGATCAGCCCCAACCCCTCTGAACTTGGATGCCTAATTATGTGTGAGTGTGTGTTTTTCTGGAAAGAGGGTCCCTAAATTTCCTCTTGTCCCCACGGTATCTGTGTCTCCTTCTTTGAGACAGTAATAAGAAAGGAAGCCAGACAGGTAGTTATGAGTTGACTGGGGTAGCTTTAATGCCACTTTAGAACGGAAAACTGACGAAAGACCGGTCCCCAAAGAGGAAAAAGAATCCTGCTCTTCTCTCCACTGTGCAGCAGCCGCCAGCAGTCCTGTCCCCTCTCTTGAGTGGGGCTGGTGGCCGTGCCTCCGTGCAGCCCTGCTCTGAAGCCTGAATGGGATGACACCTGCAGGGCTGCTCAGCACACTGGTACTGAGCAAACACAGTGTCCACCATTGTGCCTGCTGTCCCCGCATGACAGTGGTACCACGGACAATGCCGTCCCCATTGTATCTGTCCATTGCTTGAGTATGTGTTTGTTTTTGGTGGAATGAATTATTTGCCTCATTCATTAGCACAGAGGCTAATAGAAATTCAGGGCTATCTAATCTACCTCTGGGTCTCTCCCCTTGGTCCTCCAACAAAGCTAGAAGATAGAGATGAGTCCTTGTCTCCCTGTCCGGCTTCTGGAAACTGGCCCTGGGACCAAAACAGTGTCTCTGCCAAGCTAATGCAGGTTCCTGAATGTCCAAGGTGTGCCCATCCCTGCCACGTGACAGGCAGCACCGAGGCCATCATGCCTGCCCCAGGGGGCTCAGGGCCCACACTGGGCTCTGGACCCGCACTCCTGTCCAACTCACCCTTCCGTGTAAAAAACAAACCAAAATAAGACAGGCCCTGGAGAGCTGACCTCACCCGTCCTTCCGTAGCTGGAGGAAGTAGGTGTGAAAGGAAAAAGGCTGCATAAATTGCCCCCTTTCGGGGACTCTGGGTCTCTGCCTTCTTATTTTAAAAGTCCAATGTGTTTCGTTCTGCCGTGATGCTCCGTTGTGAACGCCGGGAGCCCCTCTGGGTGCCATGTTGGTCACAGGGGACCGTGGGCTGGGCTCTCAGCTCCAGGGGGGAGTATAGAGCAGCCCGGGCAGGAACTGTGTATTTTTCTCCAGAGCACGGTCTAAGAGGGTCTGGCAAGAAAGGTCTGCTGCTTATGTCAGCTCGCACCTGATAGAGACTACAGATTTATGCCTACAGGGACGTGCCAGTTTGTACCTAATTGGGGTTTTTATGTGTAGGTTTCCCACCAGAAAAAATGTATATTGTGTGTTCTGGGCTGGATCATGTCCTCCCAGAATTAGTATGCCGAAGCCCTAAGCCCAGACTGTGACCGTGATTGCAGACGGGTGATGAAGGTCAAAGGTCACACGAGTGGGCTCCAGTCCAATCTGGTGTCCTTATAAAAAGGCGACTCGGTCACACACAGACCGAGGGAACAAGGAGACAGTGGCAGAGGAGAGAGAGGCGTCAAGAAAACCAGCGCTGCTACCCTCTCCCTCTCAGGCTGCCAGAACCGTGGGAGAAAACAGTTCTGCTGTGGAAACCGCCCAGCCTGGGGTGTCTTTCATGAATTCACATAGTAACAGTTTACAAGTCTGGCCAACCACATCAGAAAGGGAAGAGTAAGAAATGGACACATGACGTGAAAAGTGGAACGATGGCTCAGGCAGTGTGCGTCTGAGGATCCTGAGCTGTGCACCCCAGGCAAGCTCCTGCGCCTGTGGGCACCTGCTTCCTTACATGTAAAGTCGAATGATGGGGACAGTGGTGGTGGCAGTGGTGTTGGAGGCCTGCATCCCTGACTCACCAGTTGACACCTCTGACACTGCCCCACCCCCAATAGGCACAAAGCAGGGCACCCACCCGACTCAGGAATCCCCGCTTCCAGATGTGTGGCCCTGATTGAACATCATCACTTCTCCAGGGCTGCTTCCTTTGCTTGTTCTAATAAATGTTCATCTATTTTTGCTTTTTTGACACAGAGTCTCACTATGTCACCCTGGGTAGAGCCCTATGCCACCACAGCTCACAGCAACTTCCAACTCTTGGGCTTAAGCAATTCTCTTGCCTCAGCCTCCCAAGTAGCTGGGACTATAGGCGCCCACCATAACACCCAACTATTTTTTTGTTGCAGTTGTCGTCGTTTAGCTGGCCTGGGCTGGGTTTGAACCCACCAGCGTGGGTGTATGTGGCTGGTGCCGTAACCACTGTGCTACGGGTGCTGAGCCTCTAATAAATGTTTATACAAAAACCATTCTCTCTGCCAGAGCAGTGCGACATCTTGGGTTGTGTGTATCACAACATTTTGGGGGATTTGTCCAGTCTGTGTTCATGTCAACAAACTCACATAAATGGGGATGACTTGGGGGAGTGTCTTTCCAAATGATTCCCTTAAAAAATGGCTTCCCTACCAAGAAAACACAGGTTCCTGGATGGCCAAAGTGTGGTCCCTGTTAAAAAGGGAGAGGAAAAAAAAACCAAACTTCTGCTTTTAAGCAGTGAAAAGTGACTGCAGTAAATCTGTTTAGGTATCATCGTGTTTGACTTTAAGAAAATGGCTAAGCTATGGGCAAGGTAATTCAAGAAGATATAAATGGCTGCATTATTATAAGCAGACACCTATTTTAAGCATGATCTATGTTTTGGAGAAAATTCATTACAATAAGTCTTACAATACCAACCTCTTCAATGAATTTTTCATGTCTGCATACCAAGATACATATAAAACGATCGTAATCATATACCTTTGGGGCAATGCTGAGCGCCAGCTGTTTCAGGGATGATTTATAGGTTGCCATGCTCAAGGTTAATAATCAAGAGAAACAGGTTACAGTATGCAATGTATTTATGTCAGGTTAGAAGTTCAGTTAGTGGAGATAGCATGTTACAAGGAAGCACATACTTTTAATTATTTTCTAACCATCCCACACACACATTTCTCTGCAATACACTACAAATAAACAATCTTTTACACAGAGAAACCTCTCTGCTACATGTACCTTCTGTTTACTGTTGGCTTTATATAAAGGGAAACCATGGCTAGTAATTATTAGCTGTACATATGAAAACACAGTGCTTAACAGTGCTTGACGGTGCTTAAACATCTGTGCAATGGGCGTACACTGAGGGTGTGATGGAGCTTTATAAACATTGAAGTAATTATGCCCTATTGAATTACAGCAGTTTGCTGCTGGCAGGATCTCTAACAAGATTTTCAGAGATAGGACACAAATAAGCCATGAGTCTACCTCCAAAAGGACTAAAATTGGTGACAAAATTATTGCATCAGTTTCATAAAAACCTCAGAAATGTTGCCTTTTAAAATATGAAACAAAAATTGTTCTTGTTGACCTATGAAACTTTTTTTTAGAATAAAGAATGTTTTGTTTTGTTTTTTTATTGTTGGGGATTCATTGAGGGTACAAGAAACCAGGTTACCCTGATTGCATTTGTAAGGTAAAGTCCCTCTTACAATCGTGTCTTGCCCCCAAAAGGTGTGGCACACACCAAGGCCCCACCCCCTCCCTCCTTCCCTCTCTCTGCTCTTCCTTTCCCCACCCCTCCCTCCCCCTTTCTCTCTCTGCTCTCCCCTTCCCCCACCCCCACCATGTCCTTAATTTTCCTCATATCAAAATTGAGTACATAGGATTCATGCTTCTCCATTCTTGTGATGCTTTACTAAGAATAATGTCTTCCACTTCCATCCAGGTTAATACAAAGGATGTAAAGTCTCCATTTTTTTTAATGGCCGAATAGTATTCCATAGACCACAGCTTATTAATCCATTCCTGGGTTGGGGGGCATTTAGGCTATTTCCACATTTTGGCAATTGTAAATTGAGCTGCAATAAACAGTCTAGTGCAAGTGTCCGTATGATAAAAGGATTTTTTTCCTTCTGGGTAGATGCCCAGTAATGGGATTGCAGGATCAAATGGGAGGTCTAGCTTGAGTTCTTTGAGGGTTCTCCATAATTCCTTCCAAAAAGGTTGTATTAGTTTGCAGTCCCACCAGCAAGTGGGAGTGTTCCCTTCTCTCCACATCCACGCCAGCATCTGCAGTTTTGAGATTTTGTGATGTGGACCATTCTTGCTGGGGTTAGATGGTATCTCAGGGTGGTTTTGATTTGCATTTCTCTAATAATTAGGGAAGATGAGCATTTCTTCATATGTTAGCCATTTGTCTGACTTCTTTAGAGAAGGTTCTATTCACCTCTCTTGCCCATTGATCTATGGGATCATTGGCTTTTTTCATGTGGATTAATTTGAGTTCTCTATAGATCCTAGTTATCAAGCTTTTGTCTTATTCAAAATATGCAAATATCCTTTCCCATTGTGTAGGTTGTCTATTTGCTTTGGTTGTTGTCTCCTTAGCTGTACAGAAGCTTTTCAGTTTAATGAAGTCCCATTTGTTTATTTTTGTTGTTGTTGCAATTGCCATGGCAGTCTTCTTCATGAAGTCTTTTCCCAGGCCAATATCTTCCAGTGTTTTTCCTATGCTTTCTTTGAGGATTTTTATTGTTTCATGCCTTAAATTTAAGTTCTTTATCCATCCTGAATCAATTTTTGTGAGTAGAGAAAGGTGTGGGTCCAGTTTGTCTTTTACATGTGGATATCCAGTTCTCCCAACACCATTTATTGAATAGGAAGTCTTTCCCCCACGGTGTTTTCTTGTTTGGTTTATCGAAGATTAGGGGGTTGTAAGATGTTAGTTTCATTTCCTGATTTTCTATTCAATTCCAAATGTCTAAGTCTCTATTTTTGTGCCAGTACCATGCTGTCTTGACCACTATGGCTTTGTAGTGCAGCCGAAAATCTGGTATAGTGATGCCACCAGCTTTATTTTTATTACTAAGAACTGCCTTAGTTATACGGGGTATTTTCTGGTTCCATACAAAATGCAGAATCTTTTTTTCCAAATCTTGAAAGTACGATGTTGGTATTTTAATAGGAATGGCGTTGAATAGGTAGATTGCTTTGGGAAGTATAGACATTTTAACACTGTTGATTCTTCCCAGCCATGAGCATGATATGTTCTTCCATTTGTTAAAATCCTCTGCTATTTCCTTTCTTAGGATTTCATAATTTTCTTTATAGAGGTACTTCACCTCTTTTGTTAGGTATATTCCTAGATATTTCATTTTCTTTGGGGCTATGGTGAAGGGAGTTGTGTCCTTAATTAGCTCTTGACTGTTATTGGCGTATACAAAGGCAACTGATTTGTGGACATTGATTTTATATCCTGAAACATTACTGTATTTTTTGATGACTTCCAGGAATCTTGTGGCTGAGTCTTTGGGGTTCTCTAAGTATAAGATCATGTCGTCAGCAAAGAGGGAGAGTTTGACCTCCTCTGCTCCCATTTGGATGCCCTTTATTTCCTTGTCTTGCCTAATTGTATTGGCTACAACTTCCAGCACTATGTTGAATAGTAAAGGTGACAGAGGACAACCTTGTCTGGTTCCAGTTCTAAGAGGAAAAGCTTTCAGTTTTACTCCATTCAGTAAAATATTGGCTGTGGTTTTGTCATAGATAGCTTCAATCAGTTTCAGAAATGTGCCACCTTTGCCTATACTCTTCAGTGTTCTGATTAGAAAAGGATGCTGGATTTTATCGAATGCTTTTTCTGCATCTATTGAGAGGATCATATGGTCTTTATTTTTGCCTCTGTTAATATGGTGGGTAACGTTTATGGACTTGCATATGTTAAACCAGCCTTGCATCCCTGGGATGAAGCCTACTTGATCATGATGAATGACTTTTTTGATGATAAGCTCTAATCTACTGGCTAGGATTTTGTTGAGAATTTTTGCATCTATATTCATGAGTGAAATTGGTCTGAAATTCTCCTTTTTAGTTGAGTCTTTTCCTGGTTTTGGTATCAGGAAGAATATATATATATATATATATTTTTTTTTTTTTTCTGGTAGAGGGTTTAGCTCACTTAACTCCTCACTCATCACCATTGGTCTATACCTACGATGTCCCGGGCCAGTTCCGTGTCTTTCTTTTTTCTTTTACCGCATGTTTAGTTCCTCAGCCCCCCAGAAGCCAGAGTTCTAGTGTAGATATGTGTTTTTGTTTGCATTTTTTCCAAGATGTGTGTTGTTTTTGTGCATTATTTATAGGTAAGTGGCACTTTATGTATCCCATTCTACATTTTTAACTTTTGTGAGTTTCTGTTATTTTTAACAGCTTTTCGGAAGTCTAACTGGCATGTATTATGCTGAAAGATTCAGATGAGTTTTAACACCTGTGAAGCCATCACAACGCTCAGGACAGCGAGCTTCTCCATCTCTCCCGAAAGTTTCTTGGTATCTCATCTCTCATCACTGCTCCCTCACACCTGCCCCAGCCCCTCATGCCGGGGGAAACCACTGAACTGCTTCCAGTCACTGTAGATTAGTTGGCAATTTCTCAAATTTTACATAAATGGAATTACATGGTACCTGCTCTCTTTTTGTTTGAATTCTTTCTAAAACCACACATTTTTTTGAGATTGGTCCATGTTATACCAATAGTTCACTGCTTTTTGTAGTTGAGGAGTATTCATTTCATGGATAAACTAGTTTATCTAGTCACCTACTGATAGGCATTTGGGTTATGTCTGCTGTCTGGCTATTACAAATAAAGCTGCCATGAACCCATGTACACGTTTTTTAACAGAAATGTGCCTTTAGATAAATGAATGGGAATGGAAAATCTGCATTATGTGGTAGATTTATGTTTAACTTTTTAAGAAAGTGCCAGGTTTTCCTTCCAAAGCAGTGTCAGTGTCATTGTGATACTTTCCTACCAGAAGTGTCTGCGTGTTCTAGCTCCTTCCTGTCCTCATCAGCGCTTGGTATGGCCAGGGCTTTTCATTTTAGACACTCTAATGGACACATGGTGGCATTTTATTATGGTTTTAATTTCTATTTTCTGAATGAGTAATGAAGTTGTTGAGGATCTATCTTTTCATGTGTTCATTTGCCATGTTTATTTCTTTTTTGGTGATATGTCTGTTCAAAATCTTCTGCCCATTTCTAGGGGAGAGTGTATTTTTTATTAAGTTTTGAGAGTTATTTTTATAATTGGGACACAAGTGCTTTATCAGGTGTATGCTATAATTTGCAAATCTTTTCTCCTATATCTATGAATTATTTTTCTATTCTCTTAACAGTGTTTTTTTTTTTTTTTTATTTTGTGGTATTCTTTGAGGGTACAAAGAATTAGGTTACACTGACTGCATGTGTTAGATAAAGTCCCCTTTATAATTGTGTCCCACCCCCAAGAGGTGTGCCATACGCTGTGACCCCCATCCCCCTCCTCCCTCCCCTCTCCTTGCTCCCTCATTCCCCTACCCCCCATTGCATTAGCTCATCTTCTGCCTTCATATTAGAATCGAACTAATAGTGTTTTTTGAAGAGCAGAAGTTTGAGTTTTGATGAAGTACAGTTTATCGATTTGTTCTCTTCTATGAACTGTACTTCTGGTGTTGTATCTGACTCCAGATTCTGTTCCATTGATCTATTTGTCTGTGTTGAAACCAATACCCTAGTCTTCTGTCTTGATTACTGTGGCTATACAGTAAGTCTTAAAGTCAAGTTCTTCATCTTGTTCTTTGTTTCAAAGTTGTTTTAGCTATTGTACTTCCTTTGTATTTCCATATAAATTTGAGAATGTTTCAATTTCTACCAAAAATCCTACTGAGAATGATTGAGGTTGCATTAATCTATGCATCAGAATGACACCTTAACAGTAGTGGGTCTTCCAACTCATGCAAATCATTTAAAATAAAATGCTCTCATAACGTTGAAATGTTTCAGATTAATTTGTGTTGCTGTGTGTGTGTGTACTTACGACATTGTTTCTAACTCTTGTATAAGCTCTGTGTGTACCAGTTTCTTATTGTTACTATAACAAATCGTCACAAATTTAATAGCTTAAAAAAAAAAAAAACATTATTATCTTCCAGTTCTGGGGGTCAGAAGTCTGAAATCGGTTTCACTGAGCTAAAGCCAAGGTGTCAGTAAGATCGGTTCCTTCTAGATTTCCAGAGAAGAATCTGTTTCCTTGCCTTCTGGGGTTTCTAGTGGCAGGGGATGTTCCTTCACTGTAGCTCCTTCTCCATCTCCAGAGTCTGTTGCTCCAGGCTCTGCTTCCATCACCACTTTGCCATCTCTCCTGTGAACCTCTTATTAAGACTGGCGTGATTACAGCAGGCCTATCTGGATCATGTAAAATAATCTCCCCATCTCAAGATATTTAACTTTATCACATCTGCAGAGTCTCTTTTGCCATATGATGCAGCACTTGCAGGTTCCTGGGATTAGGAGGGGGGCAGACGGAGGGCGATTTATCGGCCTACCACACGTGCATGCATTCACTGCAAATATATATATATATGTATTTTCTTTTTTCTTTTCTTTTCTTTTTTTTTTTTTTTTGAGACAGAGTGTTACTTTGTCACCCTGGGGTAGACTGGGTAGAGTGGTGAATCATCATAGCTCACAACAACCTCAAACTCTTGGGCTCATTCAATCCTCTTGCCTCATCCTGCTGAGTGGCTGGGACCACAGGCACCCACCATAATGCCCAGCTAAGTTTTTCTATTTTTAGTAAATAGGGGGCTCGCTTTTTCTCAGGATGGTCTCAAACTCCTGAGTTCAAGAAATCCACCTGCCTCGGCCTCCCAGAGTGCTAAGATTACAGGCATGAGCCACTGTGCCTGAACCTAAATATACAGGGTGGCCATAACTATTTTAAATTGCACACAAACTTTATGAACACTGTGTATATTTTTGGTTACAGAGTCTGACTTTATTGCTCAGGCTGGAATGCAGTGCCATTGTCAAAGCTCACTGCAACCTCAGAATCCTGGGCTCAAGTGGTTCTCCTGCCTCAACATCCTGAGTAACTGAGACCACAGGTACTTCCCACCATTGTTGCCCCCCCCCTTTTTTTTTTTTGTAGGGATAGGGTCTCACTCTTGCTCAGGTTGGTCTTGAACTCCTGAGCTCAAGCCACCCAGAGTGCTAGGATTATAGGTATGAGAAACCATCCCTAGCCTTATCCTTTTTAACAGTGGACATAGATGGTCCTATTTTCTGCAAACAGTGCTTGCTTTAATAGAAAATAATTTTCTATAATCCCATGAAACCTTAGTTACCTAAATCTACAACAACATTTGAAATGTACTTAAAGATCACTCCCTTGCTATCATTTCATTATACCTGTGTCAAAGGCAAGAACAGGAAAGTTGTAATTTACAAGGATGTTGTTATTGTATATTATTAAATACATACTCCCTGCTGGGCTTTGTTTAGTCAACACTTTAAAATTGAGTTACAGGAATAAAATTCAGAACAACTTAATCAGAAGTAAAGATAAAACACGTCAAACAATGACATCATAGCCCAAGTCATTGACCCTCTTTCAACATCCTGAGGATTACTAGATCTTTCCCTTTCTCCCCCCAAGTTGTTTATTTAATATATAGTCAGTACATGACTCAGATCTAGCCTATTCTTTGAAGATTGGGTCATTTTTTCCAAATCAATTTCACATCCTGTTTTTTGAAGGGAACAAATAACTTAGAACCTTTTTTAGCTCACAAATCTAGAAAGTGTGTGGTATCATACTTTCTACATTTATGTTTGCCCTAAACTCATTCTAGGTATTTGCTCATCTGAACTCATTTGAAAGGCCTGAGCCTTTGTGGGTGAGGGGGAAAATGTCATTAGGTTTGGTGCTGGGAAAAATAGGGATCTGGAATTATTATTTTTTTTTTTTTTTGAGACAGAGTCTCACTGTCACTGTGGGTAGTGTGCCATAGTGTCATCATTGCTCACAGCAACCTCCGGCTCTTGGATTCAAATGATCCTCTCTCCTCAGCCTCCTGAGTAGCTGGGACTACAGATGCCCACCACAGCACTGGGTCAGTTTTTCTATTTTTAGTAGATAGAGGTCTCGCTCTTGCTCAGGCTGGTCTTGAACTCCTGAACTCAAGTAATCCTTCTGCCTTGCCCTCCCAGAGTGTGAGGATTATAGACATGAGCCACTGTGCTTGACCTAAATCTGAAAAATTTTTTTTATTTTATCTGTCACCTATCAACTTCCCCACTTGGGGCATCCCCCGCCTATGTCAGGGTCCGGAGAAGCACGTCCGGGTAGCTCTTCCTCTTATGCACCGATATGTTGGAAATGGAAAAAATCCAGAGCAATCCAACCCTCTCAAGTTACAGTGAGGAAACAAACACAGCTGGTGAGAGGTGGGTGCTAACACACAGGTGTCCTAACTCTCACCACAGTTCTCCTTCCACAAGCACACAAAATATCCTTCTTTCCACCTTCGTGTTGGAGAAATCCAGTCAGAGTAACCATCCATCACAAGGCTGGTGTGGACAGGAAAAGAAAGGGGCAAATGCATTGTAGATAATAATCAGCGCTGCATAATGTTAAGTATTTTTTTTTCTTAAGACTCATATCAATTCAGAAAAACATAGATAATGACAGCTAACCCCCTCGACCCTTGCTATATGCATTTTATGTGGATTTTGTCGTTTAATCCTCACAGAAGCCTATGATGGGGATGCCATCGTCATTCTTGGACGAGAAACCTCAATTAGCACACCTATGCTGACACACCTGGACAGTGGCAGAGCAAAGACTCAAATCAAGAGCTCCCCCATATGTAAACCTGTGTCTGTGACCCCTACCCTCCTCGTGGGCAATTTTGTTACCTCCATTTCACAGCTACGGCTTTGGGCACAGCCCACTGTGGCAAGTTCTTAGGTACAGGGTACAGCAACCAACTCTGGCAGGAAGAGAAAACTTGGCACAACTCACCAACTCCGCTGCAGTCCTACCCTGCCCCTGGGTTCCCCCGCCTCCCATGCTCAGCTTGGTCCACTGTCAACAGCAGCTCCATCTCCTCTTCACTGGCAGGTCCGTTCCTTCAGTCAAAATCCATCTACGCCCTCCCCCTCTCCCCACACCCAAACATTGTTGTACTTCTTTTGGGGCTCTTCAACCAGTGGCAGGAAGGCCATGAAATGCCCAGGTGGTCTTAGCTTCGACACCGTGGAACCCTAGCGGCCTGCCTGGTAGAGGCTTCTTCCCTTCCTCCTGCGACTTCTGTACAAAACCCAGAGCTGTGGGGTCAAGTGGTGGTGAAGTGTAGCCCTTGCCACAGCCACCCCTGTTCACATGAAAGTACCACACATGGACGGGCTGGTTCTGCAAGGTCTATATTCCCAGAACCACTAGGTTGAGGGGCACAAATTTCCCATTTTGGGGGGTAAGAAGTGGTGGTGTGATGGCAATGTCATTAGTGCAATAACGAGCCAGGTTTTCCCCACGTTTCCTGTTGCCAGGACTGAATCTGCATTTGGTTTCTGCTGCTCTTCTGTAAGGGCAGCTGCTCCTGAGAAGGGGGCTGCCTGGCAAGACCGGTGAATCCCCTGGAATTCAGCCCAGTGTCCGTCTTCTTTCACTCAGAAATAAATGCTTTGGCGAGGAGCAATTTCATGCAAGTGTGACGTACCATTGTGATTAGTAAGACCATGTGAGTCAGGCAGGGCAAAGCTTGGGAGGAAGGAAAGCAAATGTAATCTACATCCATAATAAGTGTTCCTTCCGGTGAGGACGGATCGCTCCCTCTTTGGTTATGGAAAGGATCCAGTGTAATCAACCAGCTTCCAGAAGGCAGGCTGTTCCTCTTGGGAATGGTTCCACGTTGACATTCAGGATTTGTCACTGAAGCAAGCAAGCTGGATATGCAGCCAGGTGAATGCCTGTCCATATTTTGGGGGGGGGGGTTTGTTGTTTGTTCTTTTTAGAGACAAGGTCTCTGTTGCCCAGGCTGGAGTGTAGTGGCAAGATCATAGCTGACTGCAGCCTCAAACTCCTTGGCTCGAGCAATCTTCCCACCTCAGCCTCCCCAGTATCTGGGATTTCAGGCACCTGACACCACTCCCACTAATAGTTTTTTAGTTTTTGTAGAGACAGTGTCTTTCTTTCTTTCTTTCTTTCTTTCTTTCTTTCTTTCTTTCTTTCTTTCTTTCTTTCTTTCTTTCTTTCTTTCTTTCTTTCTTTCTTTCTTTCCTTCTTTCCTTCTTTCCTTCTTTCCTTCTTTCTTTCTTTCTTTCTTTCTTTCTTTATCAAAAGACTTTTATTTCTTTGAGTAAATACCCAGTAGTGGGCTTGCTGGATCAAATGGTGGGTCTACTTTTAGTTCTTTGGCAAATCTGCACACTGTTTTTTGTGGAGGTTGTACTTTTTCAATAAAAGCCATAGTAGTGTCTTTCAATGTTGCCTAGGCTGGCCTCAGAATCCTGGCCTCAAGCAATCCTCCTGCCTCGGCCTCCCAAAGGGCTAAGATTATAGGCATGAGCCATTGCATCTGGCCTTTCCATGTTTCCGAGCCCGTGGGTAGCTTCCCTCCCTTTTTCCATGGCCATTTCGTGAAGCTACTGGGTTGCTGGAGACAGTGGCTGACTGACATCCTAAGTGGATAACCGTGTCGTCCTTGTTAAAGAGAGACCTCCCACCTACCACAGGGACTTCGGTGAGCATTTTCATAGTACTTTTGGTGCCTATTCTCAGAGGTCAATCCTTTCCTAAATCTGGTCACTAACTCATAAATCTTGCTCTGTACTAATTCCTTACCAGATGGCCAAATAATTTACCACTGGCCATACAGCCATCCTCAGCGCCAATCACCTTCTTGGTAAAATAGACAATGAAAGGAAACAATTAAGTTACATTGGGAAGGTTTCCTTTCTTTACCCCCTTCAAGGCCACCCTTGAGTTGGGTGCTGCCCTTCCGCAGTCTATGCCAGCTAGCACCTGCATATTGTGCAAAGTCATGTATGCACTAATCTTTTTTTTTTTTTCTATTTTCAGTCAACTGATCAGGAGATTCCCAGGAGGCCTATGTAGGGGCTGAGGGAGGGGTCGTAACATAGCCAGGAGATGCAGACCGGGAGTGTGAGCCTCTGCCCACACAATTTCCTTCTGCCTTCAGGATCCGTTCAGCCTGAGAGATGGGTGCTTCTGGGAATGCCTGCATCTGCGGCTGCAAGGATGAGATAAAGCCACTTCAGGATGCACAGTTCAGGTTCACCTGGTTTCTATGATTACATTTGCAACATCCATCAGAGCATAGCAGCAATCCTTTCTCAAAAGAAAAGTAATTCTTGCCAAGAGATTGTGGCTTTACTCCTAAAACCTGGAGGCCTCAAAGAGGCTGCATAGAGCCGCCTCATCTGCTACACACACCTCACCATGGGACCCCTGTCACAGGCTAACGCGGAAGAGTTGTTTCTGCCGCAGACGCGCCCACGTGGGGGCGAGTGGGGCTGTCCTTCCAGTCAGCGCCTGGCACAGGGCGAGTAGCCCTGCTGAATAGCGCATGGTGCCTCCACCCTCCAAAGAGATTTGCCAAGCACCGTGATTCTTTCTCAAGAGCTGTGAGGTGCAACAGTTAGTTCTTCCCTTTCAAGAAGGTAGACCTTCAGCACCCCACAGGCCTTCCGGAAACTTGACTGATGTGGCCTTTATTTTCTTGGGACATATGTGATCCCTTGGCTTACAATATCTTACCAAGACATGTGTGGCACCTGCTGTTTTCTGCTGAGTCTCACTAAAATGATGTTCTCCCTGCAGCCAGCCAGTGCGCTATCTCTTGGGAAAGAGAGACGATCATGGCCCTGGAGCATAGCACCCTGGAGCAGAGGGGTGAAGCAGCAATAGTGCTCGGTCAGGAGACCCGCACTACTTCGGTCATTTCTACTTATCAGGATGGAGAAAAACAGCATTTTTGAGGTAGGTACCTACGTAAAATGTAGCAGAGGCCGACTCGTACTTCTTTTGGTTTATTTCAGTAGAGAGAGGCCATAGCGGTGTCAGTGAGAGCAGCCACTTTGTCAACCTTGTGAAGACCTACTGTCCTTACACCTCCAAAAGCCGCACCACCTGAGCTCTGGTGTCTATAACCACTGGTGGAACCTGTTCCTTCACCAATGAGCATTCTAGAAGCTGCAAATGCTGGCTCTGGCTGACTGGCATGTGGTACAGCCGGTGGGTTGTTCAAGTCTCCAGTAAAAGAACTTGCCTCTGCAGCTCCCCAGGTCCCCAGGTCCCCAGGCACGGAACCCATCCTGACAGGAACCCTTCCTGTCTGCTAGGAGCAGCGTGCCTCAGGGATATGCGTTTCCATCCCCATCTTGGTAACCTTCACTCCACCTCTAAGGGTAAGATGGGTGAAGATGCTACTGACTGCTGGGATGACTCACAGTGCAGCAGCTAAGGAAAGGGTTCCGGCTTCCACTGAGTCTCCGGGGAGATGACTTTGGTCAAAACTCTATTTCTTCCTTTACTCCACCCAACCCCCCTCTCTGATTAGAGGACTGGGGTGGTGTTCCAAGCGCTGTGCAAAACACTACTGACCTTCACTTTACCTGTGTATTTCTCATCACTTTGGCGAGAGCAGTGTTTTCTTGGGGCCCTCTTTGGAGACAAGGCAAGGTCTGAGGGAACATGTTTCACTAATTCATTCATGATAAAGCCACACCCAACATTCTTCTCTCTTCAGCACCCAGGTCTTTGGACTCCTTCAGCTAATGTCTGGCAGCTCAGTCTCATTCAGTGGAGGATGATCACTGAGTACAGATTCCAGTCAATGACACAAACAGCTGAAACTGCTACAAGCTGCCTGAGCTCACTCAGGCATCAAGACTCTGGAAAACAAACCCAGGTCAACTAAATTCTGTGTGTTTTACATGTGTACACGTCCCCCACCCCCACCCCTCTCACTCTTCAGAATGCAGCCCCACATGTATTTGCCACGTTTGTGCTGAAATAAACTATGTATTTGGCATGAAAATCCTTTGGGCTCAGATTTGGTATCATACTTGACCTTCTAGAACATTCTAGGACTGTAGTTACAGAGCAAATGAGATGTCTAGGAGAGTTGTGGGTGTGAATTATGGAGACAATTTTTATTCAGATGAAGTGGTTGGGGAAGTTTTTTCGCAGTGAGCATTGGCCTTGTCGAAGAGGGGAGGATGGACTGCTCTGGCCAACCTAGAAGACTCAGGAGCCAGGTGTCACAGCACTCAGGTGCTAACCCCAAATTTCCATTCCAACTCACAGGCTTTTCCTTTTCCTCATGAATGCCCTACATTTTGCATGAAATATCTAGTAAGGCTGTGAATTCATTGGTCTACAGGATCCAACTTGGAATTTAGCATTTGTCTTCCTTAGGCTGCAAGAAATAAGAGTTTAGGCTGGTGTAGTGAATCACACCCATAATCCTAGCACTTTGGGAGGCTGAGGCAGGACGATGGCCTGAGGCTAGGGGTTCAAGAGCAGCCTGAGTAAGAGTGAAAAGAGTGAAAATTACAGGTGCACACCTATAATTCCCAGATACTCTGGAGGCAAAGCCAAGAGCATTGCTTGAGCCCAGGGGTTCGAGGTTACCATTAGCTATGATGATGTCACTGTACTCTAGCTGGGGTGATAGAACAAGATGTTGTCTCCAAAATTAAAAAAAAAAAAGAAAAGAAAAAATAAGAGTTTACATTAACAGTTCCAATTTTAACCACTCTGAGGTGATCCCCGAATTGAAAGCTACTTGAACTTCCTTTAAGTTGTTCACCTCTACGAGCCACCACCCTGCCTGAGACTGTGAATTCCTCATGGGTGGCAGGGGCCCTATATCTCCAGAAGCCTGCTGTAACGAGCCAGCACTTTATGTGGAGGACGACGGGCCAAGATGAGCCGTTTTGCCACCTGTCGCCTGACGGAGTCACATCCTTACCTGAATTTTTTCCCCTGCCATCTGCCTCAACTAGGCCTGATAACCAATCCCAGATTTCCCTCATCCCTGTAAGGTCTGTTTCCCATAAGTGCCTCTGGTTCCAATTTCTGCAAGCATTCTGAATTATAAGCAGCAGGAACTTACTGTGGTTGATTTAAGCAGAAAAGAAACTAACTGAAAAAGAAATCCTGAATCTCAGAGGATTTCTAGAAGGGTGAGAGAACAAGGGCTATCTCCCCCAAATTACATCCCAGGATTTATTCAGGGAACGTCCCCAAGGCTATCACTTCCTGTGCCTGACCCTGTTGGCCCCAAGAACCAGCACTGTGGGACCTCTTCTCCTGGCCCTTGGCTTGCTGAAACCATTACTATACCAGGAAGAACTTGTGGCTCCCACCGCCTTGTGCCACAGTCTTCTGTTTCCAAGAGTAGGGCTTGGGCCTCTCACTGAGTCGTGCCCTGGCTCTGGGCAGCAGGAAGGCCAGGAAAATGACCTGGCATTTTCTTATAATGAAAACTGGGTTCTGCTTCTCCAAAGGCTTATAAGGTGGAGGATTCCCTAAAAATAGGAAGGGCACAATCTCAAAGTTTGATTAATAGCGACAGCACCAAGGTCACCCCATACATCAACAATTTAAGAAATTCCCACTGAGTACCTGTTGTGTGCCCTGGGGATAAGCAAATTAGTAACATACAGTCCCCCAAATTCGAGTGTCTCAAGTGAGAAACTCACCCAAATATATATGAACTAATGTAATTTATGCTATAGTAGCAGTGCTTATAAAGGCGAGAAGACCACAGAGGCGGAGATGGTTAATTTGACTAGAATAAGTGTGGTAGACGATGGAAAAAACAAGTAAGTGCTTGTTAAAAGTGATGGTGGCCTCTCTGCCACTTTATCTACTTGTCCTGGCCATGGAGGCCCATTTGCTATCTATGGAGAATGTACCTTGCTTGTAAACTTCCTTACTCTGTAAACCTGTCTCTCTCTGGTTCAACAAACTGTTCCATACTTGAATTAAAAAAAAAGGAAGGAAGGAAGAACAGTGAGGATGTTTGGGGATGGCACAGAGAGAAAATGCCAGGGTGGAAATTTATAGGACTCAACAGCATAACCAGGGAACGTCAAGTAGTCCGAAGTTAGTAGGACAAATCTAGCTGGAAATGGATTCCAAGGTCTTAAAAACTAGGCTAGATATTTGTCCTCCAAGGGGAACCAACAAAGATATTTAAGAAAGAAAGAAAGAAAGAAATTATGAAAGTTCTGTTTCAGAAGAGAACTTTGGAAGGCAGTTTTATGTGGCAAAAGTCTGTAACTAGGAGACACACACTCACTAAGTAAGTTATTGCCAGTTGTGAGAGGTTTGGGGATCAGAAAGACAAAGTTGTGCCAAGAACGGAGGAGATTGACCTGAGCAGCCTTTGGAGGCACAATTGATTAATACTGATGAGAATGTGGATGTGAGGAGGAGTGGAAAGGGAAGGGTTAGAGCTAATCCTAAGGCTTCTGGTTTGAATAGCTGAGCTGGAAAGCCTTAGAATTGATAAATATATTTCATATAGTGCTTTTTTCTTAATGCCCCATAGCTATTATCAAATCAATATTATAGAACAACAAAATACTAATTGCTGTAGGCAATTATAGTACCCAAAGGTGATAAAATTTAGTGAGAGAAAGTTTAAAGAGGAAAAGAATATTTACATAACCTCAAAGAATCTCATTTGGTTCCCCCATTTATTTATTACAAAAGGAAAAGGAGGAACATTACTATCGAGAACCCTGGCTGACTCCATCTAACCAAGGGATCAAGGTTAACATCACCAGGCATAAAACACTGACATTTTGTACCTCAAAATAGGACGCAGTGAGAAGGCCCCTCCCTGGTCTCCCAGTAACACATAATCTCACTCTACTAGTAGGAAAACATCAGGCAGATTGAAGGACGTCCGACATGGCTGAGGTCATGAAGCATGAGGAACTGTCACCAGTTGACAGAAACTAAGGAGACCTGACACCTAAATAAATGCAAGGCAGGATCCTGAATAATGAAAAAAAGAAACCAGTGAAATCCAAAGAAAAGTCTGCATGCAGTTTGAGTAACAGAATTACACTAATGTTCATTTCTTAGCTTTATAATTATACCATGGTTATGTAGGGGGTTAACACAGGGGAAGCCCTATGGAGTACACAGAAATGTATTATTTTGGCAACTCAATCTGTACATCTAAAGTTATTTCAGAATAAAAAGTCAAAACCAAAAGTCAAACAAAAAATACTGTTTCCTCTTGCACGTTGGATGGAGGGAAAATGCTATGGTCCCTCCTCTCCAGCTGCTGCTCCCCTGAGCTGTTGGTTATATCAGGGATACTGGCTGTGTCCCTGGCCTATTGCTGTGTGCGGCTGGTTGAGGGAGGGAGAAAGCTGGTCAGGGGAGAAGGGAGAGAGGAGGGGCAGCAGGGGCTATGGAAGGTATTTGTAAGTCAGCATTTGGGATGTCTTAAATTCTGCCCCCAAAATGACTATTTGCTTATGGAACTAGCTTTGGTGATCATAATTTATCAATCTGGATTAGCATGAAGATATTCCCTGGGAAAGAAGCCAGTCTTGGGCACCTTCACTAGTCTCTTATTTAGAAATGGTTTTCCTTCTAATTATGATGCTGTCCAAGAGAAATTTCCTTGATGGTGGAAATGTTTTGTATCTGTGCTGTCCTATATAGTTGCCACCAGCCACAGGTGGCCATAGAGTACTTGAAATGCAGCCAGTGTAACACTGGAACATGGCTAAATGTACATAAATCGCCATGTGGGACTAACGGCCACCTGTTGGGCAGTGTAGCTCCACGAGCCAGCTTCTACCTTATTCCTGTCGATCAAGTTATGGCTCAGTTTTTAAAAAGAGCATGGATGTAATCAACTACCCCATCCCCAAAGACATGTTGAAATAAGAAATAGCCAAATGAATAGTTTCCCAATCATACCTAGAATTGTGGAATTTTATAGCTGAAAGAGACCTTAGAGCTCATCTGTTTCAATTTATTCATTTCATGGGTGAGAAAGTTGGAGAGTACAGGAACATGTGATTAGGGTCAAGGGTAAGGTCAGCGCAGAAGCAGAACTAGACCCAGGTCTCCCCAGCCTCATTCCAGGGTTGTGCACTGTGGCCTCGCCTACCCAGAGCAAAAGTCACATAGGCAGGCCCACTCACGCTAATCCTGAACCCGCTTCCTCCTCCCTGTGCACACTGTACAGTCTCATCAGAATATCCCAAGTGTGATGTTTCCAGAACAATTCTTTTTTAATGCAAAGTGGCAAAGCTGCTGTCTTTCAGCCACATAAACTGTGTTCTGGCCCCAAGAGAGGAGAAAAAGTGAAATAATAAATTCTCTAGAGGATACAGAATCAAGGACACCAGAGAGCTTTCTCATAAATTGCCTCTCCATTACGAGTATATTCACAACGGAGAACTCTAAATAAGATGAGGGAGAGGCTAATTCATTTTATAAACATCACTTTAAATCTCTTCGTGTACCTGAGCCATGAAATTAATTATGACTGTGATGAAATGGAAAAAAAAAGAGGTGTTTAAAACTGTAATGAATATTACCAGAGCCTACTTTCATAACTGGTTTACTTGCCAAAAGATGAGTAGTTGATTTCATGAATCTAAATCTCCATATGCAAAACCAGATGATGGCAAATCACAATTAATCAGGTACTCAGCAGGAACTATATGTGATATGCTTATCAAAGGATGTCTTTTTATTCTTCTAAAACAGAAGTACCCTATTGGAGCCAATATTGGGAAAATCCACCCTCAAATAAAAATATGAAATTGAGAATGAGACCCTGTCTCTAAAAATAGCCGGGCTTTGTGGCGGGCGCCTGTAGTCCCAGCTACTTGGGAGGCTGATGCAAGAGAATCACTTGAGCCCAAGAGTTGCAGGTTGCTGTGAGCTGTGACACCACAGCACTCTACCAGGGACGACAGAGTGAGACTCTGTTAGAAAATGAAAAATGAACTTGCAAAGATGAGTCACCACTTCTCAACAAGTTTGTGTGTCACGGAGCCTCTTCTGGAGATAGTCCAGATGTTTTTCCTTCTGAATTTGGAGCTGTTGAAAAGGCCTATTTCTGACAATCTCCCTTTTGGAATGTAAAGACCAAAGCTTCCACCTAACTGTCAAGGGAGGACGTTCCAAGAAGTCTCACATTTCCTGCTACTTGATTTGAATAAGAGCCCACTTTGATGATGATTAAAATTCACTTATTGACATTGAACACGGCTTTCTTCTTTTCTCAAGGTCTTTTCTAAGTGGGCCCCTTGAAGCCTGTGGTAACGGACAAATCTAGTCCATGAATTAATTTCTGCTGACTGTAAACACACACACAATCAAAGTGACGTCCTAAGCATTCCATACAACCTCGGGGAGCCCAGGGGAGAGTGGTGCTAATCAATAATCTATACACACGCAAGTTATCACAGGCACTGCATAAATAATTAATGATGAATATCACAGCAGCCACTGAGGTTACTGAACACCTTCCATGTGCCAGGCACTCTTCATCCTCTACAATCCCCATGACCCATCTCTGACAGAGGTAGAATCACCATCACCTTTGTTGGCACATGGGGAAATTGAGGAAAGAGAAGTGAAAAAACTTGCTTCAGGGCATACACCTACCAGATGACAGAGTCAGGATTTGGTCTACGTTTGTCTGACTCCAACCCTGAACTCTTGAGTAATTATTAGTCTGCTATCTTTTGAAGCAAGGAGGAGCAGAGATGTAGAACCCAGAACAGACAATAGGTCTCATGGCCTCTTGCAGAGTATTCTGGCATGTCAAGAATGTTCCTTGGGTCTGCTTGTTGCCCCAGCTCCTTAATTCTCCCAGGTGGCAGGTGTGGCTCAGTCATTTGCCTGCGATGACTTCCACTCCTTTCTCCCAGCAGCTCTGCCACACTCTAGGACTTCCTGCGTCCTCTCAAATCAGAGCCAGTCTCGCCTAGTCTGGGCTCAGTGTAAAGTGGGTGCTAACTGAATCAGGCAATTTCTTCCTCTAAGGTGAATCTTCAGCCCCCGAGGACACATTCCTGTACCCCATGTGTGTCCTGACAGTGGGAATGTTAGCGACACGGTTTCCCCTGGTCAGGGCTCTCACTATGGTGCTCCCTTAATAAGCTCTGTGTGAGCAGGAAGGACATGGCGCCTGTGCCGGCTTTGCCACTGACCATTGGGTTTTCTTAGGAAAGTCAAACCTTTGCATTGTAAACTCCTACACTGTGAAGTATCCAAAGACTGTTGGATGACCACTGAAAGTTGTCATACAAAGTTTACTTTCTGAAAATGCTTCCTTTTCTAACGTATCAGGAGAAAGACAATCCAAAAGTCAGGGTGCCTTCCATATAGATTCACCTGGCAGGGATACTGGGGTGCTACTCACTAAGTTGTACCCCGGAAGGCTGAGGTGACAGTCAGAAGAACTCTGTTGTCTTCTCAGTGGTCTTAGTTTCCAAGTGGTGTGAGTGAGTGACTGTGGGAGCTCAACGAGCCCTCACGTGGAAACCAGCAACCTCGGTAGGTCTCTGCAGAAGCACAGTGATCTGCCTGGCAGGGAGAAGAATCTGGATGTATTGGACTTTGGAGAAACCCCCTCTCCAATGGGGCAGCCTCCTGAGGGCTTTCTAAGGGTAACTTTGAATATGTGTGACTTTGCCCTGAGAGTCTGAGATGGGCTTTGCTCAAGGAGAATGAGGTGTATCACGCCAGCATAATGATCACTACCACTCACTAAATAGCAGTTGGACTCCAAGCTCCTTTCGTTCAGCATGCATTGGTTTAGATTTTCATATATATTATATATGCTAGAAGCTTCCAGGCTGTCTTCCCAGTTACACGGTTGTCCTTAAAAGGAAGTGCCCAGCGATGCCCCCTCTGCCAGTGCCCATTTATGGGGCCTCCTGTATCAGGGAGGCCCCTGCATCAGCCTTGCTTTTGTGACTCAGGCTTTCTCTCTCTGCCTCATAGCTCTGCTTGTCTCGGGATGGACTTGTAGGCCCACTGTCCCCAGATGGCAGCTCCTGGCAATTTCAGCTTCCCGACTCCAGCAAAATGGACTCACACAGAAAGTACGACCTTTGGCTGCTTTGTCAGTATATGACCATCAGACTTTGCAGCCTAATGAATATATTTTGTATTTTTCCTAAAGCACTGGCCCCCATTATTTCTGTCTATGGTAAATCACCCTATAAAACTTGCTAAAAGAAAAATGTTTGTAGGGCAGAGGCAAGGTGACTTTTTAACTGGTGGGCGTACGGCAGGATGGAAACTCTAGAAACCAACAGTCTCAGTGAGTAAAGGAAAATGGGTTTGATAAGTAAAGGTGAAAGGGGTTAAAAAAGGCTAAAAGGTGACCATGAGATATATTTAGGAAAAGAAAGGTTAAAAAAGACATTGCTCAGCTATTCCCTGCAAGCAGGGATACACAGTGTGGCAGACGTGTTTCAGTGGTGGCAAGAACAACCTCATGGAACCACAGATGGGAGGACTGAGAAGCTTGTAAGAGCGTGTTCTTATCAGGCTGTGGTGTGGCTGTCCGACTACTTCAATGTAGTCAGAGGGACTAAACTCAGGAGCTTTGTCAT
This sequence comes from Nycticebus coucang, assembly GCF_027406575.1. Taxonomy (NCBI): domain Eukaryota; kingdom Metazoa; phylum Chordata; class Mammalia; order Primates; family Lorisidae; genus Nycticebus; species Nycticebus coucang. The sequence continues at coordinate 11,656,251 of NC_069792.1, forward strand.
TTGAGTTCTAAAATACAATAGAAGTGAGAAGCCGGGCGGCGCCTGTGACTCAGTGAGTAGGGCGCCGGCCCCATATGCTGAGGGTGGCAGGTTCAAACCCAGCCCCGGCCAAACTGCAACAAAAAAATAGCCGGGTGCTGTGGCGGGCGCCTGTAGTCCCAGCTGCTCGGGAGGCTGAGGCAAGAGAATCGCGTAAGCCCAGGAGCTGGAGGTTGCTGTGAGCTGTGTGATGCCATGGCACTCTACCGAGGGCCATAGAGACTCTGTCTCTACAAAAAAAAAAAAAAAAAAAAAAGAAGTGAGAAGCCCAACACATCTTTAATTCCATTTTGATAAAGGAGACTTGGTTTTATTTGCCATTCTGTTTTCCTTCCCTTGATTATGACTGGGCAGAACTAAGGTGCGGGTATAGCACAAACTAGAAGATGGCCTTCAGCTGGGTGTGGCGACTCAGGCCTGCAATCCCAGCACTTTGGGAGACGGAGGTGGGAGGATCACTTCGGGCTAGGAGTTTAAAACCAGCCTGAGCATGAGTAAGAGTCCATTTCTATTAAAAAAAAAAACCAAAAAATAGAAAAATGAGCTGGGTGTGGTGGTGGGTGCCCATAGTTCTGTTTGCTCTGGAGGCTGAGGCCGCAGGATCACTAGAGGCCAGGTGTTTGAGGTTGCTGTGAGCTATGTTGATACTACTGCACCTACCTGGGCAACAGAGTAAGAACTTGTCCCAAAAACAAACAGACAGACAGGAGGCCTCAGTCCCAGGCAGGACTTACAAGAGCCTGAGAGTGAGGCCTCCTTAAATGTTGCACCCTGGGCTCTTGGTCCTCTTTAATAGCAGCAAAGTGGCCTCCTTTCCTAAAAGCAAAACGTTTTGGTGGTTTAGATGAGATCAATCATCTTGTCCCTCACATTTTAAACTGGGTTAATGAACTCAAACTAAAAATAAAGAATTCCATTTGTCTGTGTGTGAGAGACAGATTTTTCTAAACATTAGGAGAGGAGAAAAATACAGATTTTTCTAAATATTAAAAAAATAAAATCTTGAGTTTACAACATTAGTTCACCTAAGAAAATATCCTAGCATTTTGGGAGGCTAAGTTGGGAAGATCACTTTAGCTCAGGAGTTCGAGACCAGCCTCAACAAGAGTGAGACCCTGTCTCTACTAAAAATAGAAAAAATAGCTGGGTATGATGATGGACACCTGCAGTCCCAACTACTTGGGAGGCTGCTTGAGGCTCGGTGCCCGTAGCTCAATGAGTAAGGATGCCAGCCACATATACTGAGGCTGGCAGGTTTGAGCCCAGCCCAGGCCTACTAAATAACAATGACAACCCCAAGCAAAAAATAGCCGGGCATTGTGGCAGGTGCCTGTAGTCCCAGCTGCTTGGGGGGCTGAGTGAAGAGAATCGCTTAAGCCCAAGAGCTTGAGGTTTCTGTGAACTGTGACATCACAGCACTCTACAGAGGGCCACATAGTGAGAAAAAAAAAGAGTACTGCTTGAGCAGAGAGTTTGAGGTCTCTGTGAGGGAGGCTGAGGTCATGGCCCTCAAGCCTGGGCAACAGAGTGAGACTCTATTAAAAAAAAAAAAAAATCCAACAAAACAGCTCTGATTTCCATGCTGACAATCTGTCTCCCACAGTCCATGCACTCTAGACATCTTATGTTCATCTGTCTTATTAATAACTAGCTATAGCCTTTCCAATTTTCTCCTCTGATAGGCTTGCAGAGTTTTGTTACTTATCACATTATGAGCTCAATTTCTAAATTTTTATGTTACTCCTCTAACGCCCTCAGGTACATCGAAGGCTCACCTGAGTAACTCTGACGCCGAGGAGGAAGGCTTTGCGGCACGCCCCAGCCTAGACAAGGCCAGGGTGTCCTCTGAAACCTGGGTTAACTGTCTCTGGGCTAATTGACATAGCTGCATCATGAGTGGTTTTTTTTTTTTATTGTTGGGGATTCATGGAGGGTACAAGAAACCAGGTTACACTGATTGCATTTGTTAGGTAAAGTCCCTCTTACAATTGTATCTTGCCCCAAAAGGTGTGGCACACACCAAGGCCCCACCCCCTCCCTCCTTCCCTCTCTCTGCTCTTCCTTTTCCCCACCCCTCCCTCTTTTTTTCTCTCTCTTCTCTCCCCCTCCCACACCCCCACCTGTGTCATTAATTGTCCTCATATCAAAGTTGAGTACATAGGATTTATGCTTCTCCATTCTTGTGATGCTTCTAAGAATAATGTCTTCCACTTCCATCCAGGTTAATACGAAGGATGTAAAGTCTCCATTTTTTTTAATGGCTGAATAGTATCCCATGGTGTACATATACCAAAGCTTGTTAACCCATTCCTGGGTTGGGGGGCATTTAGGCTGTTTCCACATTTTCGCAATTGTAAATTGAGCTGCAATAAACAGTCTAGTGCAAGCGTCCTTATGATAAAAGGATTTTCTTCCTTCTGGGTAGATGCCCAGTAAAGGGATTGCAGGATCAAATGGGAGGTCTAGTTTGAGTCCTTTGAGGTTTCTCCATACTTCCTTTCAAAAAGGTTGTACTAGTTTGCAGTCCCACAAGCAGTGTAAAAGTGTTCCCTTCTCTCCACATCCATGCCAGCATCTGCAGTTTTGAGATTTTGTGATGTGGGCCATTCTCGCTGGGATTAGATGGTATCTCAGAGTGGTTTTGATTTTCATTTCTCTAATAGATAGGGATGATGAACATTTTTTCATGTTTGTTAGCCATTCACCTGTCTTCTTTAGAGAAGGTTCTATTCATGTCTCTTGCCCATTGTAATATGGGATTGTTGGCTTTTTTCATGTGGATTAATTTGAGTTCTCTATAGATCCTAGTTATCAAGCTTTTATCTGATTCAAAATATGCAAATATCCTTTCCCATGGTGTAGGTTGTCTATTTGCTTTGGTTGTTGTCTCCTTAGCTGTACAGAAGCTTTTCAGTTTAATGAAGTCCCATTTATTTTTGTTGTTGTTGCGATTGCCATGGCAGTCTTCTTCATGAAGTCTTTCTCCAGGCCAATATCTTCCAGTGTTTTTCCTATGCTTTTTTTGAGGATTTTTATTGTTTCATACCTTAAATTTAAGTCCTTTATCTATCTTGAATCAATTTTTCTGAGTGGAGAAAGGTGTGGGTCCAGTTTCAGTCATTTACATGTGGATATCCAGTTCTCCCAGCACCATTTATTGAATAGGGAGTCTTTCCCCCAAGGTATGTTCTTGTTTGGTTTATCGAAGATTAGGTGGTTGAAAGATGTTAGTTTCATTTCTTGGTTTTCAATTCGATTCCAAGTGTCTATGTCTCTATTTTTGTGCCAGTACCATGCTGTCTTGACCACTATGGCTTTGTAGCACAGCCTAAAGTCTGGTATGTTGATGCCCCTGGCTTTGTTTTTATTACAAAGAAGTGCCTTAGCGATATGGGTTTTTTTTCTGGTAACATACAAAATGCAGAATCCTTTTTTCCAAATCTTGAAAGTATGATGTTGGTATTTTAATAGGGATGGCATTGAATCGGTGGATTGCTTTGGGAAGTATGGACATTTTAACAATGTTGATTCTTCCCAGCCATGAGCATGGTATGTTTTTCCATTTGTTAATATCCTCTGCTTTTTCCTTTCTGAGGATTTCATAATTTTCTTTATAGAGGTCCTTCAGCTTTTTTGTTAGGTATATTCCTAGGTATTTCATTTTCTTTGAAGCTATGGTGAAGGGAGTTGTGTCCTTAATTAGCCTCATGAGTGGCTTTTTTTTACATCAATGAAAACAAAGTCCCACAAACAACTATCTCCCCCCAAAAGCAGTGGGGGTGGTTATCACTCATTCCCTCACTCTCTGGGGTGCACCATAGTCATTCATTCATTCTTCTCACCCTACAAGGCCTTATTTCCCACCTTGAGCATCCCTGCTAATGATAAGCATGACACTGCCTTTTTCTTAAGAAGTATTCTAGGCTTCTTGCCCTTTTAGAAGAGGTTATGTCTCTTCCTCGAAATTTTTTTCCTAGACAGAAAGCCCTTTAGAAACCTTGACGTAGGGGGTGTCTATTTTTAAGACTGCCTTGAAAAACAATTGCTTTCTGATTAATAGTTACAACTCATATAAAAAAAAAAAAACAGGGCCAGAGTGGTGGCTCACGCCTGTAATCCCAACATTCTGGGAGGCTAAGGCAGGTGGATTGTCTGTGCTCACTAGCTGGTGGGCACATAAGGCCGGTGGATTGTGGTGGACTCCTATAGTCCCAGCTACTTAGGAGGCTGAGGCAAGAGGGTCGCTTCAGCCCAAGAGTTTGAAGTTGCCCTGAGCTATGATGCTACCACACTAAACCCCAGAGCTACTGTGTGAGATTCTGTCCCCCAAATAAATAAATTAAAATAAATCAGATGCTGGCTTTGCAACTTGGGTAGGAGTGTTACACACTTTCCTTCTCCTGGGCTTGCAATGCCCTGAGGCTTCATTGGATTTCTCTGTGTGAGTTAGAAAAGAAGCCCCTGTCATGGCAGCCTCTGGCTGGTCCAGCTGGTGGTTGCCACAGAGTGAGGGGGCCACCCCCACAGTGAGTCCCTGGTGTGCTTTTGGGCTTCCTAAGGAAAGAAATGACATTGGGGCACCTGGAGGCATCTGGCTCAGGACTGCCTCTTCATTAACCAAAACCACAAGAAACTGACATGTGAAACCTAAGTCCAGTTTATTCATATTTAGTGCAAAATATGTAAGTCACTGGTTAAGAAGATATATAATGCCGGTGGCTGCTGATACCTGTCGGTGAGGGCCTTCTGCTTCCATCTGTATTGTGGGGTGGAACCTCCCAGAGCGTAATAATTTTGTCCCTGGGTCAGGCCTTCATCTCCTCCCCCTGTTCCCACCAGTCCTGGAGAGATAGTGACAATTTCCGGATCTAACCCTCTTTCTAAAAGTCCCAAGCTGATCGTTTCAATTCTGAAAGGGTCTTTCCTGAGATGGGTTCTTTTTATTTACTCACTACGATGGGCCCAGGGGCCCATTTGATGACGCGATAGTGACTTCCTGAGAAGGCTCTTCACCCTGCTGCTGGGGCTCTTAAATTTCTCCAAGTTACACATTCCTGGGCTGCAGCATTTCTGCAGACAGTAGGCTGCCTCCAGCACACTCAGAACTTCAGCCTGTGCCACAGGCCTTTCCTGAAGGTCCCAATAGGCCCTGCTGGTGCTTCCATGTATAGACAATTTTGACAACAATCAAGGAAATGATGGCTATATCTATGAAACCAAGGCGAACTGAAGGCCTGCTCTGCCTGCCTTTGCTGAACTTCAACCTCACTTAAGTTTAACAGCAAATAAACATAGTTTAGGAGGTCTCCAGATCCGAAATTTCCACCCCCGAAGACTTGCTGGGGTGCTCACTACACACGCTGGAACGCACTGTGAGTGAACAGTGAAAACAGAATTGCGTACCCCCCAAAAATACTGAAAATATTTATGATCACTCTGGCTTATATCTTCCCACTAGTTGTTATGTTACCAAATTCTCTTAAAAATCTGTTTGGTCTGAATATTTATGTTTAAAAACACACCTGCTGGAAAGGTGGATGACTCTCAGTTATGCTTTAAGTAACACACGCTGAAAATGCGTATCAATGCCAGGGTGGGTAGGTTCTGCCTGTTCACATTCTCACAACAGGCAGAGATGACTGATAACAAGACTGATCCAAGGTTGTCAGAGTGCAGCCCCCACCTTCCATTCCCCTCCCCCTGCAGGTAGACGTTGGCTTCTTTCAGTGACGTGAAGTCTGAAAGTAAAAATAAAATAAAATAAAATAAAAGTAACATGGGTTACTCAGAATGCTGTCCTGGCTGGAAAACCACCAGGAAATGACAATTTTCAGCCTTTTGTGGTACATGAGGTATAAACCATACACAGCGTCACGTGAAAGCAGGGAAAATCATATAGTTCAGAAAAATCCTCCCTCCCCAGCTTGTTGATTTTTGTTCTATGTAAATCAAATTCCTGTATTTTGCTGCAGGGCAGCTATGGTTCACATGGGAAGGAAATGGGAAACTTCAGTTCTCTGGAGGGAAATGTCTTCTGCTGCATGGAGGCCCTGCTGAAACCCTGTTGTATTTCCGCTATGGGACACACAGGGTTATCTAAGCTGTGAGAGCAATGTAAAGGTAAGACCCATGATATTTCCCTTGTCACAAAAAAGCTCTGTACTTCCTGTTTGGGGAAACCAGGAACTCTTGATTTTGAACCAACTCCAGTAGTTGAAGCATGAAAACTGCCCCTCCTCTTTTATTTAAATTACACCCTTCAGGCTGGGGCAGGGCTTGGCCGCTCACCTGTAATCCCAACACTCTGGGAGGCCAAGGCGAGTGGATTGCCTGAGCTCACAGGTTCAAGACCTACCTGAGCAAGAGTAGGCATTGTGGCAGGCGCCTGTAGTCCTAGCTATTTGGGAGGCCGAGGCAGAGAAAGTAGCAGACAGGTCCCTTGGTTTGTGACTCCTCCTCTTGGGCAATGAAACCATGTTCTGCTTGTTTCTTTGGTGACAGCAGAAATGAGTGGACGGAATGCCCACCTGCCTGTGCCATTTGGAGAGAACAGTTCCAGCACTCAAATACTCTGAAACCACAAAAAATGTTATGCGAAGCCACAAAATACTTTCAAGTTAACCCATGCAGCTGGAATAAATGTGCAAATCGATGTGTCAATCTCTGACGTATTTGGAGACATTAGTCTCATGTAAATTTAAATTCTTTTTTTTTTTTTTTTTAATTTTTTTATTAAATCATAACTGTATACAATGATATGATTATGGGGCATCATACACTCACTTCATAAACCATTTGACACTTTTTTATCACAGTGGTTAACATAGCCTTTCCGGCGTTATCTCAGTTACTGTGCCAAAACATTTATAAATTTAAATTCTTTACAAGTTAAATAAGTTCATTTTCTACAGAATCCAATTTATTGGACATTTCTTTACAATCACGTGTGTCTGCAGTCCGCATTAGTCAGGGCCCACTCCAGGTCTAGGTGTGTACTTTTCAACAAGTCATTTAACATTGTTGTGCCTCTGTTTCCTCGCTTATAATGTGAGAATAATAATACAATCTAGCTCTGAAGAGGTTTCTCTGTTTATTAATTTAACAAATATTGTTGCAATGCCCAGAAATGTTATTCAGTGAAGATATAGCAGAGACCGATGTGAAAGCTCTGACCTCCTGATGCTGGCTCTTGTGGTTCAAGGAGGGAAATGAACAAATATGCAAACAAAAATACAAGGAATTTCACAAGGTGTTAAACTATAAAGGATTCTGGTGAACTAATGGGTTTGAAGGAGACATTTCACAGTCCCTTCCTAACGCCTCCTAATGCCGCAACCCTTTAATACAGTTCTGCATGTTGTGGTGACCCCGAACTATAAAATTATTTTTCTTATTACTTAATAACTGTAATTTTGCTACTGTTATGAATCGTAATGTAAATATCTGATATGGGGGATGTATTTTCATTGTTACAAAGGGGTCACGACTCACAGGTTGAGAACCGCTGCCTTAAACCAAACATAATCCCCATAAACCTCCTCCCAAAGAGGGAGGAGTCATGCACTGACCCCACTCATGTTTTCTTTTGTATATTTGTTTATGCGGGACAACAGAATGTACAAACACAAAACATCAGAGGGGTCAGTCCCTGACCTACCCTTTGGGACTTGACTTTTATTGAATAATAATAATAATGATGATAATAGCCAGGCAAGGGCTAGCTATGGCAAGCAGAGGAAGAATCAGGTGCAAAGGCCCTGAGGTGTGAAGGTGTTTAAAAGGTGGCAGAAGCCCAAGCAGGTGCCACAGGCCAGTGGAGTGAGCAGGCCACAGGCAGGTGTAGGAAATGCTGTTGTGTAGGCTACAGGAAGCAGGTAGAGTTTTCCTGAGTACAGTGGGAAGTCCTCAGAAGCTTTTAACCCTGGGCAGGACTTGACCTCATTTACATTTTATTTCATGTATTTATTTATTTTTTATTATTAAATCATAGCTGTGTACATTAATGCGATCATGGGGTACCATACACTGGTTTTATAGATCGTTTGACACATTTTCATCACACTGGTTAGCATAGCCTTCCTGGCATTTTCTTAGTTATTGTGTTAGCTCTCTGACCAGAAAGAAGAGTTGCCAGGCCTGGCACGGTGGCTTACCCCTGTAATCCTAGCACTCTGGGAGGCTGAGGTGGCTGGATTGCTTGAGCTCAGGAGTTCTAGACTAGCCTGAGCAAAAGCAAGACCCCCATCTCTACTGAAAATTGGAAAGTTAGCCAGGCATTGTGGTGGGGGCCTGAAGCCCCAGCTATTTGAGAGGCTGAGGCAAAAGGATACCTTTTGAGCCCAAGAATTTGAGGTTGTTTGTGAGTGATGATGCCATGGCACTCTGCCCAGATCAACAGAGTGAGGCTCTGTCTCTAAATAAATAAATAAATAAATAAAGCCACAGCTTTCATTGTAAGGATTAAATGAAATTATGAATGTTTAACATTTGGTGTCATACGATGACGATTTCTCAGTTCACTTTAGTCATTTGTATTACCAACTACTGTGAATACTATGAATGGTAATACTTCAGTCTGGCATCATAATTTGATGGTATAAATTCAACATGTACACCAGAAATTAAATGTCCTCTCAGATTTCAATTACTACCATGTCAGAAAATAATTAGGTCAAATGGGAAGTGAGTTTGTTGGCCCAAGTGGAATTGAAACATAAAGTTAATTTTGGTTCCTGAATTCTTTACCTTATTATCATCCAGAGTTAGTCGCATATATTAAGTGCAAACTTTTTGCTGAGCCAGTTTGTGACACATTTTTCACTAATTAAATTAGTATATCAATCTATAAAAGAGGGCACTTCTTGAAAAGACTTTATTTTCCAGAAATTACCATACAGTATAGTGTTTACTCTTAAGAGATTTACTTCTGGCTCAAACGAGGATGTGTGTTTATATAAGTTTCAAGCTTTGAGAAAGGATTTTGATTAGTTATAACAGTGGTCCCCAAACTTTTTGGCACCAGGGACTGGTTTCACGGAAGACAATTTTCCATGGACTGGGGGGTAAGGTGGGGTGGGGAGTGGTTTTGATATGAGTCTGCAAACAATTGATTTATTGTGGTCTCTGTGCAGTCAAACTTCTCTGCTAATGATCATCTGTGTTTGCAGCCTCTCCCCAGAGAATGCGCAGGTTTTGTTTGTTTGTTTGTTTGTTTGTTTTGAGACAGAGTCTCACTATGTCACCCTTGGTAGAGTGCCGTCGTGTCACAGCTCACAGCAACCTCAAACTCTTGAGAATCAAGAGAATCACGCTTAAGTGACTCTCTTGCCTCAGCCTCCCAAGCAGCTGGGACTACAGATGCCTGCCCCAACACCTGGCTATTTTTTTTTTTGTTATAATTGTCATTGTTGTTTGGCAGGCCCAGCCTGTGAACCTGCCAGCCCGGTGTTTGTGATCGGCCCCCTAAACACTGAGCTACAGACGCTGAGCCCCATGCACAGTTTTCAGTAGGGTTCATGTTGCTGCGAAAATCTAATGCCCCTGCTAATCTGACAGCCCGTGGAGCTCAGGCTGTGATGCGAGTGATGGGGAGGCAGCTGTAAATATAGATGAGGCTTCCGTCAAGGGCTTGTAGTTTACCTCCTGCTGTGTGGTCCAGTTCCTACAAGCCACAGCCTGTCTGTCTATCTGTGGCCAGGGTTGAGAAAGGCAGGGATATAGAAAACTGAAAGATGTGGACTCAGTTCCTCCTTCTCATTGGTGGGTTTTCAGCACATTATGAAATCTTTTCAACCTCTAGGCAGTAGGGCAGAACCACATTCCTGTCTCGCCAGAGCTAATGTGGGAGAACAAAGCTGAGGAGCTGGCCTGCCCTTCCAGCCACCCTCAGCTGTCTCATCTACCAAATGGCTCTAACAATCAGGCCCTCCTTTTAAAGCTGCTGTATGTAATTGAGGAAGGGAATTCACTAAAGTTTTCATAGGGTCTGACATAGGCATATAAAAAGTGCTGGACAATTGTTAGTTATTGAGGTTATTATATTATTTAAGACCAAAGGTACTTGCTTTTTTTTATTTGGCCCATTTAATTCCAGATAAAAAGGCTGGTTTTGGTATTCTAGGTAGAAATGCTTTGGATATCAGAAAATTTTAGTCTGATAACCTTTCACTTCTTATCTATGACCCTGCTTTGACCCCCAGAGCCAGGATGCGATCTGTAACAGAGCCCTATGCCCACCGGCTCCAGCTGTCCATTCCCTGAGTGTCCTCTTTAAAGTCACAGACTCACAGCTCTGTGAGAAGTGGCCTTCCCAAAGCCGCTTGAAATTACACTTGTAACCCCGGAGTTTGCTAAGCCAAGGGGTCTGGGATTTCAGTTCCCTCTGTCCTCTGCTTTTGTAACTCCTGGTAATTATCTCTGTAATGCTCTAATGCTAAATAATGACGCTGCTAATGCAGGCTGCATTTCCCGCTCAGGTGCCAGCTGTTACCTCGCCTGCAGCTGACCGTGCTGTGCACACTGAGACGCACTGGCTGGGCACTGCCCTGCCCACACCAACTAAACAAAGAAAGCCGGCCTTCCCACCGATCCAGCCCGCCCCTCTCTGGCCTTAAGGAGGCCTCCTCCCTCCCTTCACCGCCCTCCCTCACTTCTTCCCCTCACCGCCCTCCCTCCCACGGTGGTTTCTTCCTGCTGCAGAAATCCAGGAAACCACCCCCCACATTTCCTTTACCCACAATTTTCTCCAGAGCCTGACTCACACACAATTCAGCTTGATTTGGAGTTCTCTTTTCTCTGCCCCCTGGGAGACCCCAACTCTCCCATTCATTTCTGGCAGTACAGGCTTGCCAGATAAGGGTGCTTATTTTTGAGTCTGATAATTGACTTTTCATCATTTTTTTTAAAAAGGCATATTGAAAACAAATTACCAAAAAACAAATGTGAAGCTGTTGGCCTCTCTCTCTCTCCCTTCTCTCTCTCTCTCTCACACACACACACAAAGACCCTTCACATATTTGTCAATAGAGCAGCCTTCAGCGCACAGCATCTGCAGGATGAGTCGTTATTTCGGTAACTTTAATCTCGTAATTCATTGTTTCTGTGGTACTGATTACAGTAGCAGAGAGGGCGGAAGAGCAGGCCAATTTGGCACACACACAAATTTAAATGCGAACCCAGGGGTTTGCCCACCTTATGATCAGTAGTTGAGTTGTTGCCAAAAATACAACAACAACAAATAAACAAAAACAAGGGCTGATACGGGCCGAGGGGTGAGAGTTGGCAGTTGCTAAACGCAGTGGAGGCTCCTTTTATGTTGACAGCGCGAATGCTACTAGGGGTCACGGCACATCTGCTCCGGAGGACGGACAAAGGGCAGGGTGGGGCCACAGGAGCCTGCGCGGGGCTCCTTGCGGCCGGCGGCTTTGTGCGACCCGCCGGTGCCCGCCCGTGGCCCCGCTGCACCATTAAACCTTGACTTCTCCCTCCTCGCTTCTGGCACCGGAGGAAAGCCGGTCCAGATGGGCGTCCGGAGTGTGACCACGTCCCCTCCGCCCCCGCGCTCCCGCGCAGCTGTCACACGCCGCCCACGTAGGCAGAGGGGCCCCGCGCGCAGGGGGTGGTGGCGCGCGTCCTCCCCGGGGGCCCCCGCGTGCCCGGCCCCTTCGGACCCGACCGCTCAGGACGGTTCCGGGTGTCCCCGCTGGGGGCCTGGGGAACAAAGACCCGCCTGTGCTCTGCCGGCTGGGGGGCGTCGTCCCCGCAGCTGGCACGTCCCTCCCGGCCGAGCGCCGCCCGTCCCCGCAGCCCGAGGCTGGGCCTCCCCTCGGGGCGCGGGGGCCGAGCGGGTGGGGACCTTCGAGGCCCCGGAGACCGCGCTCACGGACGAGTGTCGCCCGCGCCAGGCAGGCCCATGGAGACAGACCATGCAGTGACAGGCCTGAGGCCGCTCCAGGGATCCATAATTTATGATGTTGTTCTTACCAATCCGGTTTGGGATTTCACAGCGTTGCCTGTTTTCTTCCCATTTGTTGCTTCCGTCCGTCCTTGCGGAGAAAACTCCTCGGCTCCCCAAGACAGAAGCAGTTACTGCATCGAATGAACGTGATATGGGAGAAGAAAAGTGTGATTGCCCCTGGAATTGGTGTGGGGGAGGGAGGGGAGATGCAGGTGAGGGGTCGACGGGGCTGAGAGAGGAGTTTCTCAGTCCATCGTGTGCCCTGGGCTGATTTTTCCTGGACTATGTAAAAACATAATCCCATTCCCAGAGAGCTGGGGTGGAGGGCCAGTGCTGAGAGATGGTGAGAACAGATCTTCCGCGCCTCACGACTCACCTTCCTCATTTACAAATAAGACCCTTGGCTATAAGTGACTTTTCCCCCCAAAGCACTGGAGGCCCCAAAAAGTGAAGACGCGGATTGCGGAACGGAAGGGGTTAACTGCTCCCCTCTCAGCGTGCAGGGTCCCTGGGAGTGGCTGGCTGGGCCCTGGTGTAGCCTGGGGGCGCCTAACTTAGGATACCTGTGGGAACCCTTTGGCAAAGAATGGCCTATCCTGAAAATTCCTTAAATTGCTTTAGTGAGGAGGGGGGAGCTTTATGAATTACATTGTTTTACTACAATGAATGAGAGAGATACAACAGAAGACCCCAAATTTGGGGGAAGTTTTCCCCCCTGCTTCCTTTCCACTTTTTTTTTTTTTCCTTCAAAAGGAATTTGTCCCAGGCCCCTTTTTCTCACTTGGACTTGATGCTGCTAAATGGAAGTCAGAAAGCGACTGTTGCAAAGCCTGCTGTGGCTGGCCCAGGAACACAAGCGCCCAAAGATGTGAAGAGACCAGGTCCACCTTGGCGGCTGCAAACAGAGGGAAGAGTCAGGAGCTGCTCTCAGGCCTCCTTTGCTGAGGAGGGGACACGCCCTGGAAGAGCTGGGAGCTCCAGAGCCTCAGGCTCCTACAGATGGCTGGGGCATTTTGTGGTTTACAAATGACCAAGTCAGGTTGAAGCCACAGTCGCTGTGGTTACAGGCAACTGTGATTAGTCACATAGTGATCCAGTTATGGCACACCCTCTTTTAAAAAGGACATTATTCAACATCTTGCTGGCTGGTAGGTGTGTGTACAAGGAAAATGAAAATGACAAGGGACAAGAGACTGAGACCGCGGGTGTGTGCTCAGGAGCTCCAGGAGTAGGGTTTGCAAGCCAAATCTGGGGTGTGACCTCTAAGGCAAGTAGAATTTCCCTGAACTGGAGATTGCTTTCCAAGTTCAGGTCGGACCCCTTCTGAGGGGAGTCTCACAAGAGGCCTTCCGTCTGCCTCATGAGCTTTGAGTCTACTCATGTATTTGTGGTCATTTGTAAAACGAAAGTGGGGAGTGAGGAAGGCCGGAAGGGGAAGAAGAACCTTAAATATGGAGGGTTGTGTGGGTTTTTACTTCTTAAAAATAGCATTTTTTTTTTTTACCACAGTGGTACAGGAACTTGTAAACATGAATCCTCAGTAATAGTAAACAAATTAGTCTTTTATCTGAAAAGTAGAGCAAGTGTCAGTCTGTCTGTCTGTCTTTCTCTTTTTTTTTTTTTTTACAAAGAGAAAATGCAAAACAAAACAAAAAAAAAAATCTCCCTCCTCTTAAAGGCTTCTTTGCTGGTGAGTGTTTGTCCAGGAACAAATAGTCTTTTATTCCAATGGTCTCCAAAAGTTCATAAGCAAAAAAGTATCCAACGTCTGGTTACCCACAATACAGTCTCTGGCTGCACAGTGGAGCTTTTCTGTCCTGAATTTGTGATCTGCTATCAGAGTCCTTTAATTTCTCTGAACAGAGGGCTCTTTGGGAGAAGAAAGGATGAGGGTGGGGGAGCGACATTGGAATCAGGCTCTTTTTTCCCCCCCTTTTGCTGTTTTCTTCCAGTCAGCAAGTAGTGCTTGAATTCTTCTGATCTTTCCCAGCATCTTACTGAGGTGAGGGCCACGGAAGAGTCCCCGCCGGGTGGGGCAGCTGGGCTGGCACCCCCACTCTTGCCAACCTTTATCTCCTCTGGAGATTTTCCTTTTACCGAGTGTTTAATACATTCTTCAGTGAGGACCGTCTTTTTAAAGCCATAGGTTTCCTTTAACTGTCGGGAGTCTACAGATATTCTCAACATTCCAAATGTAGTATCTGGTGAGATAAAAGGAAAGAGGTCACCGGGAGGGAGAAGACGGGCTATTGTCTTCAGACGTGGGCAAACATAATCCCTTATAACTACATTCTATGATAATTGGGGGTGAACAAATGATTTTAAACATTTAGCCACTTGTTGTGGGTCAAAGCTTCCATTATTTCAATGAATTCAATTTGACACACTTTGAGCAGCCACAGTGCAAGACCCCTGCTCTCCTGGGTGCCTGAGGTACAGGAGAGAGCAAGACTCCTCAAGGCCACGTTCTCGTAGAGCTTATGTTTTGCAGGAGGGGAAAGGAGGAGAACTCAAAGTCAAGATCACTGTTGGATAAGAAGAACAGGACACAGAGAAGGACTCTCTGAGGAGATAATTTTTTATCTGAGACCTATGAACAAAAGGGAGATAGTCATGATGCCACTTGGGAGAAATGGTGAGGGCAGAGTGACTGGTGAGGCCCTGTGGCTAGGAAGAGCTACTGGAGGGGCAGAGAGAAAGAAGGCCTGTGCCACAGAGGAGAAGGAGGCTGCCACGGGGGCACACAATTCCTTCCCTTTCTGCATCTGCTGTTGCTTGCCTGAGTTGGTGATTAGTGCAACCTCAGGGCACTGTCATTACTGTGTCCTGCCTGCCACCAGCATCTGCCATGATTTACTTCCACCTGTGAGTCAGCCAAACAGCAGAGAGGCCGGATCCTGTCACCTTTATCTGCAAATCTCCTTCACCTTGACTTTAAAGCCAGTCATATTTATTGAGAGAGGGAGACACAGCTATTGCAGAGCAAAATAATGGTGTTTGAGGTAGAGGAGGTCATGTAGATGTGTCTGTGGGGTTGGCAGGCTGGTGAGGACAGGCATGGTTCACAGTAGAACTGAGGTGAGAGGTCAGCCACGTGCCCCACCAACTAGGATCACCTTGGTTGAGTTTTGCGCCCACCAGAAGCAATCAATCCCCTTGACCGGAGCGGGGCATCCTTTCTCTCCTTCCCCTGCCTCTCCATGTCCATCTGGATCCCATGCAGAGGGCCTGCCAGCTCCCAAATCTGGGCCCAGGAGTGAGTTGGCAGGTCTGCTGTGTCTCTCTCCTAAGGCACCTGGGGAAAGAGTGAATCCCTTTCTCCTTTCCTGCCTTTCTTTTCCCTGACCTTAGCTTCTTGATGAGGGTGAGGGTTTTCTGGTCCTTGAGCAGCATATGTGGAAGAGGGAGAAATAATGAAAACTGAGGCAGCAGGAAGGAAAACAACTAGGAACTAGGAACTGGTGTGAGGGCTTTCCTGCCTTCACTCCCAGGCCTTCACCTTGAGGAATGACAATTGCTTTCACGCTGTGATTAGCTTTTTCCTGACCACTTTTTAAATGGGGTGCTGTGGCCACCCCAGCCGTTTGCCTCAGGCCAGTGCTGCAGAGGGGTCTCTGAGTGGGTTGAGACCTCTGTTCCCCTCTGGGCCTTTCCTCCTGCCTGGGCTGCAGGGAGTTTTGCACACCAGCTCTGGGAAGTTGGTCAGGAGCTGAGCTCTGCATTCCCAGCTGTCTTCTGGCTCCTTGGCCAGCTGAAAATCACCCAGGATAGCAGCCCTGGGGGTGAGTGACCAGTCAGGGAGGGGAGAAGGCTCTGAAGAAGCCTCCCTTTCTTACTCCCACAGATGGGGGCAGCCACTGTGCAGGGGACAGGCAGGGACATGGTCCCTGGGCCTCCTTCCCTGTTCACCCTCTCTTGGCTTCCCCTCCTCAGAAGAGTAGCTAGGCTTCTATTTTTTTCCAACTTCCATTCTCTTCCAGAACAGAGATGTCTGCTTTGCCTTATCCAACTATCTGGAGTCACTAGTATTTCCCCTCCCCCACCTAGCCATTCCAGCTTAGGCTCCTGAATTCTAGCTCTGAGTTCCAAGACAATTGGTCTGAACTCCACTGCTCTTACCTGGCCATGTGACCTTGATTAGTTGTTTGCTTTCTCAGAGCTTCAGTTAGCTCGTTTGTAAAATGGGGATAGTAATAGCACCCATCTCAGAATCTCAGCTGTGAAAATCATTGATGAAAAGTTCCTTGAACCATGCCTAGCCCATGGAAACTGTACGTGTCAGCCCTTACAATAATCAGCACCGAATCTTGCAGACCAACCAGCCCCTCAAATCCTCTCCTGCTCTGGCCTCTATAACCTCCTGTTATGCTCTGGGAGACCTCTCATCTCTGCCTTCTCTTTCTCCTTGAAGTTCTCTCCTCCTCCCCTCTGCTCCTTTTGATGTAACTGGGCCTTGTAGGGGGCTCACACTGTGGAACCTTCTTTCATCTATCCTGCCACTCTAGACTCTAAACAAGTCACCTCCAGCCCTTGCTTCTCTGCAGCAGGTGTCCTGTGACTTGAAATTCCCCTTGGACTTCTCATACCATCACAATCCCAATCTGCCTAAATCATAAACCCTCTCCCAACATTTGAATGCGTGTGTGTGGCTCCATTCTTAGAGCCGTGCTGCTTCCGTCTTCTCCTGAATACTCTTCTTCCCAGTTACTGTCCTCATCTACTGAGTATCTAGGTCTGAAACATCTTTGTTTACATTGTGTCCTTATTCCAACTATTTCTTTTCTGCGACCATTGCACCTGTCTATTTCCTGAGCCCCTCTTGGCTGTGATGCTCAGTGGCTGTAAACATATAACCTGCCCCCAGGCGTCATATTCTCCTCTTTGATCAGCACCACAGGGACTGATCAGCTCTCCCTGGCAGGCGACAGGAGAGACAGAGCAAGCTGGTCTCTTATCTCAGCCTCACTCTTTGGGAACTCGTTCCTCCTCTGAAGGTCATGCACCTGCATGAACACAGCAGAGGGTTTTGGCTTACGTATGCCACAGGTTTAATGTTAGGAGAAGAGGCTTCTGGAAAGACCTGTGAGACTGACTTTGATGAAGGCCCTGAGAGTCCTAGGCACATACTCACTCTAAGGGCAAGAAGGGTCAAGAGTAACAACAGCATAAGCTACTGGTGTGGGTGTGATGAGAGAGAAGAAATTTCAGGTGCGCTAATGACACATAAATAGCAATAATAAATGTCATTATCGATGTTGTTCTCTGGACTCATTTCCTGCCTTCTCTTTCGGGGACTTATACCAGACCCTTGAGCAGTGAAAGCTACCATGAAAGTGAGTAGAAGAGCTGGTTCACTAAAATATCTCTGTGGTGTCATGAGCACGAGAGCAAAGCTTTGATTCATTAATACATTCATTCCTCCAGTGCGTACTAGGCACACAGTATGGGCTCAGCATTGGAGACACGAGTGAGCAATGTCCTGCCTGCAGGGCACTTACAGTCAAGTCAGGGAGGCAGCTAATAGGAGCAAATACTTACAATGAAGGAGGCCAAGTGCTCCAGGTGGTTGGGGACAGGAGGTCACGGGACATGTACTAGGGATACTTAACCTTAAGCTCAGGGAATCAGATCAGGGTTTGTGCAGGACATGAAACCTGAGCTGAAGCGCAGGCGAAGGGTAGGAGTCAGCTAGAGTGAGAGTTTCACCGTCAGAGGCACAGGGGGCACAAAAGTCCTTCAGGAAGAGAAGCAGGCCGTTTTTGAGGAACTGAAAGAGGTTCTGCCTGGGCAGAGCGTGGGCAGGATGCTGAGAGACAGGGCTGGAGAGGATACAACTCACAGGGCCCTGGAGACCTCACACACAGGTTTTGATTTTACCCTAAAAGGAAAGTCAAGGAGAGCTTTAAATGCAGGGGTGTGTGTGTGTGTGTGTGTGTGTGTGTGCGTGCGCACGCATGTGTATGCCAGTCAGACTTGAGAATGGCTATTGCAGAGGGACAGGGAAACCGTGAGGAGGCTGTTGTGTGTCCCAGATGAGAAGTGACAGAGCCTGGGCTGAGCCAGGGCAGGGCAAGGCAGGGAAGCTGAAGGACTGGGCAGTTACATATAGGAGGCAAAGAAGTGGGGCAGGTCAAGGGCAATGCCCAGCTTTCTGACTTGAGCAACGGGAGGTATTCATGGTGTTCACTGAGTTTGGAAACGCTGAGGTGAGTGTGGAGCGGAAATGGATGGGTTTGTTTTTGTGCACAGTGAGTTTGAGACTCCTGAGAGACATCCAATGGATATGAGTTTGGAAACAATGGTCACCATTTGCAAAGCCAGGCAGAGACTTGAGAGTCTGATAATTTGTGTGTTTATTTCTGCTGTGGTTTGAGATGTTTTGGTGGTAAGGGAGGGAATTCACTCAAGCTAGCTCCAGTAGAACTTGGTATTGACTTCATGGGAAACTTAGAGGATGAGCACAGCTCTCCTGGACTGTGCTGGGCAACGTGGCCCCTTGTCCTCCCACCTCTCTTCCATGCCCCTAACCCATCTCTTCTGCTTATCCAAGGCCCTCTGTCCTCCCCGTCTTTCTGTGCTCTTTCTACAACTGACTCCTTTCAACCCCACCAGCTGGCTTAAGATCTGAGTTTAAAAGACTTTGCCAAAATTTATGTATTTCTCTTTTCTCTTTTCTTTCTTTCTTTTTTTTTGAGACAAAGTCTCACTCTGTGCCCTCGGTAGAATGTTGTCATGTCATAGCTCATAGCAACCTCAAACTCTTGGGCTTAATTGATCCTCTTGCCTCAGCTTCCTGAGTAGCTGGGACTACAGATGCCTCCCACAATCCCGGCTAGTTTTTCTATTTTTAGTCCATATGGGGTCTCCCCTTTGCTTAGGCTGGTCCAGAACTCCTGAGCTCAAGCAAACCACCTGCCCCAGCCCCCCAGAATTATAGGCATGAGCCTCTGGGCCCAGCCAAAATGTATGTATTTATTTATGCAAATTATTACAAAGATATTGTTGGTTCCTCAGAAGCGAATGATGTGGTGGCTTTGAGTCAGGTGACCATTTTTGGTCTAAGTGGTGACAGCAATGTGTGTGTGCTTGTGGGGGTCTGTTTAAGGGATGTGGTCAGGCCAGTTGTTCTGTAGAGTACAGAACTGAGCAGCTGGTAGGACAGAATGTTGGTACTTGGTTTACTTGTCTAACCTATTAAATGGTGATTCTGCTGCTCCTCTGTCTTTCACAAAGCAGGAGGAAAGAGTGGGTTGACAAAGTGAGTGCCAAGTGAGATCTTGGGCACCTTACTCATACCATACACTCAGAGCTTCACTTCCCTACAATAGCTGATAATGCCTCCTTTACCAACAGAGGAATTAAATGGGGTAACACCCTGACCTGCCCAGCAGAGGGGGGAACACCCAGGGACCACTCATTTTCCTCATTACTTCTTTAGGCTTGTGCAAGTTACTGTTTTTTTTTTTTTTCCAGAAAACGGAAATTATACTTGTTAAGTCAATTTTTTGTAGTGATTTCTATGTATGAGCATTAACAAGTGTTTATGGAATTATCATAGATTTTATTCCATTCAAAAATAATTATAACCAATCGGTAACATTCTGGAAAATTGAGACAAGGAAAAATCATTTACTGATAGGCCTGCCATCTCAATAAAAATACACAAAACCTTTATTTCTTTTTATCTTTCTTCCTAGGTATTTTTGGTTTTATGTAATAGAATCACAGTTTTCACACAATAAAAGTATTTTGAGATGCTTACACCTAAATTATTTTCAGAATTGAAAACATACGTTAAAAGCATTTGATTTTCATAAACCTAGAACATCAATTGGGTTCTTACTCTAATTTCCTCCATTTAGTCCAGAAACATCTCCAGATGGGACAGTGTTCAGGAAAACCATACTTGATTCTACCAAATTACAACTATGTTCCAGGCAAGAGCTATGTCCATTCAACTGCACTTTAAGATGTTTGATTTAATGCAGGGCTAATGAGTCCAAGCCATAGGTTTCATCCTCATATGAGTCATTTGGCCTTACTAACTACCACATCCATAGATTTTACCCTAATCTTGATTTCCTACCCTGAAGATGAGTGCCGAGGTCACAAAAATGACTGACTGAATGAGAACAGGAAGAGTTCAACGCAAATCCATTACTATGACCAGTCAACTCAATAGCTTCACCTTTGAACCAGTAGGTGAACTTGGAGTGGTAGGTTGAGAGAGGGAGGTAGCTTAATGGGCATGCTTAGAATATTTTGTTTTTGAACAAGAGTTGAATTGTAGAATGAGACTTCTAGATGCAGCTAGAACAAAACTAGTCCAGAACCAGCTCTTTTCCAGGATGTTAAGTGTGAAAATCTTTGTATAGCTTTAAATGGAATGGGATTAACAGCTCCAAATAGTGGTGGAAACTAGAGAATTCCTTTAGTGGTGATGTGATGTTGTTTTTCTCTAAATAAATACCACCCAGCTAGTTGGAGTTAATAATTCTGAGAGAAGTAAAGGGTAGTTATGGATTGTGCTTAGACTTGAATAAACCTTGGATCTGGGAAAACACTTGTGAAAGGTTGGAAACATTTGGAAATATGCTCACTGTCTTCATCTATTCTGCATCCTCTCACAGAAGCCCCTAGACTGGGTAGCTTGGCAACAACAGAGATTTATTGCCCACAATGTGGAGGTTGGAAAAATCTAAGATCAAAGCACAGGCAGATTTGGTGAGGCCATGGATGGGGTGAGGGGTCTCTTTCAGGCCTCTTTTATAAAGGCGCCAATCCTACTCATGAGGGCTCTGCCCTCCCAACCTAATCACCTCTCCAAAGCCCCACCTCTAAATATTATCACCTTGGCCGTTAGGATTTCAACATATGAACTTGGGAAGAGGTGATACAAACATTCAGAGAGTGGCACCTGGTAGACTACTCACCTGGTTATCTTAGAGCAGACACAAATTTTAAAAATTGTATCAGAGACTATTGGAGACATTTCTATAGTGACATCAAATATTTGTCTTCAACATTGACATTGAGTGTTACCAGTCTTAGCTCTGCCATTTGCTTTCTGTGCACCTAAGTGCTTTCTTTTGGGGATGTCTTGCACACAACCCACCAGCAGCCCCGTGGAAAAAAAGAAGGCTGTTGAGAAACACGTTTGTTGGTCCTATGGGCTCTTTTGTCCAGGCCACAGGGGTTTGTGCCACACTGAGATTACTCTTCACCCTTTGTGTTTTAAGGCAGAGAGACCAGGGAAGGCAGGGACCTTGGCTGTTTCATATGGTAGCTGTTTGTCAGCACTCAGACATCACTTTGCAGGCTTAGACGCACTAGAGGAGAAAGTTGTACCCCTGAAGCTCCTGGACTGCTTTTTTAGCGTCTGGATTTATTACCCCACAAAATCCTTTTCTCTCCTCTTTTTTGAGAACATACACTTCAGACTAAGAGCTCATGTTTGAGGCCCCGTTGTGTTGCTGTTTGAGATTGTTCTTGCTTGTTGCCACATTGGTGGCATCAAATGTCCTTATTGATTTTTGCTTGATTGGTCCAACCTGGAACAGGATCAGCTTCGTAAATGGGACATCTTGTGGTCTGAAATATGAGATTTGTTTTAACAAACTGCTTTTAGCCATCATCTCTCCAAGGGAACCAAGGCCAGGCTATCACTGAATTTCTTCTTGGCTTCCCTCTGATGGCCTCTCTCACCATTCCTAGGCCCCCCTTCCCTTCTGCCACTTTCTCCATTTCTTCCAAAACAAACAAACAACAACTCCAAACAATACTCACTGAACTCCCAAATTATTCCCTGGGCTCCTGAATCAGAGAGAACCGAATCATTCTGGTAGCTGATTGATTTAAAGAAGTTGGGGGAAAGTGCTATTGTGCAAGTTAAGGAAAAGATCAGAGAACCAACATGAAGGTGGCTGAGCTAAAGGTCTTCTGGGTTGGGATTCCAGTTTTCAACTATCCAGACATCAGGTAAGGGCTGCAACCTTGGCCATATGACTAATGAACTAATTCTTGTTTTGTTGTTGTTTTACTTTTCAGTGAAATCCCAAGGTTTTCCAAGACTTCCCACACGCAGCTTTACACACTTTTCATGTCAGGGCTATTCCCTGCACCTTTGTTTTCCAGCTTGCCTCCCCTCAACAGCTGGACACATCGTCATTTCATTTTTCTATTGGTTGTGACTGAAGTAGCTTGAGGTCAATTATTTCCCCAGCAATTGACAAAGAATCTTGATGAAGAGGAAAGTGACATTGTCCCTTAAACAACAAGGCTCCCTCCTCCCCCTTGCCCTCCCAGCTGAGAGGAGAGAGGGGGGCAGACTTTCATTTTGCAAGGAGCCCAGCAGGGCAGTGGCGGTGGGGTCTGTGGAAGTGCGTGGGTAACATATGGTAAGTGGAGGAAATATTTATATTCATTGTGAAAGCGCGAGAGAAGACCCAAAGAAGGTCATTCCGCAGAGATTTGGAGCAGGAGACAGACAGACTTGATTCTGCCTTTGGCCTGAATACAACACAGAATTTAAAGGCAGAGTTTTGTTTTGATGCTTTCCCTGCAACCTTACTCCTAACAATCTGAATGGCTGGCAATCTGAAAAAGGAAATATTGCCCCCGCGCCCTGCCCCCCGCGAACTTCATTAAAGTATCACCCTGGCCCTTCCCCAGGGTCCTCCCCGACAGCAAAGCTCCTTTCCCCTCCCCCTTTCTCTGCCCCCGAAGGCCCCAGTCGAGAGCCGCGCAGTCTCTGGTGGCTGTGCCCCGAGCCTGTGGGTGGCGTTGTTGTTTTGACTGAGCGGCTAGGAAAGGCGAGGCGCAGTCTGCAGAGTGGGCATTTGGGGCGACTGGTTCTTGGGGGAAGACGTCACTAATTAATCGGTGTTAGATTACTTTTTGATGAGACACACGAAACCTCCATTGCCTTAGTGCTTTCAGCAGGGATTCGCATCACAGCTTCCTCAGAAAGGGAAGGGACCTTATTTGGTCACCCAGTAGCAAAATTCACAACTGTCTCTCGCACCACAATCAAAAGAGACGAAGGGAACGTTGGCCGTCTGAGCTCCTGTTCCGCTGCGACACAGGGGACAGACCGACAAGGGGCGGGCGGATGCCTGTCCCTGTTTTCTCGCCGGCTCCCTCCCTGTGACCCCTGCACGCGTCCCCTCGCCCATGCGCGGTGGCAGGCCCCGCACCAAGACCACCCGGGGCCACGCGTGCAGACTTGCTGCAGAGAACTCAGCTAGGCCATATCCCATCTCGCTGTC
Organism: Nycticebus coucang; assembly: GCF_027406575.1. Taxonomy (NCBI): domain Eukaryota; kingdom Metazoa; phylum Chordata; class Mammalia; order Primates; family Lorisidae; genus Nycticebus; species Nycticebus coucang. The sequence goes on from NC_069792.1 coordinate 11,679,513, forward strand.
GGGAGTTCACCAGGGCGGGAAGATGTGAAACTGGGGTTCTAGGTAGAGAACCCCTAGCCGGAGCTCTCGGCTGTACCGTGTAACCCCGGATTGTCACTCTGAAAATCTCCTCTCCTCTCCCCCAGATTGGAGTTCCCGAGGGGGAAGCAGTGAGAGGGGATACAGGTGCGTCTGAGTGCTCGCCTGGAAGGGCCCCCCACCCCAGGGCCCCTCTCGGAGAAGCTCATAAGTGAGCGGTCGGCTGCACGGAGGCCTGTGCCGCCTAATGGATTCTAGCAGATAAAAGGGCCCGCTACCTTTCTTTTCAATAATGGCCCCTGAGGCTAATGTCTTAAAGAGGAAACAAAGGGATTGTTTTACTGCACACAAGAGGGCCTGGGCTGCGAGAGGGACTGGATACAGGGGAGGGGGAGGTGGCCCCCAGCTTCTTAACCCTTCACCTCCCGCGCACCTGCCCCCGCGACCCGGGACCGGGGTTGTGGGGAGGAGACGACCACGCCTGGAGGGGACCGCCCTGTGACCCAACCGTCAGCTGTCTGGGCTCCTCTCCCAGTCTTCTTTCTAAAGAACTTCCGAAAGGGAAAGCGGAAGAGGTCAGGTCCCCCGCACCCCGGGAGCTGCGATTTTAAGTCTGTCCACCGGGGCGGGAGAGCGGGCGGGGCTCTGGGACCGCGGGAGGCGGGCGTCTGGAGCACCTGGCGAGGGCTGGAGGAAGCGGGGCAGCTCGGAAAGCCGGCCTGCACCTCGCCCTGGCAGCTGGTCGGGTCACTTGGCAGACACAGCCTTCAGGTGTGAGTGTGAGCGGGGTGTGTGCCGGCCCGGGTGTCTCTGCGGGAAGTTTACTTTTGCAAACAGAGGAGGGAAAAAGGGACAGAGAGTGCAGTCGCTTCTGCTTCCTGGCTTTTTGTTCCGGCTCCAGGAAAAGATCAAAACAATAGTCAAATAGCGATTGAAGACAAGTGATGTAAGAAATAAACAACTCAACAACAAAAATGCCCACAGGGATGGTTTTGTTTTGTTTTTTAAAAAACCTTTGTTATGGAAATCAATGTACACACACAAACGGAGAAAAACTGGTATAATGCAGCGGGTCTCAAATCTGAGATCTCGGCAGAATCACCCAGCATATCCTCTCCAGAGGGCTTGTGAAAACAAAGATTGTTGGGCCCCACCCGGAAGGGTTTTTTTTTTTTTTTTTTGGTTTGTTTGTTTTAAAGTAGATCCTGGGGTTGGCTTCTGCCTGAGAATTCCCAACTTGTTAGAGCTTCCAGGTGCTGCTACGTCTGGAAAGGACGCTTTGCAATCCGCTGGCACAGAAAACCCCCAAGTAACGCTCCTAGCTACAATATGGGTAACGGTGCTGGTCCTTTCTCTATCTCCTCCTCCTATTTATTTGGTTTGCTGGGGGAATTATAAAGCAAATCCTAGCCATCCTGTCATTTCACCCATACAGATGAGTTTTGATGCAGTAATTACTTAGGCAAAGAGGACTGCAGGACAGGGGAGGTGCTGGGAAAGCCTTTTAGATGCTTCCAGGAAGGTCAGCCTTCCTCTGGTCAGTTCACCCTGGGGCGAGTACAGCACCTCTCCGTAAAAACTGTGCCTGCATCTTGGCTCTAAGACCACCCTTCAAAAGTTCCTCTCCAACAAAGCTTGTCAGGTGCAGGAATACCACTGGCTTTTCTGGCAAGCTGGCCTGGTCTGGCAGGGGCACCACCAGGTCTCTGACTTCTAGCTCTCAGCTTTAAGTCATTAACCTCAATCTGTTGTCCTGTACTCCCATGACTATCATTTCCTGTGCAGTATTTTCCTACTGAGGCACCTCAGGATGGAGCTTTGAACTGCCAGGAGTGGGATGGTACCCACCACAGTACCCACAATGACATTTGCATTGGTTGCATCCTTTGTCAAGGATCCTGGGCTCATATTTCAAGGATCTGGGCTAACTGCCCCTTCTTGTAACTACTGGTATTGGAAAAGGGGAGATTCCTGCCATGGTTCCTGGGAATGGCCATCACTGAAGCCCAGCGTCTGCCCTTGACTGGGGGGTCCTGACACAGCCTGAGTGTTGCTCTTGTTCACATCCCCCAGACTCTTGGACCATCCTTTGGGCCACTGGCAATGAGCCCTCCTTCTTTCTCTCCTCTCTCATCCTGGTTTAGAATCAGTGAGTAGGGCGCCGGCCCCATATGCCGAGGGTGGCGGGTTCAAACCCAGCCCCGGCCAAACTGCAACAAAAAAATAGCTGGGTGCTGTGGCGGGCACCTGTAGTTCCAGCTACTCGGGAGGCTGAGGCAAGAGAATCGCTTCAGCCCAGGAGCTGGAGGTTGCTGTGAGCTGTGTGATGCCACGGCACTCTACCAAGGGCCATAAAGTGAGACTCTGTCTCTACAAAAAAAAAAAAAAGAATCCCTTCCCCTCCACTTTCTCATCCTGACCTCTCCCTGTCCTGCCCCCACCCTATCCCTCAGAGATCTCTCTGACTAACAAAGTTACTAAACGTTGGTTGTTCTCCCTCTGTGTCTGCCTGTCAGGAAGCTATATGAGTTTTTCCTTTCTTTCCTGGCTGCCAAATACCCCCTGCCCCATAGGTTCCTCCACCCAGGAGCTCTGTTCCTATTTTCATATTGCTTCATCTTTCTAAGATTTTTTTCCTTCACAAGCCTAATCAGCTGTCACTTTTCGGTTTTCTCATGAGCACTTCTAGTGCCTTGTTTTTCTCACTTTTCTTAAAGAACATGTACACAGCCTGTGTTTGTTCCCCTTTGGGCTCCGAGGCACCGAATTTTACTTGGTGGCCTATCTGGTGATGCCAGCTAGTGTTTTCCCACTTATGCCAGTGGGAGGCCTGATGGGAAAGTTTGAGTCCAGTACTGGTTCTGCCTTTTAATAGCTCATATTGCTGGGGTCCATCTCGGGAGCTTCAGTGGCTGTGTCATTCGCTCAGCACATCTGTAGAAGCTTCTGCTGCAAACCGAGTGCTGGGCTACAGCACGAGCAGAACAGACGCGGTACTGCCTTCCAGAGAGCTTTTAGGATATATAAATATTTATAGTATGTTGTGTACATCTATTATTATATTTATAATATTGTATATTTTGGTCTGGGAGACATATGATAAGAGAAATGAGCAAAATGGCATGTTGGAGAGTGCTCAGGTACTATGGAGGGGTTGGTAGTCCATTTTTTAAATTTTTAAAAAATGAATTATTTTGGTGGAGACAGGGTCTTGCTGAAATTTCCAAGGCTGGGAACTCCTGGGCTCCAGCGATCCTCCCACCTGGGCCTCCCCCAGTGCTGGCATTACAGGCAGTGTGAGTCACAACATACCGTATAGCCAGAGAAGGCTTCTCTGAGAAGTTGACATTGAGTAGATGGCTCATGGAAAAAAAGCCACCTCTGTTGAATGTGGGGGAGGGTAATAATATTTCACAAGCTTGTGAGGATTAAGTGGCAGAATGTATGCAGAGAGCTGCCCGTGGAGACACAGCCACTCGCCTTTGTTTTGTCAAGGCTGTCTTCTAAAGTTGTGGTTCTTAAAATCTTCTTTGAGCAAGTACAAGGTTAGTGATACCCCCAGACCCTCACCGGTGAACATGCCATGTCTTTGGCGGCTGATTTTCCTGTTGCACAGGAACTTAGGTCAGCCCTGGCTTGGAGGTGAACCTCTGTGGGACCCTGGCTCATCCTTCCCTAGCCCAGAAAAAAATGATGTCACTGGGGAGGTTGGACAGAGCACCAGTGGGCATGGCTGTGTGGGTGTCACTGTCTCCCAGGTATTTTTATGGCCTCAGTGACAATGCAGAGGCTGCCTTTTAATGAGAGGAGGTAACAGTGGTCATAGGAGAGTTCCCCCTGAGAAAGAGCATGAATCGTCTGGCTGAGGCAAAAGCTGAAACTAGGTTGTAACCGCAGCAGTGTGGTTGTTGAGATCCATAAAAGTCACTGTGCCTTTCAGCAATTGTTCTGGGTGCTGCCGCTGGGTGTTGAGTAGACCAGAAATCCTCAGAGGTGTTCATGCCCCATCCTGTTGGGCACATAGCCAGCCAGCGGTTTCCAGCATGCCCTTGATCTCAGCCTTCTTCATCCTCCCTGCCGTGTGGAGGTCATCCTTGGTGCTGGGCTGCAGCTGTCTTTAGCAACTCCTTTCTGCAGTTTGGTCCTGCAAAGGCTGAGTTCCGTTCAGCCTCTGTGCTTTTTCTGAATGTTGTAGGGAATGAGGAAAAGGTGGATCCTTGACCTTTTGTACTCTTGGTGGTTCCTGAATATACCAACTCAGAATCGAAGGACCAGGTGACCTGTTCCCCTAAAGTCAGACTGCCTTACTGTCTCTGATCTTGTCACTGTTGCTTAAAGCTGTATTACTCATGACACAGGCAGTCCCGGTGTGACTGTTGCTTATTACACCCAGGTCTCAGTGGTGCTTTAAATCCAAAAGCAAACAGTTGTGCTTCTGGGAAGCCCCCTTCCCCCCCAGTACTGCAGGTGAGTGTGGCTACTCAGTGGCCGCTGGTGAGTCACTGGAACATTTGTCATGTTAGAACTGTGAAATGAGCCATCACAGGTCTGATTCCTGGAGAGTGCTTCCTGCTTCCCAGCTCTCTGAAGAAACTGTGGTGCATGGGAAGGGTGTCCTTTTTGGAAAAGTGGATATACCATTACCTAAACCTTCTCAGAAAGATTGGAGAGGCCGGCAGGGTTGGAGGGAGCTCCTCCACCTAACACTTGTCCTAGGCTCCCTCTCGAAGCATCTACGTGAGCGTACGTGAGCGTAGCTGGCTGGCAGGAAGGCAGAAGGTAGAGGATGTGGTTATTCTGCAAGACCCTAGCTCTGTGACAGGATCAAAAAAGAAAAATTGTTGCAAAACACATTCGTGTTACAATTTAATAGGTCTGTACCCATTACAACAGCTTGTGAACATGAGTGTGTGTGGGGGGGTGTTTTCCCCAGTATTGTTACACGGAAGGCCTGGGTCACAATACACTTTTGTGGTCAGTGACTGCTTAGTGTGATCAGTGCAGTTTACCAAGAAAGACAATCAGATCTCATTGTGTTAGTGGGCCAGGGATGCCATAACCAAGTGCCCCAGATGGGGTGGCTTAAATACCAGCAATTTAGTTTCTCACAGTTCTGGAGGCTGGAAGTCCTAGATCAGGGTGTTCCCCAGGGCTGGCTCCTCCTGAGGCCTCTTTCCCCTGCTTGTAGACGGCTGTCTCCTCCCTGGGTCTTCATGTTTTCATCCCTCTGTGCTCATCTGTCTGTGTCCCAGTTTCCTCTCCTTATAAAGACATCAATTGTACTGGATTAGGGCCCACCCTAATGACCCCATTAATACCATTAACCTAATCATCTCTCTAAACAATGTTATACCCAAATAAGTCATGTCTTGAGGCACTGGGGTTAGCACATTAACATACAACTTTGAGGGTGGAGGAACACCATTCAACCTGTAACATTCACCAAGAGTCACCACAACTTGGAGTTCAGAAAGCATAGGGGCTTGACCTTGAAAAAAAATCAAATGTATTATTACAATTATTCATTTTTTTCTGAAAAGAAAAAAAGAACAGCTAAAACATTTGAGTACTTTCCAGAACCAGTTATGCCTCATTTATGCTGCAGAATAAAGACATTTAAGTATAAAACAGAAGTATTTATGTTAGGGTGGTAGAATTAGAGTCATTAAATTTGTTTCTATTTCATGAATTTTACTTTTACGTGTTATTTCAACCTTATCATTAACAATTATGAATGTAAAATAAGTGGAGACGCTGGACATGTGTTACCCTCAGAAATTACTTATTTGGATTAAGAAGCCAAAACACAGGAAGGCAGATTGAGCTGCCAAGGCCACGGTCAGGCCCGAGCCCCCAGATCCCCCTCTGTCCCCTGACGGCATGGAGGTATTTGGGTTGGTTCTTAGATTCATACACACAGGTTGACGGAAATAGATTGGGGTTATTGGGGTTGTTAAATGAGAGGATGGTCCTCTGATCCTGAGTTGGGACTTTTGCTACTGTTTCAGAGAATACTTTCTTTTGTTTGTTTTTCTGATAAATCTTGAAACCAGTGCAGACTCTTCTGCAGCCTCCATGATACTCAGATGAGACATACACGGTCTTATCTTCCTTCTCATCTGTGCCCACAACACCCACACGAATAACAGTGGAGACAGGGTGAGTACTAGAATCCTCCTTGATTCTTCTGAGCACAGTTCTTTATTCCTTTCTCTGTAAAAACAACATGAACGCCTCTGATCAGGGCAGTGCTTGTTTCAAGGGGAGGCAGGCGGCCTCAGCTGGTCCTTGGTGGCTTCCCCCCTTCCCCCTCAACCCTCTGGCCTGGCAGGGGAAGGAGCTCCTCAGAGCCCTCCGGGAATCGCTTCCTGCAGGCCAGGAACTGCCCGTCAGCACACATTTATCAAGAGCAGCGCCCACCACATTCTGTGTTTGGAATCTGATGTGAATAAACATTTTAGGTTGCACGAATGTCTCCAGAAGGCCACTGGTGACTTCATAGGTCAACTGCTTCCTTACTGCAATTACAGTTAAGATGCACAGATGTTTATTTACAGGTTTGAGGAAGGATACGGTGTTGTCTGATATGTGGAAGGGCTAGTGTGTTTGTGTGCTAAGAGTAATTCCCAGCGTCCTGCGGTAGGTGGTTTATTTCTCTATGACATGGCATCCCTCAGCCGTTCCTTGCTGTCAGGACCAAACTTGCCATCTGCTCTGAGACACTCTGGTTCTGTGCCCAGGATTGTCTAGCAGAACTCACAGCCTTGGCCTTTGCTGGCTCTTCCTCTTCCAAGAACACGCAACTCACCTCCTCTTGGCTCTCACCTGGTTCTCTTCTGGATCATGGCTTCTGACTTTTACCTTAATGCAGGTCTCAAAAGTCTTCCTTTTCTTTTTTTTCTTTTTAAATTTTGGGTAGCACAATTAGTACCAAATCACTTTTTGGAGCAATTTTCAAAAAAAATGATGGTACAATATACATAACATAGAAGTTACCATTTTACCCATTTTTAAATGTACAAATCAGTGACAGTACATATAATCACAGCGTTGTATGACTGTCATCACCATCCATCTCCAGAGTTTCACCCTGAACAGAAACTCTATACCTATTAAACAGGAGTACCTCATCTTCCCCTTCCCCAAGCACGGAAGGCCTTTATTCTACTTTCTGTATTTGTGACTTAGCCTAGCCTTGGTACCTCTTATAAATGGAATCATAAATATTTGTCCCTTAGCCCTGTGGCCTTCAGCACACAGGTCACTCCATCTGCCTAATCCTGTGTTCTGCCATGAAAGGGGCATCGTATCAAATGTTCAGGGCTGTGGAAAGAGTTATGGAGATTAGCCACTGTCCCTCTACCACAGTGCTCACTGAAGGCCAGGCTCCTCGGTCCATCAAAACAAAGGCATTGATTATAATTGTTACACAAAGCTAAGGTGCTGGGAACTATGAACTGTATCACCATTTCTGAGATGTTATAACGTGGGGGGAAATGTGTATTTTAGAATGTTGAAATAGGATACACTGCCTTTAAGTGAGTTCCTAAGGAAAAGGATATAAAGAGAAAAACAAGCTCAGAAATTGCCCGACCTTTCTGGAAAAGGAACAAAGGAACTGGAGCAGTTCTGCTTTTTCTGTGATTAAATAGGGACCCACAACTGGGTCAGTTCTCTTACCTACTCCTGCCCAAAGAATTCAAGGAGAAAAACTCCTTTGGGAATGCGAGCTCAACCTGGCACGCTGGACAGAAGACAGGATGCTTTGTGGGGAAAATATGCCTTCCCACTTGCCTTACAGAATGAAAGCAGTGTCCTTAATGGGCCATCTGGGCTGTGGTTGGTGGTCTGGCTGACGGGGGAGGGGCATCCTCCCCAGCGTAACTAAGTCCAGCTACCCTTCTTTTCTTATCCAGAGTAGCTTACACAATTGATCCTTTTGAAGGTGCCAACTGTAGGCAAGTGACTCACTTCTGAGCCTCCCAAACAGCAACTTGCTGCATCTTGATATAACTTTAAAGTCACTTTAAATAATGGCCTTTCCTGCAAATAGCTCATGTTCCCATAGTTGTTGGTGGCGCTGGTAGGGGTGGGGGAGGCAAGAGGATCTGGGACTGTGAATCTCACCCCAGTGTGCGTGTTGTCTCCCATGATTTTACAAACAAGATGGACTATCTTGCTAGAATTTGAAGAGGGTGACTGGTGATCGTCCTGAGATTGCTGGGACTTGCAGCCCAGTGGATTAGCAAAGGTTCTGTTTCCTGTGGCAGAGAGTTAAACTTGAATAGCTGTGACCTGTTAGCGGTTTCATCGTCAGCGGCCTACTGCTGATAACTCTCTTTGCCTCTCAAACTCTTCCCATGAGTGAGCAAGCATGTCCCGAGTGTTTGCTGGGTTCCAGGCCTGTTCTGAGCACTTTCACATTTGGAGAGGAACTTTTAACATTCTCCTTTCACAGGGGTTGGTTAAATTCGGGAGGAACTTGCCCATTGTTGAGGTCTAACTCTGGGGACTGTGCTCAACCCAGCGCTTCAGTGCCTCCCTTGGTGGATGTTACTTCCTCCCCAGAATAGACCAAAGTTGTCAGATGGAAATTGAACTTCCTTCCACTGGATTTACAAATCCACCTCCCTCTGCACTCCATCTTCCTTGCTTGCTTTACTGTAATCTACTGATTCAAATGTTAATCTCATCCAGAAACACCCTCCCAGCCACACACAGAAATAATGTGAGACTAAACATCTGGGCACCCTGTGGCCAGGTCACGTTGACACACAGAATCAACCATTATACTTATCAGCCATGCCTTTCTCTATGGCTGTGTTCAGAGTGCCCCTTTGCCTGCCTTCCTCAGGACTACACTCCATGACTAGGGTCTTTCTCTTTTATTTTTCAGGCTCTTGTTATCTACCAGCTCCTTTCCTCAGTTAGGTATCTCTTATATTAAGAAAAGAAATCCCCCCCAGTCCACCCAAACCCTTGGACCACCTCCCCACGTGTATCTTCTATAGCTACTGATGGGGCCCTGTAAGTTCCTGCTCTTATCTCCCCACCTTGCATTACTGCCCCTCCACCATGTGGTTTTACCACTGGCATCCCTTTGAATCTGGTCTTCCCATGGCGGTGGTGGCCTCCATGCCAGTAAATTTAGCACACATACTTTAGTCCATATCTTCTTAGCCTATCTGAGCATCTGATAATGCTCCCCATTCCTTTCTTGTAGAAACACTTCCTTTGGTTACTCTGGTGCCCCTCCAAAGTATATGTATATATAGAGAGAGAGAGAAAGAGAAAGAGAGAGAGAAGAGATATAGGCATAGGGCGGCGCCTGTGGCTCAAGGAGTAGGGCGCTGGTTCAAACCCAGCCCCGGCCAAAAAAAAAAAAAAGAGATATAGGCATAAATATGAGTGTGTGCGTGTATATATATACTGTATCTGCATTAGACTGTATCTGCATTAGACTGGGTGTAGAGGACACAGAAGCTCAGGACAGCCTCTGAGCAAGATGATCTGCAGCTTGGGGGTGGATCCTCGGGTAACTCATCTGCAGGTGTTAAAGCTTAAACATCCTTTGGAGTAGAGGGGACAGAGCTGAGCCCCTGGCAATCCTTAGGCACGCAGTCATTGTCTAAGACTCCTTCACCTGTCATGTACCGTTTCAATAAATAGCTACTGTGGAGGTTGCTCGGGGCTACCCTGCACTTATGGCTAGCCCTCCTTTTGCAAGCTTGTACTTCTATCCGTGTCACGCCTGTTTCCTTTGTGCAGCCACAGGGACAGGGCGATAGGGGCTGTGACAACAGGGTTCTCCAGAAAAACAGAAACAATGGGGTAGAGATATAGGCACACGTATATGAGTGTGTGTATGTATGTTACCCTATTCTTTTCCAAAGGAGGGGGATCATGGGTGCAGCCTGTGGCTCAAGGAGTAGGGGGCCGGCCCCTTATACCGGAGGTGGCGGGTTCAAACCTGGCCCAGGCCAAAAACTGCAAAAAAGCAAAAACAAACAAACAAAACAAAGGAGGGGGATCAGAAGGTCAGTATCTGCGTTAGACTGGGCTCTCCAGAGAAACAGAAACAATAGGGCAGAGATATAGGTGTGGTGGAGGGTGGGAAGGCCAGTGGAGAGGTGAATCACCACCAGGTAGGGACATTTGGCAGGAGCCCCATGTGGCTTGGGTCCATCCTCCCATCTTCTACCTGCAGAGAAGAAACATTTGGATGAGAAGAGCATTATGATGCCACATGACAAGCTTAGCTGGGCATGTTGTGTTCCAGGCTATGCCCTGTCTGGGACAGCTGCCAGCTGTTCAGAGTTGCCTATGGCTTGGGTAACCTTTATTCTTAGGTGCAATATCAAAAACCCAGTTTTTGCCAAACATTTAAGTCATGTCTCCAGTATAGCTTTTTCCCACCTTTAGTCTGACATGTGAACTCGGTCTGGCTCATACTCATCTCTCAATCGATTCTAAATTTGGGATAGGGAAAGAGTTGTCTTAGTCTGTTCAGGCGGCTATATCAGAATACTATAGAAATTTGTTTCTCACATTTCTGGAGGCAGAAGATCAGTCTGCTGGGAGCCCTGTGTCTGGGGAGGGCTCACTTCCTGGTTCACAGATGCCTTCTCACTGCTCTCACACAGCAGACGGGGCAAGAGAGGTCTCCGGGGTCTCTTACACAAGGACTTGAATCCTGCTCCTGAGGGCTTTGCCCTCCTGATTGTATCATCTCCCCAAAGTCTCACATCTTCATACTATCACCCTGGAGATTAGGTTTCAAGTTTTAATTTTACATATTTTGTGGGGGTGGGACACAAGTGAGGGGAGCTGTCCTGGCCTTTATGATTGGTTTAGAGTCGGTAAGACTGGATGGACCTGCTGGGAGTTATCTCTGCCATATTGTCCATCCGTCTTGTCTGAGAATGAAGCCAAGCCTGGGGGTGCTGAGCTGAGAGATGGAGGGAGGAAGGAATGGGAGCAGCTGGGGTAGAGACGACATTGCTCTAATCCCTTGGTGTGCCTGAAATATACTGTATATTCCATCCCCTCGTTTTCTTAGCAATGGTGATCTAGTAAATCCCCTCTTATGGTTGAGTCAATTTGCACTGGATTTCTGCTCTCATAAAGAGTCAATTGAGCATACGTGGGTGAGAACGTGGGTCCTGGAGACAGCCACCTGAGGTACTCTTCCATTTACTAGTTTGTGACCTTGGGAGAGTCACTGAATCTCTCTGCACTTTAGTTGCCTCATCTACAATACAGAGATACTAACATGGTAGTGCAGTGTGGGGTATTGTAAGGGTTTTATGAATTAACACCTGTCATCTGCTTAGAATAGTCCCTGGCACAAAGACTGTTCTTAATATACGTTGGCTATGTTTTATTATTATTTTGATAGCGTCTCACTCTGTTGCCTGGGCTAGAGTGCCATGGTGTCAGCCTGGATCATAACAACCTCCAACTCCTAGCTTCAAGCTATCCTCCTGCCTCAGCCTTCCAAGTAACTGGGATTACAGGCACCCACCCCCATGCTTAGCTAATTTTTTCTGTTTTTAGTAGAGATGGGGTTGCACTCTTGTTCAGGCTGGTCTTGAATGGCCTTCATGTTGTCTATTATTAATATAATCACATTGCTAGTTTCCTCTTGCCTCTCCGGGCTTTTTTGTCAGAATCTTTTGAGACTGTTATCAATTAAACATTGGTGGATCCTCTGGTCTCTCTCCTAGGCCTTTTCTTTATTATTGGCATAGCCTTCTATGGCTTTGGCTACTACTATATACTGACAATTGTCAAATGTATTATCCCCAGGCTTAACATCTGTCTTGAGATTCAAACCCAAATATCCAATTGCTCATTTGCTATATCTAATTAGATGCTATGTTGTTTTCCTATTGCTGCATAACAAATTGCCCTATGCTTAGTGTCTTTAACCAACACATGCTTACTATCTCACAGTTTCCATGGGCTAAGAATCTGGACGTGGCTTAACTAGGTCCTCTACCTCAACTGAGCTGTGTTCTTATCTGGAGGCTCAACTGGGGAAGAATCTGCTTCTAAACTCACTCAGGTTGTTGGAGGAACAAATTTCCTTGCAGCTGTATGTAGTATGATTAAGGGTTCTGATGTTTTTCTGGCTGTTGGGTGGCGACTATCCTCAGGTAATAAAGGCTGCTCATGGTTCCTTCTCATGAGGGCTTTCCCAGGATGGCTGTTCCCTACATCAAATTCTTTGGAGACCCTCCAGTTCCAGTTGGATGAGAGCATCTCTTGGAATGTCTGGGGAACAGTTGTGGGCTCCTCCACAGGGTGGACAGAAAGGCTGGTCCCAGTGAGTTTACATAACTGTATGTACTATGTTCTCATCTGGAGGCTCAACTGGGGAAGAATCTGCTTCCAAGCTCACTCAGATTGTTGAAGGAACCTGAGTTCCTGGTCAGAATGGAATCATGGATCCTACCCACACTCAAGGGCAAAGGACTATTCAAGGGTGTGAGCACTGGGAGGTGGGACCATAGGGGCACCCCAGGGTCTGAGTGCCACAGATGTCCATGAGCATCAGTATGCCCGAGGCAGGATTTCTCTTCTTCTTACCACTCTGCTGTTCTAATGCAAATAGCATCACTGTTCAAACCAAAGGCCAAGAGGGCATCCTGATTGCTTCTCCTAACCAGCCCCTCATACAATCAACCCTCAAATGCTATTGATTTGCCTCCTAACGCTTCCTGATTCCTTCATTCTCTCCACCGTGGTTACAACAGTTGCCTGCTTGCCTTTATTCTTTTCTTTCTGCAGCAGCCAGAGACATATTGCCCAAATGCAATTCTGATTATATTGTACCAATACAATGTACTGCAAACTGTAATCACTTTTCATCAACCTAGGAAGTGGACCAAATTCCTTAATGGGGCTTATCAGACCCTTTGTTTTCTGGCTTTGCTCCCCTTCCAACCTCTCTCACTTCTGGCCTTTGTGCTTTCTGTCTCTTTGCCTGGAACACTCTTTCCTTCCCTTTGATTGTTAGTCCCACTCACGAGCCAGGCATCAGCTTCTGTGCCACTTCCTTTGGGAGGCCCTTCCTGACTGCTTGCCTACTTAGCACCCCCCACCCTAAGCTTAGTACCCTGGACTTCTGTATTCCAGACACTCAAGCACACAAAGTGGTCATTTCTTGTTCACTCATCCTTATTCTCCTCTAAACTATAAGCTCTGTGAGGCTGGGGGGACATCCCCTGGGCCAGCCCCATGCTTTCAGTGCTATGAACCTGAAAATAATTGTCAAGTGAAGAAAATGATAGATGAAACCTTGGATCTCAGCCTACCCTTAAAAATATTCCAACCCTTCCCTTACAGCAACATCCAGTGTTCACTCCTGATGGGCTGTATTCCAGTTGGCAGACCTCTTTAAATTGAAAATAATATATTAATAGAGGCACCTTTGTTTCGGGTAATATTTCTTTCCTGTTATGGCCAGTCCAGTCTCAAGACATTTCCTCGCTACTGATATACTCCAGTGACGTTAGCACTGGGACATCACCTAATTCCTCGTTATGCGGTATCCATCTTTTTGCTGCATAACTGGAATTTTGTAAAAATAGCTGACCAACTGCAGTACATACAGTTGTGAAAACTCATTGGGAGCAGCCGTCTCTGTCCACCCTGTGGAGGGGCCCACAGCTGCTCCCCAGACATTCCAAGAGATGCTCTCATCCACTGAGAACAGAAGGAGCATTTGTTTCCTGGGCCCACTTTGGAGGGACAGCTGAGACTCAGCCCAATCCAGCCAGGTTGGCCTGTCCCTGGGCCTGGCCCAGGGTCTAGTTTTATACAACACACAGTTGAGCTTCACTGACAGGTGTGAATTATGTCCCTTCGAGCCCATCTCAGTTCACTTCTGCCTGCTGGAGTGAGTCAAACTCACTTGGGACCCCAATTAGCATGTCATGTTGGTGTGTATGTGTGTCTCTCTATGTGTGTGTGAGAGAGAGAGAGAAAGAAAGAAAGTCAGAGAGAACTTGGATGCAGAAATAAAGGGACAGAGAGACACAGGCTCAGTGAGAAAGGGAGTAGAGAAACGGAAACAAAGAGAAAGGCAGAAATCTGGGGAGCAGAGAGATGGACAGATAAGAGGGTTTGGGAGCTCATGCAGATGGGCACCCTTTGTGGCCTTTTAGTTGGATTAAGTGCACACAAAATGGAAAATGGGACAGTGTCGAGTGTCAATCCCATCTGGAGTGCCATGTGTGAAATCAGGACAAAGCAAGCATCTATGGATGTGGTCATTAGTATATTCCTAATGGGCCAGGAGTGGATTCTGGGAGGGAATTGGGCTGGGGTAGGATGAAACTGAGAAACCTATGTGTCCACAGCAGGAGGTGTCACCCTTGGCCCTGGTCAATTCTGTCTACACATGTGAGGATAGGTAGATGACAGAGTGACCCCCATGATATTGGGGCTAAGATGGCCTTGGATGTGAGGGCCAGTTCTACACGGAATGAAATCATTCTCTGGAATATTTAGGGGGGGTTCCTAGCATACAGATGCATGGGCGCCCAAGAAAACCCAAGAAAAAAATTTTTGGACCATTGGCTTCAGAACTCCAAATGGGACAAGGTGCTAAGTGTGCATAAACCATGCAGCACTCCTTATGCTCCTCATGGTCCTCACAACACCTTTCCATGGTAGATACTGTTATTACCTTCATCACCAATGAAGTTATGAGGTACAGAGAAATTAACCAGCTTGCATAGTGCTGCCCCACTAGAAGGTGGCTGGGCTTTGAAGCCCGGAATTGGGTTAAATAATCAGTGCTCTTTACTATGCCATCTCAGCAACTAGAGTCAGCACTCAGACTAAATTCAGTCATTTTTCAGGGTACTTTCAAGAGAGGAAAGAAGAGGCTGTGGAGTAGAATACAAAGAACTGACTTTCTGCCTTGGCTCTGTCATCTCTAGCACTGAGATTTTGAGACAAGCTGTGTAAGCTTCAGCTGAGAGCTATGACTGCATGCACAGACTCCGGAGCCAGACCCAGTTGGCTCACCCGACCTCCTTGCTTCTTACCAGCCAGGTGTCCTTGGTCCTCTACTTGGCCCATCCAGGCCACAGATCTTTCCCCTGTAAAACAAGGACAAATATAGGGCTGTCCAGTATAGGATGGGATCAGAAATGGCTTTTGAAAAGGATGAGGGCATGCATCCATTCAGTGCTATACTGAGTGTCTACCCTTGCTAGGCATTGTGCTGGGAGCTGGGGGTATAGCCATGAAGAAGATACTCATGGTGCTCAGGAAATGGTCTTTGGGATGAGACTACAACTGGGATGTGGGGAGCTTGGAAGTCTTTTGAAGAGGAGAAGAGCAGAGACATAAAGATGAA
This sequence comes from Nycticebus coucang, assembly GCF_027406575.1. NCBI lineage: Eukaryota > Metazoa > Chordata > Mammalia > Primates > Lorisidae > Nycticebus > Nycticebus coucang. Next base: position 11,694,904 of record NC_069792.1, read on the forward strand.
AAAAGACAGGTAAGCTTTGCAAAGCTTCCCACAGTCCACTATGATGGTAGGAAGTTTGCCAAGTAACAGAAGGTGAATCCAGAAAGGGTGTTTGAGGCCGTATCTGGGATGTTGGCTTGAAAGGTAGTGGGGAGCCACTGGAGGGCAATAATATACTTGTAAGCACAGAAGGGCACTCTCCATTCCAAATTCATAATAGTGCAACTTATTTTATGTCGTATATAGTTCATGTCTTAAACATAGACAATAGTCTATTCCATAAAAAATCTACTGAAAACATTTTCAGGGCATAAAAATGTTCATCTAGTCTTTGAGAGTGATATTAAGTATTAAGTCAATTGCAATAAACCAGCAATTTTCACTTTTCACAGATTTAGTACACATACATGTGTGCTCATGTACACATATATGCACTAGTAGCTTGAACTTAAAAGTCAGTTCTACATTTGGGGGTATTTACATATGCCATTTTCTCTTTCAGTTCAAAATTTAATGTGTCAATATATAAAATTTAAGAATAAATGTATATGGCAGGGTAATTGTTCAAGAATTAAACTATATGCCAACAGAACATTGGCAGGCTTTAATTCCTGACATTTGAGGCTCTTGCTTTTGCAATGTTTCTGTGCAGTAAAAAGGCAGATTGAAAATCATTGCAAATCAAAGTGATGCTTTCAACCTCTGAAACAACGCTAGCTTGTCTTTTTCTACTTTTCATCTATTTACATAGATCCATCAACCAAATTCTGAACTCTTTTAAGAGTAATGTTGAGTACAAAGTCATGAACACCCTGCTGCTGCCAAATTGCTTTGCCCCTATCGCCTTCAGTTCACACCCTGTGCCCTCCCCCTCACCCTCTCAAGAATAGGTTTCTCTCTAAAGATCTGGAAGAAGCTTAAGCAGGTGGAATCAAAGCCTTAAAAACAAACTAACATTTGCTACATGTAACAGAACTTCCACGTAGACACTGACCTCTTCCCGCCACTGTCCCTTTCTCAGAGTTTCCATGTATAACAGCAATTCTGCTGGCAGGTGGAGAAATGCGTTTTCAGGTATTTATGTGTGCTGCGCTTGAAGTGTAGCCTGGCTAGATCTGAACTTGGCTGTGTAGTCCCTTGAGGTGGAGGATCTGCTCCTGGCATCGGTGGGGCCAAATGACCTCAGCTAGAGAGAGCCCCAGGTGGGAGGGTGGAATCACCTGTCATTTGTGGATATGCACAGTGGTCCAGTAGTTCATTCAACTCTAACTGGCTGCAGCTCTGTTCTGATGCATTATCAGACACCATTCCTGTTTTCCAAGAAATACGGGCTCTGCTGACCTTCGTGTTACAAACCACAGCTGTCAAGGACTTGAAATAAAAACCCTGTGCAGGCAGGGTCTTGGTTTGGTATATGTTTTGTTGTTTGTTATTTGTATTGCAAATTAATAGCTCAGACCAAGCTCACAGTTAAATACCACATCTGCCTGGGGTTTGGGTTAGTAATTCACAATATGTTTTTATTCATTGTTGCTTTAATTAGGGCTCGGGATTCTTCTTGAATCTCTCCCAAGTAACAGGTGGTTTTCTGACTATGCTAAATGTTAAATACTTTGGAGGGGAGGTAGTTAAGCATTGTTTTCCTAGCTGTGGTTACACCTAGGCCCCAGGCAGCTTCTGAATTAAGCAGCCTGCAATGGATTGGAATTCCTGGGGGACTCACTTAACTCCTAGTTCTCCCACCTATTTTCAGTGCCCTGCCTCTGGGTGGGGGCTCCCATTATACCCAGCTGTGCAGCAGATGTACTTTTTGTATCCTGGGAGGTAGCAGGAGGGTTCCGGGTAGGTCAAAAAGTTAATATGTCAGTGTTCTGAAGGGTGATGGGAGTAGAAACTTGGAAATGTTAATAAAGATGATTTGAATTTAGATTTTTTAAGAATAAAAGCATTCTTTTATGTATCTGCAATAGATAACAATTAAATAAGTCACACATGAGTCATCAAAATTAGAGCAAGGGCAAAGACCTATTAGATCATCTAGCCGATTCCTCAGAGAATACAGAATTATTCCCCATAGCATTTTCAGGGGTGCTTTGTACAGTTTATTTTGAAAAACTTGAGCAATTGGGACCTTCAATTATTTCCTTCGGGAGATATTTCCCTTATTTAAGGCTACAGCATTTTTCTCCTTAGCCTAATATTTCAAGCTAAAAAACAAGGTCTATATGGTACATCCAAAGCCATTTGCACAATGAGTGTGATCAGAGGTAGAAATTGTACCTGCTGGTCTCCCAGCAAAGTGTGCACACACTTGCTGTTCTCCCCTGCACTCTCATTGCTGTTTTTACACTCAAATTTGCATTTTCCTTGGAAGTGGCGGTACTAAAGTATCCATCGGAAGCCCATTGGAAGCCTCCCTATTTCTGATATCACTATCACAAACCAGTAGGGGTAACATTTCACCTCTTACTTCGAAACTAGGAGGAAAAGACGATTTTGAATAAATTCTGTTCAGACTGTCCATGTTGTCAGGGTAAAGAATACTCAGTCATCCAGGAAATAGCAACTGCTTAGAATTCCTCTCTGTTTGGAACAGACTGGCATTGTCTTTCCTTGGTTGTTTGTATTGGACAGGCTACTGATTGTGTGCACACATGACCGGGGGCTGCCGGACAGACACTCAGCTTTCAGATTCGCAGTAATGGGGAGCCTGGGGCTGCAAGGCCAGTGCTAGCAGGGTCGGCGCATACAAGGCTTCCTGTGGAGTTGTCGCTGCTTGTGTCAGAGTGCCCTTGCAGGGCAGATTTTGGTTCTAAGAGGTCAGATTTTGGAGGGTTACAGACTCTGAAAGAGACAAATTGCATACATTTCCAGAACTCAAGAATGCTCAAACTAATGCGCCCCTCCCCTTGCCTTCCTTAGAGTTCAGTCAGTGTGCCAGGCAATGAGTTCAGAATGGAGAACAAAGAATTAAGCCTCCTGCCTTGGAGGATCTTGGAAAAGGGCAAGGCAGGCAGGCGTGGGAATAGTTTTGCAGCCCTTGAGTAAGGGCCATAGACAAGCAGGGCCAGAACACAGTGCAGGGGAACAGCACTCGAGCAAGCCTGGTGTCGGAAGCTTCCCAGGGAAGCTGAACTTAAGGATAGGTGCCAGGAAAGGAAGTGCAAACAAGACAGGGATTAACAGAGGCGAGGCAGAGAGGCATGGGAAGCAGTTTGGATATGGTGGGACAGGGTGCAGGTGTCGCCTTCCAACTTCAGCGGTCTGTGGAAAGGGCTTGCTGTCCTCATTTTGCAGGTGGGGCCATCATGGCTCAAAGAAGTGAGGTGGCTTCTCCCAGGTCCCACAGCCCAGTGGGAGAGCTAGGATTTTAGACTAAGTCTGTCTTCACCCTGTGACAGTGCTGTCTCTAGAGAAAAAGGCATGCAGGAGTGTAAATTCAGGGTAGGTGTACAAAAGGTGGCCACAGAAGCTACAGAGCACTGGGGAGCTCCCAAAGCGGACAGAACCTTCTATCACCCACCTTGTACAGGACAGCAGCAGGGACCACTTTGCCTTAGTTCATGGGAGAGAACAATTTGGTTCCGACACAGTTCATCAGCTCTTATAATTACTCAGAATGACTCAAGTTCTGGCAAAACCAGTGTTGTCTGCGGACTGACCACGCCGACTGGGGCTGAGTCAGCTGGGATGGTGGAGCCACACTGAGTCTGAGGCCATGGTCAAAGCAAGTATGGAGGTTTGTGGTCACGGCCTTCTAACAGGCATGTGAAATATGGGGAAGGCATGGGAGCATTCTGTGCCTCAGAACTGGGGGAGGGCGAGGAAGACAAAGGGGCAACAGACACAGAAGGCACACGTGTCTTGAGTGTGCGTATCAAACACGGGCGCTACTTCCACTGGAATGAGGGCTGATTATTCCTCATACCTTACTCACCCTTTATTTACTCTATTATTTCTGCCACAACTACTTAACTCTCTTGTTACGGCACAGAAGCAGCCTAGACTATCTTAAATGAATGAGCATGGCTGTGTCCCAATAAAATTTTTTTTTTTTTTTTTTTTTTTGTAGAGACAGAGTCTCACTTTATGGCCCTCGGTAGAGTGCCGTGGCCTCACACAGCTCACAGCAACCTCCAACTCCTGGGCTTAAGCGATTCTCTTGCCTCAGCCTCCCGAGTAGCTGGGACTACAGGTGCCCACCACAACGCCCAGCTATTTTTTTTTTGGTTGCAGTTTGGCCGGGGTCGGGTTTGAACCCGCCACCCTCGGTATATGGGGCTGGCGCCCTACTGACTGAGCCACAGGCGCCGCCCAAAATTTTGTAGTACTGTCTTGGTCCCTTTCAGTTGTATAACAAAATACCATCCACTGGGTGGTTTATAAGCAATTTATTGCTCACTGTTCTGGAGACTGGGAGGTCCAAGATCAAGGCACTAGCAGATTCAGTGTCTGTTTCCTGAGATGGTTGTGTCCTTTGTCCTCACATGGTAGAAGGGGCAAGGCAGTTCTCTGGGACCTCTTTTATAAGGGTACTGGTCCCATTCATGAGGGCTCTGTCCTCATGGTGTAATCACCTCCCGAAGGCTCCATCTCCTAATACCGGCACACTGGTGATTAGGTTTTCCCCTACATGTTGTGGGGGATGGGGTGGGAGAATGATACAGCACTCAGACCATAGCAAATATCAAAATTTGAATTTCATGCAGTTTTCACTTACCAGAAAATATTATTCTCGTGATTTTTTTTCAACCATTTAAAAAACTGTAAAAAAACAATCTTAGCTCACAGCTGTACCAAAAAAGGTGGTAGGCTGGATTTGGCCACAGAGTGTAGTTTGGTAACACTTGACTTTGGCAATAGCGAGGTTTCCTCTAGTTAGACAACGTCTTAGATCATCGATCTGATCCATTATAATTATGTTGATTTTTATAATTTAATTTTTAGGAATAAACTCATCTCCAACCCCATGGCATACTTCACCTTGCTCCTCTTCTTTTCCAGGCCTCCTTCTCATCATGTAATGACCACACTTGTCTCTAGACTTGATATACCTTATATGTGAGGGTTAAATGATGTCATGTGGGAACAGAGTGAGGCCCAGCACCCAATCATATGGGTTTTCATTTCCCTTTTCCCCTAAGTTTGTGCTTGAAATCTGCCATCAACAAGAGCGAGGCCTGACCTTGATGGAAATAAGGGTGCTGCTTAACTTTTTTTTTGAGTCATAGTCTAATCTGGTAGGTAATTCTAATGAGTAACCAGGTTGCTCCATCACCCAACCTGGTAAGTAATTCCTTTTGCTTATGACAAATGGTACGGGGAAAAAAATATGAAAAGTGCACTATAGAAATATCAATGATACTAGTAGCTCCCCCCAGAAGAACCTTAGGCTGTGCCCACCAGGGCCAGGGGACACATCTTGAGAATGCCAACTCTTCTACCAATACCCACATATAGCACCTATCAGCTCTCTTCTTGCCGTGCATATATGCCAATCATTTATCTGGCTCTTAATCCCATCTCAGGAAATAAATTCAATTCCACTACATATTTAAGAGAAATGTATGTCTTACTACAGATTTTGTGGGAAGTCAGGAGGAAGAATCCACAATGCGTTACACTTTGCAACACCAATTACACACTTCTTTTGACTTTTACGAAGTGTTTCTTTTTTTTTTTGCCAGCTTTCTTGTCTTTCTTTCTTTTCCATCTCAAAATTCTATTTTCTATGCAATTCAGCTCAGCATTTGTATTCTATTAGAGCATTCTTCTGTTCCTTCTTCCATATGTTTGTCTTTCAGGTATTCCTTTCCTAAGGGTCTGTGAGTGGTAAACTGTTTCAGTTATGGTTTTGCTAAAATGCTTTAATTTGCTATCATTTTTGAAAAATAATATGTCTGAGGATACAATTCAGGCATATTCTTTTATAGTTTCACATAATATATATGGAGTATGTGATTGTTTTTAAACAATTTACCCTGCCTAGGATGCCTTATATTTCCTATATCTGAGGAATCATGTCTTTCATTAGTTCTAGAATTTTCTTAGCTAGTATCTCTTCAAACAGAGTCCCTCCCCTATTTTTTTCTATTTTCTCTTGTGGAACTCTATTTTGTTGTGTGTTAAAACTTCTCATCTTTGGCCAGGAGTGATGACTCTTGCCTGTGTTTCTATCACTCTGGGAGGCAGAGGTAGGTGGATTACTTGAGCTTCAGGAGTTCAAGACCTGCCTGATCAAGAGTGAGACCCCCATCTCTACTGAAAAATAGAAAAACTAGCCTGCTACAGCAGCAGGCACATATAGTCCCAGCTACTCTGAAGGCTGAGGCAGGAGAATTGCTTGAGCCCAGGAGTTTGAATTTGCTGTGAGCTAGGCTGAGGTCATGGCACTCCAGCTCAGGTGACAGAATGAGACTCTGTCTCAAAATTCTTTCTGCCCCTGCTCTTACTGTTTTCAATTTTCTTGTCATTTTGTACTGCATTCTGAGTATTCTCTTAAGATTGATCTTTCGTTCATTAATCCTTTCTTTGTTCATGTTTATTTTGTGGTTTCACCTATCAGTTTGTCTAGCTACCCACCTATATATCTTTCTATCTAAACATGTACCTACATATATGTAGTTTATTACATATATAATATTAATTAGATGTAGTTTAATTTCAATAAATTCTACTTTGTTAAATTTGTTCATTTATTTATTTATTCATTTATTTTTGAGACAGAGTCTCAAGCTGTCACCCTGTGTAGAGTGCCTTGGTGTCATAGCGCACAGCAACCTCCAACTCTTGGGCTCAAACGATCCTCTTGCCTCAGTTTTTCTATTTTTAGTAGAGATGGGGTCTCACCTTTTGCTCAGGCTGGTCTCAAACTCGTGAGCTCAAGTTGCTTCAGCCTCCCAGAGTGCTAGGATTATAGGCATGAGCCCACCACACCCTTGTTTATTTATTTTTATTTTTTAATTGATATTTTAGAGGACTTTATTTATATTTAAAAAAAATCTTATCAGCACGTGATTGGAAGCTCACATGCAGATACCATTTGCAAAACAACTAGCTTAGCCTTATTTCTATCGTATTTCACACGTGTACTGTGCTCTAAGAATATAAAAATAAAGCATTTCTCTCCAGGCCACTTATAAGTATTCTTAAAAAAATAAACTTTATGTAATTGCTCTTGAATTTTGGCATGAACACATATTCCTTAAAAATGACAATAAGAACTCTTACTTTTCTATTTTTCCTTGGTGCCTACTTTAGCAAATGAAATTTATAGTTAACTAAATTTTTTTTAATACAACTGGCATGCCTTCTTTGTGTGTGTGTTCAGACCTTTATACTCTATACTTCGTAAATTTGACATGTAACCTTGTAAAATGCACCGTAGGTGTGATCTCACCAATTACCCTCCCTGCACCCATCCTCCCCCTCCCCACTCCCCATTTCCCCTTCTTCTTGGTCTATAGTTGGGTTATAGCTTTCATATGAATGCTATAAATTGGTTTCATAGTAGGGATGAGTACATTGGATAATTTTTCTTCCATACTGGAGATACTTTGCTAAGAAGAATATGTAAACAGCTCCATCCATGTAAACATGAAAGAGGTAAAGTCTCTATATTTTTTAAGGCTGAATAATATTCCATGTGTACATATATCACAATTTATTAATCCATTCATGGGTCGATGGACACTTGGGCTTCTTCCATGACTTAGCAATTATGAATTGGGCTGCAATAAACATTCTGGTACAAATATCTTTGTTATAAAGTGACTTTTGGTCTTCTGGATATATACCTAGTAGAGGAATTGAAGGATCGAATGGCAGGTTTATTTTTAGATCCCTAAGTGTTCTCCAAACATCTTTCCAAAAGGAAGGTATTAGTTTACATTCCCACCAGCTGTGCAGAAGTGTTCCCTTTTCTCCACATCCACGCTGACATCTTTGGTTTGGGGATTATGTGATGTGGGCTAATCTTACTGGGGTTAGATGATATCTCAAAGTGGTTTTGATTTGCATTTCTCTGATGATTAAGGATGATGAGTGTTTTTTTCATGTGTCTGTAGGCCATGTGCCTGTCTTCTTCAGAAAAGTTTCTCTTCAAGTCCCTTGCCCAGCCTGAGATGGGATCACTTGTTCTTTTCTTGCTAATACGTTTGAGTTCTCTGTGGATTCTGGTTATTAAACCTTTGTCAGAGACAAAACTTGCAAATATCTTCTCCCATTCAACTATTAGAATTATTCAAATATTAGAATTATTAGATACAGAATGTAACTGTGTATGACGTAAATGAACTTAATTTACAGTGGGCTGTCTGCTTGCTTTACTTACTGTGTTTTTGGCTATGCAGAAGCTTTTTAGTTTGATCAGATCCCAGTAATGTATTTTCCGTGTTGCTTCAATTGCCCAGGGGGGTCTTCCTCATAAAATATTCGCCCAGACCTATTTTTTCAAGTGTTTTCCCTGCACTTTCTTCTAGTATTTTTATAGTTTCATGTCTTAAGTTTAAATCTTTAATCCAGTGAGAGTCTACCTTAGTTAATGGTGAGAAGTGTGGGTCCAGTTTCAGTCTTCTACAAGTTGCCAGCCAGTTCACCTAGCACCATTTGTTAAATAGGGAATCTTTTCCCCATTGAATGTTTTTAATTGGCTTGTCAAAGATCAAGTAACGGTAAGTAGCTGGGTTCATCTCTTGGTTCTCAATTCTGTTCCAGACATCCACCCCTCTGTTTTTGTGCCAGTACCATGCTGTTTTGATCACTATCGATTTATAGTATAGTCTAAGGTCTGGTAGCATGATTCCTCCTGCTTTGTTTTTATTTCTGAGTAATGTCTTGGCTATTCAAGGTTTTTTCTGATTCCATATAAAATGAAGTATTATTTTTTTCGAGATCGTTAAAGTATGACAGTGGAGCTTTAATAGGGATTGCATTAAAATTGTATATTGCTTTGGGTAGTATGGACATTTTAACAATGTTGATTCTTCCCAGCCATGAGCATGGTATGTTTTTCCATTTATTAACATCTTCAGCTATTTCTTTTCTCAGAGTTTCATAGTTCTTTTTATAGAGATCTTTCACGTCCTTTGTTAGGTAAACTCCCAAATATTTCATCTTCTTTGGCTGTTTATTTTTGATAGTTCCATTTTTCTTATTTATTTTTTCCTATCATCTTCTATTTCTTTGAACATTTCCTGCACACATGCAGACACACGCAAAGTTTGTGTGCAATTTTAATTGCACACGAATTTTATGGCCACCATATATATATATATATATATATAGTGTGTATGTTTATTATGATAAATATACATGCTATGGTTTGATGTCCCTACTACAACTCACATTGAAATTTAATTGCCACTGTAGTAGTATTAAAATGTGGGACCTTTGGGCAGCGCCTGTGGCTCAAGGAGTAGGGCGCCGGTCCCATATGCTGGAGGTGGTGGGTTCAAACCCAGCCCCAGCCAAAAAAAAAAAAAAAAAAAAAATGTGGGACCTTTAAGAGGTGATTAGATTGTGAGGGTTCCACACTTATGAATGGGATTAATACAATTATTGTGGGACTGGATTAGTTATCAAAGGAATGGGTTCCTGTGAAAAAGAATGTTTGGCTCAGTTTGTCTCTTGAACTTGCTTCTGCCTTCCTCTGTGGGATGCCCACACTAAATGCTGTTGCGGTGTGCTTGGATTTCTCAGTCTTCTGAACCATGAGCCAAATAAATACAAATAAATAAATAAATATATAAATTACCCAACCTATGATATTCTGTCATAGCAGCAGAAAGTGGATTAAAGCAATACAAGACATAAAATTGACCATTTTAGCCATTTTAAGTGTACAGTGCAGTTCAGTGGCATTAAGTTCATTTACGTCATACATAGTTACATTCTTTTTTTTTTTTTTAATTTTTTTATTAAATCATAACTGTATACAATGATATGATTATGGGGCATCATACACTCACTTCATAAACCATTTGACACATTTTTATCACAGTGGTTAACATAGCCTTTCCGGCGTTATCTCAGTTACTGTGCCAAAACATTTATATTCTACATTTACCAAGTTTCGCAAATACCCCTGTAATATGCACCACAGGTGTGATCCCACCGATTCCCCTCCCTCTACCCACCCCCCCCTTTCCCACTTCCCCCTATTGTTAAGTTGTAGCTGGGTTATAGCTTTCATGTGAGAGTCCCAAATTAGTTTCATAGTAGGGCTGTGTACATTGGGTATTTTTTCTTCCATTCTTGGGATACTTTACTAAGAAGAATATGTTCCAGCTCCATCCATGTAAACATGAAAGAGGTAAAGTCTCCATCTTTCTTTAAGGCTGCATAGTATTCCATGGTATACATATACCACAATTTATTAATCCATTCGTGGATCGATGGGCACTTGGGCTTTTTCCATGACTTAGCAATTATGAATTGGGCTGCAATAAACATTCTGGTACAAATATCTTTGTTATGTTGTGATTTTTGGTCTTCTGGGTATATGCCCAGCAGAGGAATTACAGGATTGAATGGCAGATCTATTTTTAGATCTCTGAGTGTTCTCCATATATCCCTCCAAAAGGAATGTATTAATTTGCATTCCCACCAGCAGTGCAGAAGTGTTCCCTTTTCTCCGCATCCACGCCAACATCTCTGGTCTTGAGATTTTGTGATATAGGCTAGTCTCATTGGAGTTAGATGATATCTCAAAGTAGTTTTGATTTGCATTTCTCTGATGATTAAAGATGATGAGCATTTTTTCATATGTCTTAAGGCCGTGCGCCTGTCTTCTTCAGAGAAGTTTCTCTTCAAATCCCTTGCCCAGCCTGCGATGGGATCCCTTGTTTTTTTCTTGCTGATGCGTTTGAGTTCTCTGTGGATTCTGGTTATTAAACCTTTGTCAGAGTTATACCCTGCAAATATCTTCTCCCATTCTGAGGGCTGTCTGCTTGCTCTGCTTACTGTGTTCTTAGCTGTGCAGAAGCTTTTTAGTTTGATCAAGTCCCAGTAGTGTATTTTTGAAGCTGCTTCAATTGCCCGGGGGGTTCTCCTCATGAAATACTCACCCAGACCAATTTCTTCAAGGGTTTTCCCTGCATTCTCCTCTAGTATTTTTATAGTTTCATGTCTTAAGTTTAAATCTTTAATCCAATGAGAGTCTATCTTAGTTAATGGTGAAAGGTGTGGGTCCAATTTCAGTCTTCTGCAGGTTGCCAGCCAGTTCACCCAGCACCATTTGTTAAATAGGGAATCTTTTCCCCACTGAATGTTTTTAATTGGCTTGTCAAAAATCAAATAGCGGTAAGTAGCTGGATTCATCTCTTGGTTCTCTATTCTATTCCAGATATCTACTTCTCTGTTTTTGTGCCAATACCATGCTGTTTTGATCACTATCGATTTGTAGTAAAGTCTGAGGTCTGGTAGTGTGATTCCTCCTGTTTTGTTTTTATTTCTGAGTAATGTCTTGGCTATTCGAGGTTTTTTCTGATTCCATATAAAACGAAGTAATGTTTTTTCAAGATCTTTAAAATATGACAGTGGAGCTTTAATAGGGAGTGCGTTGAAATTATATATTGCTTTGGGTAGTATGGACATTTTGATAATGTTGATTCTTCCTAGCCATGAGCATGGTATGTTTTTCCATTTGTTAACATTTTCAGCTATTTCTTTTCTTAGAGTTTCATAGTTCTCTTTATAGAGATCTTTCACGTCTTTTGTTAGGTAAATTCCCAAATATTTCATCTTCTTTGGCACTACTGTGAATGGGATAGAGTCCTTAACTGCTTTTTCAATTTGACTGTTGTTGGTGTATATAAAGGCTACTGATTTATGAATGTTGATTTTGTAACCTGAGACGCTGCTGTATTCCTTGATCACTTCTAGGAGTTTTGTAGTAGAGTCCCTAGTGTTTTCCAGATACACAATCATATCATCTGCGAAGAGCGAGAGTTTGATCTCTTCTGACCCTATATGGATACCATTGATCGCCTTTTCTTCCCTAATTGCGGTGGCTAAAACTTCCATTACAATGTTGAAAAGCAATGGAGACAATGGGCAGCCTTGTCTGGTTCCTGATCTGAGTGGAAATGATTCCAATTTAACTCCATTCAATATGATATTGGCTGTGGGTTTGCTGTAGATAGCCTCTATCAGTTTAAGAAAAGTCCCTTCTAGACCAATTTTCTTGAGTGTTCTGATCATGAAGGGATGCTGGATATTATCAAAAGCTTTTTCTGCATCAATTGAGAGAATCATATGGTCTTTGTTTTTTAATTTGTTTATGTGCTGAATTACATTTATAGATTTACGTATATTGAACCAGCCTTGAGACCCTGGGATAAAACCAACTTGGTCATGATGTATAATTTGTTTGATGTGTTGTTGGATTCTGTTTGTTAGGATCTTGTTGAATATTTTTGCATCTATATTCATTAGTGATATTGGTCTATAATTTTCTTTTCTTGTTGGGTCTTTTCCTGGTTTGGGGATCAGGGTGATATTTGCTTCATAGAACGTGTTGGGTAGTCTTCCTTCTTTTTCTACATTTTGGAACAGGTTGAGTAATATAGGTACTAATTCCTCTTTAAAGGTTTGGTAGAATTCTGACGTGAAACCATCTGGTCCCGGGCTTTTCTTTTTAGGGAGGTTTTGTATAGTTGATGCTATTTCTGAACTTGATATGGGTCTGTTCAACATTTCCACTTGATTCTGGTTAAGTCTTGGAAGGTGGCGTGCTTCCAAGTATTGGTCTATTTCCTTCAGATTTTCATATTTCTGAGAATAAAGTTTCTTGTAATATTCATTAAGGATTTTTTGGATTTCTGATGAGTCTGTGGTTATTTTGTCTTTGTTGTTTCTGATTGATGATATTAGAGATTTTACTCTTTTTTTCCTGATTAGGTTGGCCAGAGGTTTATCTATTTTATTGACCTTTTCAAAAAACCAGCTTTTTGATTTATTGATCTGTTGTATTATTCTTTTGTTTTCAATTTCATTTAATTCTGCTCTAATTTTGGTTATTTCTTTTCTTCTACTGGGTTTGGGGTTGGAATGTTCTTCCTTTTCCAGTTGCGTGAGATGTCCCATTAAGTTGTTAACTTCCTCTCTTTCCGTTCTCTTGAGGAAGGCTTGCAGTGCTATAAATTTCCCTCTTAGAACTGCCTTTGCAGTGTCCCAGAGGTTCTGATAGCTTGTGTCTTCATTGTCATTTTGTTCCAAAAAATTGGTGATTTCTTTCTTAATCTCATCTCTGACCCAGCTATCATTCAGCATAAGGTTATTTAACTTCCATGTTTTTGTATGGGTATGCAGATTCCTGTTGTTACTCAATTCAAGTTTTATTCCATGATGGTCCGAGAAGATGCATGGAATAATTTCTATTCCTTTAAATTTACTGAGGTTAGACTTGTGACCTAAAATGTGATCAATTTTGGAGTAAGTTCCGTGGGCTGATGAGAAGTATGTGTATTCAGTTTTGTTGGGATGAAATGTTCTGTAGATGTCTGCTAAATCTAAATATTGGATGGTTAGGTTTAAATCTAAGATTTCTTTGCTCAGCTTCTTTCTGGAGGATCGATCCAACACTGCCAAGGGAGTGTTGAAATCTCCAACGATTATGGAGCTGGAGGAAATCAAGTTACTCATGTCTGTTAGAGTTTCTCTTATAAATTGAGGTGCATTCTGGTTGGGTGCATAGATATTAATAATTGAGATCTCGTCATATTGAGTATTACCCTTAACAAATATGAAGTGACCATTCTTGTCCTTCCTTACTTTTGATGGTTTAAAGCCTACTGTATCTGCAAATAAAATTGCAACACCTGCTTTTTTCTGATTACCATTTGCCTGAAATATGGATGACCATCCTTTCACCCTGAGTCTGTATTTGTCTTTTAAGTTGAGATGTGACTCTTGTATGCAACAAATATCTGGCTTAAGTTTTTGTATCCAGTCAGCTAACCTATGCCTCTTTAGAGGACAGTTTAAGCCATTCACATTGATGGAGAGTATTGATAAGTCTGGTGGAATTTTGGGTATCGAGTTTTTCAAAGGTCCAGTGGACATTTTTAATCCTTTCGCCAGTGTGGAAGTTGGAGTTTGATCCGAAGTTTCTGAGTGAGTTTACTTTTGTGGTATAGGATTGGGTTGGTCATTGTGGAGGATAGGTCTGAGAACATCCTGAAGAGCTGGTTTACTTATGGCAAATTTTTTCAACATATGAATGTCATTGAAGTATTTAATTTCTCCATCATAGATGAAACTCAGTTTAGCTGGATACAAGATCCTGGGTTGAAAGTTTTTTTGCTTTAGGAGATTAAAAGTTGATGACCAGCCTCTTCTTGCTTGAAAAGTTTCAGCAGAGAGATCTGCAGTTATTCTAATATTCGTACCTTTGTACGTTATAGTTTTCTTTCGCCGGGCTGCTTTGAGAATCTTCTCTTTCATGTTAACTTTAGTGAAGCTAATTATGATATGTCTGGGAGATGGCTTATTGGGGTTGAATCGTACTGGGGTTCTGAAGCTGTCTGCTATCTGAATTTCAGATTCTCTAGGCATGTCTGGAAAATTTTCTTTCATAATTTCATGTAGAAGGGCCTCTGTGCCCTTGGCTGCAACTTCATCAGTCTCCGAAATTCCTATAACCCTTATGTTATTTTTTTTCGAATTATCTGAGAGCTCTCTGAGTGAGTGATCCGTTTTTGCTCTCCATTTCTCTTCCTCTTTGAGAGATTGGGAGCGTTCGAAGACTTTATCTTCAATGTCAGAAATCCTTTCTTCTGCTTGCTCCATTCTGTTACTGAGGGATTCTACTGTATTTTTCATATCTTTGAGGGCTGTAAGTTCTTGTTTCAGTGTGTCTAAGTCTTTGGTGGTTTTGTCTTTAAATTCGTTAAATTCTTGAGACAGTTTTTGAATTTCTCCTTGAATTCCTAATTCCATTTTATTAATCTTGTCTGCAAACCAAATTCTGAATTCGACTTCTGACATCTCAGCCAGTTGTTTATGAATGGGATCTTCAATCATATCTGCCGTATCTTTTCTTGGGGGGGTTGATCTATTCTGGTTATTCATGTTACCAGAGTTTTTCCGCTGATTCCGCCCCATGGTTTACTCCCTTTGGTTTTTCCCCTGGGGTTTTATCGAGGGCCCGTACAGTGTTGTGGCCTGAGAAACTGGGGCCCTGTCTGGTGTGGTGGAGCAAAGTGGTTCTGTCTTGTTTTCAGCTGGTTTCTGTTCGATCCTATTGCAACTTCTACTCTGGCTTGAAGTCTCAGCTGTGTGGAAAAATCAGCAATTAAGTCACCCCGCCTGCCCACCTCTGGCCCCAGTTGGAAAAGGAGAATCAAACCTTCCTACAATCGCACACCCAGGGCACCACCTGAAAAGTCCTCAGTCTATTAGCCCAGTTCAAAAGGTCCGAATCAACTGTCTCAATCGGCACTTGTCTCAGGTGGAAGGGTTCAAGAGGTCTCTGGGAACTGGATCACAGGGGCCTGGTGACTCCTCTGAGACAGCTCACCCCAGTGCAGCGTGGAGTCAGGAGGAGCCACCCCGCAAACAGAGCAGTCTGGGAAGGTTGACGTCTCCTTCCCCACTTTGCCCCTCCGTCGGACCCAGTCACTGGTATCTCTGCAGATGGCTAACCCAGTTGCCTGCAGTGAACAGACACTCCAGGGGTTTGCACCTGCCTGAATCGCGAGGAAGTCTGCCAGGCCCCCGCAGACTGCCGCTATCTAGCAGGAGGAGATGGGGCCTGACATCTTTGAGTGTTTGATGCAGGTGATGGGAAGGAGGTGTTCACTCAGGCTTAGCCCCGTCCCTGATGGATGCTGCTAACAGAACAGAACAGAACAGACAACTTTGTGAGGTTCTGTCTCTGTTCCTGTCGTCGCCTACAGGAGACGGGCTGTTTTGAGTTCAAACGTCTTTGCTGCTGGAGAATTGCGTCTGAACACCTCTCTGGGTCGGCCCCGCCCTGGAGGCTTCTGGGTTTGTGAGCGTGTCACCGGTGGCCTCCTCTGGTTGCCCAGGGAGACAGGGGGTGTGGCCTCAGAATATCCAGAAGTGAGCGTTCTTCCGTTAAAGAAAAAACGGCTGTTGATCTACCTCCAGGGAACTGCTGCTCTGGTGTGGGCACTCAGGCGACCCTTTTCTCCTCTGTCCCGCGCCCCAGAGTCAGCACTGAGCGGCCGCAGTTTGTGCTGGGTCCACACCCCTTAAGAGATCCCCCAAGAATCAGAACTCTTGGGGGATGGGCCCCCAGACCCGGATTGGGAGTGGGGCGGGGGGAAGCTAGAGTTTCATTCAGTTTCACGCAATACTACGGTCCGGGGAGGGCTCCTGCACTGCACCGCAGGGAAGTGCCGCCAAGGCTTGATTTCCCCTCAGCGGAGTGCCCTCTCCTCGCTCACGTGTCCCAGAGTCAGCACTGACCTGACGCAGCTCAGGCACTGTGCACTCCCCTCGAGAAATCACCCAAGGAGCCGAACTCCTGGGGGATAGGCCCTCAGACCCCGAGTGAGAGTAGGGGCTCTCAGCTCTCAGCGGGGAAGCTAGAGTCTTATTCAGTCTTGGGCCCCGTATGCCCGGGGAGGGTTGGTGCACTGCACCGCAGGGAAGTGCCGCGAGGCGTGACTCCCCCTCAGCCCGGTGCCCTCTCCTCACTCAGCGCGCCTCAGAGTCAATGCTGACCAGTCGCAACTCGGGGACTGTCCACTCCCCTTGAGAAATCACCCAAGGATCTGAAGTCCTGGGGGACAGGCCTCCAGACTTCAGTGGGCGGGAGGGGAGCGCCGGGGATTCAGGGTTGCCGGCAAAGGATTCCCAAAGTTTTATTCAGCCCTATGTCCGGCAGGAGAACGCCACGGCACCCCAGTAGGGGAGGTAGGTCCAGTTTTTAGAGGGTCTCTCCCGTGGAGTGTAGTGGGAGGGGCTTTAATTTCTGCCCGCTTGTTCAATTGTGGGGCTCCAGAGCCGGTCTCATGGGGGAGGGGGACTCCCGTCCGCTTGGTGGTGGATTTTGTACCTTTGTTTGCGTCCTTGTGATCACAACTTGCCTCAGCGGTGTTGATGTGCGTTCTTCAGCCTTCTCTCTTGGTGAGGCTCAAGTCCACCAGGATACTTACTAAATTCCTGTCCCTTAACTCTCCTTCTGGACGGGAGCCTTTGTTGAAAGCTGGCTTCAGTCCGCCATCTTGTCTCCCCATCCCATAGTTACATTCTATATTTAATAGTTCTAATATTTGAAGTCCATGGGAGTTTAAATCTTGCTTGCTATTTTTGTGGATTCTCACTTGTGGTGGTTAGTTATCTTGAGGCTTGGTAAAGTTGTTCTCCTTTGAAAAAGTTGTATGTAATGAGAATTAAACTGTGGGAATTCTATTCTCATGTAACTGTGTAATGAATGCTTTGGTTTGGAGAATATTTGCATTTCCTAATGCCAGAAATTCATTTTCTCTGATTGGAGATTTTAAGATTAGGTGGACAATAAACATTTTTTTTTTTTTTTTGACACAGAGTTCCCCTCTTTTGCTTAGGCTATAGTGCTGTGGTATCATCATAGTTCACAGCAACCTCAAACTCCTAGGCTCAAGTGATCCTCTTGCCTCAGCCTCCAGAGTAATTTTTTGTTGTTAGTAGAGAAGGTGTGCAACACCATGCCCAGCTAATTTTTCTGTTGTTAGTAGAGAAGATGTCTTGCACTTTTTCGGGCTGGTTTTGAACTCTTGAGCTCAAGCGATCTTCCCACTTTGGCCTCACAGAGTGCTAGGATTACAGGTGTGAGCCCCTGTGCCCAGTTCAGACAATAAAAGTTTGAACCTGAGACCCATGTGAAAGTTGTAACTAACTGTCTCATGGTTACAACTCCTCAGGAGAGACTACCATTATTGCTGTTATTAATATTTTCCACCTGGAGCTGACTTTTTTCAGCTGACTTTTTTCTGTGATGGAGACAGACTTTTTTCTTTAGCTTGTTTTGCCAGGAGGCATTTTCTTTCCCTAGAGAGCAATCCTCTTTGAAGGTTCAAGCTTTATGTAAGGCTCAGGTTCATCCCTTCTCTTTGTACATGCCTCATTTCTCTGAACAACCATTAAAGGTTTTCTGAAAGGGTCAGATAGTAAATATTTTAGGCTCGTGGGCCATATGGTCCCTGTTGCAACTGCTAAACTCTGCCACTGTAGCACAAAAGCAGCCACCACAGATGATACATAAATGAATGGGCATGGCCATGTGCCAATAAAACTTTATTTACAAAACAGGTGGTTGGCCTGCGCCAGCCTCGCTCTAGAGTCCTGGTATTGGCATTTATCTCCTAAGCAACTCTGACTCTTGTTTTTCTTACTTTTTTTTTTTTTTTTTTTGTAGAGACAGAGTCTCACTTTATGGCCCTCGGTAGAGTGCCGTGGCATCACACAGCTCACAGCAACCTCCAACTCCTGGGCTTTGGCGATTCTCTTGCCTCAGCCTCCCGAGTAGCTGGGGTTTTTCTTACTTTTTGTTCATGGCTTATTGTGTTTTAATTTGTTTTACTTTATTTTATACTTCTGCGAATTTCTTTTATTATCCTGAGAGTTAATCAATTTATTTAATATTGGAATTTATCTAACAGCTTAGTATATTGCAATGGAGGGATTTTCAAAATACCTAATCTTCTATAGTTTCCATAGCAAAATCCAACAATTTTGCTCTCTCCTTCACCTTACAGACCCTCTCTCTTCTCTCTGAGAGCAATAGTCTCAGGGTAGCCAGATTTCAGTAGAGAGATGCTGAGATTCTGACCTCTCTTCTGTCATGCCAGAGCATGGACTGGAAGAGACCTGGGTGTTGTGTGTGAACGTGGCCCTCTGAGAGCTCTCGCAGCTGTGCTCTGTGAATCTCTGCCATGTGCCCCTCCCTGTTCCAGGGCTGGGAGTCAAGGGTAGAAAAGACAAAAACAATCCTGCTCTTGGACCTGGCATCTGAACAAGAGAGACAGAATACAAATAAGTGAATAAAATCAGAAAAATATCAGCAAATCAGAGTGTTATGCGGAAAATTAAAGAAGTTTTAATATAAAATGGGAAGTTGTCATTGTTTTTATTGTTGTTTTAGGTTTGATGGGGAGGGGACATTCAGTGAGGAAGCACCATTTAAACCTGACTTGAATGACATCAGCCAGCTATGTAAAGATCCAGGCCTGGGGTGTGAGGAGGTGCATTTTTGGTATTTTCTGGGGTCAGAGAGAATGCTAATGTGGCTGAGATAGGGCATAGCAAAATTGAAACAAAAATGACTCAAAGGGAAAGGAGAATGGGAATCTGAGAGACAGTGGGACCAGCCTAGGAGTACAATGAAAAGGAGCCCTGGGATGACAGCTGTGTAGCAGTCTTAGGAAACAATTCACCCAAATTAGAGCAGGAAAGTTGAGGGCCCAGTAAAGAACGGCTTGAATGAGAAAGGGGGTTACATAGCACACATTAGAGGATGAGGAACAGAGGAGATTGTCATGATAAGATGGGTGCATATGTCTTCTGTTAATCAGAAAATAGAAAGGTGATAGCAATTATGGGGAAAATAACAATCTTATAAGAAATATATGGTTTAAATATGAAGCAAGCTGAACTGTGGCATGATTTAGAGCAGTTGGTATAATTTAAGAGAATGCATCTGGTCCCAGTACGTAGCACATCCTCTGGTGCTGATGTGCAGGGGTGCTGATGTGCAGCCGGTTGCTGCATCGAGTTTTGTTTTTTTTTTTATTTTTTTATTTTTTTTTATGGAAAAGGTGAGTTTAGTAATAAACAGACACAAACGTAGACAACTACTCTTTGACACAGGTGAAAACGCAAATTCATAGATAAGGAAGAGTCTTAAAAAATGGGACTGCAAGTATTGGACAGCCACATGGAGAATAAACAGAAAGCCTTGAGAAAGATATACTTTTTACCAGAATTAACTAAAAACGCACCATCAAAAAAAATATAAAATAAAATGATACAACATCTAGAAAGCACTTAGGAGAAAACCCCGGAGACCTTGGGTGTAGTCGTGTGTTTTCACACAATACCAAATGCGTGAACACTGATACACTGGACTTCACTAATCTCAAAAAATTCTATTCTGTGAAAATCCCCGTCGAGAGAATGAAAATAAAATCTGTCAATATGGAGGAAATATTTATAAAACAGCTACCTGGTAAAATTATCAAAAACATACATAGAAACCTTAAAACTCAACAATAAAGAAACGAAGAACCCAATGAAAAAAACAGGCAAGTGACCTGCAGAGCAGCTTCCCGAAGGTTCACGGGTGTCAGATACACACACGAGTTATTGTTTTTTTTTTTAAACAATGTACTGAGATATTGACAAATAAGATGGTGTCTATTTAAAATGTCCAACTTGATGTTCTGATATACACATACACTGTGAGATGATAAGGACATTGAAGCCAAGGAACATAGCTTTTGTCTCTAATTGTCACTGTGTGTGTTAGGTACTGACTTCCCTTTTCAGTGCCCTGGGTAGAGGGCCACGGTGTCACAGCTCACAGCAACCTCAAACTCCTGCCTTAGTCTCCTGAGTAGCTGAGACTACAGGTACCTGCTACCATGCCGGCTAATTTTTTTATTTTTAGTAGAGATGGGGTCTCACTCTTACTTAGACTGGCCTTGAGCTCCTGAGCTCAAGCAATCCACCTGCTTCGGCCTCCCTGAGTGCCAGGATTATGTACTGACTTTTCTATGAGAATGATCATACTCTTCAGTGCTGTAGCGGAGAATATTTATGCAAGAACACTAGTGTTATAGATGTGGTTTCCAAGTGTAACGTTTTCAGTTCAGCCTATGTTTAACAAAGCAAGAAAGCCCCAAATACAGTTCAGGACAGGAGGTACCTGTTGTCAGCCTTAATGCTGTAGAAGTGTGCGCACAGTTGACTGAGGCTGGGAGGATGGTACGCTCTGGGCACAATCATTTCCTAGTCTTATGTAGTGAGTTTGACAGGGGGAAGGTTTGAGGGAGAATTTACATTTAAAATTTTTTGGTATGCTAAAACTTTAAAAACTCTCTGCCTGTAACATTTTATTTATTTATTCATTTATTTAGAGATGGGATCTTGCTCTATCACCTAGGCTGGAGTGCAGTGGTGCAATCATAGCCCGTGGCAGCCTTTCACTCCTAAGCTCAAGTGATCCTCCTGCCTTGGTTTCTCAAAATGCTGGGATTACAGGGATGAACCACTGCATCCAACCCATTTTTATAACCTTGTTTTAGAAAGAATTATCCTTTAGCTCTTCTGTTCCACATTATTTATGGGACATTTCTTCCATTCCATATGCTAGGTACTGGGGAATAAACAGAGAATAGGAGAAAAAATGTCCCTCCATCATTGTAGCTTGTATTCCAGTGGGAAATTTGTGCCTTTCTACAACCATCAAAAGGACACGAGTAAACAGAGTGAGGTGTGAGTGACATTCTCAGGCATGGTCAGCAGCTGTGGAGTTCTGCTGCCCTGTCTATATTGGTGACTCCTAAGTCTCTATCTCAGACCAGATCAGGTTCTTGAGCTTCGGACAGCAGATCTAAATGCCTAAAGGGTCTGTTCAAAGCTGACTTTCCTCCAGCATCCTGCAGCTCCCTCGGAAAACAATCCCTCCCGCCACCTCTTTCTCTTCTTTCACTTTCTCACCACCTCCCACCCAATCCGTGAGCAGGGCCTGCTGATCCTGTCCTCTGGGACTCCTCGCGTGGGCACAGCAGCCACCACTCCTTGGTTGTCATCTCTCAGCTGGATGTTGCAACACGTCCTTCACTGTGCACCAGTCTATTCTCTGCACGACAGCCAGGGCCATGTTTCAAACACATGAGTCTGGTTGTCTCCTGAAGACCTGCAGTGATTTCTCGGTCTACTTCATGCTGCTATCGATAATACCTGACCCTGGGTAATGCATAGTGGACGGACATTTATTGGGTCACAGTGCTGGGGGGCGGGGACATCTAAGTTGGCACTTAGATGTCTGGGGGGGCCTTCTTGTTGCATCATCCTTTGGAGCAGCGGTTCTCAACCTGTGGGTCACGACCCCTTTTCAACAATGAAAATACATGGCGGCATTAGGAAGGTTGAGAACCACTCCCTTGGAGGGAGGTGGCAGGGCAAGTGTCCAAGAGAGTGAACTCACTCCCATGAGCCCTTTTTACAATGGCCTTATCTGTTCCTGACCCCAACCCTCTTATTAGGCTCTACCACCCATTGCTGTCACACTGGTGATTAAGTTTCCAACACAAGAATTTTGGGGGACACATTTTAAACCATAGCAAATGACTTCCTGTGGCCCCTAGGAGTAAGTTTGCCTTCTTTGGTGTGGCCGGCAAAGTCTCTTTCTCTCTCTTTGTTGTAGGTGCACATAAGCACACACCCCCGTGCATTTATGCACACATATGCAAACACATGCACACACGCACACAGATACACAACGCACAAGTGCCACATATGCACACACACACCCCTATATAGGTGCTATTCTTTTCCCTCCTAGGATGCTCTCCCCATCATCAGCTGTCTTCTGCCAGGGTCCCCCCACCTGTGTCACTGCATAGCTGCCTGTGTTGCTGGCAGGGTACAAGCCCCAGGCGTGGCCCTGAGTATCTGCTTGGTCTGGTTGTCCCTTTGACTGGCGGTAGAGTGACCACAGAGTGCAGGCCCTGCTGTCCCAGCCCCTTGGTTCAAATTCTGATTCTGTTGCTTCATCCTGCGAGTTACTTCTCAAAATCCCTGTGAGCATCTGGAAGGTAGGGGTCATAGTGAACTTGCCTCACAGGTTTTGGGGAGTCCTGTAGCACCCGACAGTGTGCACCCCTTGCTTCGTGGCTGTCAGCCAGCCTCTCTACCAGTGCTGGACTCCTACTGTGACGCTTACTCTCTGGTCCACCTTAATGAGGCTCTCAGGGTGGCCCTGCTGTGCCCTCTGTGTGCAGCTCCCTCTGCCCCTCATGCTGTGCCCCTTCATTTCAAGGTAGCATGCAGTGGGTGAGCTCCTGTTTCCCACAATGCTCCCAGTTGTGTACTGTGCCTGAGATGCGGGAGGCCTGGCAGAAAAGAAGTAAGTGATGGATGCCCGAGATACGTGCAGAGTTTAGTTAAATGAACTTGATGCTGGAAAGAACATTCTGACCCTGAGAAGTGCAGGAAGGACCCTTGGAATCCTGAGCAGGACAGCCCTGCCTCTGGTAAAGCATCTGTCATTCTGTAGTTTAGAAGATCTTTAGCAAGGTTAAAGGTTCTTTATTGTTTTTTTTTAAATGCTGGTTTCCCAGCCATGTCTCTAACTTAGGAAATATTAGGTGTGCTCAAATGTCTGAGGGGTGGACCCACTCACACCAGGCACGTGCAGAGAGCTTAGAGCTGCATGTGCAGGGCACCAGGCAGGCCTTGGCACACAATGTCTCTGCCCCAGAAAGGACCTCTTTACAGAGGCTTTGTTCACCTGTAACCCTAGCGCTCTGGGAGGCTGAGTTAGGTAGATTTCTTGAGCACAGGAGTTCGAGACCAGCCTGAGCAAGACACCATCTCTAATAAAAATGGAAAAACTACCTGGGTGTTGTGGCAGGCACCCGAAGTCTCAGCTACTTGGGAGGCTGAGGCAAGAGGCTTACTTGAGCCCAAGAGTCTGAGGTTGCTGTGAGCTACAATGCCATGGCACTCTATCCAGGGTGACAAAGTGAGACTCTGTCTCAAAAAAAGCAAGACCTCATCTCTAAAAAAACATTAAAAAAATGAGCCAGGCATCATGGTGCAGGGTGTTGGGGAGGGAGGCTATAGTTCCAGTTACTCAATAGGCTGAGCCAAGAGGATTGCTTGAGCCCAAGAGTTTGAGATTGCTATGAGCAATGAGGCCATGACACTGCCCAGGGTGACAGACTCAAAAAATAAAATGAAAAAATAAAATAAAATATACAGGGGCTGTATTCTTTATTCATCCATATCCCCATGCCATCTTCCGTAGGGCTGGCCAGCCCTCAGCTGAGGCTGGTAGACCGATGTCAGGGTCAGTGTGACGTGAGCCCAGGCATGGATTTGGCTCCTTGAAGAGTGCTGACAGGCTCCCAGAGTCCTGTGGTTCTCACTGCTCTGCAGGCAGCAGCAGAGCCCAGCTGTCTGTGAGCCCCTGGAGACCGTGCTGTGTCTACACCAGTGGTCCTATGGTAACCTCCTCTGGCTCCTGGGCAGGCTGCACCCTTACCTCATCTGCAGCCCAGTGACCTCATCCATGTGGAATGTGGTGAGTCCACACTGGGCACAGAGCCGGCCCAGCCTCACCCTGGAGCCCAGAAGAAGCTGTTCTCCATGTGGGCTAGCAGATCCACTGAAGGGTGAGTGTCTACTTAGTAATTATTCCTGGCTGGGAGCCAGCTGGGAGCCAAGTGGTTCTGCGTGCTGTGGGGGGCCGGGAGGTGCCCGTGCAGATGGGTGTGTACCCACACTTGGAAACTGCTCACCTATTTGTGTCCCCTCCAGAAGGTCCACTGACCAAAGACTAGGGGGAGTTGCCGTTCCCCCAGCCTCTTAGGTGGCCACCTCCAACATGCTGCTGGCTTACACAGAGGCTGCAAAACACTCCTCAGAAGGGGAGAGGAAGGCACATCATCTCCACATGTGGGCGGAAGCATCATTATTGTTTTTATTGTTTATCACTTTCTTTGAATTACATTTGCTCTCCCCCTCCAAAAAATACTGCATGTGATGACTAGGAATATAAAATAAATTACCTTTGCCATAGGCTGCTGGGTTTATTAGCCCCTTTCAAACTCTTCCCCATGTAAAGGACAGGCTGACCTACACCGCTGTCCTCCTTCCCTCGCCCTGTAACGGGAGCTCTGCTACTTGTGCGTTGAACAGCTTAACCCTTGAGTTACAGAGCTTTACATTCTTGTTGGGGTTTCTTTTGGAATGCCATTAATTTCCCAGCTTTATTGAAGTATCATGGACAATTAAAAATTGTACATATTTATGGTGAACGTCATGTTTTGAGATATATATGTACACACACGTTGTGTGTGGAAAGATTACCACAATCAAACTAATTAGCATACCCAGTGCTTCACACAGTTATCATTTTGTGTCTGTGCATGTGTGAAAACATTTAGGATCTGCCCCTTAGCGGTTTTCAAGTACACAATACCGTGTTAGGAACTGTAGCCACCACCCCATCCCGGATCTCTCCAGAACCTCTTCATCCTGTCTAGCTGAAATTTTGTACCTTTTGACCACACCTTTAAAAAAAGGTCAAAGCTGCTCATTTTTATACACATCATTTGTATGTATACGTTTCAAAAATAAAACAGGAATTAAAATGCAAGCCTAGGAAATAAAAATGGGAGAAACAACACAAAACTTAAATAGCTCCAGAGGTCAAGGATTTATTTGGAGAAGGTCTGTGTGATGAAAAGACTCTCAAGGGGAGGGTGCTTATTTTACAGAGCAAATGTTAATAAACTCACAGTCATCCCCCTGACTCCACAGAGATCAATTAGCAATATAGGGCCCATTGCTCTTGTTGTCTAAATTTGGGACAAAACCAGTTCTTAGAGTGGGAGCTGAGTCTTCAGAAGGCAGGCAGCTAACGCTTGGCTGTAATGAGCGAAAGACCTGGGGTCATTATTCTGATGGGGTGTTTGCTGTCTGCTTTTAGTCATGCATTTGACATATTCCTTCTTATTAGCAAGCCTGGAGCAGCAATACAGTGTTCAAATGATTTCCCCCAAATCTGGGCTCCAGGACAGTCCTGAGCACAGATGAATGCCCCTGTGAGCAAATTGCCTCCTTCAGAGCCAGGTAAGCACTCCAGAGCCCCAGAGGCTGTGTATCTAAACAATTACAGCCCGTGTGTCTCAGCCTCCTGCTGCAGGGTCCTGAGCAAGATGGTGTAATATGTGCATTTTACATATCAATAGCGGAGGAGGCTGTTTCCAGATGGCTGTACCTATTTCAAAGCCACCTTTTTATGCAGAAGGAAGACTGTGTGACCTCCCTCCAAGTAAATGTGTTTATAAGTCCTGGGAATGAATGCTTAAAAAATGGTCCTGGGCTCTATTTCATGTCCAGTCCAACGTGTTGTGTGTGCACAGCTGTTCGGGGCTGGCATGGGGCAGCATATTAAAAGGAAGATTACCATTTCCAATTTTTTCCCCTTCTCAAAGCTTAATATGCATATATGAAACTTGTGGAGAAAAATAGGCATAATGAGACAGGGAAGCCAGGTCTCAAGGCACTAGCCGGTGCACATCTGGAGTTTGTAGCATTCTAGAGGTAGTTACTTATTCCCAGGAGCTGCAGCCGGAGTGGGAATGGTGGCCCGGTATCCATGGTGAGCTTCCCTATCTCACTGTGCCAGGTGTGCGTCTGTGTTTTTTCTTGGAAAGGCTGTCCTCTGAGGGGGTGGGGAGGGAAGAGGACAAGAGAGGGGAGAAGAGAAAAAAACAGAAGGAAGGTAATTAGGCGCCACCTTGCCCAGCAGAGCCAGCTCAGGCGTCTAAAATCAAGGCTGGGTATTGGAAGGCCGCTGGTGGAATCAGATGATGCGTGCGGAGCCTTCTTGCTGCCTGCCAACTCCGTGCTTGTTTCTATGGGTACAAGACCGGGGAAGAGAAACCCTGGGGTCAGAAAAGATGCACAAATATCCAGCAGGGTGGGCTTGCTGCTCGCCGCTTCTGCAGTGCAGTGTTCTTCTTGAACGGGCAACCTGAATTCCTGGTGAGGTTTTTTTTTTTTTTTCAGTTAAGAAATTGGAAGTGTTTAAAACCCTGGAGGCTTAGCCGGGCATTGTGGCAGGTGCCTGTAGTCCCAGCTGCTCGGGAGGCTGAGGCAGGAGAATCGCTTAAGCCCAGGAGCTGGAGGTTTCTGTGAGCTGTGTGACGTCATGGCACTCTACCGAGGGCGGTAGAGTGAGACTCTGTCTCTACAAAAAATAAATAAATAAATAAAACCCTGGAGGCTGTAATTTAGAAAAAGGCTTCATGAGATAGCTTTCTTACTGGACAGCTGGTAGGCTGATCTTTATATTCCCACTACATGGATAGAGAAAAGTGAGGAATTGGCAACCTAGGGACCTGCTTTAGATAACTAGAAGCAGGCCTGGGAGCTTTTCCTGAAAAGAGAGTTTTGTTACAGTTTCACAGATTCATGGGATACATAGATTTTTTTTTTTTTTTTGAGATGCAAGATTGTGAGGTTCCAGATGCTCTATGTAAAACAATGCCCCACAGGGAGGGGAAGTGTGAGGTCCAGCTTGAGGCCACCCTTAAAAAGGGCTATAAACAGCAGCTGCTTCTATTGTGTGTGCCAAGGGCTGCCTATTTGTTTAGGTCTCCAAACTCCTTGTTTCTTCCTCTTGAACCAGATGTGACTGAGCAGAAGTTTGTCTGTTCAGGGGTGGATCCCAGATGGTGGGAGCTGGGGGAGCGGCCCTGGGGGGTCTGGGGGGTGAGGCAGGGGAGGGCACTCTGCTCTTTATCAGGTGCTCCATTCTGCAGGGTCCCCATCTGATCTGCACTTCCCTGCTGTGGCTCTCAGGGTTCAGTGGCTTAGGCAGAGGGAAAAGGGGGCCTGCGATGCCTGATTTCCAAGCTCAAGTCTATGTGGGTACAGGGAGCACAGTGGAGAAGGCACTCAGAGGAGCCATGGTGGGAACTCCGGCGCGGAGGGCAGGAAAGGGGGGAACAAAGGAGCTGGGACCACACAGGGTCTGGGTGATGAAACATCAGATTATGCAGCCCCCAAAAGATGGAGAGTGAAATGCTCAGCGGCACCTGGTGAGGGGTCATTGGTTCTCTGGTGTGTGGAGAGTAGATGTCAACCTCAGAGCCATGTTACTTCTCATTAATTGTGTGTGTCTGTGTTTACTGTTTAAGAAACCATGGGTTCAGACATTCTTAATTAACACCCCCCCCCAGCTTATTTCTCTTGTCCCCTTTCTTATTCTCGTAAGGTAGACCATCTTTGGAGGAATGAATGCCAACAGCTGTCTGAAGAAGTTGTATTCTAACGACTAGAGCCAAGAGTCAGAAGCACAGCGTGGGGAGATTGTGTTGGGAAAGCAGTGGGGTGTAGGTAAATAGACTTAAAGGTGACAACCCCTGCCTTTTTGTCGTCTCTTTCTCAGAGAGGTGACAAAGTCTTTGCAGAACTTCTCTTCTGAGGTGCTCAGCTGTGTCCCCAGTGCCATTTCTGTCGCAGCTATTTCTGAATTACACCATAGAGACTGCGCATGCACAGCTGATAGAAGTGGGATGGGTGGAGTCGTTCTGGAGAACAATTCGAAGTACTGTATAGCCAAAGTATATTTTGCATCTGCCATGACCCAGCCTCCCGTATATGCTGGAGAAACTCTCGCACATGTCCATATGGGAACTAACAGGTCTAAAGATGTCCCACACAGGATTACTTAGGGCCCCAGCGAGTTGGAGGCAATCATTTGAGGAATGGATAAAAGGTGATGGGAGTTGATGGTGGGATACCGACCATGCAGCAGTTGAAACAACACTCAGAGGGTGTCACTCAAACCTGAGCCAGGCATTAATGATGATTATTTTTCCTTTTCCAAATAACTTTCCTGTCTCTCTGGATCTATGCTGTCCAATACAGCACCTGCCAGCCACACCACATGTGGCTACTGAGTTCTTTAAATGTGGCTAGAGCAATAGTGGTATTAATTTTTAATACTATTTAATTTTATTTATTTTACATCTTAATTTAAAAGGTGATGGCTTTTGGAAGACTTTTTTTTTTAGAGACAGGGTCCGTTGTTGCCGAAGATGGAGTGCAGTGGTATTATCAAAGCTCACTGCAGCCTTGAACTCCTGAGGCCCGAGTGATCCTCCTGCCTCAGTCTTCTGAGTAAGTGGGACTATGGGTGTGTACCACTACATCCAGCTAATTGTTATATTTTTTGTAGAGGTGGGGGTCTTACTCTTGCTCAGGCTGGTCTTGAACTCCTGGCCTCAAGCAATCCTCCCACCTTGGGCTCCCTAAGTGCTGGGATTACAGGTGTGAGCCACCATGCCTGGCCTGGAAAAATTTTCAGATCCTTTGGTATGTGAGTTACTTTTTCTTTTTCTTTTTTTATTATTATTTTTTTTATTGTTAAATCATAGCTGTGTACATTAGTGCAATCAAGGGGTACAATGTGCTGGTTTCATATATAATCTGAAATATTCTCATCAAACTGTTCAACATAGCGTTCATGGCATTTTCTTAGTTATTGTATATAGACATTTGTATTCTGCCTTTAGTAAGTTTTGCCTGTACCCATCCTAAGATGCACCGTAGGTGTGGCCCGACCCATTACCCTCCCTCCACCATAACCTCCCCCCTCCCTTCCCCTCCCTTGGCCCCTTCCTCATAGTCTTGTGCTATAGTTGGGTTATAGCCTTCATGTGAAAGCTATAATTTAGCTTCATAGTAGGGCTGAGTACATTGGATACTTTTTCTTCCATTCCTGAGATACTTTGCTAAGAAGAATATGTTCCAGCTCCATCCATGTAAACATGAAAGAGGTAAAGTCTCCATTTTTCTTTAAGGCTGCATAATATTCCATGGTATACATGTATCACAATTTGCTAGTCCATTCATGGGTCGATGGGCACTTGGGCTTCTTCCATGACTTAGCAATTATGAATTGGGCTGCAATAAACATTCTGGTACAGATGTCTTTGTTATATTGTGATTTTTGGTCTTCTGGGTATACACCTAGTAAAGAAATTATAGGATCAAATGGCAGGTCTATTTTTAGATCTCTAAGTATTCTCCAAACATCCTTCCAGAAGGAACGTATTAGTGTGCATTCCCACCAGCAGTGTAGAAGTGTGCCCTTTTCTTCACATCCACACCAACATCTCTGGTTTTGGGATTTTGTTATGTGGACTACTCTTACTGGGGTTAGGTGATATCTCAAAGTAATTTGGATTTGCATTTCTCTGATTATTAAGGATGATGAGCTTTTTTTCATGTGTCTGTAGATCCTGCGTCTGTCTTCTTTAGAGAAGTTTCTCTTCAAGTCCCTTGCCCACTCTGGGATGGGATCACTTATTCTTTTCTTGAGTTTGAATTCTCTGTGGATTCTGGTTATTAGACCCTTATTGGAGGTATAACTTGCAAATATTTTCTCCCATTCTGAGGGCTGTCTGCTTGCTTTACTTACTATGTTCTTGGCTGTGCAGAAGCTTTTTACTTTGATCAGGTCCCAGTAGTGTATTTTTGATACTGCTTCAATTGCCTGGGGAGTCCTCCTCATAAAATATTCACCCAGGCTGATTCCTTCAAGAGTTTTCCCTGCACTTTCTTCAAGTATTTTTATAGTTTCATGTCTTAAGTTTAAATCTTTTATCCAGTGAGAGTCTATCTTAGTTAATGGTGAAAGGTGTGGGTCCAGTTTCAATCTTCTACAGGTTGCCAGCCAGTTCACCCAGCACCATTTGTTAAATAGGGAATCTTTTCCCCCCTGAATGTTTTTAATTGGCTTGTCAAACATCAAATAACGGTAAGTAGCTGGATTCATCTCTTGGTTCTCTGTTCTGTTCCAGACATCTACTTCTTTGTTTTTGTGCCAATACCATGCTGTTTTGATCACTATCCATTTGGTATAGAAGGGACTATGCTGGTCTTTATGGAGGATAGGTCTGAGAATATCCTGGAGAGCTGGTTTAGTTGTGGCAAATTTCTTCAACATGTGAATGTCATTAAAGTATTTAATTTCTCCATCATAAATGAAACTCAGTTTAGCTGGGTACAGGATCCTGGGTTGAAAGTTATTTTGTTTTAGGAGATTGAAAGTCGATGACCATCCTCTTCTAGCTTGAAAGGTTTCAGCAGAGAGATCTGCAGTTATTCTAATATTCTTCCCCTTGTAGGTGATGGTTTTCTTTCATCTGGCTGCTTTCAGAATTTTCTCCTTCATACTAACTTTAGTGAAATTTGATTATGATGTGTCTTTGGGATGTCTTATTTGGGTTGAGTCATGCTGGAGTTCTAAAACTGCTATCTGAATTTCAGAATCTCTTGGCATGTCTGGAAAGTTCTCCTTCATAATCTCATGGAGAAGAGACTCTGTGCCTTGTGAAGCCACTTTGTCGCTTTTAGGGATCCCTATAAGATGAATATTGGTTTTCTTTGAATTATCCCAGAGCTGAGAGAGTGATCTGTTTTTGCCCTCCATTTCTCTTTCTCTTTGAGAGTTTGGGAACGTTCAAAAGCTTTGTCTTCAATGTTAGAAATCCTTTCTTCTGCTTGGTCCATTCTGTTACTGAGGGATTCTACTGTGTTTCTCAGATCTTTGAGGGCTGCAACTTCTTGTCTCAATGTGTAAAAATCTTTGGTCATTTGGTCTTTGAATTTGTTGAATTCTTGAGATATCTTTTGGGTTACTGCTTAGAATTCTAATTCGATCTTATTTGCTATCCAGATTCTGAACTCGATTTCAGACATCTCAGCTATTTGTTTGTGCATTAGATCTTGTGCTGTGTTTGCCCCATTGATCCTTGGGGGAGTTGATTTACTCTGATTATTCATATTGCCAGAGTTTTTCCATTGATTTCGCCTCATGATTGTTTTTCACCTTTGCCTCTGGCCATCCTCAGAGTTGGGGACGTGTCTCTCCAAGATTAGACCCCAGCAGGATCACTCTATTGTTGCTGGATCTTTGTAGGGAGTGACCCTGTGTAGTTCCTCTGGGGCTGCCCCAGCCGGGGAGTTCTGGTTGTGGAAGTAGCTCTGGAGTGTGACACACCCGGATCCAGCAACAGGGTGGTAGGTGGTGCACATGGTTCTGGGAGTGCCTGGTGCCCAGTGACTTTGGCACAGAGAGGCCAAGGCTCCAGCAGTCTCTGGCCAGGAGAAGGGCTCTGTGCAGAGGCAGGGAGGGCACTGGAGGTCATGCACCTACCAGAGTCCCTGGCCAAACAAGTGGGCCGGTGTGGAGGCAGGCAGGGTACAGGAGGGAGGATGTAGGGTTGCATGGCTCCCGCAGTTCCTGGTCAGGGCATGCGGAAGCCTGGCAGGTGGGGGTCATGGGTTGGGGGTCTCAGTGCAGCTCTTATGGAGGTCCGGGCAGTGCCAAGCCCAGGAGTTTGAGGTTGCTATGAGCTGTGACACCACGGCACTCTACCAGGGCAACAGCCCGAGGCTCCAGTGAGACAAAACCTGTGAGTTACTTTTTCAACTGCAAATTTAATGAACACTAAATAGGTCCCAAAATCAAGTATTTCTGAGAAATTTTAGTGTGAAAATTGAGATGAACTATAAATGTAAAATCCACATTACATCTCCATAATTTAGTATAAAAAACGAACATGAAATATCTAAAAATGTTTATTTTGATTTTATGTTAAAATAATATTTTGGATACATTGGGCTCAATAGTATATACATTTGGCCATTTGTATCCATGGGTTCTGTATCCAAGAATTCAACCCACTGATAATTATTCATAAAAAAACACTAATAAAAAATGATACAACAATGAAATATAATAAAAGTAAAAAATCAAGACAGTGTAACAACTGTTTACACAGAATTTACATTGTATTAGGTATCGTAAGTTATCTAGAGATTATTTACAGTATATGGGAGGATGTGGGCAGGTTGTATGCAAATACTACACCATTTTATATCAAGGACTTGTGGGTCCTCAGATTTTAGTATTTGAGGTGGTCCTGGAACAAATGTTCCAAGGATACCAAGAGACAACTGTATTATTATTTTATTCATTTATTCATTTATTTGAGATAGAGTCTCACTCCATCGCCCAGGCTCAAATGCAGTGGCGTCTTCATAGCTCACCGCAACCTCAAACTCCTGGGCTCAAGTGATCCTCCTGCCTGAGCTTGCCAAGTAGCTGGGACTACAGGTACCCACTATTGGCTTTGCTAATTTTTCTATTTTTAGTAGATATGGGTTTTTATTCTTGCTCAGGCTGGTCTTGAACTGCTGAGCTCAAGGCCCACCTTGGCCTCTCAGAGCAGTAGGATTACAGGTGTGAGCCACACATGGGCTCTTTTTTATTATAAAAAGTGTGATTATGGAACATTTAAAATTATACATAGGGTTCACATGTTTCTGGTGGATAGGGCTGTTCTGTATTAAAATTATTTTTATTTGTTTATTTATTTGGTTTTCCAGGCATTTATCAACCCTGATTCTAGGCCAGTGTCCTGGATGTCTTCTTGAGATGTGCATTCACATTAGCCATTCCACCCCTCTTCTGCTGGAGGAGTGGCCTTCTAGCCCTCTGAAGAGCTAGCTCTCTTCCAGATGGGCAGTTGTCATTCTGACATCCCTCTGCACTGATGGCCTGGGATTTCACCTTATTGCTCTACTGTGCTGAAGCCTGTTTGCTGGATCTTATTTCTACCTCCTTCTTGGTTGATTCCTTTGTTTTGTGAAACACACTCTCCAGTAGTTCCCTAAGACATATGTGTGGGAGGTTAATTTTTTTGCAATCTTATATAACTGAAAATTCTACACCTGCATAGTTTGTTGGGGTATGTAAGTCCAAGGTGGAAATAGTTTTTCAGAAGTTGGAAGGCATTGCACCATTGTCTTCTAGCACCTTGTGCTGCTACGTAGAAGTTCTAAATCATTTGATTTCTTATTCTTTGTATGTGACCTTACTCTGTCCTTGCAGAATCTTCTTTTTCTTTTTAATGCTAGAGACTTTCATAATGATGTGACTTGGTGTGGGTCATGCCCTTCAGTCCTGAGAAATTTCCTTGAAATACTGTATTGGTGATTTTCTCCCTTCCTTGTCTTGGTTCTCTCTCTTGGGAAGTCTTTATTATTTGGATGAAACAGATAGTTGCTGGTCTACACTGGTCCTCTAATTTTCTTTTCCATTTTTCATCTCAGTCTTTTGCTTTCCTTTCTAAAAACTTTCCTCAGCTAAACTTCCATCTCCTCTGCTGAGTTATTAATTTATACCATCATTCTGTTAATTTCCAAGAACTTTTTTGTTCTTTGACTAACATTTCTTTTTTTTATAACACCTTGTTCTTGTTTTATGGCTGTAGTACCTTCATCCCCAGGGACAATGATGATTGTTATTCTTTTAAATTTTCCTGTCCATTCATAGCTTGTGTTTCTTCCAAATCCTCTTTCTTGCGAGTTTGCTCTCTCTTTTTCACTTTAAAGGCTTCCTCAGATGCATGGTTTTACACGTTTAGCTGTATGGGGGCTGCCTGACTTGAGGTGAGGTCTTGCTGAAAAGAAGCTTCTCAGCAGGGTGGCTGTGGGCCATCTCCAAGCAAGTTACTTTTGGTCTTTCCTCTAGAGCTAATCAGATTTCCCAGAGGAAAGTCTGCCAGTTTCCTGGAGGGTAATACCCTGGTTGCCAGTTTTTAGGAAGCTGAGTTGGAAAGAGGGCTTGAGGTTTCAACATTCAGCAAGTATACCTTCACCAAAACCGGAGTTTTTCTGTAAGCCAGCCAGCCCAGCCTGCTGTTGATAGCCTCTGCCACTCATCTGTTTCTGCATAGCAAGCTACCCCCAAACTTTGTGGCTTGGAATACCATTTTATTTATTCATAACTTGTAGGTTTGGGAATTTGTTAAGCTGGACTGAATGGTGTGCCTGATCACAGTTCTCAGCTGGCATAGCTGGGACGGAGGGTTTGCTTCTGTGCTGGCTTTGTCACTCCATGGCTGGCATTCCTTGACACCTGCCCCCCTGGTGTCTTACCCTCCAGGACAGTGATTTTCAACCCATGTGCCTCAAAAATTTTTAAATATCATTAATTAAATGATTTTGAAAGAAGTTTAAAGTATAGTAAATACAGTATTTACTTTTTTAAAATAATCTTTTTGATCAATATAATTTAAGTCTGCTGTGGAAGTTTAAATATAGGTTCGAGGGTGCTGTGAGAATAAAAAAGGAAGACAATGGTACAATGCCTTCCAACTTCTGAAAAGCACTGCTCTAGGCCCCCTCAATGTGGTGCAGGCTTCTCACAGCATGGTGATCTCAGCAAGGTCATAATTTTTGCTAATGTCCAATGCAGAAAACAAAGGCTGTTAATGCCAGGGCAGTTGAAGGCTATGCCCAGAGCTGGCACAGTATTGCTTCCAGCATATTCTATTGGTCAGAGAAGTCACAGGGGTTCACCCAGATTCAAGGATATGAAGAAATAAACTCTCTTGGTGGAAGAGAAAGGTCAGATTGCAAACGAGCACCTGGGTTAAGAGATTCGCCATCTTTAGAAAATTTCATCTGCCACACTTCCCAGGTTGATATAACAAATTTGAATGAGCGTGATTTTCATTGGATAGGAATATTCATCGATTGTGTCCTCTTTTTAACGATTCTCTGTAATGTCTTTTCAACAGTTTTGCGAATCCAAATTAAAGATTCCTGCTTTAGGAATAAGTCGATTTCATAGATAAACATTTGCTCCAAGTCTACAAAAATGTTTTCTTCTTTCTGTGCCCTAAATCTTTTCACAAATTGCTTTTTCTTTCAGAAGGAGACCTGTATTTATTCCGTTTGGAGACCTGAGATGGTTTTGTCAATGATTAGGTTGGTTCCTATTGTTAGTCCCAAAGGGGAAATTTTAAGTTTTTATTTATTTGGCAGTTTTATTTTTCTCACTTAAGGATCTATTCAGCTGGGAGAAGAGGCCGTTTTGCCTCAGGATTTCACTGCTTTTTCAAACAGGATTTTAAGCCTCTCTGGAGTGGGGCTACTGGGGGCACGTCTCCCTCTCCCTCTGGCCCCTCCTGGTGGCCGGCAGTCCTGTCGTGAGGTCCTGGTGTAGGTGCCAGACTGCTGTCATTTGCTGTCCACCAACTGTCTCACGGTCCCTTTTTCTTCCATTGCAAGTTTGAGAACTTCCCAGATCTTGGGTAGGGGCATTTCACCCACTTAATTCCCACATGGTCTGTCTTTGTTGGTGTTGAATAGTGCTTGTCAGTATGTGGATCCATCTCGTCTCTCAGGCACCAACTCATGAAGCCTTCCTCAAAGTTTCGAGCCCATTGATACCATTCTTTCTTCTTGTCTACTGATGTGATGTAGTCCTGTAGTCCTGATCACCTCCATCAGGACTTTTTTCTCTGCTTTACATGTCCGTGATCCTTTCAGTGTGATTTGGGAAAAGACGGGTGTCAAGCACGTCAGCTCCAAATACTGTCTCTTAAGTCTTATCAGCCAGTTTGTTCTTGGTTTCAGTTAACTATGTTTCTTTCAACTATGCTTCAAACTACGTTCTTGGTTTTGGTCAACTACGTTTCAAACTATGTTTGAAAGAGTGAATATTTCATTTTCTGTGGCTAAGGAGAGGGGCAAATGCCCATGGTAATGGCTCTCAATCCTGGCTGCATGTTGGGGTCAGCTGGAAGATTTAGTGAAATGCTGATGTCCAGGCTGTGCCCCCAAGGGTTATGACTTGAATGGCCTGGGATGGGGCCCAGTCATCAGCTTTCAGAAAAGCTCCCTGGATGGTTTTTGACTCTGAGTGCTGAGAACCACAGTTCATATCCTAAGCCTGTGAGTGCCCTTGGAATGGGGAAGAAAGTAGTAAAAGGAAACTCTAGGAAGACATCATAGGGAGAGGAGAGAGGAAAAAGCATGAGATTTGGTGTTTGTGACTGATTTCCAGCCCTGTCATTGAATGCCAGTGCAATCTTATCTTGCTTCTTTCGGGCCCCTTTCACTCTCTGTGAAAAAGCAATAAGGACACCTACCTCATGGTATTGATGCAAGACAAAATTGGAAGTCTGTGAATATTTGTTATTATTTTAAAGGAAGAAAAGGAAAAGAGAAAGGGTAGTGTTAAGAAAGGGAGAAATAACTTAAAAGGCAAGAGAGGTTCCTAAGATTGAGAACAATGATTTGTCTTGTCAGATCACCTACATGATCATGCAAGACATGGATTGACAGTACACGTTGCAAGAGGTGAGGCTAACCATAGGTGCAGGATAGCCCCGAGCACTTCTCTCAGAGTCCTGTTATTGAGAAGATACATAATGGGTGGAAAGATTTCTAAGCAAAGACATGCCAGGGAAATGATCTCATAGGTGTCAAGAGAGTATGTTGTCTCCCTTTGGTTCATTGCTTGACCTTGGCCATGAATCTAAATCTCTTGTTTTTTAATGGTAAAAAACTGCAGGAAACATTCCAAGAAGGGAATTCTGAGAGGGGCTTGCATGTAGGCCCAGTTCTTTGAGTTTTTCCTGAGTTCCTGCAGTAGTCACAATTCCAGCTGACAGCTCACCCATTTCACCCTCATAACATATTGTCCATATTTCCCGCTCATCCTCTCAAAAGCCACCTGCAATGTAAATTCAAGATTGATGGGCAGGTGGAGGAAGTCCTGGAGAAGTCTTACCAGGTTTTTAAAATAAACTTCACTGAGGTATCTTCATACTATTTTCCATAGAGGTTGTACTAATTTGCAGTACCACCAACAGTGGATCATATAGTGTTCCTTTCTCTCCACATTCACAACAGCATCTAAAAGTAGATCTACCATTTGATCTGTTAATCCCACTACTGGGTGTTTACCCAAAGGAAAAGAATTAATTTTCTCTAAAAGATACCTGCACTACAATGTTTATTGCAGCACAATTCACAATCGCAAAGATGTGGAATCAACCCAAATGCCCATCAGTTCATGAGTGGATTAATAAAATATTGTGTATGTATACCATGAAGTACTACTCAGCCATAAAAAAGAATTAATACCTTTTGCAATAATCTGGATGGAAGTGGGGACCATTTTCCTAAGTGAAGTATCTAAGAAGTAGAAAAACAAACACCCCATGTACTCGCTATTACATTGGAACTAACTGACCAGCACTCAAGTGCACATGGGTGGAGAGGTGTAGTAAAATTCAATGGAAATCAAACAGAAGGAGGAAGACGGGGATAGGTGAAACCATATCTAACAGGTACAATGTACACTATCTGGGTGATGGGCACACTTCTACCTTTGACTCAAGCAGTATAAAAGCCAAAAATTTGTACCCCTACAATATTCTTTTTCTTTCTTTCTTTCTTTTTTTTTTTTGAGACAGAGTCTCACTATGTTGCCCTTGGTGGAACTAACTGACCACCGTGGTGTCACAGCTCACAGCAACCTCAAACTCTGGGGCTTAAGCAGTTCTCTTGCCTCAGCCTCCCAAGTAGCTGGGACTACAGGCACCTGCCACAATGCCCAGCTATTTTTTTGTTGCAGTTGTCGTGGCTGTTTAGCTGGCCCGGGCTGGGTTTGAACCTGTCATCCTGGGTGTATGTGGCTGGCACCGTAACCACTGAGCTATGGGCGTTGAGCCCCCTGCAATATTCTGAAATAAAAAAAAATTAAAACCCCCAAAATGCCAACACAAAAAATAAAAATACACCCCCAAATTGGAAAATAAATAAATATAATAAAGTTTGTGCAAAGATCTCACATTTAACCAGAGGTAAGTCTCCACCATGGGGTCCACTGGCCTTTCTACCTTGCCTTCTGAGGTTGAGTCCATGAATAATACATCCATAGACATAATAATATGTGTTCAGTACTATTAGATTTTGTGGGAAAACAAGTATACTTTTTCTTTCCCTTCTCCTTTGTGTTGGGTTGTGAATTTTATGACCCTGCAAAAGCTATGTCATAGGCTATGTTAGCAAAAGCTAACATTTGTGTGGCACATTTTCTCTGACACCAGCCAATTCTCTATCATTGACACTGGGTGTTCAACAATTCGGTTCTCACACTAACTACATAGAGTTGGTCCAAACTGCACAGGTCAAGGGCTGAATCCCATAAGACTGCCCTCCAACTGCAGATGCTAGTAGCAAATCTCAGGTTACCCATACTTCAGAGTGCCTGAGAATTAGAATTCTCCCCACTCTGGCTCAATAATTTGACCCCCCCTTCAGTAATTTGCTGTAATGGCTCGAAGAACTCAGGAAAACATTTTATTTATGCTAACTGTTTATTATAAAGACTGCAACTCAGAAACAGCCGGATGGGAGAGATGTTTGGACAGGGTGTGGGGTGGGGACACAGCTTCCTTTTCTTCTTGGGGTGCACCTCCTTCTAGCACCTTGAGGTGCTCATCAGCCCAGAAACTCTCTGAATCTCATTGATCAAGGGATTTAGACCTTAACCTCCAGGTCTTCCATCAACCCTCTGACCACATGTCTGCCTGGTGACCAGCCCCATCCTGAGGCTATTTAGAGGCCCCATCTTAAGTCACCTCACCAGTATAAACTCTGGCACCATCCACAGGGGCTCATTATGAATAACAAAAGGAATTCCCATCACTCCGGACTTTCCAGAGATTTTAGGAACTCTGTGCCAGGAATCAGGGATAAGACCAAATATATTTTTATATTAAACTATACCTTGATACCTGTAAATGTGATTTAATGTGGAACTGCGTTTCCACAAATATAGTTGCTCTTAAGTATAGGATCTCAAGATGAGAGCCTCCTGGTTTTGGAGTGGATCCTAAATCCCATGACTGGTACCTTTATAGGGGACTGCAACTGAGAGACGGACTCAGACACATGGGGAGTAATGCTGCTTTAAGACAAAAAAATGCTTAGAGC
This sequence comes from Nycticebus coucang, assembly GCF_027406575.1. NCBI lineage: Eukaryota > Metazoa > Chordata > Mammalia > Primates > Lorisidae > Nycticebus > Nycticebus coucang. Next base: position 11,734,444 of record NC_069792.1, read on the forward strand.
CACCAGAAGCTAGAAGAGGTAAGGACGTATTTGGAGGCTTCAGAGGGAGCACAGCCCTCCTGACACCTTGATTTTGGACTTTTGGTCTCCAAAACTGTGAGAGAGTTACTTTTGTTGTTTTGAGCTGCCCAGTTTGTGGAGATCTGTTGTGGCTGTCCTGGGAAACTCATGTGTCCTCCCGTCTTCTCTTGTTCCTTCTGCTTCCTCCTCCTTCAACTTAATTATAATGTTTAAGAAATTATTCTTGTTTTCAAGAGATATAATTATTCTGAGCAAAGAACACATGTCCCAGCAGAAGTTAAATATATGCAAGTTAAAAGACCAAGCAGGAGGCTGGGCGTGGTGACTCAGGCCTGTAATCCTAGCACTCTGGGAGGCCAACCTAGGAGAATCATCTGAGGTCAGGAGTGTGAGACCAGCCTGGGCAAAGCGAGACCCCCATCGTTACTGAAAATAGAAAAATTAGTAGGTGGCACCTCTAGTTCCAGCTTCTCGGGAGGCCGAGGCAGGAGGATTGCTTGAGCTCAGGAGTTGGAGGTTGCTGTGAGCTATGATGCCATGGCACTCTACCCAGGGTGACAGAGTGAGACTGTCTCAAAAAAAGAAGAAAAAAAGCCCTTTTGGTCCTTGTGCTTGGGAACAAGGTCATGGAAAAAGGACTCAGTGTGGTGCTGCCATTTTTTCAGCCTAGGGTCTCTGCACCTTTCCGCAGAGCTTCCAATGGTGCCATGTTGGCACAGAGCATCGGAGGATCACAACCTCTGTCATCCATAGGAGTCACCGTGAGGAGGGCCCTGGGAAGAATTTGCCATTTTTGGTGGAAAGTAAGTGGTGGTTACTAATTATGATGACTTTGAACTTTGGATCTGGCTTTGCTGCACCTTTCTTTATAGTAAGACGCCAACTGCTTAAAGATGGTGAATTAAAAAATATGTATTTAAAGAAAGGTGTGTTTAAATAAAGATGTTTTAATTCACCATTTAACAGATATGAAGAGCATTTTAAGAGGTGAAATCTCTTTGAAAAATGGATCAAACTCCTGAACTCAATAGCATACTAGATATTTGTAAATAAACTTAAGATGTGACAGCTAAAAAAAAAAATAATAAAATGAAAAGACCAAGCAGGACCACAAGATGGGGACGCCACAAGCCCCCAGCAGCCGGTGTTAAGTGAAGAGGGTGTACCGTTAAGCTCAGGGAGGTCAGGGACTTCCCTGCCCTCAGATTCAATGTTTCTCTTGACCAAATTCCTTGGTTTTGAGAACCAGTTTTCTCTCTTGATGCTCTGGAAGAGGCAGATTGTTGAGTGACGTCACTTTGGTCTCCTAATACTTACTTCTCAGCTAAACTCTTCTCTCTTTAAGGTTTCTTTTCCCCAGATCATGTTACTAGCATGTTTTATACTTTTTCCACCTCGCAAAGAGTTTTTTAGAGTGTATGTGACTTTATGGGAGACCAAAATCACTCGTGAAAGACCATGAGAAAGTCAAGACCTACGTCGATAAAACGTTTTCTCGTGTTTGGGAAAGACATGTACTTTGAACTTGGAATAATAATTCTGTGTTATACCTTGTTTATGAATCAAAATCAAGTTACTACTGAGTGATGTCACGGAAGATAGTGGAGTAGGAAGTGCTAGAAATCTGCTCCTCCACAAAAATGCTGGCTGGGCCAACGGGGACTGACTGCAGCAACCAATGTGGAAGTCTGGAGTCCAGCAGAGCCCTAGAGCGCCCAGGGAGAGCTTGATAAGGTGCACTTTCGACTGGTAATGGCTATAGTCCCCCATCTTCTGCCCTGCCATGAGGGCAGTGGCATATACCCTTGGTGTGGCTTTTTGCAGCCAAGGTGGGAAAATAGGAACTTTGTCCTCCAAAAATTGGGGTTTAGTGTTTTGATTGTTGCCTAATGTTTTGATCTCTGAGGGTCTGGCACAGAGAGGTTGGGCCATTGTTTCAACCTCTGTGGGCTGAAGCAGCTTCTGAGGTAATTGAAAGAAACAGGTCCTATTTTTCTCCTATCCCACTTTTGGGGGAAGATAATTAGGAAATCCTTGTCAGGTCATTGGCTAATCGCAGAAAAAATAGAATGGAAACTTCATGGGCCCTGAAAAACTAGGAAAACATGTTAAAAAACTAGTTGGGAAAAATAGAAGTGGTTGGCTCCAGACCTCAAAAAGATTGATCAATCTGAGATGTGGGAGAGTTAGATCGCTAGAGTTTATAATATGACACTCAAAATGTCCAGTTCCTAACAACCACAAAAATACAAAATATCCAAAGAAACAGGAATATATGGCCCATTCACATGAAAAAAAGAGTTTGACAGAAATCGTCCCTAAGAATCGCAGACATTGGAATGAGGCAAAGATGCTAGATCGGCTGTCTTAAATGCGTTCAGTGAGTCGGTGGAACCTGGGACAAAGAAGTTAAGGAAATCGAAAAACAATGAATGATCAAAAGTAGAATACCAACAAAGAGGGAGAAATTGGCAAAAAGAACCAAGCAGAAAAGCGGAAAAGTACAATAATGAAAATGAAAACCCTTTTAGAGGGGCTCAACAGCAGATGTAAACAGGCAAAATACAGGATTCATGCGTCCAAAGATATGACAATTGAAATCACCCTGATTGAGGAGCAGAAAGAAAAAAGAATGAAGAAAAACTGAGTATGAAGGATGCGTTTGATATTATCAAACATACTACCATAAATTATAGGAGTTCTGGAAGGAGAAGAAAGAGAGAAAGTGGAAGAAAAAAATACATTTGAATAAAGAATGGCTGCAAACTTCCCAAATCAGAGGAAATATATGACTACACTTGTCCAAGAAACTCAGTGAACTCCAGAGGAATAAATTTAAAGAGATCTACATGGAGACATATTATAGTCCAATTGTTAAAATCTAAAGACAAAGAGAAATTTGAAAACAGCAGGAGAAAAGCAACTCTTCACATACAAGGAATTCTCAATAAGATTAATAGCTGATTGCTCCTCAGAAATCGTGGGGACCAGAACTCCATATTGGAAGTCCTGAAAGGAAAACTGGCAAGCAAGAATTGTGTATCAGGCTTGGCACCTGTAGCCCAGTGGTTAGGGCGCTGACCACATACGCTGGGGGTGGAGGGTTCAAACCCGGCCTCAGGCCAGGTAAACAACAATGACAACTACAACAAAAAAATTAGCCAGGCATTGTGGCGGGTGCCTATGGTCCCAGCTACTTGGGAGACTGAGGCAAGAGAATCACTTGAGCTCAAGAGTTTGAGGTTGTTGTGAACTGTGACACCACATCACTCTACCAAGGGTGACAAAGTGAGACTCTGTCTCAAATAAAAAAAAAAAAAAAGAATTGAGTATCTGGCAAAACTACCTTTCAAGAATTAAGAAAATATTAAGATGTTTTCAGATAAACATAAGCTGAGGGTGTTTATTAGTAGCAAACCTGATATAAGAAATGTTAAAAGGAGCCAGGCATAGGGTTATATGCTATTTGGGAGGCTGAGGTGGGAGGATCGCTTGAGCTCACGAGTTTGAGGCTGCAGTGAGCTATGATCAGGCCAGAGCACTCCAGCTTGGGCGACAGAGTAAGCCCTCATTTCTACAAACCAAAGACCAAAGACCCCCAAACAAACAAACAAAAAGTATTAAAAGGGATCTTCCAGGCTGAAATGAAAGTAGACGGTAAACTGAAGCCTTAAGAAAAATAAAGAACACTGGCTAAGGTAACATTTGCAAGTATTGAGTTTAGTATTATTGTACTTTTGATGTAACTTCTTTCATCTCCCATTATAATTTAATAATAGTCAAATGTGTAAAGCAGTGAATACGTTTATGTTAATGGGTATCAAGATGTACCCGGGGCAGTGTGTCAAGAAGCCATCTGTGGCGATATCAGAGCAGAGAACCAGTTGGTATTATTCACGTGAGGTTGTGAGAAGTTTAAGATGTTATTCGTAATCCCCAAGGTTATCACTAAGAAAGTAACTAAAAATATTACAGGAAAGGAAAAAAGAAGGGATTCAAACAACATACGACACAGTCAAGTGCACCAAAAACATTCCCCATTTTTTTCAATCTTCTGATGGTTTTTATTTATGCATTTTCACGACCCAGCCTGTGTGAGAGGACTCAGTTACATAAACTTTGACAAATTGGAAAACTTAGCTGGGAGGTAGCACATTGATCAAGTCTTAAGGCCAAGTGCAGACCTTGCGTAAGGGGAAGAACATAGCAAAGGGGAGAGATCACTGGAGTGGAAGGTAGGAGACTAGGTCCTACTTGCCTGAGTTCTTGGTTCTCGTAAGTCATGAGGTGCTGACAACCCTGTTTTCTTATCTGTGTAGGGCAGATGTTAAACTAGATAATCGCAGAGGCCCCTCCAGTCTGAGCGGGAGCACTGAAGGGTGTGCCCTCTGAAGTAAAGAACGCAAGTAACTGAGACCTCTTTCTACTGGTTTCCAGGGCACTCTATGAGGCGAATCTTAAAAGAGATGAAAATATGAGTATGGCTGGAAGGGCCCCAGAGCAGCAACATCTGCAGTGGCACGATGACCTTCTGTCGGTACAGTGTTTGGAGTGGGCTCCAGAGGCCTTTTCTGGGAACCCGCTTTGAGTCTGAGAATCAGGTAAGGAGGATGTTCAATTGAGGCAAATGAACATTTCTCGAGGGTTTTCTGGGTGCCAGGAGAGTTGCTTAAATCTGCACGCAGAAAAATAAAAATCAAGTCCTTTCTCCAAATAGTACATCCGCCCCAGGCAAGGACTCTGGTGCTGAGAAAGGCAAGCCTTGGGGAATCAAATCACAAAAGACGAGGCGCCTCTGCAGCAGGAAGCCAGGTCTGATTTCTGGACCAGCGAGCCTGCCGCCTCGTCAGGCTGCCTGGGTTCAACCCTGCACCCACTTCCTGGTGTCCAGAGGAGGCTGCTGTGTAAATAAACTCTGGGCTGGTGCACCAATGACAGGGATTTTGTTCCAATCACTAGCTTGAGTATCTCAGGCTGAAGTTAACACTTCCTTCCTCTTGTTCTATTTGAAAAAGACACCGTCCCTGCCAGTTTTCACTTCTGGTCAGTGGTGTAAATTCCTCATTCAGCATTTTGCAGAAGACACCACCACAGCACCCCCAGGCAGGATAAAAGCTGGAGGAGGCCCACGTAGAACCATTTCCCTGAGCCCCCTGGGATCCTCAGGGCCCAGCAAGTGCCGGAGCTGCAGTGGGCAGCTTTGCATGGGGTGTGCGCTCTCTGTCTGGGGCTGGAGACGCAGGCCTGTTTTCCTCTCCTGGGCCTTGGTGGAAACTTGATTTTGAAAGGTCTTGTGTTTTCTTTTACCATGACCTAACCCTTCGCTAATTATTTTGATAGGTTTTGTCATGGATACCTCAATTTGGTATCAGTTTCGTCACATCTTTGAAATGAGTTCATGCCCCTTATGTCGTAAGATTCAAGTCCAGAATTTTATGGTCAATAAAGAAATGTAGGGACTGTTAGCAGGTTGAATGGTGGCCCCAAAGATGTCAGGTCGCAATTCCTGGAATCTATAAATTTTACCTTACAGATATGATTAAGTTAAGGTCTTACAGATATGATTAAGATAAGGACCTTGAGATGAGATTATCTTTTTGATGGGTCCTAAGTGCCATCAAAAGCATAATTACAGGAGAGGGGCAGAGGGACAGGCTGCATATGGAAGAAGCTATGTTAACATAGAGGCAGTGACTGGAGTGATGGGGCCACAAGCTAAGAAATGTGCCAGCTGCCGGAAGTTAGAAGAGGCAGGAAATGGCTTCTCCTCTAGAGCCTGACAAGGGAGGAAGGTCCTGATGACACCAGTGATGCCAACCTTGAGCTTCTTGTTTCCAGAACTTGGAGAGAACTTTTCTGTTATTGGAAGCCACCAAGGTTGTGGTGATTTGTTCACAGCAGTCACAGGATTCTAATACAGAGATGAAAGAGCTTGGGTCTCTACCATTAGAGCAATCTGGCAAAGCCTATGGATCCCATCTCAGAAAAATGGTTTTAAATTATGCAACGATGGAGAAGCATGAATCCTATGTACTCAATTTTGATATGAGGACAATTAATGACAATTAAGGTCATGGTGGGGGGGAGGAAAAGCAGAAAGAGGGACGGAGGGAGGGGGGTGGGGCCTTGGTGTGTGTCACACTTTATGGGGGCAAGACATGATTGCAAGAGGGAATTTACCTAACAATTGCAATCAGTGATACCTGGCTTATTGTACCCTCAATGAATCCCCAACAATAAAAAAAAAAAATCATGCAACAAGCTGCATAGGAGTGTGCAATGAGCCAACGATGGGGAAATGTGGTTGTTAGAACATAAGGTAACACATTTGTGCAGGTCTGAGCCTGTTAACCAAGACAGTGCATCCCAGGGGCGAGTTAAAGATGACTTTATTGTTGAAAGACATCAGTGTGTTTCCAAACAGGCGGCTGCTGCTCCGACTGGATTGGGACACTGAAGTGTGGCCTGCAGGAAGAAAACTGAGGTCACATGTCATCTCCCGAGGGGTTGGAGGCCCACCGTTGTTTAGAAGTAGTGGTGGGTGGGGTTCTAGCACACCTACACCAATGGCAGTGTCCTTATGAAAGCAGCTGGTGCTCGCTGGTGACTAAGCTATGGGGACTCTTGGTGCCCTGTGGCTTGTTGCCTACACTTCCGTGGATGCTGCATTGCAGTTCATGGACCTCAGAGGGAAAGGAGGGAGGAGCGCCTGCGTGCACAGACACAGGGACCAGAGGCGGGTCTGCAGGGAGGGCGAGGAGGCTGGGCCGGGCATCATCTGTAAGGACAAATGTCCCTGCGTGGGAGCGGGACCCCCTCACCCGGGCATTCTGAGAGGCAGCAGGCACAGGAAATTGGACAGGGTGTCAGGTTGACTGTGAAATATGACAGATTAACAGCCGAGGCTGGTGATGTGACCTGCTCTCAGACACTTCATTTAGAAGTTATCATATTGCTGGATGCTTCCTATAATTTGTGATGATGCTGATTGTGATAAATTGTGAGTTTCTGGCAAACTCTGCCAGCCTGCTCCAGTGGCTGAACAGAGAAAATGTGCAATTCTATGGGAACATTCATGCCACGAGTGAGAGCGAGGGTCTGGCCGCAACAACGGAACGATCAGTCAGTGAACAAAGTAATTAAATCAAGCTAATTAAATCACAATAAAAATAATTTTAATTTAATTAATTTCTCTGCACTGATTGAACATTATGTTGAAACTAAGAGGCTTTCTGAATGCTAATAGAATTTAGGAGCTGGGACACCAAAGTTGTGGTCACTGGTGTGGTACGTGGGTTATTGCTGAGGGAGTGAAATTAAACACATTGAATGAGATGCTGAAATGCCGTCTGAGCCACAAATAGAAAATGATTTCGGAATTAAGATAATGGGGTCTCTTCCTTTGTCAGTTAGATTTCTGTACTAGCAAGGCCAATAAATGTCAAATTTGGTAATAATTTAAAAGGTCTGTATAAAGAAGATGGTGCTCAATGGCCTCACTCAGTTGGAATGGGTGGGAACCCTTAGGTTGGGATCTCAGTGGTGAGCGGAAGTGCTAGGGGCATTTGCCTATGGGCAGTCCTAACCCCAGCCCCTGCTACCTAGCAAAGGCCCTGGACACATTAGAACTGAAATCCTATGAAGTCACGCTCAAGCTCTAAATAAGTGGCAATGGGGTTTTTTATTTTATTTTATTTTTATTATTATTATATTTTATTACATCATAACTTTGTACATTGATACATTTATGGGGTTCAGGGTACTGCTTCGATATACAGTATGAAATGCTTACATTGAATAAACATATCCATCACAATTATTCTCATTTCTTTTTTTTTTTGTGGTTTTTGGACAGGGTTGGGTTTGAACCCGCCACCTCTAGCATATGGGACCGACGCTCTACCCATTTGAGCCACAGGTGCCGCTCTATTCTCATTTCTTAATAGTTTTGAAATGTGCCATTGCATCATGCACATTAGGTGAGGCTGGCAATGGATTTTTAACTGCAGCATGAAAGATTTAGGTGAGGCCTGTAGCAGGACTTCCTCTCTGGGATAAGTATTATCAACAAGGAGTTACCACTACTTGAAAATTTGAATCATGCTCCCCTCAACCTCCCTTTCTCCCTAGGGCTAGAGAATTATACAAGCTGGTACTCACATAATTATGGTTAAGTTGAATTATTGAGGCCTCTTAAGGAATTAGGATGGATACACTGCTTAATGGGTTGCGGAGGACTTGCGTAGTTTGTAAGCAGGAAGACGCTCACACAAGACACCTCTCAAGGTCACCTCCCCGAGACTAATTTTGTCATGTAAGCAACACTGGAATTCTGAGTGTGTGTTAGCAGGCACTCGCATAATTACCAACTGTGATTTTAGAGGAGGCCTGTGCTTTGGAGCCCAATATTATTTATCATGCACGTTATTTTAATTAATATGTTGTGTGTGTGCCAACATTTGAACCAGACCTCATTATGACTAGTCAGGGCACTGCATTGTTTGTTGAGTGGAATTGTTTTCTGGGATGCAGCTGGTTTCCCTCCCTGGCAGCCAGGGAGGGCCCAGGAACCAAGGAGCCAGCATTTGCAAAAGCCTTTGCTGCCACAGCTGTGTGCAGCCACCCTCTGTTGTAGACGCTGAACGGCAGGGAGTGTTTCTCCATCCTGGGAGGGAGGCCACTGGAAACTCAGTGAGGTTTTCCAAGGAGAAAGAACGGGGGGATCCAGGTTTGTGGTGTCTGAGTGTCACACAGCAGTTCCTGAAAAGAAGGGAACACAGGTGCCTTGGGAGAGGGAACTGGTACTTTTTCTGTTGTCTCTTGTTACGTGATTGCACAAACAGTGTGAGATCCCTGGTAGCCCAGTGCCCAGGAGCTGCGGCAGGCAGTTCATCTCAGCTCAGACAACAACCTGAGACGCCAGGTCCTCCTCACACTTGGCCGGGTAGGGCCTGCGGGAAAGTCCTCTTTTTTCCTAGTGGAGCCTGCCTCCCCCACTCCCGTGACATTTTTCAGAAAGAGAATTTTTCCTCTATGGAAAGAAGAACTTCCAGCTTGACCTTTGTTCCAGACAGTTCATGTGGCTGCAGCCCCAGCCTGGGCAGCCCGGGCACTTCCTGGGTCCCTCTGTCCTTCCTTCTTCACCAGTAGGAAGGAACCCTAGATGACTCCAGAGAAATCCCCTTCTCCCTGGGGCGGCTTTCCCCTTCCAGCACCAAGTTCCTCGTCCTGGTATTTGTTAGTTACTTTTCCTCACTCTCAGGGAGTCCTAACACCTAGTTCTATCCAATCCATATCACTTAAAAAACGCTCAACTAATACCATCTAACCTTCCTTCACCCAAGGTCAGGCATGTGCTCAGCAATGTGCTAAACACTTTCCTTGGATCAGCACATTTAATTCTCATTGGAATCCAGTGGAGTAGGTGCTAGTTTTATTTCCTTTTGATAGATGAGGAAACGGTGGACTGCAGAAGTTCCTAACTTACCCCTGATCACACCTGAACATGGCGAGCTGCTCCTGGGATCAAGGCCCCTCTCTTTCCCAAGCCCCACCTCTCAGCCCCCAGGCATCCCCCAGGGAGTCCCGACTGAGGCCTGGGTGTGTCCTGAGAGTGTCCCCTGGTTCTCCGCCTGACCCAGAGCTGCCTCCCAACACACGTGTTCATCTGTACACTTTGCCCAAGCTCCGCAATCCTTCCCCAAATCCTCTCATCCAACCCTGAAAACTGTTTTCAGGAAGATTTTGGACCTGCTAAGGAGGTTTAGGCAATTTTTTTTTCTTTTGTAAAGTCAATTTACTACACACTGTGCGCCTGTATTGGTCTAAGGAGTCTATCACGGGAGGAAATCTCTTTAAAGAGCTTGAGTCAGAGACCTGAGGACATCTTCAACACCAGGCTTTAAATCAGCTGCAAGTCCCCAGTCCCCTGCCATGCCCAGTGTCCATGGTGCTCAGCCACTCAGGTCCGTGCCCTGGGGATAACTGGTGCCAGCTGCAGGCGATAGATGGACTCAAGCTCCACCTTTATGGCCAGGAGTCCCCCCTCTTTGGTCTCTTTCTCTCTGCTCGTTGTTTCTCTTTTTCTCTCCAAATGGGCTTTGTCCCCTCTCGTCCCCATGCCTGTGCCAGCCCGTCCCCACCCTGTCATCTCAACTCCTGCTCCTGGCTCCACAATATGACTGTTTGGGAGGCCTTTGCCTGCTTCTTCATTCTCTGTTGAAAAAGAGTAATAATAGAAAACTCAAGAAGAGAAAATATTTACCAGTTCTGAAATGGCTTGAATTAATGAAATAAGGTTTGGGGGCATTTAGATTGAACTTGTGTAATTGTAGGTTTTAAGTATAATAGTAGCTCACACAGGGATATCATTTTGTGCTATTTTACTTTCAGGTTTTTGTTAATCCAGTGGGTTTGGTGGAATTAGAGGGCTGCTGTGAAAAAAAAAAAAAAAAAAAAGCCCGAGCAACCTGCTGGCAAGAGAACAGCCTTGTCAAACTAGCAGGTAGCTGCACATTTAGCCTTTATCCAGCATACAATAAGGGCAATCACCAGGGCCTGCAGAAAGAGTATTGAACTGTCTACACAGGAAATTTTTGTTGAAAGTAGTCCTTTTGATTCCATCTTCCCAGACTAATGTAATAAAAACAGACATTATGGAACACATTCATCTCAGTTTGATAGGGAACATCCTGAATGCCCAGGAACGTGTGCAGTCATAAAGGTTACCCAACTGCTGTAAGTGACTTGGAAGGCGATTGTGGATCCAAAGGTTGTGAACACCTTAGCCCAGATAAGGACAGACAGCTGTCAGAGGAGTGGGCCGATGTGTGGATAGAGTTGCCATGCTGTTTCTACTACAAGAATCTTTAACTTTGAAAACATCCTACATTTCAGCCACAAGCCCATTTTCTCTAATTAGCAAAACCTTGAGTGTTTATCTCTAAGGAAGAAGGAAGGAAAACAAAGTGAAGGAATCTTGAACTTATTTTTGCTGATCGAATGGCCGTTTCTATGGAGACAGACACAGAGGCAGGAACTGGCCATGAGCAGCAGGGTCAGAGGCCTGCTTTGTGTCAGCCTCTCCTGCTTTCCATATTGCCAAATTCCATACTCTAACTCTGGGAGTTTATGACCTCAGTGGGGACCATTTGCAAAGAAAAGAGCTTCACATAACTTGAGAACTTAGGAGTCCCCGCCCCCAAACAAAGGACTCACAGAAGTTAGGCCGACTCTGGGGTGCCGGAAGATTCAAACTTACTAAACCTTCTAATTTCTTCAGCTCCCTGAAGCGTTCCAAGTTGCCGTCACACAGTAAACACTACTCTCAACATTTATCTGCGTGGTTGCTAGGGGGCTGTTTTTCATGTTCTCACTAAAGGGCACTAAAAGAACTGCTTATTTTCCATCGATTATATTCTGCTAAGAGTTTGTAGGTACCAGTTTGCTGGGTGTTAGTTAGAATGAGAACAGGTGAGCAAATGCAGATCGAATTTGGAACACAGTGTAGAAATGTCATTCCCCAAATTGAATATAAAGTGTGACCTGAGACAGTATTTCTCTGAGACTCAAAAGGGAAGTCACTGTAGTGTATACTGTTGAGGCACACATGTGTTCATTTAGAAAACTGTCACTGAGCCACCACTGTGGGCCAGGACTCAGGCACTGGATTCAGGGGGCAAGAGACACAGTTCCTGCCCTCAGGTGAGTTACAGTCCGGAAGTGTTTCCAAGACAAGGTGGATGGTTATAACAGAGTGTGATAAACACTGTGCTAGGGAGATGCCCAGGCTATAGTAGGGGCCGGAGGGGGCCACACACCCAGCGTTGTGTGGATTTGTGTGTGTGTGTGTCTGTGTGTGTGCATGTGTGAGCTTCCAGGCGCTTGGGCAAGCATGCCCCATGCACATGGGTGTTTGGAGGTGAATGGTTTAAGAGAGCGCTTTCTGATAGAGATGATCTACCATAATCAGGAAGGAAAAATAGAACTTAGGCAACCAAAGGGAAATGGGTTACATTGTAGATAAGAGCGTAACAGGAGCAAATGGCATTCTAAGAACTTCCCGTCACTCTGTTAGTGAGAACCACTGTTACCTGCTCTGTCATGACAAGTCTGGTGAAATAGGCTGTGTTCTTGTGCTTCATGCTACGAAGTTTATTTGGGGAAGGAAGTACAAAAAGAAGGAAGGGAGGAAAAAAGGGAAGGAGGGATGGGAGGAGGGAGGAAGGAAGGAAGGAAAAAAAACCCAGAATGACATCAGGGAGTCATTGCAGAACAGGAGAGAATCTAAAATTTATTATTTGCTTACACCTGGTGATTTTCACAAATATATTTTATCTTTTAATATTTAAGCTCTGTAGCTCAGTTTTCTCATTCATCTAAAAGAGTGCCCCCCCCCTTCATAGATAAAGACATTTTGAGGGCTGAATGAGGTAACCGGGGCTAGGCAGGGAGCACAGGCCCTGGAACAGCACTCATGGGCGGTGACAGTGGTCTGCATTAGCACAGGAGCATGGAGGACAGGGACTGGAGTGAAAGTGCCACTGAGAGACACTGGCGGCCTGAAGTGGGGTGGGGAGTGAGGTGTGGAGCACAGAGAGATGTCTGCGGGTGGGGGGTGGGGGAGGAGAGCCAAAAATGACTTTAGGTTTCTGGGTGTGTGTGTGTGCGGGTCCCTCCACTGAGGAGGACACTGAGTGAGCAGCAGGGAAAGTCCACAAAGCGAAAGGCCATTCAACACCAGAACCTGAATCCATCCTTGAACTAGCCTGCACTCAGGACCATATGGGGGTGGGAGGATGCAGGGACCTCGCAACCCAGCTGACCCCTCCTGGGACCCGCTGCACTTCCGGTCTCCACCTGCTCCTTCCAGACCCTGCAGCTGGGCCTGCTTCTCCACTGCTCTGGGAACACCTGTGAAAATCAAGGCGTCCCTCTAGAACCAGGTTTTCACCAGGACACGGGACCTGTGATGCCAGTGACCTTCTATCTTCCCTGCGCACCAGAACCAGCGTCATTCTATATAAACCTGCTGCTGGGAGAAAACCAAAAAGTTATGAATCCTACTTTTTAGTGTTCTAGCCAGAGCAATAAAATTTATTCTCAATACTAATGCTGCAATTTAAATTTATTATCTTTGTGCTTTACAGTATCCATAGCAGTAAAATCTATTCCCAAGAGTATCATTACAATTTCCAACTACTTAAGGAATTATTTTTGTTTATGTTTTAAAGCCACACCAATAAAATTTAATACCAAGAATAATAACTACAAATTTGTATGCCTTTAAAAGTTGCCATAAATGATAATTGTGAGAAGAATGCCAGTAAATATGTAAATGTTTCCTTTAGGAGAGAGCAGCTCTTTCAGTTTGTCTCATAGTGAGGTTCAGATTTTTTTTGTTGTTTGAGGTTCAGATTCTTAATAGAGTGTTGAGAGACATATTCCCTTCCAATCACTCAAAAAGTTTTGCTGATCCTGCTTCCTAAATATTTCTTGAATGGGCCCATTGCTCTGTCCTCATGACCCCCGAAGCTCTGCACCTTTGGTTAGAGTCCTCCTGTCTTGTGCCTGGGGACCTCACATGAGCTTTTCTACTTCCACTCACCCACTGTATGGCCAATTCTCTACACAGCAGCTAAGAAGAGCTTTCCAAGTGCAAATATTGCCAGTTTCTGGGGAAACTGGGGCAATAGAAAACAAGTTACGTGCTACTGCTAGGAAGAGATCAGCCAAGTGTTGAATGTGGGCGGTGTGCAGCACAAGTGACCTGGTTTCTCTGACAAATCAATGGCATTAAAGAGACAGAGACAGGAATGGGGGAGAACAAACCACTGTAACCAGGATGACCAGAAATCCTCTGTGGGCTTGGCGTGGCTCCTTCTTCTAACAAGTCCACTGTGTAAAGACCTTTCTGAGAAAATCAGGAAACTCTGACAATGGACTGGACATTAGATGATGGTCTGAAAATGTTGTTAATTTTGTGAGCATGCGGTTAGGTTGTTAAAGCCAAGGTTTTATCGGCTAGAGATGCATTCTTGGTTATTTACTGATGACATTATAGGATGCCTTGCCTTTGTACTAAAATATTTCCACTTTCTCCTTCCCTGGAGTGAATGGCTCAGGGCGGTGGATGAGAAGCGAGATTGCCGTAAGTGCAGATACTTGCGGAAGGCGGAAGGTACAGGGGAGTTCCTTACGTCTACTCTGCACATGCTGGAGAAGTGGCAAAAAATAAAAAATTCAAGAGAATAGGCCGGATGAAGCATTTGTCCTTTTTCAATAGTAACTTATTTATTCAACAAAAATTCTTTTTCACCACCTACTTCAATTAACAGATTTTTTTTTTTTTAACCGAATACCTACTTCATGCAAAATTGAATAAGACACAACTTCTGTTCCCCAGAAGTTTACCATCTGGTAGGGGAGGAGAGACAGTTGTGGAAAGGTAAATAATAATAATAATAGAAGGGCGTCAACAATACACAAAACAATCAAAAGCTAGCACCCAAAACTTCAAGGTACAGAACGCTCTGCATGGTAGGCTATTTTTTGAGTATATGAAGAATCTGTAATCATACTTGCTTGTATAAGCATAAAAAAGTCAGGAAGAACACAGAAGAAACTGTAAAATAAAGACATACATATTTAAGAGAGAAGAGAACAAGGCCAGGAAAGATTTTTTTACTTGGATAGTTTTATATTTTCTGTTTTTTGAATGTATTGTATCTTCATAATTTTAAAACTAAAGAAAATGCTCTCAGCTCCTTCTCTGTATGGGAATTTTATCAGGCCCTATTACTCTTACTATATAATAAGTCCTTTTTGTAGCTTTTCAGGATGGCCTTGATCTGGCTTCTGTGTCCTCTGGTCCTGTGCCTGTTGGCTCGGGGGCTCTGAGCTCCCTGGAGCTGGGCCCCGTGGACGCTGGGCTCTGCACACTCCCAGCTCAGGATACTCCCAGCTCAGGATACACCAGCTCAGGGCTCTGCGGGGTTTGCTCTTCCCAGCTTGGCCTGTCCGAGTCCTGCTCTTTCAGACTTCTCTGGACATGCCGCTTTCTCAGGGCAGCCCCCTTGCTTCCTCAGACGCCCTGGGTCCTTTCAGCTCCTTGCTTTAGGTCTCTTCGCTAGTTGCCTCCCTAGAATCCTGAGTCAGGCAGTGTTTTTGGTTTATAAGTAATCATCTGACTTTATCCTTTTACCTGTCTGTAAACTCCGTGAGGGCACAGTTATGGCTCATGATTTTCTGCGTTCCATCACCTCTTCTCAAGCTTCCTATTTAGAGGAGTTTAATGTAGACTGCTTATGCGAAGGAGCCACAGTTACAGAAAATGCAGAGACGACCCGTTTGTGCAGAATGCTGGGGGTAAATAGAGTGTCCGTGAGAAGTGAAGCAAAGAGGGAGAGCTGGAAGAAGTGACAGGAGGTGTGACCTCGAGCTGCCGTCGGAGGCAGAGGTCTTCCTCCCATCAATGGGATGAGGAAAGTCGTGGGGAAAAAACAGATGAAGAGGAAAGACTTTTGGAGTTTATTTACAAGGACAGAGAAACAACTGCAATGGGGTGTTTAGAGAGCTGTCCTTGACTTTGGGGGTCTGTGAGCCTCTGGCAACTGTGCAAAAACTCCATGGAGGTATTTACACACAGATTTTTCTCTGAGTAAACGTCATTGTTTTTTGAAGATTCTGAAAGTTGAGGGATTTAAGAGGAACTAAGTTCTTGCCAAACAAACTGAATAGAAGAGCGAGACATGATCTGTGGGAACTGGTGTGTTAGACGCGGAGAGTAGGAGGTGGGTTTGGGAAGCGTTTCAGAGAGCATGGCAACAGCAAGGGGCAGGTGCGTGGAAGGTCCTGGAAGGACACGGGAACCTCTTGGAGAAGACCTGTCATGGCCTGGATTGCCAGCGAGTTGTCAGCTTCATTGAGCCTCATCTTCCCTGCAAGGGAGGAGGAGGAGTGGGAGCACGGAAGCCGTTCCACCTGGCCTGCCTCGTGAGGATGTCACAGGGGGAGGAAAGACTCCCAACACCTGGAAAGCTGTGGGGCTTCTTCCTCCTTTAACTTGTTCTTTCTGCACTTCCTGCTGCATTCGATGTTCCAGTGACAACAGTCACTGCTGCATGGTGGTGGTGCCCGGGGACCCTGAGCACAGCGGTCTTGAGTCTCCTCATTGACCTTCTGGAACTGTGAAGGGAGGTTTACAGCGTCTCCTGCACACCACACAAACTCTTTCCTGTTGATTTACACTACACACTGTGTGCTCAGAATGGCCTTATGCTTCATTTCTACACAGTTTCAGCATGGACTTCTGCACCGCCACCCTGCTACCCTGCAGGCAGTGGGGAGGAAGCGTGTGGGCCGGAGGGCCAACCTGGGCTCTTGTCCTGTTCTGCCTCTGGCCAAATGGTGTCCCTGAGCCAACTGCTTCATGTCTGTGTCTAGGGCTTCTCATCTAGAAACTGGGAATAACAGCAGTCCTGAGCCCATGGGCTGTGGTGAGGATGATCTGGTTTGTCACATGTGAAATCCTCAGGGGAATACTCAGCCACACCAGCTGCCCAACCGGCAGCTCCTCTGACCACCTTCCTAGCCTAGAGGAATGGCCAGGAGGGGTCAGCCTTAAGGGGCGGCCTCTGCACAGCACTGGCACTGCCCCCTATGGGCCTTGCTGTCAACTAAAGGCACGCTTGTCTGTCTATGGAGCAGGGAAGTTTTGGGCTGGGAAATGCCACTTTCTCTTTGAGGCCACTGAGTCCAAGTCACAGATCTGTTTTCATTCTTGCTGTGCTACCTCTTGATTTTGGCACTCTGGATGAGTTGCTTCCCATCACAGAGCCTTTATGTCCTCCACTCTAAACAATATGTAAGCTGTTGGGAAGTGCATTAGTCTGCGAGAGCCACAGACTGGGGGGATTAAATGGCTGGAAGTCCAAGGCCAAGATGGGGGTGGTGTTGGTTCCTCCAGAGGCCTCTCCTTGGTTTGCAGATGGCTGTTCCCCCTGTGTCTGCCCACAGTTCTTCCTCTGAATCTGTCTGTGACCTCCTTTCTTCCCTATAAAGACGCGTTACACTGGATCAGGGCCCAGCCTGAGGATTTCATTTTACCACAGTTTTCTCTTTAAAGGCCCTGTCAAGTATAGCCACGTTCTGAGGGGGTTAGAACTTCAACATAAGTAGTTTGGAAGGACATAATTTAGCTCACAACAGAGGCTAAGTGAGAAACTACATAGTAAAACTTGTCATAAAGCAGGCATTTGATAAATGGTAGTTAATGGTGTCATGCTGTATTTGGCTAAGACAACCTGTGCTTTTGGAGGGGGGTGAAGCTGACACCCCGACATGGCTGAATTGGCAAGCTGGCCTTATTTTCCTCTATTTCACAGCGTACGTCTCTGACACCTGCCCCTCGTTATCTGCCGTACTTCCACTGGCAAAGGGTGAATGAGTAGAGAGGCGAGAACTTATTTTTTAAAACATGTTTTGCCTGCAAAACATGGGAAAATTGATTTGGTAAAGCTCCTCGGGCCACATATGATTGGAGGGAATTATTAGGACATTAGCTCTGTTGTCTGCTTTTGCTTTTATTGCTCACATGCCCTATGTCACCAGAGCACAAGCTCACAGATGTCACTTCATGAATAAAGGAAAATCTGCCCTGAGCCATTCGGGTTGTTTGGGATGTCTTTACAAAATATCTTTTCAGTATTTCTTCAACTGAAACAAAAGCAAGCAAACAGTGGCGGCAACAAAACAACAGAAATGAAGAGGGAGAAAGAGCTGCTCCGTTACCAAGATGAGACAAGGGAAACATTTCTGTTTATTAGTTGGGCTCAACCTCCTGGATGGCCCAGGCCCACTGCAGACGCAGCTTCAGAGCTGGAGCTATTGCAGCTCTCAGGCCTCTGTTCTCTCTTCTCTGTCTTCTTGTCCCCAGGTTCCTGCATCCTACAAATGCCACCACCAGTTATGCATTCTTTCTCGAGTTGCTCTGGTGGCTCTCTGTCACTCAAAATGTCCCTCTAGCCGAGGTTAATGACTGTGAGCAAGGACTTGCTAGTTGGCACCTACCCTTCTTCTGGAGTGAAGCACACACAGGCTTTCAAACCCTGTGCAATTGCCTGCAACCTTTGACTCTCCACGGCCCCCACACGCTGACCTTCTCCGCTCTTTCAGTTAATGACAATTATAAATGTTCAAGAGGCACACCACTGAGGCAAGAGGCCTCAGCTAATTGGGCAACGTGATTAAATGGAGGTAGACATTGTTTTTCTCCTCCAGTACACAGCAATCTATATTTCAAGAGTATAAATAATGAATTTGAGAAAAAAAAAATTAGTGTAAAACTGAATGGAAGTTTATAAGAAAAAATAAATTTAAGTTTAGGTTTTTGGGGAAAAAAACCTGACAAACATTCCTGGTTGTAATTTTGGATTTTTCTTGATGGATGGATTGGCTTCAGGTGGGGGGTGTCAAAGGCTCAGGTGTGTGCGTGGGGGGAGGCAGGGCTGCAGCTGCGGTGCAGAGAGGCCAGATGGCTTGCAAGGAAGGAGAGAAAAACTCGGGGAATTCTAATGATGAGAAGCCCTCAAAGAGCTTTCAGAGAGCAGGCTGGCGTGCTGCGAATCCTGGGAGCCGTCGCAATTAGCATCTAGAAATGATTGTAGGACATCCTTGCCTAAAATACAGGTCTACAGTACAACACAGACTCGGCGTCTGGAGTGTGTGCTCAGAACAAACACACAAAGCAGCCAGCCATACACATATTTAGCATATTTATGTATGTATATATATTTACATGTTATATATAAATCATAAAAACATACAGTTTGTACACATTTGTTACATCTATGCTGATCAGGATACAATCAAATGGAGCGAGGAGGGTAGTCCACGAGAATTCCCGATCTCCATCTGCTGTGAACTCTCCCATGGTGCTCTCAGAAATGGGTCCTGGGTCCCATATGGGAAGGGAATAGCTCCCTGAGGCGATGGGCCATGCCCAGTCGAGCACGTCTCCACCTTCCGTGGAAGATGTCCCACTAATGGAAAGTGAGGCTGCCACCATTATCCAAGTTGCAGCCAAGCTCTCTCTTCTTGAGCTGAGAAGAGCCCAAGACCTTTTTCTTGAAAACAGTATAGGATCACTTCAAGTGGCCAAGTGATCGTGGTTGAAAGAAAAGGGTCTAATAATATTGAAGTGGAACTGAGGTGACAAGAGCTCATAGGCTGCTTGGGACTCTTCCCAGTTCTCAGGTACTTGTGTATGTGAGTATGTGTGTGTGTGTGTGGGCTGGTGGGAAGGTTGGGAATTGGTAGGAAGGACAGCATCATCTTCCTCTTGTTCAGAAAAACAGATGCACTAAGTTTGCGATTGACTCCTCATCTTCCATAAGAGGGAAGGGGTGGTGGACTCCTAGCTGAGTGCTCTCAGGGAGGACGTGGGACATGAGGAGAAAGGGCCTGGTCCTACTCTTTTACACAGTGCTGAGGCTGTTGAGTTGGGAAAGATTTCAGCAGAGGACAGGCTGGGGGAGGAGAGGGTGCTGAGTCCATGTGGGGAGGATGGTTCTCTGGCCCCTCCTCACCCCCTACCTACTTCCCATCTATCCCACTGTCATCTTCAGGCTGAAATCCCCTCAGCCTTGTTCTTTGAACTTATCTGACCTTGAATCCATTGCTGTGATGTCACAGCACAGCAATCATCTCGAGTTTCATGTGAGGATTTGTGTGTCTGTCCCCGCAGAGCTGGTCCCTGGAGTGAGGGTGGGGTGGGGGGACACCCGTCTTTTCCATGGCTCAGAGAGCCTACTGGCCTGGTTTGGTAACTGTCACACTTGGTGACCCAGGAGATGGATTAGGGGTCAAAAAGAGTTCCTGCTGGGCTTGGGGTGCCATAGGAATGCCATGCACCCCCCCACCTGCCCCCTCTCCTGCAGCTGGCTAATTGGTACATGGTAGAGCAATGCTACATTCTCTGCTGTTTGAGTTTATTTCTGGTCCTTGACGGGGAATCAGCAAATAGGGTCCTGCAAGTCTCAGTTTAAAAATGAAGAATCCACAGCTAAGCAGTCTGTTTTTCTTGTTTTTCTTCTTCTGTGTTGCTTTTCCCTTCCCCTGTAGTGGAGGTGTGTTGACGGTCAGTGCTGTCAGCCGAGCTGTCCCAGGTAAAGTCACTTGTGCTGCCAGACAGTCTGCCTGCTGGGTTTTCTTCCTCTTTTTTTTTTTTTTTTCTCTGTATCTGTTTGTCCCTAGGAAGTGTTAAACACATTGAGGATGAGGGAAAAAACAAACAAACCCCCAAACAAAGATGACCCTCCAAGATTTTACAGCCCAGGGTGGTTTGGGAACACAGAAGATGGCAGTGGGCAGCATTTTGGGTATGAAGGTGTGTGTGGCATTGAGGTGGCAGGGCTGGAAAGGGGATGGGATGCAAGGTGGAAGGTCACCTATGAGGTCAAAATCCCAGGTTAAAGGCGGCTCAGAGCAGGGCCAGGCGCTTAGCGCTAGGATGGAGAAGCCCTGTAGCTGGTCTCTCTCTCAGCCTGGTGTGGTGTGCTGCTGGCTGGCGGCCACTGTGCAGAGGAACACGGGCAGGAGACTGAGAGGAGAGGAAGCTGCGTGGGTGATGCCGACCAAGCGGGGGCCTGGCCAAAGCTATGAGGGGCCAGAAATCTGAATCCGAATACGGAACAGCTTTCTGGGAGGAAGTGAAGCAGTGGGATATGGTAGAAAAGCATTGTGACTTGGAGGCAGAAGACCTGGGTTTCACCTCTGTGCTTTATGAGCCAGGGAGCCTTAGGAAGGAGATTTGCCATCTGTAGGAGGAGGTGATGGGAACCTCCACCTTCTCTACCTCACCAGGATATTGGGAGAATTAATTAAAAACATTCAGGCCCCATAACCCAAACCCAAGCTAACTCAGTACTTGGCCAATGAGGAGCATCTAACAATTGAAGAAAGCAATAAATAGGTGAGCAAAAGACAGAAAATAGAGCAAAGGTGATTAATCAAAAGAAGCAAGAGGGAGGTAGGCAGAGAACTAAGAAGGGATGGCAGACGTAACAGATCACTCAACAATGGAAAAAGAGCCAGGCACAGTGGCTCACGCCTGTAATCCTAATACTCTGGGAGGCTGAGGTGGGTGGATTGTTTGAGCTCAGAAGTTCAAAACCAGCCTGAGCAAAGCAAGACACCGTCTCTACTAAAAATAAAAAACCTAGCTGAGAGTGGTGTCGGGCACCTAAAGTCCCAGCTACTTGGGAGGCTGAGGCAAGAGGATTGCTCAAGCCTAAGACTTTGAGGTTGCTGTGAGTGATGGCAACACAGCACTCTACCCAGAATGACAGAAGGAGACTCTGTCTCAAAAAAAAAAAAATGGAAAAAGAGCAACAGGGTCCAATGAGCGCAGCACCACTCAAGCCATGAGTACCTCGGTATCAGTTATTGTACTGTGCAGAGCAGTGGGAGGCAGGGGCTGAAAGAAGGGACAGCCAGAGAGGAACACATGGTGAAGGTGGGAGTGAGAGAAAGTCCAGCCACCATCTGTTTAAGGAAGGCTGAAGTTGTGCAATGATCAGACAGATAGAGTTGCCTTGGAGAGGTTCAAGCTGAAGGAGAGGAAGAGCTGTACTTGAAGCCCGAGGCAGGTCACCTTATTTGAAATATAGATTAAATGAAATCTTTAATTTAAGATGACCATCTAAGGAAGAGACCTAGAATCTTCCCAGGAGAGACAGCATTCACTGATTGGCTCTGAGGCCAGTGATCTGCTTGGAACTGGAAGTTGAAACAGATGCAAGAAAGAGCAAAGCTTTAAAGAGAGTCCCATCTCCAGCTGAAGAGAGGGCAGGTGAAGTCCTGTAATTCTGTGTTGTGATGGGTAGAGGAAAGAGTTTCTGGAAAGAGGTGACAGCATTGTTTTGCCTTTCAGGAGGGGAGCTAGTGAAAGCGGAATGATTGTAGTTGATTTAAGGCATAAAAGTTGAGTGCAAAGGACAACTGAGGTGGAAAGGGCTTCTCCGAGTGGCTCCTTTTGTTCATGGGCGAGATGCTGCTGCTGCTGCTGGGCTCGGGTGGGGGGAGAGGGAGGGCGTGGGAGGCGTGGAGGGATGATGGATTGCCGATGAACCTATGAAGAATGAGGCAAAGCAGCATGAAACCATTTGTTTGGGCTTTATAGATTTTCTAATAAAAACGTCAAGGTTTTTTCACACCATTTTGAAAATGTCATCAAATGCAAAACAGTTCTCCTGTGCCAGTGATAAAGGCTGCATTTCCAATGGTAATTCCAGCGCAGGTTGCAATAACAAGCCTTGTCAGGTCTCTTCCAAGTCAAACTAGGGGTCAGGGTGGGTCTAGGACCCTTGGATCCTTCCTAGTAATAGAACCTTCTCAGTAGAACCTAGACTTTCCTGTAAAGGACATAGTTGGACAGTGATTGAGGGTGGGTGTCAGACCATTGGGAGAACCAGAGAGTCCACCTGGGAGCCAGATTTGGGAAGTGAAGTGCCCATCTCTCTGGACCTCTGACTCAGGCCAGTTCTTTCTGACATAGCTGTTAAAAACATCTTCCAATGGACTTTCTTGTGTTTAGTCTCTCCCCCACTCAATCTGCTTCACATACTTTTCAAAATTATCATGTTACCAAAATTTTATTTTATTTTTTTTTGTTACCAATATTTTAGAGCATCTCTCATCACGTGATGGCCCAGCTTTAAAATCTTCCATGGCTCCCCTCCCATTTGCCTTTTGTTTCCATTTTATAACATTTTAATTTAACCCAAGAAATCCCAAATGCTATCATTTCTAAACATAACCCGCATCAGAATGATGAACAAGATATTTTATATCCTTTATTCATACCGAGCTTGAAATCCAGTGTGTATTTCACCAGTGGCAGCACATCTCAACGTGGAGGTTAAAGTTTTTCAGATATACTTGATGAGTATTTTGCTTTCATAAGATTTACAGTTGTAAGAGAAGATTCACAATCCAAGTTATCCAAACAGGCCTTATGATTTTTCAAGAACTGAATCAAATACCAGATTTTAGAGTTGAGTGTACACTAGTTAAATTTGTTCTTTTATTTTAATTTTTAAAAATTTTAAGCCTTCTTTAAAGCCTTAACTTGGTATAGTTTTTTATTTTGGGGGGGGAGGGGGTTACATTTTTTTTCTTCTCTAAAGCCTTAAGTTGGTATAGATACACTAGTTAAATTAGAATCAAATATAAAATCCCATTCTTAGTGCAGAATGGTAGTGACAGACCTCTCCCCTTAGCTTTTTAAATTATTGCAAACTCCTCCGACTGGCTTTCTGTACCCGAATTCCCTTGCAGCCTTATCTTCTGTTGCTTTGTGTATTTATGTCTCTCCCTCCCTCCACCCAGGGTGTTTTTCATTCACACCATGTTCCCTGTTGAAACTCCACTGTTCCTTCAAGATTTGTCTTAGAAGCCACTTCTTTCAGGAAATCTCCAATTTTCTCCATCTGTCAATGGTGATTTCTCTTTCTTTTGAAACTTTAGAGCACGTTGGTACCTTCGATGAATCTGCTTTCACGTGCATCGTAGTTTCCACATTCTGGTTGAATCCATGATGCTCATTTCCTTGAAGTACAAACCTGTGCCTCCCACATTTTGGAGCCCCCTACACTCATCATCTGCAATAAAAAGTTCCTTCCAGCTGTGTCCCTGGAGGCGCCATGCTGGGAAAAGAGAAGGCAGTCATCTCAGAGTGAGCCTTCTTTCCAAGTTCTTCTCTACTAGTATTTCCTTGCTAAAAGGACCATATGGGGGAGGGAGAGAGAAGATTAAAAAAGAAAGAAGGAAAAGCAGTTAGGCTTTGTGTTTCGGTCTAGTCTCGCATGTGAAATCTGCTGCCTCATGTCTGGCTTCTGGAGGTGTCTCTTTCCTGGTCCTCGAAGCGGAGCCCAAGAATGGACTTGCTGGGTCTCTGCAGCTCAAAGGTCAGAAGCTGGACGATGCAGGAGACAGAGTGGTTTCTGAGGAAACTCTGCGGCTTGTAACTTCTAACAGGCTAGAGGGGTCTATAGTTGGGCCCCACTCCCAACATTTTCTCTTAGATCCTCTGAGCATGAGGATCCTCCCCTCATCTGAAGGGGCCACTTTCAAGGAGCAAAGTGAGTACAGGAATTATCTTCTTTGATTTAAAGTATTGATCCAGAGAGGAGCTAGCGGGAAGGCAGAAAGGGTTACCCTGGTTTGTCCGGGAGAGGACACAGGGGTCAACTCAGCAGGTTGATTGCCTCCCACCCCTCAGGAGCTCCAGAAGTGTGGGTAGTCAGGTTGGAGATGACCAGGCAAGAGTTTTGTAGTCCGTGGAAAGAACCTTTACAAAGCATAATAAAGCAGCTCAGGTGTGACTTATAGGGTATAGGAAGCTACTGTAAGGATCCCTGGCAATGGCTCAATTGTTAGTCACCCAGTTTAATGGTTTGGTCCTGGATCTATCAGTGGTTCGTGGTAGAATTCTAAACAAGTTTGTCTGTGCTGGAGTTTTCCATGTCTAAGAGCGATTGTTACTTGTCATTTCTGGAAACCTGACCATATGCTATGATTGTTTTAACTTGAAGCTGGAAAGAAGTGCAGCCTTATTTATTTATTCATCCATCCATCCATCCATTTATTCATTCACTTAACAGAAAATTTATTCAGTACCTGCCATGCCCTGTGAGGATACAGCAAGGAGCAAAATAGCAAAGCTTCCGTCCTCCTACACAGGCCAGCATAAGCAAATGCATGTCACAGCATGGGGTGGTGATAAATGCTCAAAAGAAAGATAAAGACGGATGAGAGGGCAGAGGTTACAGAGTGCCATTTGAGACAGAGCAGTCTATCTAAGGCAGCCTCTTCTGGGAGGGTGGCATTTGAGCAGACACCTGGGCGAGGGAAGGTTGTCCCTGGGGAAGCTCCCTGGTACCTACAGAGAGTGGGGCCTTGAGTCAAGACAAATACAAGGAATTCTGGGAGCTTTGTTTCCAAGGCCTAAAACAAGGCTCAGAAAGCCCACCCTGCTTGTCAGATGCTTGTGTAGACTGAATGCAACAACATGTGGATGGAGGGCTCAGTATGTGGTGGGAACACCCAGGGAGGGGCTTGCTAATGACAGCGGGGGCTCTTCCACGCAGACCGGGAGCTCATCCCCTCTCCCATGTCAACCCTGCGATCTGTCTGGGCCTCTTCCTCAGTCTGTAAGAGGGGAGAAACAACCCCTGCCCCGCCTCAAAAGAGGGCAGGCATCCAGGTGAGGAGCAACTATAAGAAGGTGTCGGGCGAGCTCTGGGAGAAAGGGCCGCAGAAAGCAGGCACGATGGGCAAGCCCAGTGCTGACCACCGAGTCCTGGCCCCAGCCGGGTCTTCAAGAGATGTGAGCTTCAGACTGTGGCAGAGACAGATTTGCTAGCACAACAGAAAGCTGGGAAGAGAGCCAGGCCCAGGATGGAGGCTCGGCAGAAGGGCGGGCTTAGAGTGACCTCCAGGAAGCAACAAAGCAGGGCTGCGGACAGGAAGCTGGTGGCAGGGTGGGCTCTGTGAGGGCTGGGAAAGCCTGGCCAGGCGCGGGAGGGCTGGATACAGGGAGCCGGGGTGTGGGGACACAGATGACACACTGGAGAAGGAAGGGATGCTTCTCTGGACCGGGACCTACTGGGAGGTTTATGCGCTGTTGGTGACACATAAACCTTCCTTTCATTTTGCTTAAGAGCACAACAGAAAGCCGCCTGTTTTGTAACCTCTCTTTCCCACTGCCTCTGTTGAGAAAGGTTTTATTTTTCCTTTTGTTTTGTATCACTTTCTTCTTACCGATTTACACATCCACCTGGTAGGTAGTGAAATATCACTTTGCCCCTGGGCCTGCCATTGCCCTCTGCTGACTCCCAAGGCTGGGAATCCAGGCCTGCCTTATTATTTAGAAAACTGCCTGAGAGATGATTGACTCCCAGTGACTACAGGACCTGTGACTAAAATAATATGAATAGATTGCACATTGATTCATGGGACCCAGCACCCACAAGCCCAAGCTCCATTCTTTCCTCCGAGTTCTATCTCCGATCTCCTGTCACTCTCAAAATTGATAGAACAGCCTAAAGCCATTGAACTGAGTTATGCCTGCAATCACCTTTTTAATTCTTGCATATAGATGCCAATATGTCAAGAGGACCGGGGCAAGGGGACAGCAGGGCGGCCTTCTTTAGCGATATGGCAATCAAGTGCTTGAATGCCAAGGAGCTCATGAGCTTTCCAGCAGCAGGGAGAAAAAAAAGGGAAAAAGCCCCCCCACGGACACCTGCTGGAACTCCGGTGGCCCTGCAAGGGGCAGAAAGGAGATTGCTAACAAAAAGGTTATTCAGCAGTTCTACGAATAAGCCCAAAGGTAACAAGTATGGATGGAGCAGATGTCAGGAGACTGAGTGCTACTTTGGAAAACTGCCGAGATATTTAAAAATAGCGCTTTCATATTAACCAAGCATAATGCTGAAAGTCCTTTAAAATAAAACTTCTCAGATGCCACCTGCATCTGACATGGCAATAGGATGAATGCCAGTGCGTCCACTGATACTGGAAATGCTCTTAAGAAACAGCCTCGACTGATTGTTCCGGCACAAACAAATCACAAACTAATTTATGTATTCCTGCAGCTGCACCCAGCAGCGGCCGGGGAGTCAGACCGATTCACAGTTGACTAGTGCTGCCTCATTCTTTGCAGATTTTGGCATTTAACTATAATTAAGATTTATTGTTCACTAGCTTGCAGGTCAGGGCAAGCATGACAATATGGGTAACTTTTCTGTTTACTAGTAAAATGTCTGGTAGGAGGAAGCCTCAAACCTTCCAAGCAGAACTTGACAGAAATAAATAGCTCCTCTTCACTCCAGGATGAGCGCATTACCGATTTTAATCAGATGTGAGGAGTCACTTGAAGGGAGGGCAGGGACAAATCGGAAAGAGCTGGTGAACTGTGCTGTTGCTTTTGCACCAGAAGGGTAATGGCCATAAGCCAAATCAATTATTGCTGATCTTCTGGATTTGGGGAAAGGATTGTCTGCTTGGTGTGGGAGAGATAGAGAGCCCTTGACGCTGACAAAGGTTCTGCAGAGACTGGGACCTGCGGTTTTTCATTGCCTCTCCTTGCCACGGAAAGGAGAACCATTCCTCATCTCTCTCCACTCTCAAGAACGCCCTTGGACCAAATCAGATGGCCAGAGGAGGAGGGAGGCAGGGTTTAGCAGTCAGCGGCCACTCACCTGCTTTTACACTCTGCCTGCTGAAGGCCTGTGAGGGTGACCCACGACACAGCGGGTGGGAATGAACAGTCGTGAGCAAACAGATGAAGAAGGGCATCCCTTCCCCGTTGGTTTAGTAGAAGACAGAGACGCTGAAGCATAATATGCTTCAATTTTTAGGATCTATAATTTATTGTATATTGCTGTTTGGCCTCCTTGGGATATTGCTGTCAGAGCCAGATCTAAAACAGAAAAATGTCACTCACGTGGGCCAGAAATTTGGAGCCAGGGCTTGTTCTATTTCTCTTGTTTTCTTACAGAGGAGGGTGGGGGGAGACCATTTGCTGTTCTGTAGTGCTGCTAACTAGAGAATATAAGTTTATATCATAATGTAAAGAATGTCTTCGTATCTCACCTTGAACTGTAAAGGATTCCAAGTGTGGCTTTCAAAAATTCATACAATACTGTAGGAAAAAAATATGGGTAAGTAAAATAAGTGAGAACATTCAGCCATTCCTGCACTCCCCTGTTTCACGTTGCCTGTTAATAGTGGAGCTACTGCTCCTGGAAGCTGAAGAGGGTTGGACTCAGTACCCTAGAGACTGAGCAGTCCCTGGTTGCCTTAATTTGTGCACATTCATTTGTCTTTTTCTCAGAAAAAGATCTCAAGATTCTAAGAAGTAGAAGGAAAGTTTTTTTGTCATTAGGAGAAAGGGAAAAAAAGCAAACATTTTCCTGAAAGGTGACAAGGGAAGAAAGGGTGTGAAATTAATTTTAATGGTGGATATAGACAAGATCTGAAAAGGATTAAAAAACCCTTCCCATCTATTTTAGCAACTGATGGTGTTTTTATAGTCCTAGATACCAGATTTCTAACCTGGTGGAATCCAGTTCAATGCAAGTGTTGCTGAATCTTGGAAGAGGAAAATGTTATTGTGGGAGGGTGGGTTCTGATATTTAGATTTCTTGTTAGCAGTGTTTTCAACCACTATAAACAGAAAATCAAGTTCTTGGTTCCACTCAAGTCACTATGGTTAGTTTAATTTGCAGATCTTGCTGGTTTAAGTCAGCATTACTCTATTCCAAGGAAACCTGAGACAGGCACAGAAAGGTTCAGGGAAGGCTCCCAGAGAGCAAACGTGACCCTAAAGGCAGGCCTCGTTTACCAAGCCACGGAAATTTGAACTTGGTGATGCTTTACAAGGTCATCTCCAGAGAACACAAACAGCCACCACACCGTCCCCCCACACTGCGGATACAAGCAAAACACATTTATAAACACGGGCATCTGCCACCGTGGACGCAGACCAGCATAGGGAAGGATGCGCAGGAGACGGCAGAAGCCATTTAGTGGGCAGGACAGGGCTGAGCACACTGCCCTTAGGTACAAACAACGGAAGGAGGGGGGAGAGAGCTGCGTGGCAGAACAGGTGGGAAGCTGGAGGAAAATCACTTTGCTCTCAGCTGGGGAGGGCTTTGTGGAGGAAGTGGGATTTCAGGAACTGCTAGAATGATTGCAGGAGACAGCTTGACAGGGTGGGATGGGGCAGGGTTCCAAGCACAGGGACTCCTGCCCAGGAACGAAGGAAATCTTGATGGAGGGAATATGTGCTTAGTTGAAGGGGCAGTGGGAAAAATTCCAAGGAAGGAAGACGAGCAACCGGTCATCTCTTAGCAGGGTGGCTTGGCTGCACGGATGCCGTGTTCATCCCCTCAAACACAATCACTATTTTCCCCTCGTTGCTGAATACGTAATTACTTTGTTATGCTCCTGGGCCTTTATGCTTTGTTTTTTAAGAATAATATAACATCCAGATTGGTCACCACATTCACAAGAGAATGTAAAAAAAAAAGAGAGAGATGATTCATCAGACTGCCTGCAATAAAGATAAAATGGATTAAAACAAAGGGAAAATAACCCCATTGTTAGAAAATTTTTAAAAAATGTGTCTTTTGATTTTTCAAATTAGAGAAGAGAGGGCCTTGGAGTCATGACTATTTCCTGGGACAGTAAGAATTAAGAATTTATTTTTTAGAGACAGGGTCTTGCTAGGAGTGGAGTGCAGTGGTTATTCATAGGTGTGATCCTAGCTTACTATAGCCTTGAACTCCTGGGCTCAAGTGATGCTCCTTCCTCAGTCTCCAGAGTAGCTGGGACTACAGCCATGCACCACCAGTGCTGGCAGGACTTACTTTTAAGAGGGGGAGGAGAAATAATAGTTTTCTATCTTCAAAGAAGAAACAGAGACATGGAAAATCTTAGGTGCATTTAACCGATACTGCTCAGTTACCCTCTAAATGTGCTTGTAGGACGGTTCACAACTGCTAACATTTGTGAAAGACTATTTCTCCAAACCCTTACCAGGAATAGAAGGTATCAGTATTTCTGATATCATAGGCCAAGAATTGGTATCTCGTTTGACTTTGTTCTTCTCTGATTGCCATGGGGAGCTTTTGTCTTATTCTAAGTCTTTATATCTGAACCTAGATCTGTGCCTAATCTGTCCTGACTACTTGTACCTCTTCTTTCTGTGAATTGCCTGTTCAAACCTTTTGCCCATTTCTTCTATTGGGCTCTTTGTCATTTACTATTTTGTGCAAGTTCTTTGCATGTTAGGGATTTACATACAATGGACACTCTATTGTACCCTTGCCAGCATTCAGTATAATTGATTTTTTTAATTTGCCAATTTAACAGTCCAAAAGGTATTTTGATGTTTATGCTTCTCTATATTTGCTTATTAATGAGGTTGAACATTTTTTTCATGTGTTTATTAGAAATTTACATTTCTTTTGTAAATATCTCCTTACCCACTTTGGGGGGATGCCAGTAGTCTTTTTTTCTTTTTTGAGATGGTGTCTCACTCAGCATCGTAGCTCACAGCAACCTCAAACTCTTGGGCTCAAGAGATCCTCTTGCCTCAGCCTCCCCAGTAGATAGGACTACAGGTGCCACAACAACACTGGCTAGTATTTCTATTTTTAATAGAGACAGTGGTCTTGCTTTTGCTCAAGCTAGTCTCAAACTCCTGATGAGCTCAGGGGATTCTCCTGCCTCAGCCTCCCAGAGTGCTAGGATTATAGGCATGAGTTACTGTACCCAGCTGCCAATAGTGTTTTTCTTGCTGGTATATGGGACCTTTTTATGGGGCATGAACCCAGCATTCATTACTTGTTATAATATATTTTGTCATACAAATTTTAGGCACTTAGGTATCCATGAGCTATCAGTGAGCTTTTCTGCTTGGTTTGCAGGGGAACTTCTGAAACTGTGGATGGGCTGGAAGAAAAATGTGTGTTTTAACTCTGGCTTATGTTCTCCTTGAGTTTCTGAAATGAAACATAATTCTTCATCCTGAGAATTAATTTCTTTTTGAAAATACGCCATCTGGGCTCGGCGCCCATAGCTCAGTGGTTAGGGTGCTGGCCACATACACTGGGGTTGGTGGGTTTGAATCCGGCCCGGGCCTGCTAACCAACAAAGACAACTACGACAAAAAAATAGCTGAATGTTGTGGGGGGTGCCTATAGTCCAGCTACTTGGGAGGCTGAGGCAAGAGAGTCACTTAAGCCCAAGA
The DNA here is from genome assembly GCF_027406575.1 of Nycticebus coucang. Lineage (NCBI taxonomy): Eukaryota > Metazoa > Chordata > Mammalia > Primates > Lorisidae > Nycticebus > Nycticebus coucang. The sequence goes on from NC_069792.1 coordinate 11,765,285, forward strand.
GTTTGAGGTTGCTGTGAGCTGTGATGCCACAGCACTCTACAGAGGGCAGCATAGTGAGACTCTGTCTAAAAAAAAAGAAAGACAGAAAAATACCCCATCTGGTCTATATAAGAAATGCCGTTTCTTCTCTAATGTGGCATTTACCATGTAGCATATATGAGTAACCCTGGCCTTATTGTGCCAAAGGTACTTTTGCTTGACTTTATTATCATCAAGCTGATGAGTTGAAATGCCTCTGCTTCTCCCCTGCCCCCAGGCGCTGGGGCTGGGGTGGGGGAAGGCAGAGAGTAGGGAATCAGCAAACAGAGCAGAACTCCCACCTGTCAGAAGGGCAGGGAGAACCTTGAACCTGGCCTCAATGCCACCTGCTGTCTTGCTCTGTTTGACTTCTGACTTCATCTTATTTTCTTCTTGGTAGGTTGGCTTTCTTCAAATGGCAGAAAACATTTTGCATTGTTAGCCCCTAGAGAGAGGCAGACGCAGTTGTCTCCTAATTGCATCCTCCAGAGAGCACCCTATTGAGCTCCCAGTTCAGGCCAGGAGTAGGCTTGATAAATACAGGACACTCCCATAAATTAGAATTTCACAGAAGCAACTCGTCATTTTCAAGTTATAAGTATGTTCCAAAAGTTGCACCAGATACGTCTATAGTAAAGAGGTATTCATTGTTTATCAGAAGTTCAAGTTTAACTGCATGGCCTATGTTTTTATTTGCCCAGTTTGGCAACCCTCGCCTGCCCACAGAGCCTAGAGCCAGGGACGGTGGTTCTGTCTGCCCTAGCGTCCATACTGCCCACTTGCTCATGATGGGGGCGTGGGGCTAATCAGGCTGAACAGGCAGTCCTTTGCGGGTGTCCACCACAGCAGCCCTGCTCCGTCTAGAGGGTCCCTCTGGCCAGAATGGACTTTGAGCCGGACTCTCTCATGCCTGGGCTGCCTCCTGAGCTCCCCCAGCTTGTCAGCACAGCCCTCAGGGGCCCCCTGTCATTGTTTGCCAGCTCTCTGCATTCCTAGTTGGGGTTTCTTTGGGGCATCTGGGCACACATTAGGTGGCAGGACACACCCGAGTGGAACATTCAGCCCAAAGTCCCCCACATCTGCTGCACAATCTTCTTCCCATACCTGTTCCCCAGTATTATGCTCCCATCACAGCACTTCTCTCTGGAGAGGACCTGTACATGCTTGTCCTGTAGCCTGCACAGATTTCCCTTTACCTTGGTGCCTTCCATTCCAGCCCGCCCCGTCACTGCCAAGCCTCACGCCCAGGCCACAGCTCAGCTCTGGGTGGGGGAGCTGGTATGTCAAGGTGCGCCGTTCAGCAAGGGGGTAGGTTGCGGCAGGGGCAGCAGACAGGACCCAGGGTCAGGATGCCAGGGAAGCTGGACCCTGGACATCCGGGGATGCTTCAAACAGATGGCTCTGGAAGGGCAAAGGTATCCAGGCCCTCCCCTCCCCACTTGGACTTCTTGGTCCTCCATCTGGGTCCTCTGCCCTCCTTTCCCTCCCGCTGTGCTCTATTTCCAAACTTTCTTCTCTCTCTGCTCCCTCTCCTCCCATTCAAAGGGCACTTACTGTATATAGGGCACCTTATATATATATATATTTTTCTTTCTTTCTTTCTTTTTTTTTTTTTTTGCATTTATTTATTTATTTTTCTGGTTACAGCTTTTTTTTTGTTGTTGTTGCTATTTCACTGGGGCTGGGTTTGAACCCTCCACCCTTGGTATATGGGGCCGGTGCCCTACTCACTGAGCCACAGGAGCCGCCCAGCTTTTTTTTTTTTCATTGGGGATTCATTGTATTTTTCTTCATTTTACCATTTTAGCAACCCTACCTCGCAGCAATGTTTATTTCCATTTTGCAGATGAAAATTGGAGATGAGATGTTAGGAAATGGATGCTAAGGAGATCCAGCCAGAGGGTGATGGAGATGACTTTGAACCCTGATCTTCTGATGGCAAAGTCAGAATTCACCAGGGTCATGTTGTGCCACCACGGAGCCCTCAGGGGATGAAGTTTTGGCCGCAGGACATGTGCGTGGGCAGGGAAGGCCCATGTTTTGACGTCTCAGGCAGCTGTCCTGCGCAGCATTGCACTAGTGCTCTGCCCACTTTGTCAGCACTGCTCCCTCCCCTTTCCATCTGTGCCAGCCCCCACCCCTCCATCATCACCTGTCTTCACCCGGTGCCTTTGTTTTTCATTCATTACACTGTAGGTTAGCTGCTTCCTCCCACATCTAGGGAGGCATTATTACTTTGCAAACAAAACATGTCCTGCTTGCCCTGGAAGATGGGTTGTCTGCAGAGATTTCCTGCAGACTGCTGTGCTCATGTGGCTCAGGATTCTTGTAAACTGCAGTCACAGAGGGTGGCACTTCCTGCCGGAGGGAACCGTGTCCTCTCTCTGACCTCTGTCTTATTATCCTTTGCCTTCCATCTTGGAATCCCCACTCCCATTTACCCTGAGGCCCTCCTGCTTCCAACATCAGGACATCCCAGGCAGGGAGATACCAGTGTCCTGTAGAGGTGACAGGGACAGACAGACAGTGCCAAGTGGGCTGTGTCCCTGCCTCAGTCCTTTCTGGCCATTCAGCCGACTATCCCCCAGAACCACTGAAGGCCAAGCCTTGCAATGTTCCTGAGCTCTAACTCATCAGTGATGTCACAAATAAAAATGGAGAGAGTGGGTAGGAGGTTCCTTCCTGGCCTCTTGGTAGGATCTTCTTTGCATGATGTGATACTGGTTCCTAGCTGGAGCTGAGAGTGTGTTTCAAGGCTGTGCTGCAGACGGGGCTGGCTGCAGTCTCTCCTTCCCCAGCTCCCAGCTGCACTTTGCATCTGCCTGGGAGTCTCTGTGTCTCTCTCCTCTCCTGGTCTTTCCAGTACACGCCGGCTCTCTGTCTGTCCCTCTGTCTCCGTCTCTCTCTCTAGGCCCCATGGTCGTTCTGTTTCCAGGTTTCAAAAGGGAAAGGGACTGAGAAGAAATTCAAACCCTGATTTTTGAGTAGGGTGAAACCTTTCACATGAAGAAATAAAAGAACATACATTAATAGCTTGGAAAACAATGGTAATATTTAATTAACCTTTTGAAATGGCTGATCTGCAAATCTGCACATGTCAGCCCATCTTCAGAACAGAGGCACTGTGTGTGCCGATGCCAAAATCAACATGCTGGTCCATGGATTTCCTCCGTGGGGATTTCGTAGGGGGGAAAAGTAAGAATATATCCCCCTTCTCCTGCTCCCCCCCTTCAAATGAGTTGTGTTACTTTTAAAAATTCATGTGCTCCAGCTGCCCTCACCAAGGTTGGACGTGGCCTGTTGTGCTGCACATCTGAGGACCCCACGCTGAAGCTTGGCTCCTATCTCTGTCATTGTAGCAGACAGGCCTCGGGCCTCCTGGGGGACCGAGGGTCAGTTCTGATGACAGCAAAAATCAGCTTGCTGCACTTGGAGCTCTCCCAGCACTGTGCATATCCACAGGACAAAGGGAATTAGACTCATCTGCAAGTGTCAACTCTCTGGCTTTTTTACTGTTTTTTTTTTTTTTTTTTTTTTCCTTGGGAAGCTGGTGTGCTCTCTTAGTTTGAGAAGTCATGTCATCCAGGGAGCATGGAGGGTGGCTCATTAAAATATCACCTAGTTCAAGTAAATCAATGTTGATGGAATTGTTTAAGGTATTCCCCCTCGTGGAGCTGGTGTGTCAAGCTGATCATCTTGTGACTACCATCATCACGGGCTATATAGAAACCCCTCCTTTTTGTTTGCACCCCATATATGATTTATTTATTTATTTAGACAGAGTCTCATTTAGTCGTCCTGGGTAGAGTGCCATGGCGTCATGGCTCACTGCATCCTCAAACTCCTGGACTCAAGTGATCCTCCTGTCTTAGCCTCCTGAGTAACTGCGACAATAGCTCCCTGACACAACACCCAGCTTGTTTTCCTATTTTTAGTAGAGATGGGGGTCTCACTGTTGCTCAGGCTGGTCTTGAACCCCTGAGCTCAGGCAATCCACCCGCCTTGACCTCCCAGAGTACTTGGATTACAGGCATGAGCCACTGCACCTGGCTGCCTTGAGCTTTAATGAGCAAGTCTTGCAATGTAATCAGAAGCCTGAGCTGGTGGGTGGGGACTAATACATTTCACTTTCTTTTATCAGAAGCAGTAGTAGAAAGAATTAGGGAGGGTGATATTTTGCTTTGGGGGATTTTCAGGAATTAAGGAGTGTGGGCCTCCAGAGGGAGAAGGTAGAACAGTTGATTTGTACCTTTAAGTTGTACACACACATCAATCAAGCAACAGAATGCATTCTGAAGTGTTTAAAGAAATGGCTGTAAGTCGTAAAAAGTCTTTTGTCGTCGTTTTTATGTGTTTTGAGTGATCAAAGAAAAAAGTGTGAGGCTTTCAAGAAACGTGGCAAAACTACAACGCTATGAGTAGGAAAGGTTTAAGGCCCAGGAAGACTTGAGCACGGAAGATGCACAGTGGATTATGTGGAGCAATTATTTGATTGTTCAGGTCACTTGTTCCTGATTTGAAGGACATAGCACAGTTGGGCACAATTGCAAAATGATCTTATCTCTCTCATTGTGGCAAGATCAATAGATGTGGGGATCAAGAACTTAGGCTAGAAGGTGTGAGGTCTTCCTCAAGATGACTAGGAATGTGTCTTTCCAGCAGAAGAAGTACTCGTCTGTCAGGGACTGACCACCAGGGACTCAGCGTACATGGCAAGAATGCAAAAACCAACGGCCACAATACCAGGAGTGTTAGAAATATTGAATTCACCAATGGAAACTGCTGGGTTGAGAGCCAAGGCCTTTGGGTCCAGAAAAGCATGGAAGGTAAAGTTTCCATGAGGTAGAAAGAAAATTCGTGGTTTGGTTGTTAGCCTACACTTGGAGACCACTCGCTACATTTCCAGCTTGTCCAGGTAACTCACATGGCTTATTTCATTTAATCCTCACAAGAGACGCATGAGATATTTCCTAGTGTTGGTCCCACTTCACAGGTGAAGAATCTGAGGCACGGAGAGGTTAAGTTCAAGGTCACACTGAAAACCTCAGCCAACCTGATTCTGAGTAGCCATTGAAGAGTTGAGGTGAAGAGGAATGTGTCAGTGACAGCCGATGGTCTGTTTTTGTTAAACGGATTGTCTCTGTTTTATGTTGTTTTGATTGTGTTTAGTAATTGGGCTCAGCTGCTCAACCTGACTTTCACAGCGTGAGTGGCACTGGGGTTCCAGTGTCATGCTTTCCTCTGAAGCTGATTCTAACTTTGTCATCCATTCCAGGACACACAGGACTTTCTTCTGTGACAGCAGAAATGAGGTGGATCTTAGATTTTTGGAAGGACTTTACCATCTTGAGCACATCCAGGGGCAAAAGTGAGCCAAACGGAGAAGCGAGAGTACTGGAGAGGGGAGATGGACCACGTCCCACGTCAGGGACCCCTGCTCCCTGAGGAAGGAAGAAAAAGGAACGCTGAATGGAAAACCAAAGAAGATCTTATTGGTAGAAAAGTTCTATCCCAGCCTTCCCCGCTAGCCCTCATTCCTGACTCCCAACTCCAGTGCAGCCTAAAACTCCATCTAACCAAGTGGAATATAGTTTTGGGACCCCTGCGAGCCTCATACTGCCTGGGAAGAACCTCAACACAACCTGGTTGAAGTCACCTAATATCTGGCCTGAGTACGATTAAGCTACCAGAATTAAAATATGGTGACTGGGTTGTTTATCAATAAAGAAATACAGGTTGAGTATCCCTAATCTGAAAAACCCCGAATCTGGTATGCTCTAAAATTTAAAACTTTTTGAACACCAGCATTTGAGATAGTGGCATTTTTGTTTTGTGATGGTTCCATGTAGACAAACTTTGTTTCCAGGCACAAAATTCTTAAACGTATTGTATAGGCTCGGTGCCCGTAGCACAGTGGTTATGGAGCCAGCCACATACAACGAAGTTGGCAGGTTTGAACCCAGCCAGGGCCAGCTAAAACAACGACAACTGCAGCAAAAAATAGCCGGGCATTGTGGCAGGTGCCCGTAGTCCCAGCTACTTGGGAGGCTGAAGCAAGAGAGTCACTTATGCCCAAGAGTTAGAGGTTGCTGTGAGCTATGACGTCATAGCACTCTACCCAGGGTGACATAGTGGGACTCTGTCTCAAAAGGAAAAAAAAAAAATATTGTATAAAATTACCTTCAGGGTATGTGTATAAGACGTATATGAAACATAAATAAATTTTGTGTTTAGATTCGTGTCCCATCTTCAAGGTATCTCATTCTGTATACACAAATCTTCCAAAATCCAAAAATTCTGAAGTTCAAAACACTTCCACTCCAAAGCATTTTGGATAAGAAGTACTCAACCTGTGGAACCTGTGGATGTGACGCTACGAGGCCCTGTAATCCAAAGCATTTTATGGGCCATAATACAAACAGGCTTACTCCAGCTCTTAAGAGGTTTATCTTGGACTGGGGAGCAGCTTCTTCACCAAGGGCTCTCCCCAGCATTAAGACCAGCTACTAAAAGGCAAGGTGAATAACAATGCCCGTGATGACTACTGGTGATGGAAACAGCCACCAAGCAAGGGACTTCTTTGACGTCCCACGTATTTATGCTTGTCTAATTCCCTGAGTAGCTAAACTATCACTTTTCAGTGATTAGCTCTCTTGCAAAATCTAAGTTGATTCCCAGAGGGTGGGGGAAGAAAACTGCGTGTGCATACATCAGCGTGGAGGCTACATCAGCGTGGAGGCTGCATCAGCGTGTGTGTGCGTGCATTTCTGCATGCAAGTGGTGAGGAGCTGAGGGTCTGAGCAGTTTTCCGAGATTCCCCAGAATACAGAAGGCTTGCAGTGCATATGGGAGAACTGACAAGTATACCAGAAGGTGAGGAAATGGCTGGAAGCAACACTAATGCCACTCCATCTGGAAAGAGGGGTACTGTTTAGTACGTCTGGAAAGCATTATTTCTGCAAATAGCTCAACCTCTATCAACTTTCAGGCAGGGATCCCGATCTGCTGCCAAGATGAGATCTCCCTGACGGCAATGTGGTGGGAGAGGCTGAGCAAATGAACTAATAGCACAAAGCAGGAAATCTGTAGAGATGGCAGCCAGTAAGGTACCACACAGCAAGCACCTGCCTCTCTCCAAAAAGACAGCCGGGCTTCACATCACATTAGGCCAGGGCGCGGGGGGCTGGGGGTGGAGGGGGCTGAGCCTGTGGGAGTTCGGGCTCGGCAGCCATTTCCAACAATTTCTCACAATTTTTGGGCTCAGAAAAGCCCCAAATAGAGTTAGCCAAATGGCTTTCCTGCATTGATTTTTATACCCGTGGGTATTTTGAAGGAAATTAAATCCATGTGTTTCTGATTCAGTTGCCATTAGCACATGAAAACGCTGTTTTGTGAGAATTACGGTATGCCGTGGGTGCCTTCGCACAGTGCTGCTAAACGCCATAAAACCGTCCAGCCAGGCACGGAGGTGCAAGGAGCCGGCGCCTTCTGCTACACGCCATTTCCCTGCCTGTCCGGAAGGCAACATGTTTTTGTCATTTGCATCCTTTCTGAACGTAGCACAACATGTTTTCTCGTGCCTGTTAATCATCTATCATTTCCAATTTGAATGAAGCCACATTAGTGTGGATGATGAGAAATTGCCCTTAACCACTGATAGCTGGACAGGATTCATAGGAAAGCAGCCATGGAGACTGGTGCTGGGGCAAGGGGACCTGCTGAAATGCATCTCAGGAAGGGGTACAGGCTTGGGTCTGCAAGCAGACATGTGTGAGCTGGCAGAGAGAAATAGGGGGAGCCAGAGTCTGAGAGCAGGAATGGGGTTCATTGGGGCCCTGCTACTGCCGTCTCTGAACTCCCTCTGTATTGATCGTCTGGTTGAACACCATCAGTTTAGGGCCGTTCTGGACCTGACATTCTATGGATTAAAAACTGGCCCTTATTTGTCCTTCGTTAAACATACCTGTATTAAATTCCAGGTGTTGTCTCAACATTGAAGGCCTAAAGGTGAAAGGTATGTTTTTGCCTTTGAAGGAAAGATACAAGGGGAGGGGAGAGGACTAATTTATGGGGTCAGGCACAGTGCTGGGGGCTTTTTTAGCCAATCTCACCTTATCTTTACCCAAGTTTTCTAAAGTAGCCATTATTGTCCCCATTTTAGGGATGGAATTTTACTTTCTTTTTTTTGTGGTTTTTGGCTCGGGCTGGGTTTGAACCCACCACCTCCACATATGGGCCCTACTCCTTGAGCCACAGGCGCCGCCAAGGGATGGAATTTTACTAAGGAAGATTGAGAAGTTTGCTCAATGAAAAAGCTTGTAAATGGAGAAATTGGGATATGGAGTCTCTTATTGCTAACCCCAATCTCATGCTCTTTTCTCTCCTCACGGTTTCTTACAACTTAATGTGATTAGTCGTAAATATACATGTGTAATGTATTATATTTTAGTGATATACTAAATATTTAATAATATTTAATAATGTTGAATATTTAGTAATATTTGACATATAATACATTACAGGGGGAAGGCCTAATTTTGCTTTGGGAACATTGGAAGACTTCACTGAGAAGATGAAGTTGCTTTGGGTTCTGAAGGATGAGCAGGAGCTGACCCAGCGGAGTTGGTTTGGGGGTGGCAGAGGGAATGGTATGTGTAAAGATCCTGAATAAAAGGAGAGCAAACTGTAGAGGAGCAGTTTGACTAATGTTACAAACTACTGAAAAATTTCAGGTCACTTTTCTCCTAAGGACACTATTATATCTTGACCCCATTTTCTGGACCTCTGGTCTCGTTTCATTATTTCACCTACTGTGCTACAGAGGCTCATCCTTGAGATCAGGTGGCTACAAGGAGTTTGGTTGACTTTGACTTTTGGTCAACCTCAGTGGAAAAGGGGTTCCCTATGCCTATGCTTTCCTCCATTCACTTTTTTTTTTTTTGTAGTTTCTGGCCGAGGCTGAGTTTGAACCTGCCACCTCCGGCATATGGGACCTGTGCCCTACCCCTTTGAGACACAGGCACCGCCCCCTTCCATTCACATTTTTATCCAAGTTTTGTTCCTCACTTGCAGTAGAGAAAGTTAGCGAAGCTGGTGGCAATTTTGCTCTGAATTCAGAGGCTGTGGAGCAAACAGGAAATTTCATGCTGCAGCCCTGGTGGAGGCCAAATGAGCTTTAGTAACTTACACGGTATGTCCACAACCTGCCTCCCGTGAAATTGCCCGGAAGTGTGGACAACCTGGGAAGCTGCAGCTGAGGGGCTGCTCTAGAACGCTCTCTGGATTTCATAACTAGGCTCACTCTACTGCTTAATACAACTGCACTCCCCTATGGCACATACTGGCCAAACTTGCCCTGTACCCTATTCTAACAGTCATTTGGTTTTCTATAGCACCACAGTAGAAAGCTCATGATGAGCTAATGAGTTGTCTTATCATAAACATGCAGGAGGTCCTGGACTCCTGCAGGGGAAGGGGTGTGCTGACTAAACAAACGTGCTTACCTCAGTCTAGAATTTAACCTGAGGCATATGTGACATGTCTGTGCTTCTAATAACGTCCAAGCTAATCCTTCTGGTGCTGTGTCAGCCAGTTATGAGAGTCTAATATACCATTTAGACTAAGGGGACGTACTTCTAGTCTAGAATCATTTCTTAAGAAAATAACTTCATTGTCTGTCAAATGAAGGGGTCAGACTCAATAATCACTAAGGAGCTACTGGCTGCAAAATTCTGATTTCTCTTATTCTAGCTCTGCTGGAAGTTGAGACCACCTTTTACTCTCATCAAAAGACAATCTCACTCTCCCATATCAGCTAAACACTGTTTTAAGGTCCCACATCCTTATCCTTTCTGTTGGGACAAATCACAACTTAGTTGACCTTTGCTCAGAGGACAATTTTCCCAAACATACATCACCCATGTGGATGGAAAACTCTTCAGGACCTAGACTAAGGTCTTCATTACATTACACTCTAATTGTACCTTTGGAGCACAGCACCAATATGAGCTTACCTGTGGTGGAGTTGTGTCCTTGGGAATGGGTACAGATTCTGCTTTTCCAAACCTTGCTTCTGTGAGGGCTAAACCCACTATCTTCTCCAGTTGGGGACGTTTAGAGTATTGCTAATGTTAACTGTGTTATAAACATGGTGGCCAGCAATTAATATCCTGGACCCATTCCTCTCTTGGCTTGTGCGAGAGAGGCCAGTCAGGTGGCTCAGAGACGTTGTTGGCAGGAACCATCACTCCCTCTATTTGGGAATGGAGGACCATAAATGGTGGCTGCCTTCCAAACTGCCAATAAATAAGTAAATATAGGAGTGTGTTGACATTGGTCTCCCTGCCAAACACCAGTCTCGACTACTCTCATTTTGGGGGGAGACGAAAAAGAGAAGGGTTTGAATTGAATAGGCTTTTGAGAAGTAGCCTTGGTTCTACTTGGAATCTCTCCTCCTTCTGGAAACCTTTCAATCAGCTTTCTAGCCCTTATTGGAGAGTGAGACAATTCTGTCAAACACGAGGTTGTGTTAGCTTATTCATAATAATTATTAGCAATAGGCTGAAATGAAGCCATTTCTGAGGATGAACTGTTGTCAACAGATATTTCAGCTGTAGTTTGGAATAACAGCTTAACCCCGAGAGGGTGTGCATTTAGCGTGCAGCCGCCTCCAAGGCAGTCTAAGGCGCTGGCCAGGCGCTGGCCACACCACTTTAGGAATACTCAGCTCTGGGGCTTGGTTTCCTCTCAGCCCATGGATTGACAAGGTTTTTGATCCTTGCCTCCTGAGTTAGAGGATTGGCTGAATTTGAAGACAGATACTACGGTGGCCATTTTGCTAAATAAGGGAAGTATTGAGAAGAAGAGTCTTGTTTACTTCTGCATGCCTCGTGCCTAACAGGGTATCTGTTACATCCAAGGCACTTGAGACATATTTGGGGAACAGATGAATGAATGTGAAGATGCTTTGCTTCCTCTGTGCTGTTCCTGTATTTTGAATTGCTCCAGAGCCACATTTCGAGGATGTATAAACTTTATGATTTGTCTTTCACATGCCTCTCCAGCCATCTACTTACGTCACCTTTCTTTAACTCGAGACTCTGCCCACTAGCACGGCACAGAGCTCCCCATGAAGGCTGGTCTAGTGCAAGCTGCACTCGGCCTTTTCCTGTTCTGAAGTATGGGCCTAGAAATTCTACACACTCGCTCCCCACCTATTAAAAAACCCCATTTCACGGTTTTCCTGTCCCTTTTCCTGGAGAACTTTCGGGATCCTCCAATCCAAACAACTCTAACTAAGAACATCTAACTGAGAAACTTAGGAAAGGGAAGGCGAAGGGCTGATGGAGGAGGGGATGGCATGATGGGTTCTTTTTCCCTGAGACCCAGTGCTGTTTTCTCCCTTGGTGCCGGCCTCGTGGGCAGAGCTGCTAGCCTTGAAAGGCCCTGCACACTTCAGTTTTCCACTCTTGTTTTGACAGCTGAAGTGCAACAGAATTAACCCTTTCTTTTTTTTTTTTTTTATTGTTGGGGATTCATTGAGGGTACAATAAGCCAGGTTACACTGATTGCAATTGTTAGGTAAAGTCCCTCTTGCAATCATGTCTTGCCCCCATAAAGAATTAACCCTTTCTATCAAAGTCTTCCATACTTTGGTGGCTGCTTTTCTTCAAAGTGCAGTTCATTTTTTACAACACGAATGTAAGGTTATATTCACTTGTACACACATTGGATTTTTGACTCGTTTAGAAATCACATTCTCATGGCACGTGAACAACCGGGGAGTCCCTACTGATAGTTTCAAGATGAGATTTTTTTAGGTAATTCAGGGGATTCTGTTTTCCAGGAAAGCCTCATCTCTTCAGAAGTCTGGTTCCAAAGAACTGTGGGTTATTGGTGTAGCAGGCTCTGTGTGGGGGCCTACATAGTTTAATAGACAGCGTACGCCATCTCCAGTAGCTTTGTGCCTGCAAATGGAAGCAGGCCTGTGTGATTGTTGTTTTTTCCTAGGTTTCTTTATATGCTTTTGTTGTTTATATTTTTAATTGTCTGAAAGTACCAGAAAGCCTGTTGGCCAAGGAAGACAGCTATAAAAATTGAATAATAAATAAATAAAATAGAGGAAAAAACCGGAGTTAGTGGTGTCAGACTTGCTCTCTCCATATTATTGCTACTCTTGTTGCCTTTTGGTTTTTGTTTTGCTTCTCGACTGTTGTTGTTTTTCGGGAAAGCTGTCATTTATCGTGAGAACAAGAGCAGCCATGTGTTGATTTTTCTGGATTCCTCTTGGATACTCTCCCAGTGCTAATGAAGGCCCTTCCAAAGTGCTAAAGAGCTGGTGCCAAAATCAGTTATGCTGAAAACAATAAAAGGAGAGTGGTACGCAGACAGCACATATACCCGGGTATGGTACACACGCATGGATATTTGAATTAATACGTGCGTGTGCGTGCAGGACTCCTTATGTTCATGCAAATTTACACAGACATTCGTGCAAACATATGTGTGTGCTGGAGCTACGCTGAGGAGAACGTGATGGCTGCATTTTTATAAAAGGACGTTTTACATCTGCTTGCTGAAAATGTTCTCCGATCAAAGGATGAGTGAACTTTCTAGATTTTTGCAGTGCTCAAATTTGTCAGTTTGGAAGCTATTGGAAATGCACCTTCATCAACTTAAAACGCTTAGACGGGAATATAAATATTGTTATAATTTACAGATCTTACTTGTTTTAGTAAGAGATGAGGATTCTATTCCAAGAAGCACCCGGCAAGCGCTTCGCTTCGCTCCTGCTGCTTATGTGAGTAAAGTCTTTAACATCGATCTTGGAGTACTTTGGAGGTAGTTTATTAGCTGACAGAGAGGGGCATTTTGTAGCTCGGGCTCTCTCTGCCCTCAGCAGATTGCCCCTGCCTTTCTCCCATCGTGCAATTATTCTCCCCTCGGTTTGTTTACACAGCTTGGAGGTGGGGACAGAGTTCTCTGGCGACAGTGCAACCCGCAATCGCCCTAAAGAGAAGCCTTTAGAAGCCCAAACGCCCCGCCGTGCACCAGGACGTCGCTCACTTCCTCCCATGAACCACATTAAATAATTGCAAATACTTGATTCGGGGGCTTTAAAAATTCATCCCCATAGTGCCTTCTATTTCTTTTATTATAATTATTGTTCCTCGAGTGGAATTTATGTTTTTTTACGAACCCAGATCCTCGCCTGCCGGGCCGAGCGCAGCTGTCGGGCTCGCGCGGCCGAGGCGGTGGCCTGGGGCGCCACCTACCGGCTGCCGGCGGCGCTGTCGCCGCGGGGCCCCGCGCGGCCTCAGGCTCCCGAGCGCGCGGTCCCGGCGAAAGTCGCAGGCGGGCGGGGGCGGGGAGGGTGACCGTGCTCTCTCGCTACCCAGGCCTAACTGCTCCCTCGGGCTCTGTCATGGTGGGTCAGCTTAAAGTCTCGGGAGAGTCGGGAGCGATTGCCGTTGAGGCTGGGAGAGTTTTTCTATCCTGGGGCAAAGCCACCCCGTGGGGTCGCATTCTTCTTTATTAACCCAGATGATCTGGCGGAACTGCTGTTCACGCGGCGTCTCTGGGAAGCCATCCCGCCATCACCCAGAGCCTTTCTCTTTCTCTGTGTTTTTTTTTGGTCGGGGCTAGGTTTGAACCTGCCACCTCCAGCATATGGGGCTGGCGCCCTACTCCTTCGAGCCACAGGCGCCGCCCCTCTGCCACCTTCTGAAGAGGCTATGTGAGGTTCAGAGGCAGGGGCTGCTGGCGCCCGAAGCGCCCCGGATAAGGACAGAGGAATCTGGCCATGTGTTAGGTTTTTAAAAAGTATTTTCTTTCCCGGGAGATCTTTTCCCTCTCACATTTCTGCAGTGGAGTTGAATGCTGGTGCGGTAGGGCCAATGGTAAGCGGCTTGTTGCTTTAGAGGCAGTTTAAAGGGACGTTCAGTTTAATTCTAGTTGAGCAAGTGAACAGCCGGCAGACCCTGGCGGTGTGCGCTGAAGGAGGGGGAATCCCTGCAAAGCAGCATTAAGCTAGCCTCAAGGCAGACTGCCCTGGGGCCTTTGATCTATCTGGCTTTGGTAAAGTTCCATAAATGGGCCTCTTACGTGTTTTCTCACTATTTTAAACAAACTGAGCATCCCAACAAAGCATTCAAGAAACTCCTTTTGTAAGATGCACCGCAGGTGTAATCCCACCTATCACCCTCCCTCTGCCCATCATCTTACAAGGGTACATGTGAAACTTAGTAAATGTAGAATATAGTGCCTTCTTTTTCTAAGAAAATGCCAGAAGGCTATGTCAGCCAGTGTGATGAAAATGTGTCAAACTGTTTATAAAACCAATGTATGGTGCCCCATGATCGCATTAACGTACACAGCTATGATTTAATATTAATAATAAAAAAAAGAAGTTCCTTTGTCACTTAGCTTCTAAGCAGAGGACTCAGCAGGGGTGATTGTGGCCCCAGAGGGTCCTCCTAGTTACCCACGTCTCCTCTTTCCCCTCAGTTAAGTGTTTCCACATAGCAACAGATGGAGGTTGACACTTTTTGCTGAGTTTGGTCTGTTTTGTGTTTTCTCAGAACTGTGAGGATAAGTCCGCCCATCCTAAAAAGGTTTAAACGAGAGAACGCAACCTTCTCTTAGAAATTAAGCAAGCTGACTCTATTGAGCCCCATGGTTCAAACAGTGTCTTAACGTGTTTTTTTCTTATCTTTGAAAGGATCTCTCTTGCTACTGAACAGGAAACCTCTCCTCCTGCCTTAGGTGGCTACTCCCTTAGTTCCTAAGCCCTTTCTTTAGATGGTGTAGAAAAGAAATGTACGGAAAAAGTTGCCAGATTGGAAGCGAAAGCACATCATTTATAGTTATTTTGCCCATACCAGGCAGTAAATCTCTGGAGATTTTAAGACCATTTTATCTTCCAAGGAAGAGTCAAAACTAAGTAGCCTCCTTCACTTGCTCTAAGAAGAGCTGATTGAGTAGTGCTGGGGGGTCTTGTTACTGAGTTGCATTTAAGGAAGAAAATCCTATTCTTAAAGGCCCAGGAGCCTTCTTCCTTGGTGTTCAGTGGTGTAAGGAAAAACAAAGCCTCTATTGCTATGTTGTTAAAAGTTCAAGGTGGAATCCCTTTCCTTCACTTGTTAACTGAAGGCAACCTCTTCTCAATATCCTGGCCTTATTCGTGTTTCAGTGCGATTACCATGAGGACGGCTTTCATTGCAGACACGTTGTGATGTGAACAGGCCTGCCCCTGGTCCACATTCTGCAAGCTCCACCGCCCAGCCAACATGCTGACCCAGTGCCATGTCCTGGAGGGACCTACCTCATCCTGGTCTGCCCTCTCTCTAGACTAGTGGCTTTCTAGTTCCAGTCAATACAGTAAATCATGTGGTGGTTTAAAGGAGTTGAAGGAAACACAGACGTGAACTAGCTGTTTTGAATCTTCTTCCTCTTTAGTCTGTTAATTCTTATTCTTTTATGGACAAAACCAGAAACAAAGTGACTAAAAGGTTGTGCTGCCTGAAACCAAAACATCCACAGAAAGTGTTATAGACTGTGTCCCCTCCCCACCAGTCCATGAGTGGAAGCCCTCCTCCCTTGTACCTCAGCACGAGGCTATACTTGACATAGGGTCTTTGCTGAGGTAGTTAAGTTAAAATGAGGTCATTCCAGTGGGCGCTAATCCAGTAGGGCTGGTGTCCTTATGAGAAGAGGAAATTTGGACCCAGACACGTGCAGAGGGAAGACCACGTGAAGACATGGGAAGAAAGCCACAAAGAGAGACTCAGAACAGTCCTCTCTTCACCGATCTCAGAAGTAATCAACCCTGTACACACCTTGATTCTAGATAGACTTCCAGGCTTCAGAACTGTGAGACAATCCACTTTTGCTATTTAAGATACCCAGTCTGGTACTTTGTAATGGCAGCCCTAGCAGAATGATACAGAAGGTGAGAACCTTAATTTAGTATTCCCAAATAACTTCTATTATTTCAAAAAGCCTGAGGGTCACCTTTTCAGGCTTGGAAATGTGGTGCGTTTGGGGAAATCCTCAGCCTGAGGCGCTGAAGAAGGCCCTTAGGAGTCTCCTGCCAGATCCTCCCTACTTGAATCCTCCGTGAACCACAAGAAGCACCAAGGTCTGTGGAGCATCACTGCCACATGAACAGCGTGGGTGACAATAGAAGTAGTTGTCTTCTCGAACTTCATGTGTCATCTGGACACAAAAAGCACTTTCCTGTGACAAACTGAATACTTCAAAATGTAGTGCCTTATGCAAACCCTTGACATGATTTTGAACAGATTTAAACTCTGTAGACCTGCAACCTTAACCGGAGAGATATTGCAGTACCTGACAAGGCCACTCAGACAGAAGGCTCAAGTGAGAGGTTTCTGCTTGTGTACTTGAAGGATGAGGACTCATCAAGAAACCCTCTTTAGGGATGTGTCTGATTAGTCTTTTCATCCATGCAGCTGTTTTCCCCAGGGAGTGCTTGGTCAAATGCTTAGTTCTTTGCTGGATGCCATGGGCATTGAGTTTATCCCATACGGTGTTCCTAGAACCTGCAGGATTGCTAATGGATACAAGACATCCTTAAATAAGCCTTCATGGAATAAACAAATCATGTTGAGTCTTCATATGATTACCATCAACGTGTGCCTGTTCCAACAGGGGAAAGCACACGTGAAGGAAATGAACGTGAAGGATCGAATACTTTATGCTGTCACACTCCATGCATGAGACAAACAATGTCTCAAGGAGGCTTACACTGTCTTCTTGATGAAAGCCAATAAGATTGTATATTAATGTGCATCCTGTATTTTATTATGAACTATTCACGGCCTTGTGTTACACTGTGTTTTACTTAGGTACACATGCACCACCACCACCACCTTGCCATAAAAAGGAACTCAGCAGACATAAGGCGTTTGCTCTGGGAATTTGGGAGTTCAATACGCGAGGGCTAATCAAATGTCAAAAATTGGAGCAGAATTAATAAAATGAATAAAATGAGTTGTCTAATTCAGAATTACATATTTATGTCACCTTTGCCTTGACTTCATATCTCAAGATCCTACATAAATTAAGTTCATATTCTGAGCCATTTGAAAATAACTCTCTGTGGCTCTTGAAGTCTTCAAGGTCAAGTTCAAGAAGGGCACTCTATAATGATTTACCACTTGAGGTTTCTTTTCTGAATGTTGTCCTATCGCACTGGCGTGTTTTTTCTCTTCCCATTTCCATTAGCACCAGAGAACTGATGGGCTGTGTACTTTGCATGTTCAGCATCTGGTTAGAATATGACAAACATTTACATTATGTTACATTCAGGATATTTGAGGTTTTATACCAAATATACTCATATTGAAGTCGTATGACTTAAAAATATCATTCTCCTCAAAGTCATCTCATTCTAATGTTTACATTTAAAAACCATGATTTTGTTTATGGGTGAATTGACCGCTCTCTGATAAGGTGTGTTAAGCAATCAAGGAATATTTTCATGGTTTGGCAGAAAAGATCCTGAAGTTTTTCCTATCTGGGTGGTCCTTTAGATGAATGTGGCATAAAAAGATCATACATTTCACTGCTATTGAAGCAGCTCAGAAATCTTTACATATAATGACAGGCTAACAGCTGCAAACACAAGGTGACATCTTTGAAGATAAGGACACTGAGGTATTGATTAGACAAATCTATTTGGCAAGGCAGCAGTGATGTACAGAGGGGTAAGGGGATGTTGGGAGAAGACTGTAAATGCACATACTAGAAAATACCTTGCACAGTTCATAAATAGTAATGATTATAATAAAGGCTCTGCCCATGGCTTAAGGGTCCGAGTAATATGAATTGATTGTTAACATCTCACTTTACAGATAGATTAATTAATGCTGAATCCTGTGGTAATTCTTATGAAAGTACTGTACATATGACATCGAAATTAATACCAAATGAATTCATTACAAGTGAGATAATTACAATGAATACCCAATAAATTAGTAGCGACAGGACCTTTAGAATTCTAGGCATTAAAGTATTAAGAGTTGCAAATGCCCTCGCCATTGCTCAGGTGTCAGGTCACTTCAAGCCCAAGCCTCTTGATGTACGTTTCCCTCCTGGGTGGGTTGAGAATAGTCACCTAGGTTCTGCTGGACCAGAGAGTGGCTCTGGAGATCACCTGGCTCTCTGGTGGGTGCGGGTCTG
The DNA here is from genome assembly GCF_027406575.1 of Nycticebus coucang. Taxonomy (NCBI): domain Eukaryota; kingdom Metazoa; phylum Chordata; class Mammalia; order Primates; family Lorisidae; genus Nycticebus; species Nycticebus coucang. The sequence continues at coordinate 11,783,507 of NC_069792.1, forward strand.
CTTAAGCAAACTGTTGCCAGAGCAATGGTGCTGAGCCCAAGCAAACCTCTGGGTCTTGGTTAACAAGACTGAGAGTCCTACCCTGAGGTTCTGTTTGGAGCACACACAGCCTTCCTGTCTGCCGCCTGGGCTCACTGTGCTCGGGAGCTCACTCTGCTGGGGAGCTGGATCTGGCCTGCAGGGGGATGGATGGAGTAAAATCCTCTCATTTTGCACAGCTTCGTGCTGGAAGGCAGAGAAGTCCAGGGACTTCCCCAAGAGCACACAATTGCACTGCCCAGCCCAGGGTTCGTGTTTCTAGGCCATCTGACTAGGAGAGAACCATACACATAATAGCTGATGCTTATTAAGCACTTAACAAGCCAAACCTTGTGCTATTCCTAATGCGGAGATCCTATCCCTGTTTTACAGTCCACACAAATTGCATAACTGTGCTCAAGGTTTCGTAGCATTAGAGGAGGTGTGGGGGGTCTGACCCGGGTTGATTTGTCATCAACATTTGGCTCTGAGCCCCCAGGCTCTGAGGCAGCTGTGAGGTTCTCCTCACAGGTGAGGGTGGTCCCCTGTGGGTCTGGTTCACTTCCAGGGCTGTGGCCACACCAGGAGACTGGGTCAGCTGTGCAGCCAGGGAGTGCAGGCAGAGTGGGCCCCTTCTGGGCTGAAGGTTTAAGAATCGGGGCTGTCTTTACTGCCCTCTCCTCCCCTCTCTAGAGAGGAAAGGCACCAGCAAAAAGGGAGTCCCTAGTGTTGAACTGTTTTCTGTGTGAGGAATAAACTTGGATTGTATTAAGTTACAAAAACGTTGGGGCTTATCTGTTCCCTTATTAATACCAGGGGTGCCAGTCTGGGGGGATTTTAGTTCCCACTCAGCTCAGTCCGTGGGCAGGGTGGATTTCATGACTCCAGTACATCACGTTAGGATGGAGGACAGGAAACTGTCCCTTATGTAGAAAAGTCTAGAAAGTGAATCTGCATCCATGGCACCCCAAATGCCACCGGAACCGTCCCCAGAGCCCTGGCCTACCTCACACGCCTGTAGACACAGTGGCTAGCCAATGCTGGGCAAAGCCCTGGTCTCCTTCGTGTTTCTAGAAGATTGTGACAACATGACGTCGGGACCAGAGTCTGCCCAGAAATGCGATCTGTGGTGAGTAGGTAGCTGCCAACAGGGTGAGTGTTCATTTACTCATCCAACAGACATTTACTAAACATCTAGTACGTGCCAGGCACCAGGCTTCTCGAGGTGCTGAGAAGGTCCCTGCCTAAAAGGATGGCTCTTTCTGACTCCCTGCAAGTCCTCATACCTCTGAGCAACACTGTCCACGCACTCAGCCTCTGTGAAGGACGGATGCAGAGTGTGGGGAGGTGTGGGGTGGGAAGTCTGGCCATATCTCTGCTGCGTTCCTTCACTTTGGATGCGTTAGGGACTCTCATAGGGCTTCAGTTTTTCATTTGTAAAATAAGATAATCATAACACCTACTTCATAACCCTATTGCAGTGCTGTTGCAAGGATTAAATGAAATGATTTATTTAAGCTCCATATCTGTGGAGTTCTAGACAACCCAGAACATTGAAGCTATTGGAGTTGATGGAAAACAATCTTAGTGAGATGGAGGAAAGATTCTTCAAGGAGAATGGAACCTGAGAGAATGCTGGGGCTGGGCACTCTAGCTGGCAGCGGTGAGTATCTATGTGGGAGGGTGCACAGAAGGGCCTGGGGGAAGGACACACACCTGCTTTGCCTCCCTGGGCAGACCGCCTGGAGCGGCTGGGGGTCACTGGGAGGCCCTCCTGCAGCATGGTGTGTGCTGAGGCCGTCTTCCCAGAAAGTGAGCCCTCCCCACCAGGGGCTATCTCACCTGGGTCCTCCACTGCTGGCTCTGTCTGTCTCTGCTCCAGGACTCAGCTTCTGTTGCACTGTCGATGTAAAAAGTGCCAGGATAATTTACAGTGCCCTGATTTTTCTCTGTGCCTTTGAAGAACCCACCATTCTATTCTTTGGGGTTTTGCACTGTTACTCCCTCCTTGTTCCCCGGGTGGAGTAGTCCGTGCGCATAGAACCACGCAGCAGAGAAAATAAGCCCAACAAGCTGCGAAGTTCCCGGCATTGAGAAACTTGAAATCTAGCTGCAGTAGTGGCGCAAATCATTCAATGCAGAATGGGGATGAGGCGGTGAGTGGCTCTCACCTGGTGACCTCCTGCATAAAGGGTGGGGTTTCAGGAGGAGCACAATGCAGTTGGAGCAAGAAAACACCAATTGGCATGTTTTAAATAAAAGCGGAAAATAGGGGGAAAGCTACACAATTAAGATTCTGTGATGAAGATAAAGGACTGAGAATTTTCTAGATTAGGGTAGAAGGATCCAAGGCGGGAAAAATAAGATGAAATATGAGGGCATTGTAGGGTGGGGGTGGGGGGGTTGGTTTTCAGACAAAGAAATGTGCTGTTCACGCGGTTCCGAGATACCGTGTGTTGAAGAGATCAGGGCGTGGGGGCAGGGTGTGCAGCCCCACAGGGATCAGCCTGCCCCAGAGCAGAGCCTGAGCCTGGGAGTGTGCCCCCGCGCCTGTGCACCCTGCCGGGAATCACCAATCCACTCTGGGCAGGCGCTGCTTCCATCCTGAGAGAGAGGCTGTGTCCTGGGGAGCAGTCAAGACCTCCAGGCGCTGCTTCCCTCCTGAGAGAGAGGCTGTGTCCTGGGGAGCAGTCAAGACCTCCAGGTGCTGCTTCCCTCCTGAGAGAGAGGCTGTGTCCTGGGGAGCAGTCAAGACCTCCAGGCGCTGCTTCCCTCCTGAGAGAGAGAGGCTGTGTCCTGGGGAGCAGTCAAGACCTCCAGGCGCTGCTTCCCTCCTGAGAGAGAGGCTGTGTCCTGGGGAGCAGTCAAGACCTCCAGGTGCTGCTTCCCTCCTGAGAGAGAGGCTGTGTCCTGGGGAGCAGTCAAGACCTCCAGGTGCTGCTTCCCTCCTGAGAGAGAGGCTGTGTCCTGGGGAGCAGTCAAGACCTCCAGGCACTGCTTCCCTCCTGAGAGAGAGGCTGTGTCCTGGGGAGCAGTCAAGACCTCCAGGCGCTGCTTCCCTCCTGAGAGAGAGAGGCTGTGTCCTGGGGAGCAGTCAAGACCTCCAGGCGCTGCTTCCCTCCTGAGAGAGAGGCTGTGTCCTGGGGAGCAGTCAAGACCTCCAGGTGCTGCTTCCCTCCTGAGAGAGAGGCTGTGTCCTGGGGAGCAGTCAAGACCTCCAGGTGCTGCTTCCCTCCTGAGAGAGAGGCTGTGTCCTGGGGAGCAGTCAAGACCTCCAGGCGCTGCTTCCCTCCTGAGAGAGAGGCTGTGTCCTGGGGAGCAGTCAAGACCTCCAGGTGCTGCTTCCCTCCTGAGAGAGAGGCTGCGTCCTGGGGAGCAGTCAAGACCTCCAGGTGCTGCTTCCCTCCTGAGAGAGAGGCTGTGTCCTGGGGAGCAGTCAAGACCTCCAGGCGCTGCTTCCCTCCTGAGAGAGAGAGGCTGTGTCCTGGGGAGCAGTCAAGACCTCCAGGCGCTGCTTCCCTCCTGAGAGAGAGGCTGTGTCCTGGGGAGCAGTCAAGACCTCCAGGTGCTGCTTCCCTCCTGAGAGAGAGGCTGTGTCCTGGGGAGCAGTCAAGACCTCCAGGTGCTGCTTCCCTCCTGAGAGAGAGGCTGTGTCCTGGGGAGCAGTCAAGACCTCCAGGCGCTGCTTCCCTCCTGAGAGAGAGGCTGTGTCCTGGGGAGCAGTCAAGACCTCCAGGTGCTGCTTCCCTCCTGAGAGAGAGGCTGCGTCCTGGGGAGCAGTCAAGACCTCCAGGTGCTGCTTCCCTCCTGAGAGAGAGGCTGTGTCCTGGGGAGCAGTCAAGACCTCCAGGTGCTGCTTCCCTCCTGAGAGAGAGGCTGTGTCCTGGGGAGCAGTCAAGACCTCCAGGTGCTGCTTCCCTCCTGAGAGAGAGGCTGTGTCCTGGGGAGCAGTCAAGACCTCCAGGCACTGCTTCCCTCCTGAGAGAGAGGCTGTGTCCTGGGGAGCAGTCAAGACCTCCAGGCGCTGCTTCCCTCCTGAGAGAGAGAGGCTGTGTCCTGGGGAGCAGTCAAGACCTCCAGGCGCTGCTTCCCTCCTGAGAGAGAGGCTGTGTCCTGGGGAGCAGTCAAGACCTCCAGGTGCTGCTTCCCTCCTGAGAGAGAGGCTGTGTCCTGGGGAGCAGTCAAGACCTCCAGGTGCTGCTTCCCTCCTGAGAGAGAGGCTGTGTCCTGGGGAGCAGTCAAGACCTCCAGGCACTGCTTCCCTCCTGAGAGAGAGGCTGTGTCCTGGGGAGCAGTCAAGACCTCCAGGTGCTGCTTCCCTCCTGAGAGAGAGGCTGCGTCCTGGGGAGCAGTCAAGACCTCCAGGTGACGCAAGCAGGAGGGACCCTGAGTCCTGTGTTCAAACGACCCTGCCTCTGGGGGCTGCCATCATTTCTCCAACCACATGCAGGAAGAAGGTGGGGGAAGGACTTGGCTAACAAGCTGCTCCTTCTCTGGGGTCTTGCTGTCTTGTCTTTGATACTCTGTGTGTGTCGAGTCTTTCCCAAAGCGATTCCCTACCTTTGGTAGGGGGAATGTGGAATGTGGTCTAGTGGAATGTGGCCCTGTCCTAAATTAGTGTTGGTGGAGGGGCACTGGCCATCACCAGCGGACTTTACGAGTCAGGCCCTGGGGATTCAGAGTCACCTGTAGGCCACTGGGCTATAAAGAAAAGCAAGACTTTGGGCTGGGTGCAGTGGCTCACACCTGTAATCCTAGCAATCTGGGAGGCCAAGGGGAGTGGATTGCCTGAGCTCTCAGGTTTGAGACCAGTCTGAGCAAGTGTGAGACCCTGTCTCTAAAAAATAACTGGGTGTTGTGGTGGGTGCCTGCAGTCCCAGCTACTTGGGAGGCTGAGGTGAGAGAATAGTTTGAGCCCTTGAGTGTTGAGGTTGCTGTAAGCTATGACGCCACAGCACTCTATTGAGAGTGACAGAGTGCGACTCTGTCTCAAAAAAAAAAAAAAATGGAGAAAAAGAAAAAGAAAAAAAAGCAAAGCAAAGCAGGACCTTGGATGAAGGGAGCCAGAGGTCTGTGCAAAGCATCTCTTCTCTTTACGCACCCAGCAGGTGAGATTTGGGGAGAGGAGCCACAGCGGGAAGGCAGAGGATAGGTGAAAGGTTGTTTATTTCTTCCTCCAGTACCTTCTGGCTTCAAAGCCTCATCTATTCACAAGTAAAATTGCAGTGCTATTGGTCAAAATGGGCCGAAAGGAAAAACCCAATGGAATGTACCTGTCAACTGTTGCTTCAAGGTACCATCTATGAAAGTCCCCCCAAACTCAAGAGCTTAACACAACAGCTACTGCTTAGTTCTTGCTGGTCTGAGGGCCTGAGCTCCCTTGGCAGAGGTTCAGGCCCCGGTGACTTTCATCGTCCTCGAGGGCAGCAGGCCAGCCCCAGTTTGTCCTGTTCATGAGGTTGGCAGAAGTACAGGTGAGCGGCTGACACAAACACTTTGCTTGCATTATGCTGGTCATCAGGGTCAGGGAGGGACAGGGCAAAGGTCTGGGAAAGAGCTGAGAGGGCTTCCCAGGAGGGAAAGCCCCTCACACATGGTCTGTGGGTGGGTGAACAGGGAAACCTCCCTCCCTCAGGAGTGTGTGCACAGGCCTCTCCTCACTCTCTCTGTCTCCAGGGACTTGTGACACTCCTGGGGAGTTCCCCTTCACTGGCCATAGTCTGGAGCATTCTGGGAGTTTGGGGGCAGAAACTCTTGGGTGTGACCATCCAGCCGTGGGGGTCACTTCTGGTTCTAGCCCTCTCGTCTGTGTTCCTGGCTACTGCTTAAGCCAGGAGCTCCCTCAGGCTGCAGGGAGTCCCTGCTTTCTTCTGCACCAGCCATGACAGATGAACCAAGCCAAAGACCAAAGTGCCTTTATAGTGATAACCCAGACAGCCTAAAGCTTAAACTCAAGAATGGCCAGTAACATCCTGCAAATAGCCCCAGTCTTAGAGACTCAGTCAGGCATGGTCCACGGGCTGGAGAAATGTCCTTCCCTTGCTCTTCTGGCAGTGTCAGCTCTGCTGGGTCTGTTCCATTTTCCACAAGTTCAAGGAAAGAGTCCAGAACCAGGGTCACATCAGGTTTCACCCTAGGCCCACAGCTCCAGGCCTTGGGAGCCAGAAATTCCTTGTGCAGAGCCTGAGAAACTGAAACTGACCCTCAACTGATGACCCGAAAGTTACCAATCTTATTTATCTATTGTAAATCTACAAATTATAATTGTACGTATATACGAAAATGTGATGTTATAATATGTACATACATTGTGGAATGATTAAATCAAGCTAATTAATATATCTGTCACCTCAAATATTTATCAATTTTGTGGTGTGAACATTTGAAATTTACTCTTTATAATTTTCAAATATGTATTATAATTAACTACGGTCACCATACTATGCAATAGGTCTTGAAAAACTTATTTCTTTATCTAGCTGAAACTGTGTACCATTTAACCAACATCTCCCTATCCCCCTATCTTGCCTTCCAGCCTCTAGTATGCAAGTGAAATCATGCAAAAGTTTTACCATTTCTGTAAGGATCACTCCCTCTTGTGTGATTTGGAGAGCTTCCATTTCAACAAGCAACTTTGAGTAAAACTTTGAATGAAACTTTATTTTACTTGGAATCACTCTCTGTAAAAACTGTATTCACTAGTTCCCAAGGGAAAACCAATACAGTGGTTGCAAGAAGGAAACAGGGGTCTTGAAAAGAGACAGTATAAGGCAGAGGTTCTCAACCTGTGGGTCGCGACCCCTGTGGGGTTGAATGACCCTTTCACAGGGGTCACCTAAGACCATCCCGCATATCAGATATTTACAGTACGATTCATAATAGTAGCAAAATTACAGTTATGAAATTTTTAGAAACGAAAATAATTTTATGGTTGGGGGAATCACCACAACATGAGGAACTGTATTAAAGGGTTGGGAAGGTTGAGCACCACTGGCATAAGGGATCCAAAAATTCAGGCAACAACAGATAAAAATACAACCAACACACAACTTTTCCTTGAATCCCCAGATGTCTTAGATAGTAGATAAAAGCTACTTTCTCAGGTTAACAATTGTACCAATTCTTTAAGATTGGTGATATTTTATCTGAAAAGAAGTAGTAGTGAGCACATTATTTGAAAACATACAGTATTGTTCCAAAAATTAGTTTATTGTGTGTTTTCAGGTTTTTCAGTTACCCTGACATTTGTTTAAGGTTTATAAAACAGACAAATTGCATCAAACCAAAATGAAACTCCTGAACTTGTTGGTCTTCAGTTTTTCTTTTGAGATCTGTCGTGTTTGGCTTCCTATCCTGGCCTGGATATGATCATAGGGAGCGGGAGAGGAGAGAGTCTTACATTCCTCATTCACTGAAGCTGCACCATTCCCAACAGCTCAAAAGTCATTTTCCACTCTGATGTCCTGTGTTTCTTGTTTTGTTTTTTAAAAAGTTGACCGGTGAAATAAGGACAAATCACCAAAGAGCAATTTGAAGATTTTGCAGCCTCAGAGGTATAGAAATAAAGAGATGGCCAGCACTTTCAACCTGACCCTACTGAGGCCAGTCCCCGGGAGTCCCAGTTACAGAGAGCTGGTCTGCATTGTCTGGAGATGGCTAGAATTCAGAGAGGGGAAAAAGGAAGGTCTGTTTAGTGTAACCTAAATACCAGGACAAAGCCTGCAGGTGTCTTCCCAGAGGAAGACAAACACCACTTCTCTGGGGTAGAAGAAGCCTTCTCAGATCTGTTTAGAGAGCAAGGTGTAGGGAGACGCCCCAGCAGTGATGGTGATAAAGTACATCTCATGGAGAGCAGGGTGCTGGTAAGCACAGATGCTCCCCTACTCAAATCCTTTCCTTTCTCTCTTTAAACTACCATTTCTATTGGAGACTCCTTTTGCAAAGTGTGAAGGAAAGAAAATTAGATGGCTGGATAATTTCTTTCTGTAGTAATATTTGTTTCAAAGATAAACATAATCTGGAAAAGAAAAAAAAACTACTTTCTCTAAATCTTATCCCCATAAATAAACAAATTTAACTGGACATTGATAATAAAATCATACTTAGAATAAATCCCAATTCGAAGACAATTTTGAGTGCCCTGAGGCACTTTGCTGTGTGAGTTGACCTTGTCTAGACCTGGCCTCCATGGACGTTTATTTTGTGTCGTCACTGCTGGCTCCACCACACTCCATGCCATGCCTACGTTCTCACTGTGCTATTGGGGGGCTAAAGCTTTGGTATCGATGAACTAGGTTATCTTACCACTCTGAGTGTGTTTCCTAAGTGTCCTCAGCAGATGGTGAACTAAAACAAAGGAGCATGGAAGGGTCACTTTTGTTCCCTTACCTATTAAGGGTGGGGAAAGAATACCCAGAGGAAATGAGGCCTTTTGAAACTCCAAAATGGGGATTTGAGAACAATGCAGGCTTCTGGAAACTGGAGTGTTAAAGGAAGTTGCCCTCTGTTACAGGAAGAGTAAGCGGGGTGATGGGTCGGCCAGGCTCTGTGACAGCTGCAGGGAGGGCAGCCTCCTGGGAAATAAGAGGTGACTTCATTCAGTCAGACTCAGAACTTGGGTGGAAAGAAGATTACAGACCCCACTGTTAAGTTGTTTGTATTAAAATGTGTTCTTTAAAAGGGGCCAAATAGTTGAATATGACTTGACTTGTAAATTTTAAGAAGTTGAATTTCAGGTTACTTTCTTTCCTACCCTCTCACCCTGCCCTGCCCCTCCACCTTCCTTACTCCTTCCCTTCCCTTCCCTTCCCTTCCCTTCCCTCCCTTCCCTTCCCTTCCCCTTCCCTTCCCTCCCTTCCCTTCCCCTTCCCTTCCCCTTCCTCCTTGCCTCCTTCCCAAAAGTTAATAGTTTATCAGTTAAGAACTCAGGATCTGGTTACCTATGTGTTCTTAAGTAAGGCACTAATCTTTTTCTGCCTCATTTATCTTTCCTGTAAAATGTGGACAGTTTCGCTACCTAGCAGAGATTTGCTTTAAGATTACGATTATGTTTTTTTTTTTTTTTAATTTTGGGGCATGAAACACTTTTTCAGAAGTGTATGCAATGTGACTTAAAATTCTGCCTTTTTTGTTAAGTGTTTTCCTGCTGTTCATTCAAAGAGTCTTTCTAAACACCTGCTGGGGGTGGGACTTGGCAGGGGCCACATGCTGGGGCCCTCTGACCAGAAAAGAGGAAATACAAAAGCTCCACTGAGTCACACCCAGAATACGCAACTCTCTTTTAGTATGTGATCAACTTTTTCATTATTTCTGTATCAACGTTTTTCCTAAATATGCCCTATGTTGCCATGACACTAAAAACATACATTTGTGTGGTACGGTAATAAACACTTAATATTTTTGTGTTTTATTTTCTAAAAATTGTGGTCAAATACACATAAACATAAAATTTATTGTCTTAATCATTTTCAAGTGTATGGCTCAATGATATTAAATATACTCGCACTGTTGTACAACCATCTTCACTGTCCATCTCCAAAACTTTTTCGTCTTCCCAGATTGTAACTCTGGACATACTAAACAACTACTCATTCCACCCCTCCCCCACCCTGTACTATTCTGCTTTCTGTCTCTATGATTTGACTACTCCAGGTACCTTATAAAGGTAAAATCATATGGCATTTGTCTTTTTGTGACTGGCATATTTCACTTAGCATGACTCCTTGAAGGTTCGCCCATGTGGTGGTATATGATGGGATTTTCTTCCCTTTTAAGGCTGAGTAATATTCCATTGTATGTATATGCCACATTTAAAAGATATGTTCATCCACAGAGGAACATGTGATAGCTATATTGTTCCCACCTTTTATCTATTGTACATAATGCTGCTATGGACATGGTGTACATAAACACTTAATATTTTGATAATAACTATGACCTCAAAATCTGACATCAAAATACCTGCTCGCTAGTAACAGGTAAAAACATTTCAATTTTATGAGAAGAACTCATTTACTCCTTCAGTAAACATTTACTATCTCTGAGTGTCAGGTGCAAGCCCCAGGGTTATCACAGAGCTTCAGCCACCTGGGGAGGAGAGCCCCCCAATCAGCAGACATGCCCATATAATTATTTGTTGCAGCCAGTGCCGTGAAGGAAAACAGCCAGATGCATTGAGAAAGTATTAATTGAAGGACCTGGGTCAGGCAGGGTGGTCAGGAAAGAGCTTTCTTCTTTTATAAGGCATTATTGTTTTATTTTTTCAATATTTATTTGGGATTCATTCGAGGGTACCTATGATTAGGTTACATAGTGTGTGCAAGGTAAAGTCTGAGTTCTAGTTGTTACCTTCTGACAAGTGACGTTTGTGAAGGGGCCTGAGGCTGAGAAGAAACCAGAGGTACAGAGTAGGAAGGAAGAACCTTCTAGGTGAGGACACAGCACGGGTGAGCTTGTAGTAAAGCTCCTGGACTGTTTTTCTGGTGCCCTCACTGAGGATCAGTGCTGACTGGGCTTCTGGTCACTGAGTAGGACGTGAGCTCTTAATGTTCCAGAAGGTCACTTTGGGTTTACGAATCAAAAATAAATTTGCATGCTGTTGATGTTCTGTGTGACTTGGGAACTACAGCATGTCAGGGATGGGTAGAGGTGTGAATATCCTTCTCCAGGCTGCACCCAACCCAGCCCTGCTTTAGAGTCTGGGACTCTGGGGTGTCCATAACAAAAATCCTTGCTGGAGCTTTCTGTATGAAAAGTATAGAAAGGTAAGGGGGTGAAGCTCTCAGAACCATTTTAGGAAGGGAGGTGCTGTTTCAGTATGAAGTGTACCCTTCTTGAGTAAAAAGTGCTTTGAAAACTTGTACTTTTCCTCCTTTGCATGTTATATATTTTTTTGACCCTGCGTGCAGCAAGTGTCAAGTCAGGTGACTTTATATTGTGCAGTGGATTGCTAAGGAAGAAACCCGGGCTCCCCGGGGGCCACCATAAATTGCAAACCAAAATGGTGTTAAGTGGTAGCAAAAATCGACATTTGCAGTCTCAAAAGCTTTCCTTGAAGCCCTTGTTAGCCTCGGGTCCTCACTGTGACTGTGCCCCTGTCTGCTCAGGCCTGGGCACCAAAGCTGCTTCCTCAGGCCCACTTTATGGAGAACTGAGTGCTCAGAGCATGTGAATGTGGTGAAAGGAGGTCCTTTCCTAAAGTGCAGTGACTCTGGACGCTCACAAACACCTGTTTCTATTTAGATGTCCCTGAGATGGGGTGTGGTCACTGACGGTTTAAATGTGTGAAGCTCTTTGCTGTTTCTGTTGCTAATGTAATAATGTTACCTACATTTAAAAAATGAATGTGACCTCTTAGGACATGGAAACATTTCTAATTATGTTAGCCTCAGATAGCCCAGGAATGTGCTTTTGTTTTAGTCACTCTTTTTTTTTTTTTTTCACAGAATGCAGCTTGGTGCCTCTTTATCCCTTTGGTCCCAAGTGGCTCTCTTTTGTTTGCTTATCAGTATATTTTTATATGTGTTCTATATAGTCTTTTTCAAATCTTTTTTTCAACTCACATACAAAATATATTTTACTTCATCTGAAGTAACAAAACCTCACAAAACCCATATTTATTCTTACTCTAAGAGACGCAGCCTGGTATTTTCTATTTTATAATATTCTCTTTAATTATGTTCTCATTCATTCTTCTAAATGCTAGTCACGGCCTACTAAAGTGTTGTCATGATTCTCTAATGGAATCAGGCCTATGGCTCATTACCTGTTCAGAGCCTGAAAGTGCCTTCAGGACAGCAAGGTGGTTTTTCTTAGGGCTCAGAACACACCAGGTGTTCCCAGTGGATAATGGTTGAATTGTGTGACTTAACCTTTTGAGTTTTGAACTCCCTGGCATTGAATCAGGATGGCTTGAACCATAGAGAAAAACATTTCTCAATGGCCACTCTCTGCCTGCACAGTAGAGTTCTGTCAAATTTGACCTTCTCTGGTAAAAATTCCAACCAGGGGCGGCACCTGTGGCTCAAAGGAGTAGGGCCCTGGCCCCATATGCCGGAGGTGGCGGGTTCAGGCCTAGACCCAGCCAAAAACCGCAAAAAAAAAAAAAAAAAAAAATTTCCAACCAGTTAGGACCCGTTTCATTTTTCTTTCTTTCTTTTTTTAATTTTTTTTAATTATTGTTAAATCATAGCTGTGTACATTAGTGCAATGAAGGGGTACAATGTGCTGGTTTCATATACACTCTGAAATATTCTCATCAAACGTTCAACATAGCCTTCATGGCATTTTCTTAGTTATTGTATGTAGACATTTGTATTCTGCATTTAGTAAGTTTCGCCTGTACCCATTCTAAGATGCACCGTAGGTGTGGCCCTACCCACAACCCTCCCTCCACCCAACCTCCCCCCTCGCTTCCCCTCACTTGGCCCTTTCCCCATATTCTTGTGCTATAGTTGGGTTAATAGCCTTCATATGAAAGCTATAAATTAGCTTCATAGTAGGGCTGAATACATTGGATACTTTTTCTTCCATTCTTGAGATACTTTGCTAAGAAGAATATGTTCCAGCTCCATCCATGTAAACATGAAAGAGATAAGTCTCATCTTTCTTTAAGGCTGCATAATATTCCATGGTATACATGTACCACAATTTGCTAGTCCATTTGTGGGTCGATGGGCACTTGGGCTTCTTCCATGACTTACCCTGTTTCCCTGAAAATAAGACATCCTCTGAAAATAAGACCTACTTACAGGAAAGATAAGACATCCCTTGAAAATAAGACCTAGCATATCTTTGTGAGCACACCTTAAAATAAGACACTGTCTTATTTTCGGGGAAACAGGATAGCAATTATGAATTGGGCTGCAATAAACATTCTGGTACAGATGTCTTTGTTATATTGTGATTTTTGGTCTTCTGGGTATATACCTAGTAAAGGAATTATAGGATCGAATGGCAGGTCTATTTTTAGATCTCTAAGTATTCTCCAAACAACCTTCCAAAAGGAACGTATTAGTGTGCATTCCCACCAGCAGTGTAGAAGTGTGCCCTTTTCTCCACATCCACACCAACATCTCTGGTTTTGGGATTTTGTGATGTGGGCTACTCTTACTGGGGTTAGGTGATATCTCAAAGTAGTTTTGATTTGCATTTCTCTGATTATTAAGGATGATAAGCTTTTTTTCATGTGTCTGTAGATCCTGCGTCTGTCTTCTTTAGAGAAGTTTCTCTTCTAGTCCTTTGCCCACCCTGCAATGGGATCACTTGTTTTTTTTTCTTGCTAATACGTTTGAGTTCTCTGTGGATTCTGGTTATTAAACCTTTATTGGAGGTATAACCTGCAAATATTTTCTCCCATTCTGAGGGCTGTCTGCTTGCTTCACTTACTATGTTCTTGGCTGTGCAGAAGCTTTTTAGTGTGATCAGGTCCCAGTTTTGATACTGCTTCAATTGCCTGGGGAGCCTTCCTCATAAAATATTCACCCAGGCCGATTCCTTCAAGAGTTTTCCCTGCACTTTCTTTAAGTATTTTTATAGTTTCATGTCTTAAGTTCAAATCTTTTATCCAGTAAGAGTCTATCTTAGTTAATGGTGAAAGGTGTGGGTCCAGTTTCAGTCTTTTACAGGTTGCCAGCCAGTTCACACAGCATCATTTTTTTTTTTTTTTTTTTTTTTGAGACAGAGCCTCAAGCTGTTGCCCTGGGTAGAGTGCATGGCATCATAGCTCACAGCAACTTCAAACTCCTGGGCTCAAGTGATTCTCCTGCCTCTGCCTCCCAAGTAGCTGGGACCACAGGTGCCCGCCACAACGCCTGGTTATTTTTTTGGTTGCAGCCGTCATTGTTGTTTGGCGGGCCCGGGCTGGATGTGAATCCGCCAGCTCAGGTGTATGTGGCTGGTGCCTTAGCCACTTGAGCTACAGGTGCCGAGCCAGCACCATTTGTTAAATAGGGAATCTTTTCCCCACTGAATGTTTTTAATTGGCTTGTCAAAGATCAAATAACAGTAAGTAGCTGGATTCATCTCTTGGTTCTCTATTCTGTTCCAGACATCTACTTTTCTGTTTTTGTGCCAGTACCATGCTGTTTTGATCACTATCGATTTATAGTACAGTCTCAGGTCTGGTGGCATGATTCCTCCTGCTTTGTTTTTATTTCTGAGTAATGTCTTGGCTATTCGAGGTTTTTTCTGATTCCATATAAAATGAAGTACTATTTTTTCAAGATCTTTAAAATATGACAATGGAGCTTTAATAGGAATTGCATTAAAATTACATATTGCTTTGGGTAGTATAGACATTTTAACAATGTTGATTCTTCCCAACCATGAGCATGGTATGTTTTTCCATTTGTTAACATCTTCAGCTATTTCTTTTCTTAAAGTTTCATAGTTCTCTTTATAGAGATCTTTCACATCCTTTGTTAGGTATACTCCCAAATATTTCATCTTCTTTGGCACTACTATGAAAGGAATAGAGTCCTTGACTGTTTTTTTTGGCTTGGCTATTGTTGGTATATATAAAGGCTACAGATTTATAGGTGTTGATTTTGTAGCCTAAGACATTGCTGTATTCCTTGATCACTTCTAAAAGTTTTGTAGTAGAATCCCTGGTGTTTTCCAGATATATGATCATGTCATCTGCGAAGAGTGAAAGTTTGATCTCTTCTGACCCTATGTGGATACCTTTGATTACCTTTTCTTCCCTAATTGCAATGGCTAAAACTTCCATTACAATGTTAAAGAGCAACGGAGACAATGGGAAACCTTGCCTGGTTCCTGATCTAAGTGGAAATGATTTCAATTTAACTCCATTCAATACGATATTGGCTGTGGGTTTACTGTAGATGGTCTCTATCAGTTTAAGAAATGTCCCTTCTATACCAATTTTCTTAAGTGTTCTGATCATGAAGGATGCTGGATATTATCAAAAGCTTTTTCTGCATCAATTGAGAGAACTGTATGGTATTTATTTTTTAGTTTGTTTATGTGCTGAATTGCATTTACAGATTTACATATATTGAACCAGCCTTGAGACCCTGGGACAAATCCCACTTGGTCATGGTGTATAATTTTTTTGATGTGTTGTTGGATTCTGTTTGTTAGGATCTTATTGAGTATTTTAGCATCAATATTCATTAGTGATATTGGTCTATAGTTTTCTTTTCTTGTTGGGTTTTTCCCTGGTGTAGGGATCAAGGTGATGTTTGCTTCATAGAATGTGTTGGGTAGTATTTATTCTTGTTCTATATTTTGGAAGAAGTTTAGTAATATAGGGACTAGTTCTTCTTTAAAGGTTTGGTAGAATTCTGATGTAAAGCCATCTGGTCCTGGGCTTTTCTTTTTAGGGAGATTTTGTATAATTGATGTTATTTCAGAACTTGATATAGGCTTGTTCAACATTTCCACTTTGTTCTGGCTGAGTCTTGGTTGGTCACGTACCTCCAAGTATTGGTTGATTTCCTTCAGCTTTTCATATTTCTGAGAGTAAAGTTTCTTGTAATATTCGTTAAGGAGTTTTTGAATTTCTGAGGGGTCTGTTGTTATTTCATCTTTACCATTTCTGATTGATGAAATTAGAGATTTTACTCTTTTTTTCCTGGTTAGGTTGGCCAAAGGTTTGTCTAGTTTATTGATCTTTTCAAAAAACCAACTTTTGGATTTATTGATCTATTGTATAATTCTTTTGTTTTCAATTTCATTTAATTCTGCTCTGATTTTGGTTATTTCTTTTCTTCTACTTGGTTTGGGGTTGTAATGTTCTTCTCCAGTTGCTTGGGATGTCCCATTAAGTTATTAACTTCCTCTCTTTCCGTTTTCTTGAGGAAGGCTTGCAATGCTATAAATTTCCCTCTTAGGACTGCCTTTGCGGTATCCCAGAGGTTCTGATAACTCGTGTCTTCATTGTTGTTTTGTTCCAAAAATGTGGTGTTTCCTTCTTAATCTGGGTAAGGGGGGAAGGGCGTACTGGAAGTTCAGAATGGCAGGGAAGATCTTAGTTCGATATTTCTGCCTAGCAATAGTGTTCAGAGTCACGGCAAGGTCCCTCTGAGGAAGTAATCCCCACTTCCCACAGCACTCACCCGTGGGGTGAGGCAAGAGGTCCACAGTTCACCGCTTGTCCGTAGAAAACCCACAGAAGCAAATGAAGAGAGAAAAGAAAGGAGACAGAAAAACAAAGAAAAACCACAGCTTTCTTGAGGGAGGGGACGGATACTCCTCCTTCCAGATGAATTTTGTACCTGAAGCTTGGTTTCTTGGAGTTGTAGCTTGCCTTAGCAGAGGTGACCTGCAGTTATCATCTCTCTTGGCTGGGCTCCCAGTCTTGAGCTTAACTAGGCTGTTTTGGGACATTATCTTTCCTTTTGGACAGGAGCCTCCCTGGGAAGCTGCTCTCAGTTGGCTATCTTGCCCTTCCCCCAGGACCTGTTTCTTTTTTTCTTTTTTTTTTTTAAGATAAATAAAAATAAATTTTTAATAAATGAAAAAAACAAGCTAAGGTTAACATTTTCGTTTTTAAAAATAATTCTCAGTTTCTTCTGAAGGACCTGTTTCTTGATGTCGATTGTTCTCTTTTTTGTTTGACAACAAACTGCTTTAGGGAGGCAATTTGCACTTTGACCATTTCTCTAAGTTTCCCCATCTACAAGATGAGGAGACATTCCTCAAGAGGTTGTGAGAATTAAATCAAATAATCTAGGTAAAGCACTTAGGGAGCATGGTAATTCTTCAGTGTTAACTATTATTATTGTTGTCAATTTTGCTTTCAAGTGTCAGCTGCTGACACTCCACAACATTCTCCATCTTTGTATATGGTATTTCAGCCTGTGATGTTAAGAGAAGGTGATTAGGAGAAGGCTGTCCTAGTCTATTCGGGCTGCTTAAACAAAATGCCACACACTAGGTAGCTTATGAACGACAGAAATTTATCTCTCACAATTTTGGAGCCTGGGAAGTCCAAGATCATAGTGGATTAGGTGTCAGGCAAGGGGGGCTGCCCTTCAGCCCATAGACAGCATCTTTCCCCCTGACATGGTGGAAGTGGACAACTAGCTGTCTGTAATCTCTTTTATAAAAGTACAAATTCTGTGTTTATTCACCTCTCAGAGGCTCACTTCTTGATGCCATCACTTTGGGTATGGTACACATCAATGTTGGAGAGATACGAACATTCAGATTATACCAAGATGGAAGAAAAAAATGTTTCAGGAGGCCAGAGATCATATCTTTTTAACCATTCTTTTTATTCATTTATTTTTTTATCCTTTTTTCCCTACTTTTATTTTATTTATTTATTTATTTTTTGGTTGTTTTTTTTGGCCGGGGCTGGGTTTGAACCCGCCACCTCCGGCATATGGGACCGGCGCCCTATTCCTTGAGCCATAGGCACCGCCCTACTTTTTTTTTTTTATTTATTTTTATTTTTATTTTTTTATTTTATTTATTTATTTTTTTTTGTAGAGACAGAGTCTTACTTTATGGCCCTCGGGAGAGTGCCGTGGCCTCACACAGCTCACAGCAACCTCCAACTCCTGGGCTTAGGCAATTCTCCTGCCTCAGCCTCCCGAGCAGCTGGGACTACAGGCGCCCGCCACAACGCCCAGCTATTTTTTGGTTGCAGTTTTGGCCGGGGCAGGGTTTGAACCCACCACCCTTGGTATATGGGGCCGGCACCCTACTGACTGAGCCACAGGCGCTGCCCCTATTTATTTTTATTTTTTTATAGTTCATTTTTTTTTTATTTTCTCTGTACATATACATGTGTTTATTTGGTTTCCAGTTTTTGCCGTCACAAAATTAAAGAGGCTTAAAATTTAATAACAATACCAATGTTTAAGATAAGGACTAGAAACAAAAACCTTGTAAAGAACCAAGGAAGATAAATATATTTGGAAAAGAAATCAGATGATTGCTGCAATGAAATATTGAACAGTAATAATAATAATGCAAAAAAGTAACATTCACATTGTCAGATAAAAGTATGTCTATCATAGACCATTATTTTTTTAACCCTTTTTTCCTAAAGCAGTCGTTACTTTATAATTATGGCATCAGAAGGAAGCAGGGAACAAGAATAAAGAACAGGACAGAAGGCCAGGGTCCCAGTGGAAACTCACGATTTTGCCCAGGTTCCAAGCATGAGTCAGTTTTTAGACATAAGCCCCAGTGAGAAAGTATTCTGCACCACTGAGGCAAGAGTAAACAGTAGGCATTCTTCATTTTTTTCCTTAAAAGGATCAACAGACATTTACTTGGGCTGCTTAAACAAAGTCTCTTGGGAATAGGTTGTGCCCAGCTTGTTGGTTATAGGTTTAAGTTGGTGTTGATTCATGCAGACTTAAAGAACCATATAGAAATCCCTGTCAGAGGGGACTTTATGGCAGAAGTGATAAATGGAGTCGCAGCTATGGGCCATCTCATGGTGGGGCTCCTGGTGTCCTAGACCAGCCAACCCTAGATCACTTCCCCAATTCCTGTGTTTATAATACACTTAGGTAAGAACATATTTAGCTTGGCAGAATTCTCATACTGATTTCTTATCTGTGCAGTAAAAGCTATTGTAGTAGAAAAAGCTAAGTGGAAGCCCCCGAAACTGCCTTCCCATATCAGGTAGTTAATCAGAAGCAGTGCGGTGTTCCAGAAAGCATGGTGGAGGTAAGTGCTCACTAGATGACTTCCATGATGCAAGGGTAATGGCTTTCATCATAATCACAAGCCTGGCTCTTGCCAAACCAGATGGATGACAGCAGATGACAATGAGCTATCACAAACTTAACCAAGTAATGGCTCTGAGGACGGCTGCTTTGTCAGATGTGCTCGCCTTACCAGAGCAGATCATCACAGCCTCAGGATGGAGCTATAGATCTGGGGAGTGCGTATTCTTTCTTGTCATGCAGAAAGAATGGAAGCAGTTCGCACTCATCTGGGATGGGTGACATTATACAGCCATGATCTGGTCCCAGGGACATGATAATGCTCCTCACACAGTCACAAGAGAGTCTCAAAGGACCTTGATTGGCTGGACGTTCTGCAGAACATTGGTCCACTATGGCCAGCATTCTGAATGCCTTAGATAAATGCTCCAGACAGAAGGTCATAAACTTGCTAAAGATTCAAGGGCCTGCCACATCAGTGAAGTTTACAGGTTTTTGGTGGTTTGGGGTATGCTGGGTCACTCCTCCAAAGTAAGGAGTAAGTACCTTGTTTTTTTTTTTTTCTTTTTGAGACAGAGTCTCACTATGTTGCCCTCAGCAGAGTGCCGTGGTGTCACAGCTCACAGAAACCTCATACTCTTAGACTTCAGTGATCCTTTTGCCTCAGCCTCCCAAGTATCTGGGACTACAGGCGCCCACCACAAGGCCTAGCTATTTTTTTTGTTGCAGTTGTTATTGTTATCGGCCTGGGCTGGGTTCAAACTCGCCACCCTCAGTGTATATGGCTGGCACTGTAACCACTGTGCTACGGGTGACAGCCAAGTACCTTGTTCTTAGGAAGAAAGGAAGGAACAAGTGAACACTTCATATCCATTACTGCTCAGAAAGAAGCCCGGCAATGGTTAGACCTTTCTGGGTTTTTAAGGCAGTATATTTTGTACCTGAGAATAGTTCTTTGAGTCACTTATCAAGTGACATGGAAGGCTGTTGTTTCTGAATTGGCCTTAGGGCAAGAAAACTCCTTGTATTAATAGCACTAGTATCCCTGCTATTTGGAGTTTGTGACTCGCCAGATGCCATGGTCCTAGAGGTATCTGGATAGAATGGATGCTGAGTTAGGGACTTTAGAAAGGTCCCCCATAGTCCCAGCTACTCGGGAGGCTGAGGCAGGAGAATCGCCCAGGCCCAGGAGTTGGAAGTTGCTGTGAGCTGTGTGATGCCACGGCACTCTACTGAGGGCCATAAAGTGAAACTCTGTCTCTACAAAAAAAAAAAAAAAAAAAAAGAAAGGTCCCCCAAAAGAGTTCTAGCACAGACTCTGGGATTCTGGAACAAAACCGTGCCTTCTGAAGCAGAGCGCTATGCACCATCTGAAAATATCTCCAGATATGCTGGTGGGCACTTGCAGAGATAGAGGCAGAACATCCAGATGGGGGCTATCCATTGACCACATGCCAAAGTGCCTCTTGTGAACTGGCTACTATCAGCCCCTCCAAGATTTAAGGTCAGGCAGACCCGGTAACAATTCATGGGAAGATAGACGTGGTCCTTCCTGGACTGGCTTCGGCAGGTCCAAACTGCATAAACAGGTGGCCCAGACCAGACCTCCACCTCTACTGCTTTGCACTTTTGCCTTCCCCTCAACTCAACATCTGTCATCGTAGCGGGGATTTCTTGAGACCAGCTGAGGGAGGAGAAAAACTGAGTGTGGCTCATAATGGATCAGCTAAGTATACTGATGTGAGCTGAAGATGGACTGTTCCTTTACCTCGGTCTTTCTGGAGACCCTGAAAGACATGCGTGAAAGGCAGAACTTCACACTAGCACTGCAGGAGGCCGTCTGCTTAGTGTGGAAAAAGAAGCAGCTAAGGTAAGAACTTCCATGGTTCCAGAGAAGTGATAAATAACTTGATGGAGTTTTTCTTTTCTTTATTTCTTTTTTTTTTTTTTGAGAGAGTTTCACCCTGTTATCCAGGCCAGAGTGTGGCATTAGCCTAGCTCACTACAGGCTCAAATTTCTGGGCTCAAGTGATCCTCCTGCCTCAGCCTTCTGAGGAGCTGGGATTACAGGTGCCTTCCATGCCTGGCTAATTTTTCCTCTCTCTCTATATATATTTCTTTAGTAGAGATGTGGTCTTGCTCTTGCTCAGGCTGGTCTCAATCTCCTAAGCTCAAGTGATCCTCCCATCTCAGCCTCCCAGAGTGCTAGGACTACAGACGGAGACTCTATACCTGTCCAGACTGGATGGTTTTTTAAAGGTGCACAGAGCCAGGTATGATGACATCCACCTGTAATCCTAGCACTCAGAGAGGCCGAGGCAGGAGGGTTATTTGAGCTCAGGAGGTCAAGACTAGCTTGAGCAAGAGCAATACCACATCCTCTAAAAAAATAGAAAAATTAGCCAGGTGCCATGGTTTACACCTGTGGACCTGGCTACCTGCGAGGCTGAGGCAGGAGGATTATTTGAGCCCTGGGGTTGGAGGTTGCAGAGAGAGACTTTCAAAAAACCAAAAAGGCACATAGAGGGGGTAAAACTTTTGGTTAAGAGGTATGTGGATGGACCTATGGGAGAGATCCTAAAATATGAAGATCTTTGAATTGTATGTAAACACACACCAAGAGTCACTGCAGCTAAAGTACAGATAACCAAAGAGATAGGAAGAATTGGCCAGTGGGTGTCAGCCTCTGTCCTCAGCCTCCCCAGTGCACGAGTGTGGCTCATGGTACAGGATCAGGAAGGCCGAGAGGGAGTCTCTGAAGGTGCTCAGCAGCGAGGCCTCTCCCTAACCCTGGCTGATCAGCTACTGCGGTTGCTGATACATCTGACCTATCAGCTCAGTGAAGCTGAGTTCTTCTGCTGATCAGTGAGGCCTTGTCGCAATTCTGTTACATAGGACCCTTCCCATCCTGGGTAGTGCAGTGATTCACGTTCACTGGGATTGGTACATACTCTGAATATGGCTTTGTCTTTCCTGCCCTTGGGCATCACACTATCCAAGGGCTGACAGAGTGTCTGATTCACCAACATGGGATTGTGTACAGATTCTCTTTGGATTAAAGACTCACTTTATGGCAAAGGAGAGGTGCACACACCATGGGATCCACTGATTCTGTGCCACACCATTCAGAGGTTGCCATCCTGATAGAACAGTCGAAAAACCTCTTAAAGGAGCAGCTGCACCACCAGCTTGAATGTAGCACCTTATGCAGATGAAGGGCTAAGTAAGGATACAGTAAACTCCCAAAACCAATGTGTGATACATTCCTAAGTGGTGGACAGCATGGCTCTGGGAAGCAGAGGGGACTTCGTTTGTCATTTCCGTCATGACTGGCTGGGGAAATTTGTATTCATACAATTTTAGATACCCTAGTTCTCAGAGGTGACTGCTTCCAAGGAGTCACCTTGGAAGTCAGGGTCCTAGTAAGCTATGGCTGTGCCTCTGGTCACTTTGGTCTTCTTAAGCCAATAGGCAACCAGGCCTAGAAAAAACTGCTGTCGTTGGAGGGACATTTGATCCTGATCATGAGGAGTAGACCGTTGCTACACCCAGGGGTGGGGCACGTGTTTGGTGTCATGATGGGTCTCTTGGGCTCTGTTTAAGTGGCAGTTGGTCAAGGATAATAAACATAGCCTGATAAGGGAATGGTAAGAAGGACTCTGGTCCTGTTAGAAAGCCTTGTAGAGCCACAGAAGTGCTGCTCAAGGGACAGGGAAATCTAGACTGGGTGACACAGCAGGGGCAATGGTGACTCTCGGTGATGGCCTTGGACCAGCCGTAGTTTGGGGGCTGTGGTTCAACCTGCTAGCAGTCCTTGGGTGAGCTCTTGTGGAAATGGTGACACAGACTCCTGATGGGACCGTGCCTGTGTGCAGTGAACTCAGTGGGAGGAACAGAAAATGAGGTGTGCAGGGTGTGGGTTGTAGCAGACAGCGGCAGGCGCCTCCTCTCCTGGGCTGGAGGCCCCAGCTGCTGTGTGTTGGTGGCTAACAGCTGTTGAGTCTTTCCTTCTCTGAAATTTCTCCCTCAGCTGATGGGACAGCTTTCTCCAGGTTAGAAGGGTCCGTGGGCAATGACTGACTGATATGGGGATAGGAAAGGCAAGACCTCTTGCACTTGGTGGAAGGGGTGGGGGCATAACTCCCTTCTTCCCCATGGCGGGGCAGGCCAGGGCTGAGCTCCACCTGAGACAGCATCCTTGCCTGCTCTCCCCTCCCCTACGGTACCTCCCACCTGCCCTCTTCCGGGGTTCTTGGTGTTAAGTACTCCGTTGACAACCCCTCTGCACCCGACTCCCTGACTGAGGCTCTGATGGTCTCTTTCCTTAGGTCCTCTGGCTTGGGGAGAAGGCATTCGTTCAATCATCTCATGGACAAAAAATAAATACCTTGGTGAATAAAGCCAACAGATGGCAGGATGTTGAGAAGGGAAGTGTGCCATGGAGGGCAAAACTTACTGGGGGCACCTCTTATTTTTTCTTTTTACTAAAACAATGTGTGCATGGAAAAATACACTGACATGTGCAGCCTGACGAATTTTCTTGAAGGCATGAGACAGGAGGGGTGGAAAAAGGGCATGCAGTGCTTTCCAGAAACGACCAGGCGCTTCTGTGCCATCGTGCAGGATGGAACTTGTCACGCGGCCCCCTTGCCAGAAGAGGAGAGAACTGGCCACAGGCAAGATTAGGAATCTCTACAGTAACAAACACAACTTCAGCAAACCATTTTTTTCTCGCTGAGTTTTCTTGTGTATATGAATTTCTCTCCCTTTCCTCAGATTTGGAGGCCAGCTCAAATGTCCCCAGCCAGTATGCAGAAGAGAGACTTTGCGTTCAGGGTGTTCGTTTCAATGATAAATTCTGGAGCACTTGACTGACTTGATTTGGGCTAAACTTAGTATATCCTTGAATGATAAGAAGGTCACCTTAGCTACAATCTGAAGTTCAATGGAAAAACAAAGTGGTAGCTAACAAACTTTTTATAGGGAATATCTTCTGTACTTTTTAACAGCTTGCAACAAAATTTTGCAGACAGAGGGAGGCTACAAGGACACGTGATTACGCCAAGAGAGGTGTACAATTTACAAAATCACTGATAATACTAAGAAAAATGTAAAAATAATTACAGATCCTTTGATACTGACACGCACTCTCATAATGACCGCCATTACTGACTTTGGGGTCACGTTCCATAATGAGTCTTTTTTGGGGACTTAGAGTTGCACAGAAGCACCACTGACACTGTGCTTCTACTAATGAGCGTGTAGGTCTAAGCTGTGACAATGGTAATACTACATTGTTTGGTGAATAAAATTCTGCTGAATTCACAGCAGGTGACATTGTGTGGGCACTAATGTATATGGAGCTCTCAGTTGTAATAAGGCTGCCATTATCTTTAACACAATGCTGCTGAATGTGCTCTGGCCTTACAGCCAGGACTGTTAGCTAAGACTGGACTTAACTCTTTGGGGTCTGGTTTAAGCAGCTTCTTACAACCTTATGGGTGATTTCCAAGCTCAGAAATTCTCGTGCTGGTCCTTCTTTTATTTTTTGCTGTGGTCACTCTCATTTGCCTCTCTCCTTATGTGTTTTCATAGTGACCCATTTGGCATCCAAATTCTTAATGTGAAAATGCATACTTGGCCTGTTTGCCTGAGTGTTGACTTGTTTTTCCATTTTTCTGGTCTGGGGGAGATGGTCCCTGTGCTATGCCCGTGTTCCCTGCCCTCCTCACCCCTGGCCTACAAAGGCTTTATAGGGCAGTATCATTGCTCTCAAACATTTCATTCCCTAAGCAGCAGTGACTACTCCGGGCTGGAAAAGGACATTAAACATTACCACTGGTTATACCGGGATACCGTGCTGGGCTGACAGAGACCCATTCATGGCAGGAGAAGAGCCCTGGCTCTTGTTGCCCCCAACCGGGGCAACCCCTAGCCAAGGGCCTCATATTGGGAGGTGTCCATGTGCAGAGGGGCTGACCTGGACATGTGCAGGACCCTCAGAACAATATGTTCCCCTCCATTATCTGCCTGCAGAGGATCCACTTTGGGAGCACCTGGGAGAGGGCAGCAGCTGCCGGTCAGCCAGCCTGACCCCGTCCTTGGTTTCCTCCTTTGCCTGTGGCCAGCAGCCTGAGGTGGCAGGAAGAGAGTTGGGAAAAAGAGGCTATTGGATCCTTCTGCAGCTATTTCTGTCAACTGAAAGGGCCATTTAAGCAAAACACTTAATTACCTTTCCTCTTCCCTGCCGTCCCTGAGAAAGGCTGAGCCAGTCGGATAATGAGCTTAGAGAGCGTGAGCAGCTTGGGAGGGCAGAGACCTCACCCCGCCGCGGAGTGACCTCATCCCATTCCATCACAGGCTGAGGAGCAGAAGAGCGAGGGATGAGATGAACAGGCTCTTCTGGTTTGAGGCTTCCTTATTTCACCTGTAACACGGCAGAATCCTAGAGCGTTAGAGAGCTTCCATTCACAGGTGAAGCATCCAGGCCCAGCCTGTGGCCAGCCCATCCTCCAAAATGGGGAGACTTGCAGCAGCTCGGTGTAGCGTCCTCCCAGCGTGGCCACTGCAGCCTGCATCTTTCAAACCTCTAGGCCTCAGGTTTCTGAGGGATGAAATGAGGAATTGCACTTCAGGATCGCTAAGATACCTTAAATTCTATGAAGGTAGAATAAGGCTTCAGGTGTAGGGAGCTGGGAAGAGGGGTCTCCACACTGGGGCCTGGCTGTAGCTGTGACTGTGCCCTGGCGCCCCTCGACAGTGCAGGCCAGTCCAGGGGAGGCCTGGGCTCTCCTGGGCTTGCCAGAACCAGTAGTTGTGTCCTGGCTGCAGAGGCCCAGCTTGGCAAGTGAGAGGGATAAATTGCTGGGCCTTTAAGGGTGGAGAAGGTGCTGGCTGGCAGGGAGAGCCCGACGTCAGCCAGCAGCTCTCAGCCCTGTCCAGAAGGGCCGGCAGTTTGCCTGCCTCTGTGGCTGAGCTCACTGGGCTTCGTTTTGGGAACCCATCCATTTTGACCTCAGTGTGTTTCCTGTTTTCTGTTCCCTCGTTTGCCCTGCTTGGACTTGGCATCTGCCCTGTGCTAGTCCAACAGAGCACTGTGGCTGTGTGGCTTCCCAGTGGCAGCTGCAGCCAGACCACCCCCACTGCCTGGTCACCTCCCACGGGGCCCCATCCTGCTACTGGAATGTGATATCCCACCCACGCTCTCCCTGCTGTCCCCACCTCCTGCCTGCCCTCTGGAGTCCCGCCTCTCCTTTGCTGGCCAGACGGTGCCATCTGGCCTCAGCCTGGGCTGTGATCCTGTGCGGCCTCCTGGTCCCTCCAAACTGTCTGTGTGGAGGACTCAGAAGGTGAGATGGGCAAGGGACATTGGGGCCACCACGAGCCGGTGGGAGCCAGATTGGATGACCAAGAAAGTCAGTCTGTTTCATGCACGCGTCACAGCCTCACTGGGTGCTGGGGTTACAGCCCTGATCACACAGATAAGAAACACCTCCGCTGCGGAGGTTAGTGCTGAGAGATAGACAGAGGCTAAAGTCGGTAAACATAATTTCAATTAATTAAGTAAAAAGATATTTAACATAATATGAGTAAGTAGGGTAGAATGTAACCACAACAATGCAGAAAAATAAAGCCATGAAGAGAGGCAGGAATTGCCCAAGTCAGGGTGGAGTTTGCAGAGTGAGACAGGCGTGTCAAGGGAGTCCTCACTTGGAAGGGACATGTGATTAAAAATCTGCCAGACACAGGGAGTGAGTCATGAGTCACAGGGAGACCAGGGAAAGGAGGACTTCAGGTGGAGAGAACAGCCAGTGCAAAGGCCCCCAGACACAGCTGTGCTGGCAAGAGAGCGATGGCAGGCACCTGGAGTCTGGAGCCCAGGTGGCAGGTGGAAGATCTTCCCAGAAAAGGAGCAGGGCAGGTGGGAGTGGGCAGTGGCCTGGGGCTTTGCAGACTGCTCAGAAGTTTTCCTCTGAGTTGAGGGCCCTTCAGGGTTTTGATAAGAGAAACTCATCCTTTGGCTATGTTCACAGCTTTGAGAAAATACCAAAAGAGGACACCAGGGTGAGGGAAGAGGGCGATTGTGTCACATAGGTGAGACATGATTATAATCTGGCCCAGAATGGCCACAGCTGAGAAGGTGAGAAACATTCAGGCTTCATTTTTTTTTTCACTTTTTAAGATCTGCTCTTTTTATTTTTTTAATTTATATATATATTTTTTATTAAATCATAAACACATAGATCATGTATACATTAATGCATTGATGGGGTACAATGTGCTGATTTCATACAGAATTAGGAACGCTTACATCACACTGGTTAATCTATACCTCATCTCGTTTACTGAATTATTGTGTTAAGACCTTTATACTCTACACTAATAGATCCGACATGTACCCTTGCATTATGCACCACAGGTGTGATCCCACCATTCACATTCAGACTTTAGATGTGCAGGTAGAGAGACACAATTCGCTGATGGTCTGGTGGGGCAAGGAAGAGAAGAATGGAGAGTAATATGCTTCTTAGATTCGTGGCCTGGCAATTGCCAGAAGGGAGCTATGGTTACCGGCAGGCAGAAGGGGTCGAGGGAAAGTTTGCGGTGGGGGCGGCGTGGAGCTCAGCCCTGGATATGTGCCTGTGAGGTGCTTGTGGGCCATCAAGTGGGGGGCTGGAGTCTGGAGCTCACAAGAGGACAGTATCATTTGGGTGCCCCTCAAACAGATGGCATTGAAGGTCATAGGATAGAAGGATGGTGCAGTGCGGACAGGGCAGAGGAGGGCGAGGTAGAGACGAGCTCTGGACTCTCCAGCGTGAGGACAGCAGGGACCTGAGGAAGACCCTGGAAAGCTGGGAACGAAAGGCCCAGTGAAGAGAAAAATCAATGGCATGTGTGGGAAGGTAGCTTCTGTGTTTAAGGAGGCTGTCCGTGTCAGCTAAAATAAGGATGGAAAATGACAACTGGACATAGCAACGTGGAGACTACTGCTAAGCCCCATTTTATTCTTGTGAAACCCATTCAGTATGGTTTAAGGGGGTTCCTGGCCCTTCGCCTCAGCCACAGGGTGAGCCCATGCCCAAGTCTGGACATTGACAGTGAACTCATCTTCTGGCCACAGTGACCAGTTCAGAGATGAGCATGTGGCCCAAGCCAGGCCAGCTGGAGTTCTCTCTGGACATTCTGTCCTGGTGCTATCAGGAGAGACGGCTCCCTTCTCCCAGTTGCTCAGTGTTAGGATGCAAGCCCTGGGCTCTGGCAGACAGCCTGCTTGGTGGGGTCTCAGCACCCTTAAGGTGGAGGGAGGCAGAGCCCTGACAACAACAGTTGAGCCTGTCTGGATCCAGCTCTGCCCGAGGCCTGCTGCTCCCTTGGTCTCTGCCAGCACTTCATTTCCCAGCCCCTAAGTTCTCTGTTTCAAGCCAGTTTGAGTCAGGGGTCTGTCTTGTACATCCACACTGTCCTAATTGCAGGAGACTCCTCTGAAGCCAGCTGCTCCAGAGTGGGAGATTCTCCCTCCTCGGTGGCAGTGCAGCCCTTGGCATGAAACCTTCCTGAACAGCCTCTGGGTTCAGGACTATTCTTAGCTGCTTGCAATTACCTGGGGAAGGCCAGCCTGGGCACGACCAAACAGGGTCACTTCCCTGCCGCCTCATGCAGCAGCTTCTGACGCAGGCCCAGAATCTGGGGCAGGTAGGGTTGCCACCAGAGGAGCTGGGTAAGGGCATCAGATGCCACTGTGACCCTAGAGGTGGCATCCTGCTGGCCACCAGTCCTGGTACTGGGAGTTCCCCAGGAGATTATGAAAATCACGCAGGAAACTGCCCCAGGCTGGTGAGGGTGGAGGGGAGACAGGAGCAGCATCTGAGCAAAGCTGACAAGTCATGGGAGATCAGGGAAGGGGAAGCAGTTGCTAAAACAAACTGACTAATCCTGCTGGATGAGGTTTCTCTGGCCTGGAGCAGCTATTAAAGGGCCAGCCACACACAAAGGGCCGCGTCTTAAAGACACCCGGTGCGCAGATCCCTCTTGCTGGCTGTTGGCCCTGAAGATCCAGCCTGCCCTCTTTGGGTGTCTTCTCAGTGTGTTGAAAGGGAAAGCAACTCGTTTTTAGGGTTCTTTTGGGTCTGCACGCAGAAAGCCAGTTGTTCAGCCTGTCTCACTTCTCACCATACCTGGGCAAATCGTAAGGCTGAATTATGCTCCAGGGACCACCCCTGGCCACCTATGCTTTGAAGGTCTCGGTACAAATCCTTTCCCTCCAATGCAGGCGTCCTCAACCTGCGGCCCACGGGCCACATGAAGCGGTGTGAATTGTATTTGTTCCCGTTTTGTTTTTTACTTCAAAATAAGATATGTACTGTGTGCATAGGAATTTGTTCATAGTTTTTTTTTTTTAAACTATAGTCCGGCCCTCCAGCCATCTGAGGGACAGCGAATTGTCCCCCTGTTTAAAAAGTTTGAGGACGCCTGCTCCAATGTCATTAGCTCATTGCTTGCTTCTATTATATTTCAGTACTTCTTTTGTTCTTGGAGGAGACACACCTTTCACACTGACCCTTTCATCATCTCACTGTGGTTGAGGCTTCCTTCCAATCACATTCTTTACTCTGATCATGGGATGGGAATGATACCAATTCAACAAACCTCATTAAATTTAGTGCCACACGTTTGGAATTTGTAGCATTTGACAGAAGCCGAAATGAAGTTTCCTTGCTGTTGAAGTTTACGTTCCTAATTATAGGTAGCACATATTACTAGACTAAATACATCTGCAGGAAGGAGAAACCTCACACTTTTAAGAGAAAAATGATTTTAAACACCCTGAAGCACTTTAAAAAGTCACATTGCACTCAACAATTGATGACAGGTGACATAATTCTGCCACATTCACAAAAGCAGGTCTTCGAAGGTTTCTGGCTGACAGTGGCTGTTTAGCCTACTTTTATTTTCTACAATAAAATTACCTAAAAACCCCTATAATTCACTGCTTTTGCTAATTTACTTTGGTCTTCTCAGTAGTCAGTCTGGAAAGGAATGTTTAGCTTCCTGCCTTTACCTTCAGTGAGGTATATTCTTGCTGTCACAATTGAATTTTGCTTTGTAAATCACATACAGAAAATGTTTTCCAGCTTCTTTTCACAGTTCCTCTAGACAGGATGCAAATTTCAAGGCAGATATCATGGAGGGTCAGAAGCAGCTAGGTGTTGCTCCTCTGGAGTGTGGTTCCCGTCCTCTGGCTCTCGTACTCAGTCTCATTCTTTGATCTCTACAGTACGGTGAGCAGAACCAACTTCAAGAACATTGTCAGGGGTGTGAGCTGCTGTGACAGAATGCCCCACATCCCTGCAGCTTTACACACTAAAAGTGTACAACATCTTTCTCACGAAACCCTAAAGACCAGCACTTCAGGTGGGCCAGTCTCCTCTATGATGTGATTCAGAGGCCTGAGCTCTGGACTCTTGTGTCTTTACCAGGTTTAACCTGTAGATTTCAGCATGGATCTGGGGGGCTATCATTCCAGCCAGCTGGGAAGAGAAGAGTACATGGAGGTCTGCACGTGGCCTTGTGGTCCAGATGTGGCATTGGTCCATGGCCATTCTGCTCATTTTCCACTGCTCAGAGCAGCAGTAATATTGGACCGTGGGCATGCTTCCCTGGGAGGGTGGCTGGGTGCGCCTGGTGTCCGCATAAGCAGGTAGTAGTTTCTGCCTTGTGCGGCCATAGTCAAAGGCTTTGGACTCCAATAGTGGCTAGGTTCTTATCAGAAGTACTCTTTGGGGCAAGTCCCAAGAAACAGAATGCATTTTGTTATTAATTTCCTTAATTTGCTGGTTAATTTTGCTTTTCAATTTTTATCTCATGAATTTCTAGGATGGAAATAAAACATCTTAAAATCCTGGCCTCCAATAACATCTCAAAAAACCTAAAAGAGGAAAGAAGCTGTAAGAATAGAGGTTAATTTAACCCTGTTTTCTTAAATCATCTGAAAATGACAGGCTATTCACCAAAATATTCCAGTGGTTTGAGGCAGACAGAATCAGGATCTCTTTCTCTCTCTCCCCGTTCTCTTTCCCATTTCTCTAAGACCTGGATATTATCTACGGCAAAGTACCTGGCTCTTAAATTTAAAGTTGTTGACCCTCCCGAACTCGGCTCTGCTCTCTCCTCAGTGGTTGGTCAATTCCCACCCTCAGGCAGATGTGGAAGCAGATCTCAAGCCTGACACTTTGCAGTGGGGAAGTTGGGGCCATTTGTTTAATTTTCCAAAAGTTCAAGTATTCTGTAAATTATTCTCCTCAATTTCTTTATTCTGGGCACATGGGGTTAACAAGTCCCATCTCCTGGACATTGAAAAGGCTAAGTTAGATATCAAAGGAGAAATCACCGGCAGGGCCTGGCATCAGCTGGACAATCAGTCCCTACTGGCT
The DNA here is from genome assembly GCF_027406575.1 of Nycticebus coucang. Classification (NCBI taxonomy): domain Eukaryota; kingdom Metazoa; phylum Chordata; class Mammalia; order Primates; family Lorisidae; genus Nycticebus; species Nycticebus coucang. The sequence goes on from NC_069792.1 coordinate 11,814,606, forward strand.
TCCTTCCTGCCTTCCTCAGGGAAAGGGAAAGCTGAGACCTTGGTCAGAATGGTGGGGCCTCTGCTGCTGGAGGACCTCTCCTCCCCCACCCCTCAGGCTCCCGAAGATCCAAGTGTGGGGAATGGTTCTTTCCATTCAGGCAGAAGCCAGAGGGTCTGAGGGTGAGGAGGGAGTGGGAGCCAGACAAAGGCGCAATTACCCCCACATGACTGCCTGCTAAGAATCCCAGCTGCAGAAAAGGCTTTTATTGCAGTTTGTTTTTGCTAGTTCTGCTCCAAGAACCCTAGAGGTAAGGCCTTCAGTTAATAGGATAGCCCAGATCTTGTGGCTCCAATGTAATTCAACTCAGCTTACCTCTTTTCTTGAGTATTTCCATGATTTATCAACAGCTACCTACTCTAGTGAGCATCGTTTGTAATGACCAAGAACAGCTAACCCTAGATACTACACACACACCCTCCAAGAAAAATTTCACCTCTAAATGAAGGATGGGTTGTTACATTCTGTTTCCCAGGCCATGCCTAAGTTCATGTTGAAGGAAGATGGAAATCGCTTCCCCCCGTTCTCCCGAACTAAGTTTATGAGAATCAATGATAATCCTTAAATCTTCTCATTCTTATATAGGCTTATTTAGTGCTTAGTTCTGGTACCCTACTTTGAGCCAGTCAGAGGGGGAAAAAAAAAATCTCTGCATTTGTGATCCTGCACAACTGTGCCCCAACAAGGATGATATTCTGGGATAAATCAGCAAAAGCCTTGGCTATTTCAGCAGTAATCCTAAAGATCAACAGAAGAAATGGCTTGAAGTGGATGGATAAATTCTTAGAATAATCCTTCCAAGCCCGCTAGAATTCTTGTATGATGCCTTTATATCTTTCAGCCTTTCACCTAGAAAGATTCCAAAGCATCACCCAACCAAATGTGCCCTGCTACTGGGAAAGAGCAAAACAGCTGTGGGAGGGCTTAGACTTGAAAACGTTCTTTGAAGGAGTATTGGAAGAAAAAGTCCTATTGATGCTAATCAAAAAATCTGGGGAGGTGTTTTAAGTAAGTTTCAATGGGACCTAGGCACAGAAATTTTTCTCACTCTGTAGAAAATGTCAGCGACTTTGACCCAGAGGGCCAGGTCAGTATCGACCTAGCTGGAAACTTGTTCAGCAGGCTAAATTGCAGTGGGGCCTGTTGCTGGCAGGGCTTGAATGGGAGGTGTGGTCTGGCCGGCGGTGCTGAGGCTGGTATACAAAGTCACTGGCAGTTGGTGCCCTGAGTGTGTAGTGAGTGAGGGTTTCCATGGGATTGTGAAGGATGGGATGTGTTTGCTATGAGAAATCAAGACTAGAGAAAGAAGCTCAGCTGGCATTTGAGAAGATGAGCCAGCAGCTGGGGCTAGAGCTATAAGATTATTTTCTACACCTTATTTTTCAACAGGAATTTTCCTTCCAGAATCTCAGAACTTGACAGCAAACTATCAAAAAGAAACCACATGGGGAGGACACTTCTGGCTGACCATCAAATTCTACCTCCCTATTATTCATAAAATAGAAGGCATGTGCTCTTAAAATTGAGATAGAATTGACACACACAAGCTGTACATTTTAAAGTATAAAATTCTCTAATTTTGACGTATGTATTCTGCATATGCATACATATTCATTACTCCAAAAGTCATCTGGTTCACCTTCCGATCTCCCTTACCTCTGTCCCTCCCTCCCGTGCCCTCTTTCCTGGACAACCTTTGGCTGGCTTTCTGCTACAATGTATTAGTTTGCGTTTTCTAGCATTTGATATAATTGGAATTACATGGTATACACTCTTATTTGGTGAGGGTGCTGGCTTCTCAGTGAAATTATTTTGGGTTTCATACATGCCTGTTGTGTGTTTCAAGAATTTATACGTTTTCATGGATGGACAGTATTTGATCATGTGGATTCGTATAGAGTTTGTTCATCCGTTTACCTTTTGATGGACATCTGGCTGCTTCTGCATTTTGAAAATTACAAATTAAGCTGCAACGAACATTTGTGTATAAGTCTTTGTGTGGATATATGTTTTCTTTTTTGTTGAATAAATATCTGGGGGTACAAAGCGTGGGTCATACAATAGTTAACACTTTTAATTTTTGAGAAACAGATAAAACATTTTCCATTTGGTTCATCCATTTCTGATTGATACATTAGCAACATGTGAGAGTTCTAGTTTCTCCGTATCTTTATCAACAATTGATATGGTCAATCTCTGTGACTTTTGCCATTCTAATAGATGTGTTGTGGTATCTAGCATTTCCCTAGTAACTAGATTACTGATGTTGAGACCTCTTCACATGCTTATTTGTTATCTGTCTTGGTGTAAGACAGAACTTGGTGTAAGTTCAAATCTTTTGCCCATTGTTTTTGAGGGTTTGGTTTTCTTATTACTGAGGGTTCAGAGTTCTTTATGTAGTCTAGATTTAAGATCTTTATCAGATATATGACTTGTCTTTAACCCTGTTAATAGTGAATGTGCATTCACTCTGCAGCCCCCCCTTGCTGCTGACGTGACCACGGACTGAGCTCTTACGGACTGTGAGCAGAAGTGCAGATGTACAGTGTGCTACTTTCGGGCTCACTTCTTAAACTACTGTGTGCATTTCTCCAGGCTTTCTTTGATATCCTCTGGCTGATGATCCAACCTTGATCATGATGGTGAGGACAATGTCCTGGGGATTCCAGAGTCACCTTGTGCACTGGCATCACCTAACTTTGGACTGCAGCATGATAGGGGAGCAAACTTCTATCTTTTTTTATGTTACTGAATTTTGAAATCTCTTTGTCAGCCCTTAGTAGCTTAGTCCTTACCCTAACTAAGAACACAAAGAAAGACATTCCTTTTTACTCCCTTCCTCTCCAACAGAAGTTTAGGTGGCCTGAGGATGAATTCATCTTTCTAAAGAAAATAGAAATTTCTTGAGTACCCGATAAAGTACTATGCTGTGTAATCCCAGCCTACAAGAGGAATAAATCTTAATCCTTGTTCTTGGAAAATGATAGTCCTATGAAAATCTTTAGATGTAAGCTCAGATCTAGCCAATGTAAAGTTACAGAGTTGCAGTTTAGGGACAAGAATTTCCTGAGCTTAGAGGAACCTAGAAAAATGCAGATATTTAGTTTCAAAATAGTATTTTTCTCTTGCTACTCTGTGGCAAATTTCATTAAGATAAGCTGAACTTGGACTCCTCATCCGCCAAATGAGAACCAGGTCTCAGTGTCTAGGTGGCTACGGACCTAGGTTCAGCCTTAGTCTCCCCAGGCTTTTGCCCTTTATTTGAGTTCTTAATTTTTTATTTTTATATTTTTTAGAGACAGAGTCTCACTTTATCGCCCTCAGTAGAGTGCAGTGGCATCACAGCTCACAGCAACCTCCAACTCCTGGGCTTAAGTGATTCTCTTGCCTCAGCCTCCCAAGTAGCTGGGACTACAGGTGCCTGCCAGAACGCTGGGCTATTTTTTTGTTGCGGTTGCAGTTTGGCTGGGGTGGGGTTTGAACCCACCAATCTTGGTATATGGGGCCAGCGCTCTACCCACTGAGCCACAGGCGCCGCCCTATTTGAGTTCTTATTATGAGCCAAGGACTATACTGGACTTAATGTAATTCAAGTAACTTACTTCTTTAAAAGTATAGTTGAGGAAACTGATTCAGAGAGGTTAACTAACCTGCCTGAGGAAACAGAGCCGCTTAAGCATGGAAGCAAACTTTGAAACCAGGCCTGCTACCAAAGTTTGAACGCAGTTCCTGTAAGCTCTACTGCCTTTCATGGGAGCAGCTCCAGATTCAGACTATTCAGAATATTGCTTTGGGCCTTTTCTTATCATGGAAGAAATAAACTCACAGAATCTCGTTCTGCTCCTGCAGACTCCACAGCCCCAGGCTTGTTGACCAGTCTCTATTACTTGGAAGCACTCTGCACCTCTCTGCTTGTTTATATTCAAGCATCAGCATGTTTGGCTTTTATTTGCAATCCAGAACCTGCCTTAGATTTTACAGAATGAAAAATCCAGCTTCGTTCTGAAAATCAAATGCAGTTGATGACTGGAAAACAAACCACAACGCAGCTCCCCACTTTAGCACGAGGTGAAGTCAGGGTTTCCAGATGGATGCCTCCGATACCAGCTTGACACTTTGGTAAGAGCTCTCAGATGTAGCAAACCAGGGCTAAAGGAAAGTGACTCTTTTTCTTGCTGTCCCAGATCAGATAACATTGCCTGATTAGTTCCTCTGCCATGAATTTATACCGCATGTGCCCACATGCCAGCCCTTTGCTAAAAGGCTGTCAACTCTATTGCTTCCTGCACCATCATTCATATTTTGTCTGGTGCCTTCCCTTCTCTACCTCTGTTTCCGGTTCTTCCCCCCAAAGTAGCACAAATGCTTACAAAGCAAATGTGTCAACAGGTGAAATTTATAGGCATTTCCTGGCCCACACAGAAATGAGAACCACAGGCATCCCCAAAGGAGAGATTTCCTTACCCAGACACTAAGCCTCTTAAATACATCCTGATTCATTCTCGTGGGAGTTCTCTAGAGAAACCAGTTATCTTTTTTATGGAATCAGAGTATGGAGCTCCCGTTTGGGAAGGGTGGCTTTGATACACGCCAGTTGGGATTATTTAGTTGCAGTTATAGAAAAACTCAACCCAAGCTGGCTTAGTCAAAAAAGGAATTTATTGACTCAGAGGAGCTGAAAAGAGGAGGGCTAGCTTTTAGGCCTGGCTCCACGCAGGGCTCAGTGGATCCGTAGCACCTGGGCATTTTTATCTTTATTTCTTTGTTCTGCCTTCCATTATGTTGACTTTAGCCTTGAGTTTTATAGATACCAAAAGAGTCTCTGTGAACCCACTCATACATCTTATGTTTTAGATCAGAGTTTCTTTTTCAAAAGATATAGTGAAAAATGTCATTGTGTCTCAATTGGTTCTGACTAGCTCATGTATGGGCCCAGCATGTTTCCGCTGTGCAATTCTTCTTGACCCGGGCACATATGATCCATAAATGTCAGTGGACAGGGAAATGGGACCTGCTGGTGACTTGGACCTGGGTCACAAGCTCCACCCTTGGAGCTGAGTGTGGAGTCAGTTTTAATGGGACAGTGTGGAAATCTGACACTATTACCAGGGGGACACTGGCAGTGTTCACTGCAGTGAGTTTTACCTTCTAAGAAATGATTTGTGTCACATAATGTTTGTCTCCACAGGACAAGCCAGCTGCATACTTTGAAATAATCAGCATCTGCTCACATAAAATAAGAATTCACACCCAAAGCCTGGCTGAGTTGGAGAAAGAGTTACTAAGCCATGTAGGCCCCAGGAGCCAAAGTACTTGCCAAAATGTTAATAGAAATGCACCAGTGTGGAAAACCAACTCCAGAGTTTCTCAGAGTCTACAGGAGAGACACCCTATATTCTTTTTTTTGGCCGGGGCTGGGTTTGAACCTGCCACCTTTGGCATATGGGACTGGCGCTCTACCCCTTTGAGCCACAGGCACTACCCAACACCCTATATTCTTTAAAAGAGGAAGATCCTGCACTGGTTTGGTATTGAAGCCTATTGCAATCAGCCTTTCTTATCCACGTCACTGAGTTTTTGCTTTTGTTTTTGTTTTCTGAAAGGACTATGCTATGTGCATTGTAAGGACCCCAGTTAGCAGGATCGGGCTGATTCTAGAGAAAGTGGAAGAGTTTATGGCAGAAACCTGAAACTTCAGAAGTCTCTAGAAGCCTTTGGAATGCACGGTGGTCCACAGGCCAAGAGAAGCTTGCTAAGTTGTCCAGGTTGCTGTTTTTCCAGTCATTCTCCACGTGTCTTTCTAAATAAACGTCTGGGATTAGATTATTTATTCTTCTTGCAAAGTCTCTCCACCTTAAATGTTGAAGCCTTAATAACCACCGAACAATTGTTAGTCACTAAGCAACTCTGAGATTTCGCAACCCTGTGTTACCTGCAATGGCTATGCACTTCCTTTCCTTAAATGTTCTGCTGTTCCTTGTGTATCAGACCCTCTGCTAAAGCACTTCCCATGTATTATTTCACTCATTCTTCATAACTACAACAAAGAGACTATTCTCGTTCCCATTGTTTGAAAGATAAAACTGAGACTTAAAAATGTTAAATATTTTACCCAAGGTCACACTAGAGCCAGAGGTCTTAAAACCAAACCACATAAAAGAAGACAAAGACTTTGCCCTCACTCCTTTAGTATAACACGAGAAGACAGACGTAGAAATAAACGAGTGCATTAAATGTTATATTGGTCATGATAATGATCTGCACAGGGGAAAGTGGGGGAGGAAGAGAAAGAGCAGTCGTTTCCCTGGTAAGGCTGAGGGATGAAATGGGTGTTGGTAGAAACTCTCTAGGTTAGGGTCATTGAGGGGCACGAGAAGGTGTTTCCCTGCTGAATGATGGAAGCTGAGAATAGCATCTCAGAGGCAGGAACTTGCAGAAGTAAAGCCAGAGGCATCCAGAAATGAGGCAGGTTGGGAACGTTGCAAGCCGTTTGGCCTGTTTGGAGTACAAGACTCAAGAAGGATGAACACAGGAGGACACAGGCAGGCCTAGCCGTGAAAAGCCTGTAACAGAGTAAGAGGGGGTTGGTAAGGGGACGGGGGGGAAGCATAGAGGGGTTTTAAGAAGAGGCCAGGCACCGTGGCTCACGCCTATAATCCTAACAGTCTGGGAGGTCGAGGCAGGAGGATCAGAGTTCAAGACCAGTCTGAGCAAGAATGAGATCCCATCTCTACCAAAAATATAAAAATTAGCCCAGCGTCATAGTGGGCACCTGTAGTCCCAGCTATTTGAGAAACCGAGGCAGGAGGATTGCTTGAGCCCAGGAGTTTGAGGTTGCTGTGAGCTGGGCTAATGCTATAGTACTCTAGCCTGAGCCTAAAAAAAAAAAAAAGTGATATTCATAATCAGTAGTTTTTTGCATTTTTTAAATTTCCAAGTTTTAATTTTTTGAACTTTTTATTTATGTAGAATATTTATAACGAAAAGTTATCATTTTAATCATCTTAAGTGTATAATTTGGTGGCATGAAGTCTATTTATAACGGTGCAACCATCTCCACTATCCATTTCCAGAAATTGTTCATCATCCTTCAAAAGAACTTTATATCCATTCATTGACTAATTACTCCCCATATCTCCATTCCTCAGTCTTTGGTAACCTCTAGCCTACTTTTTGTCTCTGAATTTTCTTTTTTTTTTTGTAGAGACAGAGTCTCACTTTATGGCCCTCGGTAGAGTGCCGTAGCATCACACAGCTCACAGCAACCTCCAACTCCTGGGCTTAAGCGATTCTCCTGCCTCAGCCTCCCGAGTAGCTGGGACTACAGGCGCCCGCCACAACGCCCGGCTATTTTTTGGTTGCAGTTCAGCCGGGGCCGGGTTTGAACCCGCCACCCTCCGTATATGGGGCCGGCGCCTTACCGACTGAGCAACAGGCGCCGCCCTTGTCTCTGAATTTTCCTGTTCTAGATTCCTATAATAAACAGAATCATCCCATATTCCTGCTTTTGTGTTTGGTTGATTTAACTTAGAATAATGTCTTCAGGGTTCACTCTGTCATAGCATGTGTTAAAATTCAATTCCTTTTCAAGGTGAACAGTGTTCTATTGTATGTATATACCTCATTTTGTTCCTCCATCCACCTGTGAGCAGACATTTGCCTTGCTCCCGCCTTTTGGCTATTACGAATAATACTGCTGTGAATAATGGTGTACTACGACTTGTTTGGGTCTCCACTTTCCAATTTCGGGGGGTATACACCTAGGAATGGAGTTGCTGGATCATGTGGTAATTCATAATTCTATGTTTAGCTTTTTGAGCAATAAATTGTTTTCCACGGAGACTGCACCATTTTACATTCCCGTCAGCAGAGTCTGAGGATTCCAGTCTCTCCACATTTTCATCTATGCTTTTTGATTCTAGTCATCCTAGTGGTGTGAACTACAGGGCATCCCAAAGGTTGACACACACAGGAACATTAACAAATTTATATTTAGTATTTTTAATATTTTAATATTTATATATTAATATGTAGAGAAATATTTTTGTAAATATTGTGTAACATTGTGCAATGAATATTTTGTAAATAAATGTACATTTCGTTACAGTTCCCCGTTTTCCCTATGTATGTATGGACAGCAAACTTTGGGACTCCCTGCAGTATTTTTTTTTTTTTTCTTTTGAGACAGAGTCTCACTACGTCGCCCTGGTGTCACAGCTCACAGCAACCTCCAGCTCTTGGGCTTGGGTGATTCTCTTGCCTCAGCCTCCCAAGTAGCTGGGACTACAGGCACCTGCTACAGTGCTCGGCTATTTCTTTGTTGCAGTTGTCATTGTTGTTTAGCAGGCCCAGCCGGGCTCCAACCTGCCAGCCTCGTGCATGTGGCCGGCGCGGTAATCACGGAGCTACGCCGAGCCCGCCCTGCAGTATTTCCTTGTGGTTTGATGTGCATTTTCCTAATGCCCAGTGCTGTGGAGCATCCTTTCATGTGCTTCTTAGCCACTTGTATATTCTCACTGGAGAAATACTTATTTAAGTCCTTTTCCTTTTTAAAATTTGTTGTTTCTTTTTTCTTGTTTGCTTTGAGTTATGAGCATAACTAGTATTTTTTTTTTCTTCAGTGACTAATATGGTCCATTGGCTGACCAGGTTTGTGTTTTAGTCATACATCCGTGGAGGATTGATTCTAGGATTCCACGTGCCACTGTGGATACCAAAATTCGTGGATGTAAAGTCTCTTATGTAAAATGCTTTAGTATTTGCATATAACCTAGGCATATCCTTCCGCATACTTTAGTGATCCCCAAACTTTTGGGTACCAGTTTCAAAGAACAGTTTTTCCATGGATGGGATGGGGGTGTGTGTGGTTTCAAAGTGAGTCTGCACGCTACTGATTTCTTACCGGCTCTGTTTAGTCAAACCTCTCTGCTACTCCCAGCGCTAGCATCACTGCCTGAGCTCCATCTGGGATCATGAGACATGAGATTCTCGGAAGCAGCACAACCTAGATACGTCGCATGCGCAGTTTACAGTAGGGGTCTCATTCACTAGGGCGAAAATCTGATGCCTCCGCCTACCTGCCGGAAGGAGCAGTGCAGGCGGCGAGCAGGTGGCCAAGCAGGTGGCGGGCGCGGCTGCGCACACAGAAGCCCCGCGCCCACGCCTGGCCTCCACGGTGCAGCCAGTCCCCAGCAGGCCACCCCGGACCAGTCTGCAGCCTGGCGGTGGGGACCGCAGCTTTAAATCATCTCCAGACTCCTTGTAATGCCTAACAGAATGTAATACTACGTAAATAGTTATTATATTTCATTGCTTAGGGAGTAAAGACAAGAAAAGTTTATACACGTCCAATACAGACAGAACCATCCATTTTTTTTTTTTTTTAAACTGGATATTTCCAATCAGTGGTTGGCAGACTACGTGGATGCAGAGCTCATGCATATGGAGAGCTGACTGTACTGCCCTGGCCCTGTGTGACTGGGCCAAAAATCGAGGTTTTTGCCCCAGACCTTAAGTGAAGGGTGAGGGGAGAATGAATCAAGTCAGGAGCCGAGGTTGAGACTACGGAGCAGGTATATAATTGACTGGGCCATCACTAAATAACTGATACATTGTGTTGCTTCTGTTTTCTCCTTAATATCTTAAACAAGTGAGTTACGAACATTTGTCCTTTTTCTTATTTAACCAGAGTAAATTTTATTTTTGCAGAAGCAAGGAGCAATAGGCGAGCTTTCTCAGCAAATAAGGATACAAATTATAAAATAAATCCTTTGGTGTGGGACACATTGTGAAGAGAGCAGTTTAATTAGATCAGAATCTTTTGGTGGGACATTTGTGGGTTACACAGTGGGAAAATTTTGTTTTGGTAAAACTGGAGATGTCTTAAATGTTCATCAAAACAGCAATGATTTATATATTTTAAAATATCAGGCAGTGGGTTGATACGTAGTCTGTAGTGATATGGATAATCTTAAAAATGCAATGTTAAGAAAAAAAAGAGATCCAAACATACCATGCAGTATTTATGATATTTATTTATTTACCTATTTATTATCTATCTAGTTTTGGAGACAGAGTCTCACTCTGTTGCCCTGGGGAGAATGCTTATAGACTCTTGGGCTCAAGCAGTGGTGCTCTTGCCTCAGTCTCCCAAGTAGCAGGGATTATAGGCGTGTGCCACCAGGCCTGTTAAGTTTTTCTATTTTTAGTAGAGATGGGGGCTCACGCTTGCTTAGACTAGTCTTGAACTCCTGAGCTTGAGCAATCCACCTGCCTGGGCCTCCCAGAGTGCTAGGCTTATAGCATGAGCCACCACACCTGACCTTATTTATGATACTTACAATAAAAATATCCTATTCGTTTATATATGTACATATTTATAAACACATAGACAAAGGTCAGGAGAGTAAGTTCACAGTGTCATTGGGAAGGAGAATACAGGGCAAAACTGAAGAGTGATTTCTTACACTACCATCTGTATTGTTTTAAAACTTTACCACGAGAACATATTCATATATTCATTGCACCGGTAAAAGAGTGCCAGTGTTCCTAGACTGACAACTACAAAACTGTGTTTCTGTTTGCTCCTCCATCAGTACCCTTCCCTGTCCCCTCCAAGATCTTTCTCTGCCACAGTGCCGGGTGTGTGAGCATAAAATCCAGAACACCTCACACACCACCTCCCCCCCCCGCCATGGGATAGTGAAAGTTGCCCTGATAACAAGGGGAAAGGAGTCGTCACAACCTCAGTGTACCATCGTGCAAAGAACGCTGTGACTTGTGCTTTTTCTAAAACAACAATGTCAATGACAGGCTACATTTCAGGGGAAAGGGTCCACGCAGGGTTATTTGTGTATCATTCCTGCCAAATTAACGGGATGGTTGTGAATATTCCATTATCACTGTAGACGTTCATCTGTACTTCTGTGGAAGCAAGGCCAGTACCGCGCATGGCTGCTGTAAATGGCCGTGACATAGGCCTAGTCATGAAACACACCCTGAGCACCTGCTCTGTGCGCAGTCCCGAGTCGGGGGCATGAACAGACAGGAGTGGGCAGCGGTGTTCCACGTTGAAAGGGATTCATCATGCAGTAGGGGACAAGGCCACAGGCACATTATTCTGTGGCACAGGCAGGATGAAGTCAGCTCTTCGGCACCCTCAACCTTTGTGGATTACACCTTCTCGTTGCTCCTTGCAGCGCTAATACATTATAACTTTATGTTAGTTTCCCTGTCTCCTTGGAGCACCAGACGGTTCACTCCACAATGGTGGACTCTTCATCTATTTCTTTCATCTTTGTCTCTCCAATCTCCAGCATCGTTCTTTTTTTCCGGTTTATTTTTCACTAAAGTACATACATATATCATCTTTATCATTTTTAAGTATACAGTTCAGTGGTAATAAATACATTTATATATTTTCCTTTCATTTCCCCCTCTCTCCTCCCCCTCTTGGCCTCTTGGAACCACCAGTCTACTTTCTAGCTCCCTGAGATCCACTAGTTCACTCCCTCCTGTGGGTGAGAACATGCAGTGTTTTCCTGCTCTTGGCTTATTTCACGTAACATCATGGCCTCCAGTTCTATCCATGTTGCTGCAAAGGACAGGATTTTATTCTTTTAATGGCTGAATAGTAGCCTTTGTGTATATGCACCACATTTCTTTATCTGTTCATCTAGTAAGGGTCACTTAGGTTGAGTCCACATTTTGGCTTCTGTAAATAGTACGGCAATAAACGTGAGGGTTCAGATATCTCTTTGATATAGTGATGTCTTTTCTTTTGGATATATACTCTGGTGTGGAATTGGTGAATCATATGGAAGTTCAATTTTAAATATTCTGAGTAAATGCCATGCCATTCTCCACCGTGACTATAATAATTAACATGCTCACCAACGGTGTATGAAGACTCCCCTTTCTTCATATCCTTGCCTATCTTTTTGGTATAAGCCATTTTAACTGGGGTGAGATGACATAGCCTCGTGGTTTTGATTCGAATTTCTCTGACAATTTGCGATGCTGAACGATTATCTCATTTATCTGTTGTCTTCTTTTGAGAAATGTATGTTCAGATGTTTTGCCCATTTTGAAATAGGATTATTTTTCTATTGAGTTGTTTGAACTCTTTATATATACTGGTTAATAAGCCTTTGTCAGATGGATAGTTTAGAGATATTTTCTCCCAATCTGTGGGTTGTCTCTTCACTTTGTTGATTTTTTTTCCTTTGCTGGGCAGAAGCTTTTTAGCTTGATATAACCTCAATTGTCTGTTTTTTCTTTAATTGCCTGTGCTTTTGAGGTCTTACATGAAAAATATTTTGCCCAGAGGCAGACCAATATTCTGGGACATTTCTCTAATGTTTTCTTCTAGTAATTTCAGAGTTTCGAGTTTTAGAAGTATTTAATCCATTTTGATATGATGTTTGGGTATGGTGAGAGACAGGGAGATAGTTTCATTCTTCGTATAGTTATCTAGTTTTCTAAGTATCATTTGTTGAAAAGAATGTCCTTTTGCCATTTCATGCTCTTGGGCCTTCCTGAAGACAAGTTTGCTGTAAGTGCATGGATTTATATCTGGATCTGGCATAGTTCTTGGCATATAGAATGTACTTAACAAATAATGGTTGCTAAAAACGTGTGTGTGTGTGTGTACATATAATTATAAGCACAAACTGCATGTTATGGGAGCACAAACAAAAATTCACAGCTATAAACCCAACCATTTTTTAAGAAGTCACCACTTTATAACTAATAACAACTTCAAGGCCTTAATACAATTTAAATCTAGCTAAGACATGGGCGGCAGAAAGGCCTGTGAATTAGGCACATTAATCCTGTGTATCTCTGTGCAGGCGACACACACAGGAGCCCACACTGTGCTGGGGGTGTGGCACTCACTAAGGCTTTGCCCTCAGGCCTCTGGTGTGTGCAGAGAGAATCACTGGCGTGGTGACTCCTCATGTGACTCCTTGGGACTGATTAGTTGGTAGACTATTTATAACCTCCCCACTCCTCTGAAGACCCATTCTCAGCTCCCGGCCCCTCATCTCAGCAGACGACCTCAGCTCATGAGTCACGGAGTACGCTGAGGTCAGCAGTGTGCTTCCTGGTAACTTCCCACTCTGCACCACAATTTACCTACACCCACGTTCGTCTTCCAAGCCAGGCCCCCTTCCTGTCACATCTTCCTGCTCTCCCAGGGTCTGCATCCTCTCGCCCTCAAAGAACTCAAATTAGACCTCCCATTTGATCCCACAATCCCATTACAGGGCATCTACCCAGAAGAAAAAAAAAATCCTTTTATCATAAACACATCTGCACTCGATTGTTTATCATAGCTCAATTTATAGTCACCAAGATGTAGAAACAGTCTAAATGCCCATCAACTCAGAAATGGATTAACAAACTGTGGTGCATGCGAACCATGGAATACTCTTCAGACATAAGAAAGATGGTGACTTTACATCTTTTGTATTAACCTGGATGGAGTTGGAATATATTCTTCTCTAGAAAGTATCACAAGAATGGAAAACCAAATATCTAATGTACTCAATACTAATGTGAAGCCAGCAGATGATCATAATTCATGCCCACATAAAAGAAAAATTCATTTAAATTCAAGTTGGGGGATGGAGGAAGAGTGAGGAGAAAACGTGGGGGCCTTGGGGGGCTCCCACCTTAAAGGGCACAAGGAAGGGGTGTATGGCACACCTTTTGGGTGCAGAACACAGCTACAAGAGGGACTCTACCTAACAAATTCAAATATTGTGCCCTGGTTGTTTGTATCCTCACATTAACCTGAAATTAAAAAAAAAAAATCAGCTTAAAAAATAAAAAATAAGTAAAATGCAGAGTCTTGGACAACTACAAGGGCACCACCTCTGACTCCCCTGCTTTTCACCATTTTGAAAAATCACATCAGAGTGCAAGTGATTAAGAGCGATATTAAATCCTCTCTACTTTTCTCCTTCCTTCCTGTTTCTTTCCTTCTGAAAATAAATCATCTGCACACTCGAGTGGATTTCTTGGGTGCATCTTATGGCCCACAGGACATATGAGCACTGGGGACATCTTAACTCAGTGGCCAGGCTTGTGACTTCCTCTGCTCCTCACGCACCCTGTCCAGCGTCTCTGATTCCTCTGGCCAGTTTACTTCTCACCCTCCAGCTCTCTGGTTCTGCTCCCAGCACTGTGACCTTGTTGCCACCGTCAACATCTGCTGTTTGTCACCTGCAGTTTTTGCCAGCCTCGCGCCTGCGCCTTCAGACGCCACCTGCCACACTCCCGTGGCTTTTCTGTCCTTGGCTGTCCCTGGCTGTCCCTGTTCTGCCTGTACCTTGAATGCGTGTGTCCTGGAGTTCTGGCCTCTGCCTCCTGCTTACTCTCCTACCTCTCCAGGGTTTCTGGGGCTGACTTTCCCCCTTGTGTACTTTGTATGTGTCCCTTATGTGGCATACACCACTCTTCTTTTACTTAACTGTCACCCTCTGGATCTTCTAGAGTGTTAACCAGCTTTGTTGAGGCTTGTTGACTAGGGCTTACCGGGCTATGGTCATTATTCCAAGGAGGAATATGTCATAATTTTGCAAATGGTCTTGTTTTTCATAAGTATCATTCCTGAGGGCAACCAGGGTTTTGATGATGTTTTGCAATAAAGCTGCACATTCTCTCAAGTCTTCAAGAATTCCCTACTCTTCCCCTATCTTCCACCTCACTGCTTGCTGAGATAAGGATCTGTTCCTCAATTTTAGAGGCCCGAAGGACCCCTTCTGAGTCTAAAACAGTGTCCTCTGGCTGGGGCCCTTTCTCGTTGATCTATGCCAGGGGATGTCATCAGGACCCCTTCTTCCTTGACCACTGTCCCCTCTGTCAGACCTTCCTGCCTCTTCTCACAGAATCAAGATCCTGTTCCTGTCCTGTAACTAAACAAGTGTTGGGCCAGTTCTTTGAGCCCAGCTCTGCACAGCGGAAGTGAAGAGAAAGGCCTACGCTCGCGGCGCACCCATTACAAAGACTCAGGTGTCTTTACCAGAGAAAAGCACGCAACTGCAAGCTGTGCTAGAGATGAGGGTGTTTCTTCCCAAAGTGCAGTAGCTTCTTGCTGCCACTCTAGGGTTATCATAAACTTGGTGGCTTAAAATGACACAGATTTATTCTGTGACAGGCCTGGAAGCTAGGAGTCTGCAGACAGTGTTACTGGGCTAATGTCAAAGTGTTACCAGGGGTGGTACCCTCTGGAGGCTCTAGAGTGGAATTGTTTTCCTTGACTTTTCTAGTTTCTGGAAATCACCTTGGTTGTGGCCTCTTCCTCAAGTCATCCCAACCTTTTGCTTCTGTCCTCACCTTTCTCCCCTCCTCATCTGTAGTCAAGTCTCCCTCTGCCTCCCTCTTATTTAGACCCTGTGAAAACATTTAGGGTCACTTAAATAGTCCAGATAACCTCCCCAGCCCAACATCCTTAATTTAATTACATCTGCAAAGTTCCTTTGGCATATAAAGTAACATGCACAGGTTCTAGGGATTAGGACATGGATACCCATGGGGGACATTCTTTGTCACACCATAGTAGCTTACACTGAATTTCACCTGCCCTTTGCCTACTCTGTCACATATCTTTGTGACACTTTCTTGAGTTTTATTCTGACCATAGAAGGTTAGGTAATAAGGCATTTTCCTTAAAACACATACACATATACATGCAAGTCAACTTTGCCAGTTGACCTTCAAGGTATAATGACACCACTTTAAGAAAGAAAACCAATTTAGAGGGTGTGGCTCCTATGTTACCAGTGTTGGTACTTAATTTCATACATACATAAAACCATCAAACCAGGCCACCATTATTTCCTCTTTCAGCCTATTGAATGAGACCCATGTGAGGAACACGTCAGCATGTCTCAGGGTGTGTCTGAGTCGTGGGAAGATTTGGGGCTGGCTTGCTCAGAGGCTGGTAATTGGCACCCCCTCTTTTCAGTTCCCTAAGCCTATAAGTCCAAAGTATCTGCTGGTCCTCACCTCCCGACCCCACTGACTGCACCTCCAGCTCACTTCCTACTCTCCTGGCAATTCCTTTGGTTTTTCTCAACTTTGCCCACTGCCTTCAATACCTAGTTGGAGATCTTTTCACTGGGCCTCTGTCCTTTCTCCATTTCTCTCCTTGGTGCTTTTTTTCTTTGGTAATCTGATTCACTCCTACAACTTCAACACTCATCCATGGGGATAAATTCCAGAACCATATCTCTGGTATAAAATACTAAAAGTAAAATATTCCTCTGATACTTGCCTATGTTCCTCTGCTATTTCTCTTGGCTTGAGATGTTTTAATGATTATACTTTAAAGTCATTATGTATTTTTTATTTTTTTTTCAGTTTTTGGCTGGGGCTGGGTTTGAACCCGCCACCTCTGGCATATGGGGCTGGTGCCCTACTCCTTTGAGCCACAGGCACCACCCAAGTCATTATGTATTTTAAAGGCCCATCTTGGTTGCATGTTTGGTATGGTAATGCTCTTATTATAAAGCATACATCCAAAACAAACCTTACTAATACAGTCAGGTTATCTAATTCACTTAAAAGAAAGAATAAACCAGAAAGATACATTTAAAAATGTGACAGGTTACACAAACAAAAATTTGATTTGAAGGATTAAAGTTTAGAACACAGATTTACACACAGCTAATAGGTCCATTCATCGATTCCCATTTAGAGCAGTAAAGCGGGTTTGAATATGGTGCTTGTGCAATAAATGAAATCCCATCACATAAAACAAAATAACACTACACCCTGAGTATTGTTTTGCTGGTGAACAAACCATTTTCCAAGTAGCGTTTTCTAGCTAATGCCTTTAGGTTAAATCTCTCAAGTTTCTAAGAAAATCCAGCTCAGTTAAATGGAATAATAAATTCCAAGTAAAATGATAAGACTTTCCTCCACTGAAGCCTATAATTTTTTTTTTTTTTTGGTGTTTGGCTATCATTTATTTATAATATCATAGTACCAATGTACTCCTGTGTTGAATTCCTTTTGTTTAATTTTTATGTTTCTTATATTTCTGATAAGGAATGGGAGTGGCTGTATATGGTTAGGTTTCAGTTCCTTACTGAACTCCTTGTGGGTTTCAGCTTGTTTGCTAATTAAATGTCTGCCAGTTTTTAGGAAGACTCGGCTACATATCCTTTACTTCTAACTCTCATCAGGAAGAAAACATTTTACAAGCTATCTGAATACTAGAACAATTATCTATGTTGCAGGTGCTTATAATTTCTGTGCTTGTGGAAATTACCATATTCAGTGGCATAAAATGATAATAGTGTCAGGCCCATGTCAACCACAAGGCTGTCAGATTTCCTCTCCGTGGCTTTTTCTGATGACTTCTAAAACCATCACTATGTCTTTAACACACTTATCATAAAGATATGTTTGTAGAGAAACCAACAAACCCACAGTTGAGACTCATCTTTTCAAAAGTGGGCAGTGATCCTTCACAGCATCTATTTATTCATTCACCTATTCCTTTGCATTTTCTGTAACTGTTCCTCACCCACTTACTGGTGTTTGCTGGGCGATACACACTGTTTTACTGTTCCTAAGGAGATAAATATTATTCAGCATAGAGTTTGCCTTTCACAAGCCAATAATCTAATACAGGACTAGTCATAAAAGATCGTAATTAATAATAAATACACAGTAGGATCTTTGGTCTTGTCTTGGCCAGGATTTGAACCTACACTGTTCTGCTTACCAAATCATTTAGCTTACTTTGCCCTTGTTTTTCCATCTCTAAAATGATGGTAGTATTACGGGGGGTATGTGTGTGGGGGGGGGATTGTGCAGATAATAATAATTACTTTGCAGGTTTGTTTGTAAAAGAAGATTCACATAAGTATGTAATATGGCTGACACTTAGTAGGCATTTACAAGAATAAATAGTGTAAGAGTTCAGGGTAAGGAAAAGTCATTCCCAGCTTGGCTGAACAAAGAAGACTCCTATCTGATCTTGGAGAATCACACCTTTGAGATACAACATCATCAGATAATCTTTTTTGCTATCATTGCGGGTCATCCTCATGCAGGGGCCAAGCTGGTCTTCTCTGTATCGCTCCAATTTTAGTATATGTGCTCCCAAAGCAAGCTCAGAAATAGAAAATAATCTCCCCCACTTTAAATGCTTTTCTGTTTCTTTTTCCGCTGGTTCAAGTGAACAAGCACAGTTTCTGCCATCATGCTAATCTTTACTTACACCTCTTTGAAAGGCAACATGTCATCACTGACCCTGGTTGCAGGGAAGGACTCTCCAGCTGTCCTGAAGCTTGAGGACAGGAGGCAGCGTGCACTACCGGAGGGAATGGGACGATTGACGCCAGACAGTGGCAGGTGGCTATTTTCATGTAGCAGTCAGAGGCAAATGAAAGAGGTGTGTGGAGATCATTCTCCCCAGAGGCCATTCATTTCTCTACAGCTGAAAGAGCAACAGGTTGATCCAAAACAGGACCAACAGTTCAAAAGAATTATGACAGATCAGTCACATGCCCCTAAGTTTATCTGGATAAAATGCATAAGCACCCTCCAGTGTTGACAAAGATCCGACATCTGTAAAAGGCTAAAAGGGGAGAATCAGAGTTGAGCTAAAAAGGTCAGTACATTTCCTTACACACAAGAAGTGGCTCCAAATTAAAATGAAATCCCTTTTCCATGGATCCTTTTAAATCAGGATCGAAACTGTTCTAAGCATGATGCAAGCACAGTCTTTCCTGAGTTTTAAATGCCTCGTTTATAACTGTCCCATACATATGAACGACTGCTTGGGCACCAGTTCCCTCAAATCTCTCATTTCCCCTTCCCCGTCTGCACCCACAGGGCCTCCTGCGCTGGGCAGTGTGGCTAGGAAAGCGGGTCGCCGCAGAGGGCCCCCCTCTTCCTCCCTTACAGCTCATTGTTGGAAACTCAAACTTTTTCTCACACGTCCCATTCAACTTCCTTCCTTCTTTCAAGTCCTGTCCAATTAGATTAGCAAAGTTAAAGTTAGTTTTTCTACCAAGACTTTGATGCTACAGAATTAATAAGGAATACAGTGTCCCTCTTCTGGTTGAGTTTAAAAAGTAAATGAAAATCTTCTATCTTTACCTACATCTACCTATGTGTAAATTTATCACGAAATGAAATGAGGCACTGTAACCTGATCTGATTTGAAAGAAAGTCGCCCGTATAACAATAGTACCATAAGGAAAGTCAGTTTTACAGTTTCCTTTCATTTATTTGTTCGCTCTCTCTCTTCCTCTTTCTCCTTTTTTTTTTGACCATTTAATAGCATTTGGTCTGTTCCTGTGCTTTTGACCTGTTTACATTACAGCATATGATTATGTTTATTTGTCAGTTACAAACTGTATGAAAAAAATGCATGCAGGCTGGGCGGAGACTCTTTGTCTCTCTTCCGCCATTCCCCGTTTTCCCTGGGAAATCGGATAGCCCCCAGAAAGGGCTAAGCTCACAGCACTGTTAGCCAACTGCACGGAGTGGCCTGTAATCTCCCTCTCCTTCTGTGCCTCCACTCCTCACTGTGTGACACATCAGGGAATGTTTTTCTGCAGGGCTGGCGGGATCAAAAGTCAGGCAAAGACAGTTAGGGTTCCATTTCTATTATGAAATGATTATCTTATCTGCATGATAATACACACACGTATTCCTGCTAAATTATCTGCAGCCTGAGCATTCATTCATGCCCCAGAGAAGATGATGAATGTGCCAGATGCTTGCATTTGTGGTGAGATGACCAGGACGGGTGGAGCAGGGCAGCTTGCCAACGGTTTGGGTGGCTATTTGTCAGGAGAACGAGTCATTCCTGCTGCACCACCCCTGATATTGATTTTAATATGTTGCACTGGAAGAAGGCCAGAGCCCTCGCACCACATTTAGGCCCGCTTTTTACCCTTTAGCAATAGCCTTGTGCTCCCTGCAGGTGCGCAGCTCCGCCACTAGGTGCCTGAGGCCGAGGATGTGTTTCTCCGGGGCGTGGTCTGAGGCTTTGTTCTGAGGCTAGGACTCCTGCCTTGTACTTTATATTTGGTCTTTGGAATATTCACCATCAGGTGTTATGGGGCTTGGGCCAGGTCTCTGCCTAGAAACCAGGTGATCTACTTTTCATTCAACTTTTCCTGAGCTCTTTAAGTCAAGGAACCCTCTCAAATGAAATACTCTAAAGCTTATGCCAGCAGACCTACAATATTTCTAGTTCCTTCTGGACGGAGGGAAAGGAGAATGCAAGGGCATACTCTGCTGGCGCCCTCTGCTCCCCTCCCAGCGCAGGGCTACGGAGAGGTCCCCAGGCCACTGAGAAGCCATCTGCGGGGAGATTTCGGTGGGGCCTGCTGCTCTGCAGGCCTCGCGTCGTGCGAGCTGCTGCGTGGCCGTGCAGTGGGCAGGAACCGGGCTCCGGCTCCTCGGGTGGCTTTTGTGTTCTTGGGATAGACTGAGCTGGCTTGACATGGGATCAGACCTCCCCTGCTGTCCTGTTGTCTTAGCAAATTGTACAGAGGCAGGGGGAGCCAAGGGCAGTGCCGATCTGAGGTCTGAAACCGAAGCCCTGAGCAGGCTTCCCCGGGGCGGCACGGAGGCAGGCCTGTCTGCTCGTCTCAGTAAGGCAGCTGCACCCCGCAGGCTGGGGGGAGGCTCTGGCTTTATTTGCTCTGCGTTCTGGGGTGTGATTATGTTAACCTGTCTGTGCGACCTTGACACATACAGCAGAATTGCCCTGCTTGTGGGATGTGATGAGGGCCAGGTGATTGCTTTTATTTGCTAAATTGGGACTGATTTGGACAGGGACACCTGGCTACTTAGAGCGTGTGTTTGTTTATCTGCCAAGTTCAGCAGTCAGTTCAGGGCAAGAGGCCAGTCGTGGTGAGAAGTCAGGGTCTTGGTCAGGAAGGGTGGCGATTTCTAGTTTTAGCTTGTATCCATGTTTATTGCCATCTTGATTTGCAATAACCCATTGGGTTTTCTGTGAACCTGAAATACACAAACCATTAAGAGTCAGCCTGAAACTTCAGAAGGTTTAATTTACTTTGAAACTGGTTGGATTTTTAGTCTAATAAGAAATCTAACAAGTTTGGGGAACGCTTTTTGAATTCATGAATTTCCCTTCTTTCTTTTTTTGGTGTTAGTCAACAAAATCCACCAGCGTGGAGGCCTCACATTTTCCTCTGTTATCTTGAAAGACACCGTCTTCCTATGTTGGCCAATGAACCCTATTGGGCTTCTGATGTTTCCCAAATAATTTCTCAAAGAGTCATCGGGTCCTAGAAGCCTACATGAAGTGCATTTTTAAAAAACAGAATTTCACTTTTTAAAAATCATTACCCTTTTCTATGTCATATAGAATTTCGTGAAAACAACATTTGTAAAAACTGAGAAAAAAATAGGCAGAAATAATTTACCTAAGATCAAAAGCATGCCAAAGACTAGCAACCAAAACATTTTTCTCTGAAAGACATTATTTGGGGGAAAACTCATAACATCTGGATTAGATTATAAAATGCAGGAGTAGAAAGACTAGTAGTCTTCGAGACATCAGCTTTTATACCTCTAGAATTTTATAATTGCACTATCACTATTTCCTCAGCAACCAAACCCTCCGTTTTTACTGTTCTGTTCTATTCTGTTGCTGGGGGAGGGTGGTGGAGCAAGGTTGAGAGGGTACGTTGCAAATGATAGGAAAGGAGGCCTAGGTGATTTCTTTTTTTACCTTTCATATCTCAATTCCCTGGCCATTCAATTTAGTTCCCGAGGTGCTGACAGCTGGTAATATGTTAAACTCCAATCCACTTTTTGGAAGTTATTGATATTTCCTAACTGAGGTTTAATGGTGTGACTTGGTGTAGGTGAAAATGTGCCAAGGTCTTGGGTCTCCTGTGCCTCATTCAGGTTTGTTATAGTTCCAGCAACAAATGCCAGAACGAGAAACCACTTTGCTGCCTGGTCCTCCCAGTCAAGTGAATCTCAATTATTATATCGAGTAATATGTTACATATATATTACTTACAGATTTTTTTTTTTCATAGAGCAACAGAGAGACCAAACAGTGATTTTTTGGGGGGGATGTGGGGAGCTATTTGTTTGTTTGAGTCTCAAAAGCTGTTGAGTCTGAAAGATTTAAAATATCCACTTCTGCACAACTCCTAGCTGCTTACCTTCAGCAAATTGTCCTAATTTATTTTAGCAAAAAGCCACTAGTAAAAAAAAAGTCAATAGAGGGCGGTGCCTGTGGCTCAAAGGAGTAGGCGCTGGCCCCATATGCCAGAGATGGTGGGTTCAAACCCAGCCCTGGCCAAAACTACAAAAAAAAAAAAAAAAGTCAATAGATTTGGAACTAGATGGTGGGTGATGGTTGCACAACATTGTGAGTATACTAGATGTTACTGATGATAAATTTTATGGTATGTGTATTTCTCCACAATAAAAAAAGTTCGTAGAAAAAAATTTAACTTGCCCTGGCAAAGAATGTTGATGCTGATTGTGACTGTAGCTATGTGGTTTCTAAAGAGGTGGAGGGGGAAAAGAGGCATGGGGGTAATAGTCTAAACCCAGAAAAATTTACTGTTGGCACTAAATTTATCTGCGGCAAATAGATAGTTTGAATATTCTTCTTAATGGGATACTTTCTTAGCAATAACGACTTTTTTGTGTGTTTGTTTGTTTCAGACGGGGTCTAACTCTGTTCTCCAGGCTGGAATGCAGAGATGTGATCATAGTTTACTGTTACCCGAAAATTCTTGGGCTCAAATGATCCTCTTGCCTCAGCCTCTCAAGTAGCTGGGACTATAGACATGAACTGTAACATTTGTGGTGTTTGCTATTTGTAACAAAACAAAACACAAATGGCTTAAGGTTCATAATTTATAGTAATTTCTCATTTTAGGGAGATTAATAAAAGCAACACACATACTATAAGGTGGCCATCAGGATCTTCCCTGGTTGTGTACTCCCAACATATGGATAGTAACATTCAAGAAGTGATTAGAAACTTTGTTTCTTTGGGTAAAACAGACATCCATTAAAAGACCAACATTAAGTAAAGGTAGAAAATAATGTAGTTTACAAGTGGAGAGTTGGTAAAACACATAGATATTGACAGAAACATAATAAAGGAGGATTTATAATCGTATCTGAGAAGCTCTGAGTTCTAGTATTTGGTATATTCATTTCTTTTCCTTGTGAATGTGAAGGATATACTATAATCTACTTTATGCAATGCATCAAAACCAGAATGAGTATGCTGAAACTTTGGATTGCCTTCATAAAATAACATGCTTTCAATTACATTAAAGATATGTAGGTCATTATGAAAATTTTGAGATACACAAAAATCAAGAAATGAAAAATCTGCCTGGAAGGGGACAAATGAAGCCCTCCCAGCAACACCAATAAGCTGAGCAAGGTGAAACCCGCATAGTGTATCAGAAAGGACGCTGTTGACGGTGTTTCTTAGAAGTGAAATAATGGACCGTAACACATTCTCTCTCACAACTTTTGTAGTGACCCACATATATTTGTTGAGCAACTACAGTTTGCAAAGCATTGTGCTGGTTGTTGCAGGACAATATACAGATTAGTAAGGTACAGACTCTGTCCACAAGGAACTAGAAATATTGTAGGCAGCAAAAACAGATGCTCAAAGGACAATACTACTCTAATAAAAGAGACTGATGAATCCTGTGAGTCAGAGTGGTGTGGATGTTCACAAAAGAGGGCGAAAAAGCCAGCAAGAGTTAGTTCTTCCATGTGAGGTTGAGCAAGGGCTCATAAAACAGGTGGGGTTTGAAGAATAGGCAAGAATTCTGCAGAATGAGAGCATTTTAGGTGCCCAAACTGAAATGATAAGACAAAGTACAGAATGGAAAATGGCTAGGTGTTGAGAAAATATCTGCAATTTTAGTTTGGCTGGGAACAGCCTGTTGGCAGGAGAATGATGAGACTTAAGATTATAAATGTAGGTTGGTCTTAAATGTGAGGACTAGGAATGTTGCCTTTAATTCAGAAAGTGCTGGGAAGTTTTCTGAAGAGGCAGGGACAGGATCTGAGTTGTGCCTCACTGACAGTGAGGGCTGAACTGGGTGGTTTGGGAAGAGATAAACAGGCAGAAGCTGGTGGAGTGCCCTGGGAGGCCCAGAGAACAGAAGGAATGAGGACTCAGGCCAGGTTGGTGGTAACAAGAAAAAGAAAAGAGGCAGAATCTATATGATTTGGCAACTAACTGGGCGCAGGAGGATTAAAGAAAGTTCTGGGGCAGTGGCACCTTGGGTGTGTCTAAGCTTCTCTGCAATGCATGATGCCCCTCTCCTGAGTGGGCTCTTGCTGCTCAGGAGGGGGAGGGGTGGATAAGGCTGGCCCTGCCTGTGGCCGATTTTGCTGGAGAAGGTTGACAGAGAACTTCTCTCCTGTGAGCTTTACAAGAGCCTGGAGACAGTGAGAAGAGGATTGGTGAGGCAAATAAAGTAAATTGGATCTTTGTCTGCAGAGGTGGGCATGTTGGTAATTGTGTTTGTAAGGGAGGACTTCCCATTTCCAGTCCTAAGAAAACTGGAAATCAGTATCCCTACCCTCACAGCAAGAAAAAACTTAAACTGAAAATCAACAAGTCTTATTATATCCATGAGAGAATGGGGCCCCAGGACAAGCTGTGGGACCCCAAATCAGAGAGACACTCAGGCTAGTGCAAACAGAAATCACAGCTTATTGGAGCAGGAGCCTCTGTGGGAACAAGTATTGGTTTCCTTTTACCAAGTGCATCCTTTTTGGCTTTCAATAAAATTTACAAGGCATATTAAAAGACCAAAAACACAGTTGGAAAAGATAAAGCAAGCATCAGAACCAGGCTTAGAAATGTCAGAGACGTTGGAATTATCAGACTGGAAACTTAGAACAACAAATACACTACAGAGCTCTAATAGAAGCAGAGAAAAACGTGCAGGAGTAATGTAAGCACAGAGACAGAAACTGTAAAGATCAGAAGGAAAGGCTGGCCCTGAAAAAACGCTGTCACAGTAATAAAGATTGCCTTTGATGGGCTCATCAACAGACTGGACAGAACCAAGGCAAAACATCAGTGAGCTTGAAGAAGTGTCAATAGAAAATTCCAAAAACATGCAAAGAGACCAGAGAATTAACAAAGACAGAACAGAGTAGGAACTACGTGATAGGGGAAAAACCAGAAAGAGAGAAAGGAACAGAAGAAATGTTTGAAGCAATAATGACTGATAGTATTTCCTGAAATTAATAATAGATACCAAATTACAGACCCAGGAAGTTCAGAGAGTACTAATCAGGACAAATACCAAAAAATTACACCTAGTAAGTGTATCATATTTAGACTGCAGAAAATGAAAGTGAGAAAAATCTTGAAAAAAAGCTACATGAGGTGGGTACCTTACCTAGAGAGGAGAAGAATTACATCATAGTTCTCTTCAGAAACTATTCAAGTGAGAGTGGAGTGAAATATTTAGGTGCTGAAATAAAAAAAACAACAAAAAACCACACCAACCTAGAATTCTGTATCTGGTGAGATTAACCTTTAAAACAGGGGTTCTCAACCTTCCTAATGCTGCGATGTATTTTCATTGTTAGAAAGGGGTCACCACCCACAGGTTGAGAACCGCTGGCCTACAGATACATGAAAAAATGCTTGTCGTTTTGAGATTTTGAGATGTGGGCCATTCTCACTGGGGTTAGATGATATCTCAGGGTTGTTTTGATTTGCATTTCTCTAATATATAGAGATGATGAACATTTTTTCATGTGTTTGTTAGCCATTCGTCTGTCATCTTTAGAGAAAGTTCTATTCATGTCTCTTGCCCATTGATATATGGGATTGTTGGCTTTTTTCATGTGGATTAATTTGAGTTCTCTATAGATCCTAGTTATCAAGCTTTTGTCTGATTGAAAATATGCAAATATCCTTTCCCATTGTGTAGGTTGTCTCTTTGCTTTGGTTATTGTCTCCTTAGCTATACAGAAGCTTTTTCAGTTTAATGAAGTCCCATCCCATTTGTTTATTTTTGTTGTTGTTGCAATTGCCATGGCAGTCTTCTTCATGAAGTCTTTCCCCAGGCCAATATCTTCCAGTGTTTTGCCTATGCTTTCTTGGAGGATTTTTATTGTTTCATGCCTTAAATTTAAGTCCTTTATCCATCTTGAATCAATTTTTGTGAGTGGGGAAAGGTGTGGGTCCAGTTTCAGTCTTTTACATGTAGACATCCAGTTCTCCCAACACCATTTATTGAATAGGGAGTCTTTCCCCCAAGGTATGCTCTTGTTTGGTTTATCGAAGATTAGGTGGTGCTGGCGTGGATGTGGAGAGAAGGGAACACTTTTACACTGCTGGTGGGACTGCAAACTAGTGCAACCTTTTTGGAAGGAAGTATGGAGAAACCTCAAAGCACTCAACCTAGACCTCCCATTTGATCCTGCAATCCCATTACTGGGCATCTACCCAGAAGGAAAAAAATCCTTTTATCATAAGGACACGTGTACTAGACTGTTTATTGCAGCTCAATTTACAATTGCCAAAATGTGGAAACAGCCTAAATGCCCACCAACCCAGGAATGGATTAACAAGCTGTGGTATATGTACACCATGGAATACTATTCAGCCATTAAAAAAAATGGAGACTTTACATCCTTGGTATTAACCTGGA
Source organism: Nycticebus coucang (assembly GCF_027406575.1). Classification (NCBI taxonomy): domain Eukaryota; kingdom Metazoa; phylum Chordata; class Mammalia; order Primates; family Lorisidae; genus Nycticebus; species Nycticebus coucang. Next base: position 11,841,329 of record NC_069792.1, read on the forward strand.
TGGACGTGGAAGACATTATTCTTAGTAAAGCATCACAAGAATGGAGAAGCATGAATCCTATGTACTCAATTTTGATATGAGGACAATTAATGACAATTAAGGTTATGGGGGGGAAAGCAGAAAGAGGGATGGAGGGAGGGGGGTGGGGCCTTGGTGTGTGTCACACTTTATGGGGGCAAGACATGATTGCAAGAGGGACTTTACCTAACAATTGCAATCAGTGTAACCTGGCTTATTGTACCCTCAATGAATCCCCAACAATTAAAAAAAAAAAAAAAAGAAAAAAAGAAAAAATGCTTGTCATCTTTAATCATCAGAAAAATGCAAATCAAAACTACTTTGAGATATCATCTAACTCAAAGACCAGTAAGACTGGTCTGGTTTCACATAACAAAATCCCAAAACTACAGATGTTGATGTGGATATGGGGAAAAGGGAACACTTCTGCAGTGCTGGTGGGAGTGCAAGTTAATACGTCCCTTTTGGAAAGAAGTATGGAGGATACTCAGGGATCTAAAAGCAGACCTGCTATTCGATCCTGCAATTCCTCTACTAGGTGTATGTTCAAAAGACCAAAAATCACTTTATAACAAAGATATTTGCACCAGATTGTTCATTGCAGCTCAATTCATAATAGCCAAGTCATGGAGGAAGCCCAAGTGCCCATCAACCCATGAATGGATTAATCAATTGTGGTATATGTATACCATGGAGTATTATGCAGCCTTAAAAAAGATGGAGACTTTACCTCTTTTATGTTTACATGGATGGAGCTGGAACAGATCTTACTTAGTAGTATCTCAAGAATGGAAGAAAAACTATCCAATGTACTCAGTGCTATTATGAAACCAATTCACAGTCACTCATACTTTTATACGAAGAACAGATCACAACTATGGCCTAAGATGAAGGAGGGAGGTCAGATTGAGGGAAGGTGAATGGTGGGATCACACCTATGGTGCATATTGCAAGGCTACATGTCGGATCTATTAGTATAGAGTATAAATGTCTTAACACAATAATTAAGTAAACGAGATGAGGTATATAGTAACCAGTGTGATGTAAGCGTTCCTAATTCTGTATGAAATTAGCACATTGTACCCCATAAATGCATTAATGTGTACATGATCTATGTGTTTATGATTTAATAAAAAAAAGTAAAGGACCATATACCACGGAATACTATTCATTCATTAAAAGAGATGGAAACTTTACATCTTTTGTATTAACCTGGATGGAGATGGAACATATTCTTCTTAGTAAAGCATCCCAAGAATAGGGAACCAAGAATCTAATGTACCCAATTCTGATATAAGGACAATTGATGACTTAGTACATGGTAGGGGGTGGTGGAATGGGGGAGTGGGGAGAGGGAAGGAGGGAAGGGGATGGAGGGTCACCGTGTGTGATACACCTCTTGGGGGCAAGACACAATTATAAGAGGGAATTTACCTAACAAATGCAATCAGTGTAACCTGGTTCTTTATACCCTCATGAATCTCCAACAACAACAACAAAAAAAGTGAGAAACATGATATTAGCCACAATGAAGTTTTTGAATCTGAAAGAAGTCCTATTAATTAATTTAAATTTTCCTTAATTGTGTACAACGTTTCATAACTTTAAGTTCACAGTATATTCAATTTTTTTCACATTTACCATTAAGTATTTCATATCATTTTTATTGCATTAATAAATTGTGTTTTATTTAAACAAATAAATAAAAGTAAAGGATAAATCTTGAAGGAATTTGTCACTTGTCAGCCTGGCTTCAGGAATGGTTACAATAACTTCTTCAGAAAGAAGAAAAATGGCACAGGTCTGATGATTGAATTTATGTAAAGACAGGAAAAGTATAGAGAAGTAATAAATGAAGGTAAAATAAACAAAAGGGAGAGAGTGACACTGGATTAGGGAAGAATACAGGCCAGGCTCTCCCTCTTCTCAAGGCACAGTGCTGTTCCCGAGGAGGTGGGCTCCCACTTTCTCCTGGGCTGGGGGACTGTGAGAAGGACGGAGAGCAGAGAGGGAAGGAACATCATGGTGCCTTACCAGGGACCAAGCAAGCACTGGGCCACTTGGGAAGATGCAGCCGTGTCTTCCCCCATTTAGGGAGTCCCAGCAGTTGTGCCTGAGACCCAATGTGCAAAGCAGCACAACTGACGAAGGGGGAGTCAGAGGCGGAGAAAACAACCAGGCAGACCCCAGATGAAACGGAGCTGCCAGGGATCAACTTGAACAAATGAGGACCCTGGGGGAGACTCAAGGACAGCACCAAAAAGACTTTCAGAGAGGAAAACCCACAGTGCTATTTATTAAGCAATGGTAAGTAAACGAAGGGAGAAAACCCTCCCTGTTGAATCAGTATATAGCTCTATGAGACCTGACATGTGGACTAGAGGAATTCTGGAAGAATAAGAAAAAAGAGACAGAGGCAAGACAATAATTGAATGCATGAAAGAAGAAATTTTTCTCAAGCTGAAGAAATACATGAGTCTGCAGTTTGAGAGATGAATTCCAGGCCGGATGGATGGGGTAGAAAAATAAAGATGCAGACTCACTCTATTCTGATAAAATGCCTGACCTCTAAGGATGAAGAGAACATCTTACAGGTTTCCAGCTGGGAAGAAGAAATTCTGAAAAAAGAACCCAGCTTTTTTACTTATCCACATTTGTGCTAGAAAATGGGAGTCATAACATGCTTAGGCTACAGGGAGGATAGGACTAAGACCGAGCGTTCAGTAGCCAGACAAGACAGCATTTACTTGAGAGAATGAAAGAAAGATTATTGAGGAGCTTGCATGAGTTCAAGGCTGTGTCACTTTGTCCATTAGGATGATCCCTTTGTCCTGGCTTTCCTAGGACTTTGTCCATTTTGGTACTGGTAATTCTGCCTTCTGAGAAACACCTCCATTTCAGGCAACGTGGGACAACTTGTTACCCTATCATATACTTCACATGGAGGAAACCAACGTTAAATGAAAGAAAAGGGGAGAATTTGAGGTGGGGGTTCTCAACCAGGGTGATTTTGCTGCCTTCTTCTCAGAATTTGACAATATTTTTGGTTGTCATGATTGGCACGATGGACATTCTCCTCTGGCATCTGGTAGGTAGAGGGCAGGGATGCTGTTATACATCCCAGTATGCACAGGACAGCCCCTTGCAGCAAACAGTTACTTTGCCCCAAAAGGTCAATTGCCAAGGCTGAGACACCCCAAGTTTAAGGGAAGATAAAGAGAAATAGAAAGAGCGAGAGGCTACAAAACTTGCATCTATGGTCACACACACAAAACTTAATTGTAAGTGGGTTATGACAGATTGTCTTGGAATGTGTAACTTAGGAGCTTATAGAAGTTTCCTGCCCTAGAAGAGACAAGCGGCAAAGACATCTTAACAATGATCTAAAAGCTCAAAACTGTCTCCACAAAACCTAGTGCCTGAGGCCATGATAGGAGACTGATGGAGTAGCCGAGGCAGTCATCACGTATTTTAAAAGGTCTCAGTTTATTGGGATGGGAATGGGAGCAATCGGGGTGTGAGGTATCTTAGAGAGGAAAGTTAGGTTTATTTTCATATAATAGTAAAAAAAAAAAAAATTAGGTGTGTTAATGCCAGGAAAAATTTTTTTTGCCAGGAAAGGGAATTAATGGAATGGAAAAAAACATCAGGGCTCCCTTATTAACCAAAAGTCGAAAGGGATTGGGCGGCAACTTGATCAGACCTGTGAAAATAAGAGAAATGGTGCGGGTGGTGGGTGGGAAGCAGTCTCTTGCCAGCCACAGTATTGCCAACAGAAGCTTAAGTGGGGTGAGTAATGTCACTGTTTTATTTCTGTACCCTATCCAGAGTCTAAAAATCACAGTATTTTAATAAGTTCATGTGGATTAACTCAAGGTTCTTAATGAAATAACACAATGATAATTATCATTTCCCCCCTCTCATAAATCAGGTGAGTAGGGCGATGGGGTAGTAATTATTGGTTAATGTTGGCCTCCTTCCCTAGACCGGAAATCTTCATGAAGGCAGGAGTCATGTCTCCTTTTATTAAACAAATAAATAAATAACAGCTTCTCAACCTATGACTAGTGGTGCCTGTGGCTCAGTGAGTAGGGCGCTGGCCCCATATACTGAGGGTGGTGGGTTCAAACCCAGCCCTGGTCAAACTGCAACACAAAAACAGCTGGGCACTGTGGCAAGTGCCTGTAGTCCCAGCCACTCGGGAGGCTGAGGCAAGACAATCGCCTAAACCCAGGAGTTGAAAGTTGCTGTGAGCTGTGATGCCATAACACTCTACCAAGGGGGATAAAGTGAGACTCTGTCTCTAAAAAAAAAAAAAAAATTAACTCAGTATCAACCTATGACCAGAAGTCTTCAAGATAAGGAGAAAAAAGCCCCACGCAATGTAGTATTTGTGAAAAGTCCAGACACTTGTACATTTTACTGAGATTTGTGAAAAAGAAAACAAAGATAAGAACGTAAGAATAGATGAGTGACATTACAAGGCTGTGAGGCTGACTTGAAAATTTGAAAAAGAGACTCAATTTGCATAACATAAAAGTTGGGAAAGAAACTTCCTACCTAGACTAGAATTGCTGGATTTAGTAAATGAAAATACAGGACACCTGGTTAAGCTTGAATTTCAGGTGCACAAGTATGTCCCAAATATTACAAGGAACGCATATATGCTAAAAGATTATTTATGGATTATCTGAACGCAGATTTAACTGGTATCTTGTACTTTTTGGGCAGATCTCCCCTAGACCATATGTATCAGCAGTATTTTCTGAAAAGCTAAAGATTATTCAGGAAAAGGGTTACTTTTTTCAAGTTGTCATTTGAAAAGTATTATTCAGAAGTAACATTTATTAAATTTTTAGCAGCAAACATCTAGAATTTTAAATTCCTGGGCCTTTTCAGTTATATTTTAATTTCTTCCTAATTCTGTATTTTCTAAGAGACCTTGATCTTGCCTTCTAAGGTTATTTGCTAGAACATAATCTCTGGGGTTGTCAAGGAAGCGCTGTAATCATAACAATAATGACAAATGGTTCTCGGTTGGTACTTTCACTTCTGTATCAGCCAAATGCTCCTGTGGAGAAGCAGGTAATACTAGCCGGGTTTCGTAACTGAGGTCAAAGGTTGTGTGCGCATGGTAGCAGCAGGGCTGGTCTGATGCTGTGGAGGAGAAGTGGCCTGGGCAGCGGGCTGGACAGGACAGATGTCCATGAGCCCTGGGGGCTGACCCCACAGAGGCTGGTTGGAGGGTGAGAAGCTGGCTAAGGCAGGTGGGTTTTGCCATCTACCACGAGGCTGTTCTCTAGATCAATGAACTATTTGAGAACATGTGTCAAAAGATGTTAAGCTGGTAATACTTGTCAATATCAACGTGAATCGAGAAACAGATAACCAAGATGGAACTTTATTTATTTATTTTTTTTGCAGTTTTTGGCCAGGGCCGGGGTTGGACCCCCAACCTCCGATATGGGGCCTGTATAGGGGGGTGGTGCCCTACTCCTTTGAGCCACAGGCACCGCCCCCAAGATGTAGCTTTTTAAAGGAAATAACCAAGAAACGGTCACATAATGTCTGGGCCCTTCCTCCAGGGGTTTCTCATTCAGATTCTGCAAACAAAAGGGAGTGTAGAGACTTACGGGAAGTTCCGGAATTGATTTCCTCATCAAAAAGGAGGGGCAGAAGGTGTCCACCCTGAAGCTCAGAGTGAAGACTTTCAGCACTTACAGCCTGATGGTCACACTGCAGCCTAGAAACTGAGAGGGAAGAGCCTGGGCCAGTGAACTTCTCTGGGATTGGACAGAAGGGAGTGGGATGGGGTCATGGAGACAGGCCTGGTTCCTGCGGAGCAGTCATGGACTGTGCAGGCCAGAGGCCTGGGGACTTCAACAGAATCTGAGTGCAGTGGACCACCAGGAAACCCGGGAGACAGTGGAGCACATGGGTATCACTGTTGGGTTCTCTTTGGGACCCCCAAAGAATACATGAGGAAGTCAGTGGTAGGATGTGCCATGTCCACAGTGCCCAAAGACAGCTTCTGGTCTTTGTCATCAAGAGAGACCGTTCTGGGGGAACGAGGGAGGGGGAGAGGGGAGGGTGCAAGGTGATCGGTGTGCTCCCACTTAATGGGCACAGTGTGAGGGTATATGGCACACCTTTTGGGCGCAGGACACAACACAAGAGGGATTCTACCTAACAAATGCAAATATTGTGACCTAGTTGTTTGTACCTTCACATTAACCTGAAATAAGCAAAAATAAAATAGGAAAAAAAGATCATTTCGTTCCCCCTTCCTATTCTCCCTCCTCATGCTCTGACCCCACTCAGAAGAGAATTTGGCAGGAGCTGCGGGGGGTGGTAGTGGAGAGGGGTGCAGAGAGGAGGAGCAGGCCTTAGGAGGGGGGGCAAACAGGGGGTCAGATCTCAGTGCTGAACAGAGATTGAGGTACCCTGACCTCTGATATGAGTCACATAGATGACTGTGGGATTTCTATTACGTAGGAGTAACCAGCAAGGTTATGGGACCTGCTGGTGTTTTTATCTAGGAGTGGGAGGAGAATGGGCTTCTCCTTGACCTTGGGAATAGTTAAATGGAAGAGACTCATAGGAAAAAGTCCTGGCAAGGGGGAGGCCCAGGGCTCCCAACCCCTCTCTGAATGGACCATCCTCCCAGCACATGGATGGGTTCACCAACCTGGGAGCTCCAGAGTTTTTCAATTTTATCTTACTCCTAGTTACACTTAAAAAATATGTAATATACATGTAAATTATTTAATGAGCCCCATAGACCCACCATTTGGCTAAAGAAATGGAAATTCCTAAAACCCCTTGGCCCTCCCCAATCCTGTCTTTCTTCCTGCCCCAAGTCAATCAATATCCTGATATTTGATTTATTTTCATTGCTTTATTTATTTATTTTTACAATTGTATTACATATGTTAGTATCCTATAATGTGTTTTGTTTTGCTTGACTTGAACTTTATTAAATGGCATCACACGCTGTGTATGCATTTCCTGAGGCTTGCACATCTCACTCCAATAGGGAGTGAGTAAGATTCAGCCATGCTGAAGCATGTACCTGTAATCTGTACATACTGGTTTGTATTGCTCCAGTGTGAATATATAGCAATATAATTGTTGATTTTCATATTAACAGATTCTTGGATTATTGGCGTTTTTTATTGTATATAAAACACTGTTCTAAACATGTTAAAAAGGGCTGATTTGCAAAGGTTTAATTAGGGTATATCCCCATGAGTGGGATTGCTGGGTTTATGGTATCACTTTTTAATTTCTTCCAAATCCTTTTCTAAAGTAGTTGAATCAAGCTCAGAGCCACACATCTCATCCCAAGAATTCCCACTGTTATGCCTTCCAAGTGGCCTATGGTCAGACTTTCAAGGTATTTGCCACTGCAACAGAATCTGCATGCAGTGGACCTCCATAAAACCTGGGAGGCCGTGGAGTGGGTTTAATAGATCATTGTGGTTCTAACTTGCAGTTTTGTGATTGCTAAGGAACAGCTTTTCATTGCTATAAATTAATCCATTTCTGTAATATAATCAAATTGGAATTGCAGAAATCAAATGAGAAGGCAGGATAAATAGGTCACTGTGTCTGTCATTTATATTCCAGCTAACAAAGGGTTCATCAAAGTGTATGACAAACTCTTACGGGACCAAGTTAACCTGATTTGGGGTTAGTCAAAAATTGTACTGCAGTTTCGGGGATATGGTGTGGCTAGTCTGCCTTCACAGCCAGAGCAGACTCATGCAGTATTCTGCTGACCACACATGGGAGTCTTTACCTGGTTTATTTTTTTCTTGTAATTAAGCAAGTAGATAGGATATGAAAAGCTGGTTTGACTGTTGCCTCTTGGCGTTCAACTTGCCAGCAATGGGAACTCCAACTCAGGAAGTAGAGTCCTTGCTGTCATTATTTTCAGAAGAGGTTATTAAGAATTTTCCAGGAAGCAGGTTCCATGATGTCATTTACCATCCTGATACTAGTTTGGTTTCCTATGACAAAGTTCTCACACCTCTTGCTGTCATTTGAGTATCTTTCTCCTTTTTCGTGACCAATTCTCAAGTTGTTATCGGCAGCCTCTGGGCACCACGGTTTTACTTTCTAGCACTTATTCTGACTTTTTCTAGCGAGGAGATAGATCACAGTTGAAAGGTTTCTCAGATAATATCATGTTCTAGTGTACAACTTGAGATTTAGAGAACCGACATGCCTTAATCGTGCTTTTAAGAACTTCGAATTATTGTGTTCTGTGTACATAGTACTTTATAACACAGTCAAGTTCATCCTTCACAAGTCACTTTGACCTCCCTTTATTAATTATCCTGTCCATGCTATCTGTGTTACGCTAAATAGTGGCCCACAGGTTCTTGAGCATGTTACACCAGCAGAAACACTGTCTGCTTGGACTAAAAATGACCGAGAGCAGACAGGATGAAGGAAGGCTGCCAGACTCCCCAGCTTCTACAGGCAGGAAGCGGGTGGGCAAAACCACTCAGCGGCAAGCACGAGCTGCCCTTCAGGGAAGGTCACTCTGAGGCTGGAGCCGTGGTTCACGGGCCCCAGAGGCTCATTCCCAGGCCTTGAGATGTGATAGAGTTTGTCTGCATTTCCAAATCCACTGCATTTGGAAAGCAGCTGGGACCAGACACTCCCCTTCTCCTTTCATTTAACTCATTTTGAAAACCAGTGTTTACCGTTCTTGTGCCCTGCCTGTGCCACCATTGCTCTTTGGAATATACAACTTGTTTTCCAGTTCCACAGGTTCACAGACTGAGAAGAATTCTCTCCTAGGCCAAGATTCATCTAGAATAGGTAATTTAGATAATGAGGGTTGGGACTTTTGAGCTGATGAGAAAAATGAGGTTTTAGGCTGGAACATGAATGGACTAAGATGTCTGCAGACCTTGGTGTGAGGGAAGAGTATTTTGCTTGTGGGATGGGTATGAATCTTTGAGGGCCAGAGGGTAGGCTGTATAGTGAAGCCCCCAAATACATTCACATCCTAATACCTGGAATCTGGGATTGTTACTTTACATTAGTGGTCCCCAACCTTTTTGGTACCAGGGACAGGTTTCATGGAAGATAATTTTTCTACAATGGCAGAGGAAAGGAGAGAAACACATCACATCTCTACCTCAGATCATTAGGCCTTAAGATTCTCACAAGGAGCACACAGCCTAGATCCCTTGCACACGCAGTGTACCTAGGGTTCATGATCCTATGAGAATCTAACGGTCCCACTGATCTGACAGGAGGCAGAGCTCAGGCAGGGATGAGAGTGATAGGGAGTGTCTTTAAATACAGATGAAACTTTCTTCCCTTGCCCACTGCTCACCAGTATCGGTCCACATCCTGGGGGATTGGGGATCACAGCCTTACATGGTAAAAGGGACTTAGCTGATGTGACTAACTTAGGAGATTATCCTAAATTATCCAAGTGGTCCTGATATAATCAAAATGGCCCTTATAAGAGGGAAGGAGGAGGAGTTGTGAAGCAGAGATTGAAGTGATGTGGCCAGGAGCCAAGGGATGTCAGCAGCCTTTAGAGAGTGAGAGAAACCAAAGCAGATTCTTCTCTGGAGCCTTCGGAAATAGCCAGTCCTGTGACACCTTGATCTTAGCCCTAGAAGACTCACTTTGCTCTTCTTACCTCCAGAACTGTAAGACATTTTGCATTATGTTAAGCCACTAAGCACGGAGGGATTTTTTACAGCAGCAATAGGTAACCAACCCTTCTTGTAGTTGTTCTACACTCAAAAGCATTAGCTAGAGCAGTTACGTAAAAATGAATGAGGGAGGAGTTTTTTCCCCCTAGGTGGACATTTCATTATAACTGGTGAATTTTCTTTTTCTCAAACAAAATAATGTTGTTATGCAAACTACAAAGAAGAACCCTGAATTACTTAAAGCACTTTATAAAACCAATGTCCTCTCATTGAGCAGATAATATCTGGAGTACAATGCAGCTTTTCATTAGAAGACAGAATGCCTTTTAGGAAAGAAACTAACAATTCCACATAAAATTACTTTCGCCAAAATGACAGCAAGTTCACATTACTAATATTCTTGTAAAATCCTGATAGGGAAAAATGCCATTGATAAAACTTGTGAGGTGTGTCTTTGATGGGAGGCTGGTTATTTAGAAAAAGTTTGGGCAGATCTGGCAAGATGTTTTAGAGTTCAGAAATTCTTTAGACTATGGTCTTCATTATCATTTTTTACTTTCTTTTTTTGTTTGATTGATCAGAGGTGTCAGCATTTAACTCATTTACATTTAATATAGGGATGTGGATTCTTTAACTGGTAAAGAATCATGACTGGCTCCCATTTGAAAATTACATTTAGACATTGTAGTATCTTATGTTGTAGAGGCAACTAATTTATGAGCTAGCTTTTGGGCCCAGTAGCATCTGAGCTTTTAAATTAATTACCAGTTCACATTTATGAAACCTGGGTGAAACCAGACTTGCAGAGGAAAAGGCAGTGCAGTAATAGGAAGACGTGGCGTATTAATTTCCCATTCCTGCTGTAACAAGTTACCATAAACTTAGAGAAGACAGAAAAGTCCTCTGCAAGACAGAGTCTGAGAAGCTCAGCTGAAGCAGTGCGGCTGAGTCTGCTGCACAAAATTGAGAAGCTACTCTCTCTGTTCTCCAGAATCACTGGCTTTCTCACAAAGTTTGGTGGAACTATCCCTGTCTCCACATAGCGGCTGACAGTGACAGCTGGCTGGACCCTCTTCGTCTGGTAACTTTACTAGCTTAAAACAACACAATTTTTTTGTCTGATAGTTCTGGAGGTGAGAAGTTCAACATGGATCTCCCTGGGCTAAAATCAAGGTGTCTGCAAGGTTTTCTTCCTTTTCGGAAACTGTAACAGAGCATCTGCTTTCTTTCCTTTTCCAGCCTTGGGGGGTTGGAACCCCCTCTCCACCTTCAAGGCCAGCAATCACCTGTTAAATCCTGTTCACCTCCCATCACTGTGAAACTGACTCTTCTGCCTCACCTTTCCCATTTCAGGACCCTTGGGATTATCTGAAAAATCCAAGATAATGTCCCTATGTGAGGTCAGCTGAGAAGCAGCCTTAATTCCATCTGCAACCTTTATTCCCTTTTGTCATGTATCATAACATATTCCCAGGCCACTATTCTGTCTCCTAAGTGGTAATGCAGAGACTAGAAGCCAAAGTAATACGGTGGGAGTTAGACCACAGCAGAAATCGTGACCCCAGACAGTGTGGGTGTGTGAGGGAAGAAACACCTTAGCTCCTCACTGCAGAATGGGAAGGGTTCACTGGGTAAAAACTTTTATTGGATGTGAGGAATATATTTTTTCTTCTGTTTATCCCTCACTGTATATAGGACAACTATATATAACTTTATGAAATGTACCAATAAAAGAGAAACAAAGAGTGACCCTATTGAAATCAGCATATTGGGTCACACAGAAATCTTCCCCTTAGATTTTTGTTTCAGCCTGGGTTGTTTGTGTGGGAAAATCATATGATTAGAGCCATTCTCCGTGAACACTTTTCATAACAATGGATAGTATGACAATTTGTAATCCAGCCTCTAGAGCTGTGGCAGGCCAAATGAGGTGAGTTGGGGATCCAAGAAAATTCGTGGCTCAGTCAAGGCTTTTCTAAATATTGGGAAAAAGATAGCTCATTATAATGTGCTCACTAATAGAAAAAAAGTCATTTTCTGTCATTCGGTAGAAATTTACAGCAGATGGGATTCAGAGGATTACCGCATGAAGGAAATGTCAATGTTAAATCTATAGACAGTCCCTTTAGAACTGCTCGTCGTAAATTAAAAGCCAGCATTAGTGAGAAGGCTTGGTGAAGGAGAAAATGGTGGGGCACTAAGCGGATCTTCGTTTACTTTTCTTTCTGGAACACACATGCTTGGCTGCTTTTTCTCAGCTCCCCCACTACCCGCATCGAGAAACCCCTGCGTTTGTGCACTGCAGTTGGGCTCTCCTCGGCTACCTTAGCAGTGCTGTTTCAGCAGCTCGCTGCAATGCCAGCATCAGGTGTCACAGCTAGTAGGGTGACTGGGTTAATGGCCGTGCTGTTTTCCCTGGAGGAGCAGGGACAGACAGGCCAGCCTTTGTCTCTGCTAGGAGAGGTCTGAATTTAAAACTCCATCCCAGACAATGTGCCTGGGAGCCATGGGACTTTCTCCATTGCTTATTCTCTGTTTCACTACCAGCTCCAAGAGCAGGAACAGAAGCCTCAGGCTCCACTGTGCACAGCCAGGCATTTGTTTGTTGGAGGGGAGGAAAATGCGTGCCTCTTTTTTTGCCCTCATTCAAGTTTGGTTTGAGTCCTCAAAGAGGCCTGTGAATAGACCCTCTTCAGCTGGAATCTTCTGTGGCTCTGGCAGTCTGTCCTCTGAGATACCAGCGCAGGGGAAACAGGAGAAGGCGTGTGGAAGTGTGTTTTTTTGCCTCTTCCTTCCCTTCCTCTCCCTCCCACCACTGTGGTTCTGACTCAAGGACGCAGGACACTGAAGCTGGGTGTTCACGTGTGTATTGTCCTCTTCTTAATGTTGCCTCGTCTGTGATGACAAAGACCACAGCTCGTATTCCCTAAGCTCTCTATGTGGGCAGTCCCTCAGTTATCAACATCTGACCGACGTATGACTTGCACTTAATGAACAGAGACTATTACAGGCAATAGATAAATGTACCTGTTCCAGCTTACATACGAATTCAACTTAAGAACAGACCTACAGAACCTACCTCATTTGTAACCCAGGGACTGTGCACAGTGCTAAGTGCTTTCTAACTCGCACCTATTTATCCTCAGAAAAACCCTGAGACTGTTAATCTTGTCTTCTCCTTTTTATACATGAGTAAACAGGCCCAAGAGATTGAATAACTGTTATGAGCTGAACTGTGTCCTCCTCCCCCCTCCCCTGCCCTGGCCAAATCCACAAACTGAAACCCTTAAACTCCCAGCATCTCAGAATGTGACTGTATTTGGAGGGTCTTTAAAGAGGCAATTCAAGTCAAATGAGGTCTTATGGGTGGTGTCCTTATAAAAAGGAGATTAGGACAACACACACACACATTCTGAGGAAAGACCTCTAGAGGGTACAGGAGGAAGGCAGCAATCTGCAAACCTAGAAGAGTGAAACCAACCCTGCACCTTCATCTTGGACTGCCTCCAAAATTGACAGAATATAAATTTCTGTTGTTTAAGCCACCCAGGATGTCGTATTTTGCCATGGCCACGGTAGTAGACACATACAGTAACTTTTCCAAGGTTATACACCCGGGAAAGCTGGTTTTAGAAGCCACATTTTCAATGTAAACTTGATAATTATTCTATAATAGGTTTCCAGTAATGTATTTAGGAATTAGTTAACATTCTGAAAGGACATGTTTTTAAATACTGGGCATGTCTCTCTCTCCTTCCATATTTTTAACTTATTTACCATCAAATTTGGAAAGAAGTTATTCCAGGAACCGACTATATTACGCTGGTGTCTCCAGTGATTTCTAGGCCGGCTGTGAAATTTTCAAAACAAAAGTTAATCAGGTTTTCTTTAATTAAAGAAGAAAAGCAACTTATGCAAAGCAGGTTTTGGTTTTTAGGGGCAGAAGGGAGGTTTCAGGAAATCAGACAAACAATAAGGTTTGGAAATCCCCCAGTGAGTGGGAGTGGGGCTTTCTGACCCCAGAGCAGGGGCAGGCAGCTTCTTGAAGAAGTGTATCTTACTCTCCTGAAGGATTGAGACCTTGGCCTAAGAGCCGGTGGCCTGGGGACAGGGGTTGGTCAGCCCTCCTTGGCCATCCCAGAGTAAGCCAGGTGATCTACTGGTTGGTCCTGACCCACTGGGTTGAGGAAGCTTGTCCTGGGGGAATCCTACACACTGTGTATTTTGAGGGTTTCCAAAACACTGAACCTAATGCAATTGGTGACTCCCTTGCTCTGTTCTCTGACCTATGGTAGGGCTTCACATCAGGAAATTCACAGAAGCCCCAAGCATAGGGATTGGAATGTTCGGTGTTTCAAGGCACACCTGGTTCTCTATTTTTAATGTTTAAAATATGTTTAAGAAATTTATCCCATTACTCAGATGTCCTTTTTTTCTAGTTTATAAAATGCAACATTACTGCAGTTTCCTGATTTCAGTTTGTAGACACAATTCACAGCTTTCCTGAATTTTTACTGGGTACTGCATCAATTTCTCTCTAAAAACTATCTAGGAATGAAAAAAAGAATAGTAAACAAGAGGTTTTAATTGCATGCATGTGGATTTCAACAGACCAAAAATAAAGGATTCAATGTCTGCTCGAGGTAAGGAAATGTGATCATGCTGGCAAGTCTGATTGGTTATGACCTTGAGTATAATCAATGGGCCGCTTCCCCTTTCGTCGGGCCGAACTGATTTTCCACATATATATTTTTTTCTCAGCAGAAGCACTTACCTGATGATATTAAGATTTTAATTGATTATATTCGATGTTCTGAAAATTGAAGCAACCCAACTTAAACTCACTCCACGAGGTCGCCCTCCAGCCGCCATTGAACGGGGATGCGACAGCGATAAGTAAATGCTGCCACCTACAGGAGAGAGCGGGCAGGTGCAGCCACCTCGGCGCGTCCTCTTGACCTTTTTCTTCCCCACCCGCTTCTGCAACTGACTCAGAAGACCACCTCTGCGTTAGCTTGAATTTCTTGATTTTGTTTCAGAACACAAGAAGAAAAACTCATACGCTGTAGAATAAATATTCTTTATAATGAATTTCCAGATTCTCTAGGCCCATCTATAGTAAAGGTATATTAATATTGAAAGACCATCCACGAGAGACGAATTCACCTGTGACCCTGAACTCGTAATGCAAACACATCAAGCTTTACTTCAGCCCCGCGCCCCGCCTCGTATCAGAGTGTTGGGTTAAGAAGGCTTCTCACCCGTAAATGTCACTAATCGCAACTTACGTCATGGTCAGTGGTCTCTGCTGGAGTTTACGGAGTGGGCCGTGGTCAGCCCACTGGTTCCTGGGTTAGCGCTTTTGGAAAGTTTTGTCGGATTAAATGCGTCCCTTTTATTGGATTAAATGTGTCCACATGCTAGCGTGGAGCCTGGATCTGCGTTTTGGAATGATGCTGAGAAAATGGATTCTCCCTCTCACATGACAGCGCTTCACACTCAAGATGACAGTCTTCACGGCTGCCAGGGTTTCACTCTTTAGGCTGAAGAGCCCCTGCTCCCTTTGCCTGACCTTGTGTGTGTGACCCCTACCTCCTCAACCACTTGGCCGCCTGCTTCTCTGGAGGTGACAATTCACTGCTGGCCCTCTCCACCAGCACCTGCAGGGACCCTGCAGAATTCTGTGAACCTGTGTTCTATTCTCTCCACCTCAGACATCAACTTGACTAGCAAAAAGAGCACTTTACACAGCTGATGTGCTCTGAGGCTGCTTTAAAAACACGGTGTATATGGCCACTTGGGAGGAGTGTGGTGAGTGAGTGTGATTGTATTTGATGAGCTCTCAGAAACCAGCAAAGGCAGCAAGGTTGCTGTTTCACTCTGGAGAGGCTCTAGTAGGCATTGCTTATACCTTTCTAGTGTGAAGAAGGGAGAGTCCTTTATTTATTTATTTATGTAGAGACAGAGTCTCACTTTGTCACCCCTGGTAGAGTGCCGTGGTGTCACAGCTCACAGCAACCTCCAACTCTTGGGCTTAAGCAATTCTCTTGCCTCAGTCTCCCAACCTAGCTGGGATTACAGGCGCCCACCACAATGCCCCGCTATGTTTTTGGCTGTAGTTGTGATTGTTGTTTGGCAGGCCCGGGCTGGATTCGAACCTGCTAGCTCCAGTGTACGTGGCTGGCGCCCTAGCCGCTGAGCTACAGGCTCTGAGCCTAGAGTCCTCAATTTTACAGACTAATTATAAAGACTAATAATTTCTATAATTTCACAGACTGATGTGTATGTGAAGTTGTGTAGGTGTGAAGGAGGTTGTATCTTCACAAAAAAGAGGCTTCAGTTTCCCCTTTTGGCACCCGGCCCTTTTTCTCTCTCTTCCCTTTTTCTCTCTCTTCCCTCTCTTCTCCCTTCCCCTTTCTTCCCCTTCCCTCCCCTCTTTCCTTCCTCCTCCTCCTCCTCTTCTTCTTCTTCTTCTTCATATTCTTCTTCCTTTCTCTCTCTCTCTTTCTTTCTTTCAAAACAGTCTCACTCTGTGCCCTGTGTAGAGTGTTGTCGTGTCACAGCTCACAGCAACCTCAAACTCTTGGGCTTGAGAGACCTTCTTGCCTCAGCCTCCCAAGCAGCTGGGACTACAGGTGCCCACCACAACACTTGCCTAATTTTTCTATTTTTAGTAGAGAAACCATCTCACTCTTGCTCAGGCTGGTCTCTAACTCCTGAGCTCAAGCAATCCACCTGCCTCAGCCTCCCAGAGTGCTAGGATTACAGGCATGAGCTAGGACTCCCAGTTCCCAGCCCCCTTTCTTTTGGAGAATCGTATCTCTACTGTTGAATTCAAGGTCATTTGTTCTTTCTTCTCTATTAAACCTGACTTGGGTGGAGGGTGGGATCTGCCATCTTTAATCTTGGTGTGGACTTCATCTGCAGGCTGAGTACTCTGCTTCACCACCCTGAGTAGTATTTGTATTTTAAGTCTTTATAATTTGACAGAGTTTGTCTGCTATTAAAGGAACTTCAAGAATCCATAATCATGTGGGAGAAGACTTTGGGGGTGGTGAGTTTGTTGATGTCCCTAAAAATTCTTCCAAAAAGCCTATTTTTAAAGAGCTCACAGTGTGGTATGTGAGACGTACCCTCATCGTTTACATAAGCTCTGGGTCAAGGCAGTAAGTAACGCCTCAGGGCAATACTGAAACTGTAAGTTTCCCCACAGTGATTATGAGGGCTCTGCTCATGAGACGGTTACTCTATTGTGATCATGTTATCAGGTTAAAATTCCCTTTTGGGGAAAATGATATATGTTTGAATACTGGTTCTAGGCTACATCTGAATTCTGGTTGTGGTGCTGGGGGTTAACTCAGACCAACATTTCTCCTAGAGCTTGTAATTATGTGTAATAACCATCACACTTCGTTCTGATGTATCACTTTCATCCAAGCTCAAAGTGTTCTTCTAGAATTATTACCTCATTAATCCTTGCAACACTCCTGGGAGGCAGGTGATTAACCCATTTTCTAGACAGGTACATAGAGGCACAGAGGATTGCGGCAACTTTGTTAAGGTTGCACGAGTCAGAGTTGGGTAGAGAACAGAGCCTACTCATATTCTACCCCCAGTCTGCCTCTCTGAACTTTCTCCCTCCTCCCGTGGGGGAGACCCAAAAGCATTTGCCTCTTAGGAATTGTCTCTACCTGTCTTGTGAATATCACCGTTGGTACAACAGTACTGAACATTTTGCCAAAAACAAAGATATTTCTTTTCTTGAAATATAGAAATTTCTGCTCCTTAAAGGAATAAAGAGGTGCATATTAATCCCTAAAATAAAATTGGGCTAGAACCCTCAAAGTCCTCAACATCTTTTAATATGGGCCCTTAAACTTTTCTTACATAAAATCAGGAAATTCCATTTGGCAGAGCAGAAATGAAACTTGAACTTCACACGGGTTAGGATTCAGTTTGAAACTGAGAAGTGCTAACATCTGTCACTTAAGTTTGACAATCTTTTCTCCTTGGTTTCACTTGAATGCAGGCTAGTTTCACCTGGACTTCATTGTCACTTTAGTGGAGTTAGAGGAGGGGCCCCGTTGTGATCTGGACGGGTGTGGAAAGGAGAGAAGGAGAGAGAGCCACTAACGCCTGGGAATCAAAGGCGGAGCAGCACATTCAGTGGGAAGTCCTGGCTCTTCTTGGGCCTTTGTCTTTATTCATTATTCATTTATTTATTGAACAAACACTTTCAAGTTTGTATTATGTGGCAGTCATTGGTTAGGCTGGGTACAAGCAATTCTATGGTAAATAATATATAATATTAATCTTTCAGGAGTTTCAGGGAAATAGATAAAGAAACATACAATTATACTACTAATTATACTACGTGAGGAGTAATCATAGAGATATTTACAAAGTGTAGTCAGGACACATTTGCTTAAATGGCTCAGAGAAATCTTTCCAAAAATATCTCTTGAGGACCACATAGAAGGTGGATCTAAAAGATTAGAATGGGTTTGTTGAGGGGGTCACTGGGACGAAATTTTCAAGGATTATCTTTGTGCTAAAAGTATCTGAGGATTGACATCATTTACAGCAAGCATTTACTGAATTTCTAACATGTGCAAGCTACTATTCTGGGCTACTGGGGATGCAAGGACGTAACCAAATGATCCTAACTCAGGGAAACAATAACATGCAGAATATATTTTATAAAACAAATACTGCTATAATGTGATGTATAGTTACTGCCACTTGAGAACACAGACAATACGCATGATAGAAATCCACAGAAAAGAAAATGGTAAGTTAGAATGCTAGAATTAGGGACATTTGTGGAACATGTAAGACACCATCTTTCACCTCTTTATTTACTCTCCAAAGGTGCTAATTCTGTTGAATTCCACTGCATGTATGTGGATGATTGAAGATGAATTTATTTCATATCAGAGTAAAGGGTCCTTTCTGGAACTAACCAACTTCCCTTCCTCCCTCCCTCCCTTCCTTCCCTCCTTTCTTCTTTCCTTTCTTGACAGAGTCTCACTGTGTTGCCCTGGGTAAAGTGTGTGGCATCATAGCTTACACAACCTCAAATTCTTGGGTTCAAGCAATCTTCTTGCTTCAGCCTCCTGAGTAGCTGGGACTATAGGTGCCTGCCACACTGCCTAGCTATTTTTTTTTCTATTTTTAGTAGAGATGGGTTCTTAGCTCTTACTCAGGCTGGTTTTGAACTCCTGAGCTCAAGCATTCTACCTTCCTCAGCTCCCAGAATCCTAGGATTACAGGTGTGAGCCACTGCACCTGGCCTTCTGGAATGTGTGTTTAGAGTAATAGAGTTTAAATGGAAATACGGAGTTCTGCATATTTTCATTTGTCAGGACAACTTGCATTATGACTATGATGATGATTACCAATGACAATGATTGTGACTCTCAATGCATGGATACGTTGAGTGGTTAGTCACTATTTTAAAGCATATACAGAAGTAAATGACTGGTCTAAAATCATGAGTATATCTTCGCATTAGAAATTGCATTAGAACGTCAAATAATCTCCTAACATTTTTCGATACTCTTTTAAGTTTGCCTATTTCACAAAAGCTTTAAAGAGGCACAACTTTTAAGTTATGACTTTTTAAAAATTGTTTCTCTTTTCTTTCCCCTCCAAAAACAGCTTGAAATATAACTCATGTAATATATAATTAACCTATTTAATCAATGCCTCTTACCATATTCACAGATTTGTGCATTTGCCATCATAATCAATTTTAGAACATTTTCATCACCTTGAAAGGAAACCTCATACTCCTTAGCCATCACTCCCAAGTCTTCCATATAATGTTGTCACTCGGCACCCCATCTCCCAGTCATACAGAACCACTTATTTATTTCCCGTCTCTGTGAATTTGCCTATTCTGGACACTTTATATAGATAGGCAGTCCTTTTGACTGGCTGCTTTCTCTTAACATAATATTTTCAAGTGTGATCCATGCTGTAGCACATATCCTTTTATTGTTGAATAACAGTCTACTATATGGACATAATGCATTTTATTTATCCATTTATCAGTTGATAGACATGTGGGTTATTTTTTAAAATTTCACCCTCACCCTATATGAGGGTACATACACTTGGGTTATATATTTGCATTTATTAGGTAAAGTCCAAAGCCTGAGTTGTAGTTGAGTCCTTCACCCAGGATGTGTACCATACACCCCTACATTGCTCCATTGGGTGTGAGCTTATCCAGTCCCTTCCTCTCCTCCCCCTCCCACTTCTTGAGTTTAATTGTGTTTTTCTCTTGTGTGGGCTTATAGTTGTTGATTTATTATTTTCAGATTAGTACTGAGAAAATAGGGTGCATGCTTTTCCATTCTTGAGATATTTTACATAGGAGAATGTTCTCCAAATCCATCCAGGTAAGTACAAAAGATGCAAGGTCGCCACCTTTTTTATGACCGAATACAATTTCATGGTATACATATACCACAGTTTATGAGTCCATTCATGGGTTGATGGGCACTTGGGTTGCTTCCATGTCTTTGCAATTATGAATTAAGCTGCTATAAACACTTGAGTGCAAATGTCCTTATGGTAAAATGATTTTTTTTCTCTTGAGTAGATATCTAATAAGGAGATTGCAGGATCAAATGGGAAGTCTACTTTTACGTCTTTGAGGATTCTCCATACTTCTTTCCAAAAAGGCTGTACTACCCTGTTTCCCCGAAAATAAGACAGTGTCTTATTTTAAGGTGTGCTACCAAAAATGCGCTAGGTCTTATTTTCAGGGGACGCCTTATCTTTCCTATAAGTAGGTCTTATTTTCGGAGGATGTCTTATTTTCAGGGAAACAGGGTAGTTTGCAATCCCATTCGCAGTGAATCAGTGTACCTGTCTTTCTGGACCTCTACCAGCATCTGCAGCTTTGGGACTTCATGATGTAGGCTATTCTCACTGGGGTTAATGATATCTCAAAGTGGTTTTGATTTTCACTTCTCTTATGATTAGGGATGATACACATTTTTTCATGTGTTTATTGATCATTTATGTGTCTTCTTGTGAAAAGGTTCTGTTCAAGTTGCTTGCCCATTCACTGGTTGCTCTTTTCTTATTGATTTGCTTGAGTTCTTTGTATATTCTGGTCACCAGCCCTTTGTTCAATTCATAATGTGAGAATATCTTCTCCCATCCTGACGGTTGTCTATTTGCTTTTTTGATTGTGTCTTTAGCTGTGCAGAAGCTTTTTTTTTTTAGCTTGATCAGGTCCCATTTATTTATTTATTTCTGTTGTTGCAGTTGCCAGTTGGATCTTCTTCATGAATTCTTTCCTAAGGCTGATATTGTTATGAGTTTCCCCCACACTTTCCTTTAGGGTTTTTATTGTTTTATATCTTAGATTTAAACTTTTTATCCAGTGTGAATTAATTTTTGTAAGTGGTGGGAGGTATGGATCCAGTTTCAGTCTTACATGTGGCTATCCAGTTCTCCAAGCACCATTTATTACATAAGGATTATTTTCTCCAGTACAAGCTTTTGTTTGGTTTGTTGAAGATCAGATGATGATATGAGGCTGATTTCATCTCTAGGTTCTTGATTCTGTTCCATAGATTTATGTCTCTATTTTTATGTTAGTACCATGCTGTTTTGATTGCTAGACTTGTTGTATAACCTAAAGACTGGTAATGTGATCCCTCCAGATTTTTTTTTTTAATTGCATTGGCTATTCTGTGTTTTTCTGGTTCCATATGAATTGAAGAACTATTCTTTCAAGTTTTTCAAAGTATTACAGTGGTGTTTTAATGGAAACAGCATTCAATGTGTAGATCACTTTGGGTAGTATGGACATTTTGACAATATTGATCATTCCTAGCCATGAGTATGATACGTTCTTTCATTTGTTAATGTCTTCTGCTATTTCTTTTCTCAGGGATTCATAGTTCTTTCTGTAGAGATCCTTCACATCCTTTGTTAAGTATTTTTCAAGGTACTTTATTTTCTATGAAGCTAATGAGAAGGGTACTATGTCTTTGATTTGGCTCTCAGCTTGAATGTTGTCAGCGTATATGAAGGCTACTGATTTGTGGACATTGATTTTCTATCTTGAGATGTTACTGTATTTCTTGATCACTTTCAGGAGTCTTCTGGTGAATCCCTGGAGTTTTCTAAATATAATATCATGTCATTTTTTGGCTATTATGAATAATGCTGCTATGAAAATTTGTGTGCACGTGTTTTATTTCTCTTTGGTATACCGAAGAAGTAAAATTGCTGGACCATATGATAACATGACCATATGTTTAATTTAAACATTTGAGGAACTGCAAGACATTTTCCAAAGTGGCTGCACCATTTTACTTCCTACTAGTAGAGTATGGGGGCTCCGATTTTTCCACATCCTCATTAATGCTTTTTGATTCTAGCCATCCTCATGGGTAGAGAATGTTATCTCATGTGGCTTTAATTCACATTTCCTTGAAGAATAATGATGCTGACCATCTTTTTATGTGTCTATTGCCAATTTATAAATCTTCCCTAAAAAAAGTCAATTTAGGTCTATTATCAATTTTTAAAAATTTAGGTTGCCTTTTTATTAATGAGTTGTAATAGTTTTTATAAATGTTCTTGGTATAAATTACTTACCAGATATATTGTTCACAAAAATTACATCCAATTCTGCAAGCTGTCCTTTTACTTACTATATGGTATCCTTAGAAACACAAAAGTTTTAATTTTGATGATGTCCAGTTTATTTTTTTTTCTTTTCTCTTTCTCCTCTCTTTCTTCTCTTTTTTGTTTTTTGCTTCTGATCTTATTTTTTATTTATTTATTTATTTTTGTAGAGACAGAGTCTCACTGTACTGTCCTTGGGTAGAGTGCTATGGCGTCACACGGCTCACAGCAACCTCTAACTCTTGGGCTTACGCGATTCTCTTGCCTCAGCCTCCCCAGCAGCTGGGACTATAGGCGCCCGCCACAACGCCCGGCTATTTTTTTGTTGCAGTTTGGCTGGGGCTGGGTTTTAACCTGCCACCCTCGGCATATGGGGCCCTACTCACTGAGCCACAGGCATCGCCACTTCTGATCTTATTTTAAGAAACGATGAGCTACTCCAAGGTTATAATAATTTATTTCTAAGTTTTCTCTTAGAAGTGTTAATATGCTTTTTAAACTCCACATTTAGATTTTTTCTTTGTTTTGGATTAACTATTTATAAGCTATGAGATGGAGGCCCAAATTAACTTTCTTCCCCATGTATATAATTAGTCGTTCCAGCATTATTTGTTGAAAGACTTTTTTTCTCACTTTATTGTTCCAATGCCCTTGTCAAAAATCAATTATCATAAATTTGAGGGCTTATTTTAAAATTTCAATCTATTGCATTTATCAATATGTCTATCTTTATGCCAGCACCACATGATTTTGATTACTGTGGCTTTTAAATAAATTTTGATATTGGGAAGTGTGAATCTTCCAACTTTGTTTTTCCTTTCAAAATTGTTTTGACTATTTTGTGTCCCTTGAATTTTCATATGAAGTTTTTGATCAGCTTGTCAATTTCTGCTAGGATTTTGATAGGGATTGCTTTGACTTTGTAGATCAATTTGAAGTGAATTGCCATCTTAATAATAGTATTAAGTCTTTCAATTCATGAACATGGGATGCCCTTCCATTCATTTATTTTTTTCTTTAATTTCTGCCAATTATATTTTATAGCTTTTAGAGTACAAGTTTTATATTTATGTTATATTTTATATTTATGTTATAAATATTGTTAAATTTATTTCTAAGTATTTTATTCTTGTTTATTTGATTGTAAATGAAATTGTTTTCTTAATTTTATTTTTAGTTTGTTCATTGCTATGGTATAGAAATACAATTAGTTTTTGTATATTTACCTTATATCTTGCAACTTGTTGAACTCATTTGCTAGTTCTAATAGTTTTTAGTGGATTCCATGGGGATTTTTATGTGCCAGGTCATGTCATCTATATAAAGATAGTTTTACTTCCTCCTCTTAAATCTGGATGCCTTTTATCTTATGTTCTTGTTTAATTTCTGTGGCTAAAATTTATAACTTCTTGAAGAATATCATGAGTAACAGTGTCAAGCTCCATGCCTCCCTCAAGCTCTTTATTTCTAAACATCATCCTGGGATCTACTGCTGAGCCCATAGGGGGCAAAAACTTAGGAAAACAGGATAAAGGGAAAGTGAGAGGGAAAAGAAAGAGAAGTGAGAGGAGGAAGAGAGAGAGGAAAGAGTATCTGGAGGAAAAAGAGGAGAAGGAAAAAGACAGAGAGAAAAAAAAAGAGGTGACTCTAGAGCTGAAAGTGACCTGAAATCACTATAGGGAAGGCAGCAGTGAGGGACAGAAGTGAAGCTATTAGTTTTTAAGCATGGCCTCCCACCACCAGGAAAGGCAGGCAATGGTAGCAATGACTTCCTTTCTGGGCAGCAGAGAACTATCAAATTCCTTATGCAGGATGATAGGTTTCAAGGAAATGTTATCAGGGTGGCAAATGATGTAATGTCAAGCCTCATGTGAAAAATAGTGTCTGTGGGCCTAAAGTGACTTGGGGTCAGGACTGGGAGAGTGAAGCACTGTTCATGTTGCTGCTCTTCTTGGTCACTGGTAAAGATCTGTGCATAAATGAGGGGTAGCAGTGAAAAGGCAACCAAAGGGAATCAATTTTAATCTAAATGGCCCTACTCCAAATGCTATTCTTTGCTGATGACCAAATGTAGCCAAGATGATTATTGATTTGTTATTAATTTGTTCAGTCTCTGGGTGAGAGTGCATATTTTAAATCAGATAAACTGAGGGCAGTTGGATCTGTAAAAATATTAGTACCTGAAAGAAGGATGATTCTTCAGAGGTTTTCGGGGTTACAAGTAAATATCGTTGGGTTCTGTGACTTTTTAAAGAAAGTCAATCAGAAAATGTGATTGTCAGAATGCAGGCAGCATAAGACTGTGAAGAATGCTACTTCTAGAATAACAAAGGGCAAACAGGATCCTTAAGGAAATGGGCTGGCTTAGAATTATGAATTACTGAGCCCATTTCTTTTAGTGATTAATGATGAATCACTCTTTTAACTTTGTATGAAATAATAGGATGCATCTGAGGAGCTCCATTAATCATCATAAGAATTAGGCCTGGGCCTATTCATTATTGCAGGATTGACATGTGCTGAACAGTTGAGCCGAATTTCAGGAAGGGGTGGACTTTAGGCAAGGGTTTGCTAAAAAAGAATGCAAACATTAGGGGTCTATTCTTGCCTGAATGAGTGGGGATTTAAGAGTGAGGAATAGATCCTGTTATGTCATCCCTCATCTGGAAGCTTAACAAAACTCAAAGTCTTTTGGCTTTTTGGTATTCAGGGTCATGATACAATAGATAAACAACATAGATCATAAACTCTGGTACATTTATCTGTTTGTCACTTTGCACATTTCCTGTATTCAGAAAGCAATTAACAATATTCTGGACATTTGGACTTCAGTAGTCATGAAAGTAATCAACTTTAGTACATTGTTCTTTGAAGAGCTAAATTATCCTTATAAATCCTAGAAAAAATTTTTTTGAAAAATTTACTGTTATTGATAATGAAAACTTGAACTACAAGCAGCACAAGGAAGAAACTGGGTCCACCTAAACAAGTCAGGCCAGATCCATCATTTGAACAACTTCAAAGCTCTTGAACTAAAGGGAGGGTTAAATAGTTGTTCCAACAGAATTAAACTGACATGCTCCAAAGATGTCTCCATGGATGTCTTTCTTGCAGGGGTCAGAAGGGATGGGAAAGCCAAGAGAATTTCATGTAGTCCTTAATTCCAACAGATGTGATTTTGATAAAGTAGGAAAAAACTCATCTCAGTTATGAAAGACATATATTGTTATGTCTGAATGTGTAATTAGTTCTAGTAATCTTTAAGAATCATAAACACACTCCCTCCAGCATTTGGAAACTCTGCCCTACCCTTCAAAAACCCCTTCATAAGGAATTTTTGAAGAAAAATCAAGGATTGGATCAGAATTTTTATCTATTTATTTGTTTATTGATTGATTTTTTTAGAGACACATCTTACAATGTTGCCCAGGATGGCCTTCAAGTGCTGGACTCAAGCCATCCTCCTTCCTTAGCCTCTTGAGAAGCTGGGATTACAGATGCATGGCACACGCATGTGGCTTTAATCTATTTTATTTAAAAATACTAATTTTTTTTCTTTTTTGAGACAGGGTCTCACTATGTTGCCCTCAGTAGAGTGCAATGGTGTCACAGCTTACAGCAATCTCAAACTCTTGGGCTTAAGCTATTCTCTTGCCTCAGCCTCCTGAGTAGCTGGGACTACAGGCGTTCGCCACAACAGTTGGCTATTTTTTGGTTGCAATTGTCATTGTTGTTTTAGCAGGCTGGGACCAGGCTCAAACCTGCCAGCCCCTGTGTATGTGGCTGGCACCCTACTCATTGAGCTGTGGGCGCCAACCTAAAACAACTATGATAGAGATATTTAAAAAATATAGACTTTTTAAAAAATGGCTTTCATCAGTTCATAGGAATAAAAAAAAATTAAAGGAATGTGCATGGCTTACACAACCACCCACCCACCCTACATACACTTACACAACCACCCACCCACCCTACATACACACACTCACACCTACATACACACATAAATTTGCATACGCCTTCCATCATGTGGATTAAATAGCTTCCTAACTGATTTGTCTGACCCCAACCTCTTTCTTTTTCATTCAATCCATTTTTTATATCTACCAGAGAGAAACTCTTTGAAAGGAGAATCTCTCTGATCCCTGTCTTATTTAAAACTCCAATGAGGGAACATCAGGGCACTGGGAGTGGAGGATGGGCCAAGGGCAGAGCATGGCTGGCCCTACTCATCAGGTACACCCTAGGCTGTGAATAGGGCTTCACGAATGCTTGCAGAAATTGAAATTTATAAGTAAATATAATAAATTAATTCCCAGGCATGTATCATTGAATCTTTTTAATACCTATTTTCTTAATCATTAGATATTAAAAGTATAACCATTTTCATATAGGAGGTCCCTGAACACGATTATTATTATTACTTTAAAAAGAGATCTTCATAGTCCAAAAACTTGGAAGTCAGCAGCTGTGGGATAAAGTACAAATGATGTCATGGGCTGTGATTCATCACAGCCTTGCTTGGCCCATAGGCCCTGCTGAGCACAACCTTTCTAGCTTT
Source organism: Nycticebus coucang (assembly GCF_027406575.1). Taxonomy (NCBI): domain Eukaryota; kingdom Metazoa; phylum Chordata; class Mammalia; order Primates; family Lorisidae; genus Nycticebus; species Nycticebus coucang. The sequence goes on from NC_069792.1 coordinate 11,868,251, forward strand.
AGCTCTTCCTACCTCTTGCACTAACCCGGACGATCTAAGTTTACTCTAAGGAATTGCCTGTAAACCAGTTGTCATTCTTTCTTCCTTCACTGCATCATCTGGATTCCTGTCTGCTACAGTATTTTTCCTATGATGCCATCATTATCTGCCTGTGTACCTCACTAGACTATGAGCAGATTCTGCTATGCCTTCTTCCTTGAATCCCTCCTGTACCAGTTCCCCAGAGGAGTCTCTTGGTTAAGGTTTGACTACCTGAACTGTATTTTAAAACATGAAGCCAGTGCCAGAACTGAAAAGTGGCAGGAGAAAGCCATGAGGGAACTCTCTAAAATACAAACAAGAAACAAAACAATACACAAGCACACACCATCTGCTGGTGGGTGTCTAACTATGGATCTTAAGAGCCAAATACAGCCAAATAGAAGATTTACAAGAACATCGAGGAGAGGAGCGCAGGAAAGAAAATTTGATATTTAAAAATAACTCAGAGTAAAGGCTAAGCCATGTTTTGCAAACTGAGACAGAATGACAAGTTTGAAACAGGCTGTCGCCCACAAGCTGGGCACCAGGGAGGCCAGCAGTAAGAAGTGGGTGGATTCAAGATTAGGAAATGAGTACTGAGCCTAGGCCTACACAGAACACCACAGAAGGAGGTGCTGGCATCTCTGCACAGCTGGTGTGCGGTGCAGGGCGTTGGAGCCCTGGGCAGGCTGACAAATGCCCAGGTGCAGGTGGTTTGGACCAGATGCACTGAGACCCACAGAGACACCTGGACTTTGTTCTTTTGTACTCAGAGGAGACAGGGCTATGGAAATTTTACTGGGTAAACCCCCAAGTACTATGAAGCTTATAGCTAAGAATCACTCCAGCTCTTCTTTGAGATGCTTACCATTACTTGAGAAGAGAAGACAGGGCTTATCATCTCTGCATGCCTAGAGGTGAGTGGAGGGAGAGGTGCTCAGTGCTAATTTGGATCAATGAGTGAATAAACAAGGAAATACGCAGCTACATGATTCTATGTATAGCACACCTGGCAGAGGAGCTCAGACCATGACAGAACCAAATTTCAGAGAAGGTGGTTGTGAAGTGCTGTGGGTGTACAGATGAGCTGCCAACCCCCTGCTTCTCCTGTAAATTGTCCTGACGGATTTTAGGCACTTCTGTTAATTCAATATCCCCATTGTAACTACTCTGACTGATTAAAAACCAGGAAGCAATTTGAAACTGTAAGTAATAGTTTGCAAATTAGAGAGAGTGAGAAATTTTCTATCTAAAGACCAAACAGAATTCATGTCAGGAACCTTCCTTTCCACTGTCAAACTGAGTTTAATGATGTTCTTAGTCTATGAGGACTGTCTCAGTTGACTTGAGCTGCTAGAACAAAATACCTTACCTTGGGTAATTTATAAATAACAGAAATTTATTGCTCACAGTTCTGGAGGCTGGGAAGTCCCAGATCAAGCCATCGCAGATTCAGTGTCTGATGAGGATGGCGTCTTCTATTAATAGCTGTGTACTCACATAGTGGAAAAGGCTAAGAGGTTCCCTTAAACCTTTTTTATAAAGGCACTAATCCCTTCCAGGAGGGTAAAGCCCACATGACCTGATCCCTGCCCAAAAGGCCCATCTTGTACCACCATCACCTTGGGGGTTAGGTTTCAACATATGAATTTTGGAAGGACACAAGCATTCAGACCACTGCAAGGACTAAACTGGGAGGGCAGATAGTTCTCTGAGCAGATGTGTCCTCTGCTGCTTCATCTGTATCTCCCTGTTGCTTAGCATAGCACCGTGAAGCACAGAAACTTTGCTGATTGAACCAAAAGGCCAGTTGAGCTGCTTTGGAAATATTTCCCCCATTCTTGAAGTTTTTAGAGTTCAAGTTATTGGCTTTTCCTTTGGATTAGATGTAGTTGTTAACAGGCACATTTCTATGTGGTTATTTATAAGTGGAAATTTATAAATTTCAACACATATTCACTATGTGTTCACTCAACACATATTTACTATGTGTTCACCGTATACCAGGTGATGTTCCAGTCATTCAGGATCCATCAAGGGACAACACAGAAAAAAGGCTCTGCCCTTATGTGTTCTATATTCAGTGTAACAAAATTCTGCAATATGAGTCACAAGTGTACAATAATGGCTAAATTTCTACTTTATAATGAAATGAGTGACATTTGATGGGCACTTTTCTATGCCATTCATTGTTGTTGACTACTTAGTTGATTTTGTAATTCTGTTATCTGAAAGCCCTAAATGGATCTCTGTTTCCATTCCAATCTCTGTTTCTCTCTCTCTCTCTATGATACACATGCTCAGATGATATGTGCATGCCTAACAATGTAGGGAAGACAGGATGAGAGGAAGGTATATGATTACCTAATATTTACATCTATAAGCCTAAGTAAGACGAGGAGAACTTCCACAACATCTTTTAAGACCCGACTAAATATGAATCCTAATCCAAGGGTCGGTATTTTATCTTGACTGTATTGTTTTTTCCAGTTGCAACCTGTTCATGCAGGTGTGTCTGCCATCTGCCTATTATTACAAAGATTGGCCTCAGGTCTGGGCTTAACATTGTAGAAGCCTCTTTTGTCTTTTAGTGAGGTAGGAAGCTCCACAGAGTCCACAGCCTGAGGGTGTTCGCAGTTTGGCCCTGCATGGCAGTTTGCTCCTCTCTGTTGGTTCTAGGCCACGTGGCCTTAAGCAGCACAGTAGTAGTCTCTGTGAGTGCACAGAACGTTCTGCTTGGCCAGATGCCTATGGAGGGAGAGTGAGGAGGGATTTTTCACATCTCCTTTGGGATTCACGTAAGTAATTTTGTACTTGAGGTCTCTCACTCATGACTAAGGCCTGGCTGAAGACCTGGTGTGACAGGGGAGAGGGACCTGGGGTGGGTTCAGACTGGGTTGCGGGGGCTTCTGTGTTCTCTGGATAAGAGTGTGGGCCATATTTGGAGTCCACATTCTGCATCCTCTAGCTATTTCTATGTGACTTTCCACTTTTCTCATTCACAGTGTAAAGAAAACACTGCTTAAACACTTTAAAGAGTTGTTCCAAAGTCTGAATGAAGTAATTTCTACAAAAGACCTTGCCACTTGGGAACTGTTGGAGTGGATGGTATTGAGGCCCCATTCAGGGTCACTAAAATTTAGCACCTAAAAGTATAGGACACCCAGTTCAGTTGAAATTTCAGATGAAGAAAAAATGTTTTTTAATTATAATATAATATATGAGCATAACATGAAATAGAAGAGACTACAGGATATCTAATAAAATATAAACATTTTATATTTATATAAATGTAAATATTTTCATAAAAATATTTCATGAGACGTATTTATTCCAAAAAATGTAGTCATTGTTCATCTGAGTTTCAAACTTAGTTCACAAGGCAACACTAGCTGCTATGGTTTGAGTGTCTCCTCCAAATTTTGGGTTGAAACTTTATCCCCAAAGTGGCAGCATTGAGAGGTGGGGCCATTAAGAGGTAATTATGTCAGGAGGCCTCTGCCCTTGTGGATGGATTAATCTATTCATGGATTAGTGAATTAAAGGGTTAATGGATTAATGGGTTATCATGGGAGGGAAACTCATGGCTTTGTAGGAAAAGGAAGAGAGAGTTGAGATAGTACGTTAGGGCTTGGTACCCATAGCTCAAGTGTCCACTTAGGGTGCTGGACACATAAGCCGGGGCTGGTGGGCTCGAACCCGGCCAGAGCCTGCTAAACAATGACAACTGCAATGAAAAGATAGCTGGATGTTGAGGTGAGCATCTATAGTCCCAGCTACTTGGGAGGCTGAGACACAAGAATCATTTGAGCCCAAGGGTTTGAGGTTGCTGTGAGCTGTGATGCCAAGGTACTCAACAGAGAGTGACATAGCGAGACTCTGTCTCAAAAAAAAAAAGAAGAGCTAGTACATTAACACACTCAGCTCCTCTTCATGTGATGCTCTGTTCCACCTTGGGATTCTGCAGAGTCCCCACCAGCAAGAAGTCTCTCACTAGATTTGACTACTCAACCCTGAACTTTGGAACTGTAAGAAATAAATTTCATTTATCATAAATTACCCAGTTTCAGATATTCTGTTGTAAGCAACAGAAAACAGACTCAGAAGCTAGTCCTACCTGATCCCCTTTCCTGGGTCTGTGCACGGACTCCTGGCTGCCCTTTGTGTTGGCTGCTAATGGCACAGCTGCACCTTCCTCTTGGGGCCTTGGTGGAATGGAAGCTGTTTCACTTGGGAAGTTAATCTCCCTATCACCACTACTACCACCACCAGCAATGGCAGCAGCCTGTGACTCTGACTGATGGACAGGGAACAGAAAATGTCTGCCCCATTTCTCAAGGAAGGGCCAAATCTGTGTGCAGTTGGGGAGCTGCCCCAAGGGCTGAGGCTATAGCCAGACTCCAGTCAAGACCACATCCGGCCAGCTTTCTTCCCCTGCTCTCTCCTGTTTCCCTTCTGATACCGCCTTCTCAATCATTTCACATAATCTCCATCTCAGGCTTTGTGTTAGATTAGAACCCATGTTAATGAGTGGATCTCCTCCCTTCCTCTGATTAAAAAATTGTGAGGATCTAAAAAAGTGAGATTAAAAAAAACCCAATGTTTTATTTTTAAATAACAATTTTTGATTTTTTAAAATTTTAATTGTGATAAGAACCACACAACATGAAATTTACCATCCTGACCATTTCTAAGTTCAGTAGTGTCAAGTATGTTGTGTACAATGTTGTGCAACTAATCTTGAGAAATTTTTCATTCTGCAAGGCAATACTCTGTATCCCTTAAACAACTCCGCACCGCCCACCCCCCGAATTCCCACCAAACCCAGCAACTATCCTCCTAATTTTTATCTCTTGGAATTGACTTCTCTAAGGACCTCATGCATGTGAAATCACGCAGCGTTCGTCTTTCTGTGTTGGGCTTACTTTACTCAGTATAATGCTCTCAAAGTTCATCCATGCAGTCAGAATTTCTTTTCTTTTTAAGGCTGAATAGCATTCAGCTGTAGGTTCATACCACATTTGGTTTATCCATTCACATGCAGAAAGGTACTAGATTCCTTCTATCTCTTGGCTATCATGGATAATGTGGCTATGAACATGGTGTGCAAACATCTCTTTGAGATCCCACTTTCAATACTGTTGAATATATTCCAAGAAGTGGGATTGCTAGATCGTGTAGTAATTCAATGTTTAATTTTTTTTTTTTTATCAATCATAGCTGTGTACATTAATACAATCATGGGGTACAATGTGCTGGTTCTATATACAATTTGAAATATTTTCATCAAACTGGTTAACGTAGCCTTCCTGGCATTTTATTAGTTATTGTGTTAAGACATTTATATTCTACATTTAGTAAATTTCACATGTACCCTTGTGAGATGCACTATAGGTGGGATCCCACCAATTACCCTCCCAATGTTTAATTTTTGGATAAATTTCCAGACTATTTATCATAGTGGCTGCATCATAAGTAGGATTTTTTTTTTTTTTTTTGAGACAGACTTTCACTTTGTCACTCTTGGTAGAGTGCTGTGGTATCATAGCTCACAATAATTTCAAACTCTTGGGCTCAAGTGATCCTCTTGCCTTAGCCTCCCAAGAAGCAGGGATTATAGGTGTCTGCCTATCAACTGAGGTTCAGAAATGATTGCAAGTGAAGTATGTATTTGCTAAGATTTCTAGAATGACCAAAAGATTTGTCTTCATATATGTAAAATCTATTGTAAACATTTAAAGGAAATGAATAAAAGATTTTAACCCTCTCGGACCTCAAGATTCATCTTTAGCTTCTCTGCTAAGTTACATTTTCAAGTCATTGACCAGTACATAAAACTTGATATTTTAGAAAAGTCCAAACAAACAAAAATCAAAGACAAAAATCTTCCAGGGTCTTCATGTTAGTATAAGGTGACACCGGAAGATCAGAAAAAGCTCCTCAAGCTCTGAAAATAACCAACTTTCTGGGTTGTCATTTTAAAGCATCGACGGTGCATAGAGGCTGGACTTTTGTAAATTACTGAAATGATTGTATATTTTTTTTTCCCCAGCAGACAGTTTTTTGGAACCCGTCTTTTGTAGACGGGACATTAAAGCATAGTGTTTGGCAGGACAGAGGCCTAGACTCAACATTCAGTTTTGCTACTTACCTTGTATGACTTTGGACAAATTACTCTAAACCATAGTGTTCTCATGAGTAAAACGAAGCTGCTAATCACCGTCTTTCACCACCAGTGTGAAGTGAAACAAGATACCATACGCAAAGCATTTAGCACAACGTCTGGCACATAGTAAGGGTTAAAAAATGGCAGCTCGTACTATTTCAACTATTGGGTTTTACTCTGTGTATGTGTGTGAGTGTGTGTATGTGTGTATCTGCGTATACTGGAAAATGTTCCAGGAAAAATCACTGAAACATGTGTGTCTCTTGACACTCACAGATGGATATAGAAATGTTCTGGGAAATAAAAACTATCATACAGACTTTGCGTCTCAATCCATCAGGTTTTTGCAGAAGAATCAAAATTTGAGTGAACAGATATTGTGGCCCGAGAAATCAAAAAGATGCTGAGCATTTCAAGCATGTTCTTTGCTGACTGTCAAAGCAAAGTATACACAAAAACAGCAGGACAGATCATAACAGAAAACACACCCACCCACACACAGACATCAGTGCGGTTGGATGTACATTCTACGGCTTACACTTGCTTAAGATAGCACAGAACAGAAATTCTTCAAAGAAATGTAGAGGAATACAAAAAATGCATGAATATGTCAAAACTATTTATTTATGCTGGAAATGTTGCCTTCCAGAAGAAAAGAATGCCAGTAAAATAAAGACACTGAAAGGCAATAGCAGGGTTCAACACGGTGGAGGGTCAGGAATCAGAATTAGCTGAAGCATTAAAGTCTGTCGGTGCAAATCAAACCAAACCACCCTGCCCCATACCATACCACCCCACCCCAAATCACCCCATCCTACCCCACCCCACACCACCCTGCACCACCCCTCACAACCCCACACCCCACCCCACACCATACCACACTATAGCACCCCACCACACCCCACCTCACACAACACCACCCCCCTATCACCCACCCCCTACCCTCCAGTACACCACCCCACACCACCCCACTCCACCCTGCCCCACACAATACCATCTCCCCACCCTTCACTCCACCACCCCACACCACCCCACCCCACACTACACCACATCATACCACACCACACCACCCCATAGCACACCACACACAATCCCACACCACAGCATGCCACAGCACACCACCCCACCCCACCTCACCCTACACCACCCCATCCCACCCCATCCCTCACCACACTACACCACACAACCCCACCCCACACACCACACCACACCCCCCACCACACACCACCCTGCACCACCCCACCCCACGCCATACCACACCACACCACACAATCCCATACCACAGCATGCCACAGCACACAACACCACTCTACCCCACACCACACCACATCACACCACACCACAACACAGCACACCACATGATCCCACACCACACCACAGCATACCACACCACATCACACCACACCACACCACAGCATACCACACCACATCACACCACACCACACAATCCCACACCACACCACAGCATACCACACCACATCACACCACACCACACGATCCCACACCACACCACAGCATACCACAGCACACCACCCCATTCCACCCCACCTCGTACCATACCATACCACACGACCCCATCCCACCCCACCCCACCCCATAACACACCCCACCACACCATCCCACCACACCCCACCACACCACCCCACACAAGCCCACCCCAGCCCACCAACCACATCACACCACACAACCCCCTACACACCACACCACCCTACACCACCCCACACCACACCACCCCATCCTATACCGCACCATCCCACACCACACCATATCATACTACACCACCCCACCACATACCACCCCGCACCACCCCACACCGCACCACATCATATCATACCACACTATATCACACCACCCCACACCACACCACTACACCCCACCCCACCCCACACCACCCCACCCCATCCCACCCCACACCACCACACCCCACACCCCCCACAGCACACCACAGCACCCCATCCCACACCAAACCAAACTAAATCAAAGCAAACAAAACCAACCAACAAATAAAAACACTGAACTTGGGAAAAATTTCTTCTGGATTTAACTGTAACACCTTCTGAAGAGTCTGAGTCACTTTCTTCACTACTTTTTGTTGGTAGACATGACTTACAGAAACGACCCAGGTTAAAGCAGATGACTAGTTACACTAAAGCTGCTTTTGTTTGTAAGTACAGAGCTGAGGAAGGAGAATGCAAGACTATGATAAAGATAATGGTAGGGTTTTTCCCACAACTTTCTGCTGTTGGAAATCTTTAGGATGCAGGACCCAAGTGTAGCTACGCCAATGCTGCTGTTACTGAGCAGGGTATTAAATAAGCCTCACATGCAGGGTCCTTATAATTGTCACAAAATTCAGAGTACTTCTGGGGACTCTGGCCAGGGCTCTAGCTTGCCAGGAAATCTGTCCAACATATTTGTCTGATAACCTGGGAGCAAGCCTTTGCAAATTCTTTTTTTTTTTTTTCTTTCTTTTTTTTTTTTATTGTTGGGGATTCATTGAGGGTACAATAAGCCAGTTACACTGATTGCAATTGTTAGGTAAAGTCCCTCTTGCAATCATGTCTTGCCCCCATAAAGTGTGACACACACTAAGGCCCCACCCTCCTCCCTCCATCCCTCTTTCTGCTTCCCCCCCATAACCTTAATTGTCATTAATTGTCCTCATATCAAGATTGAGTACATAGGATTCATGCTTCTCCATTTTTGTGATGCTTTACTAAGAATATGTGAAAGACACTTTAAGTAAAAACAAAACACAGCAAACCAAGAAATGAAAGGTCATGTAAAAGTGTGAAGAAGTTGATCATTTGAGTTTTTGGGACCTTGCGAAAGTGATAAAAGCATTGATAACAGGGGATACCGCAACGTGCCAAGAGGATGGTTCCAGAAAGAAATGCGATCAGATACTTCCCAGGACGAAGGTGCCTATGAGAAGCTTCGTGGTTCTCTGCCTCCTTTGCTGAAAGGGAATGCTTGGCTCTGCCCTACAAATATAGACAAATTTTTTTTTTTTTTTGAGACAGAGTCTCACTCTGTCACCCTGGCATCACAGCTCACAGCAACCTCACACTCTTGGGCTCAAGTGATCCTCTTGCCTCAGCCTCCTGAGTAGCTGGGACTCCAGGTGCCTGCCACAACACCCAGCAAGCAAACAAGTATTAGGTGACCATAACAAATAAAAATTTTTAAAAAGATAGCTCAAGTCTGCAATGGCTGCATGTACAGAAAATGTAATTTTCTGTTCTTGGTATCAATGTTCCTGGTTTCTTTTCTTTTTTTTTTTTTTTTTTGTGTTTTTTTGGCCGGGGCTGGGTTTGAACCCGCCACCTCCGGCATATGGGACCAGCGCCCTACTCCTTGAGCCACAGGCACCGCCCTGTTCCTGGTTTCTTTAGTTTTTACATTTTTGCCAGCTTTTCATAAACTGGTAAAAATAAAAAAGATAGCTATTACATTAAAAAGTTTCATAGTTCATACCTCCCTTTCAAAAACCAATAAAACATTTAAAAGTAATTTCAATCAGTAACTTTATGACTATTTTGAGTCACTCTCCTCCTGATAAAGAGTAAAAACATTGTGACATTTTACGATTGGAAAAAAAGTTACGACAAATGCATTTGTACGCTACTAATTTAAAAAGTAAATACAGTAAGTTCATTTCTAAATTTTATCCAAATTTCCATTTTGAATCAAGAATGTTTCAGAGAAAAAAAATTTTAAGATTATTTCTGTAGTTTCATAATAACTGGAAATATTATTTTCTTTATCTTTAGTTTAACAGGAAACTTAGCTCCAAAAATCGGGCGGAGTATGCCATGGTGATTTGGGCCATTCTTTTGTAGAATTTTATGCATTTCAGATTCATCAATGTTCCTGGATGAAACCTCACAGAAAAAAATAGTTTGGTGGTGGGTGGCGCCTGTGGCTCAAAGGAGTGGGGCACTGGCCCCAGGTGCCGGAGGTGATGGGTTCAAGCCCAGCCCTGGCCAAAAACTGCAAAAAAAGAAAAAAAAAAAAAAGAAGAAGAAGAAGAAAAAATAGTTTGGTGGAGTGAGGCAACCACAGCTCTTTAGGCCAGTGCTGGCTTCTACTCAGACTTCCGGTGGTGTTTACTCTGCATTGCTTTGGGGCAAGCTGATCATGAAACCAGATAAAAAGTTTAGAGCAAGGCAGGAGGAGGGAAGGGGGTGGTTGCTTCTTTCCTTTCTTTTAGCACCAAACATAAAAAGAACAAAGGATGGACTTGGGTTTGATTCTTAAAGAGAGGTTTAAAAATGTTTTGCTCTGGCACAACAAAGGCAGAGACAAAAAGGCTCTTACTTTCAAAGCAAAAATATCTAAAAAAAGAAAGAAATGGATGAGAATCAATTGTTCAAAAAGTCACTGAGACTTGGGTAAAATATCCATGCGTTTAGAAGTGAGAAGAGTCACTTTCCTTCATGGTTCCACCTTCATGTTCAAACCTTTGCAGCAGAAAAACACTGCAAAATTTCCACGGTCACTGATTTTTAAAACAATGATTTTAGTTAAAGCAAAATAGTGCATATACAAACAACAACGTTTAGGAGGTTTAAAAAAAACATGCAGAGTACTCCCATGAGATTCCAGGATTAGTTACTGAACGTTCCTTGGATTGGGATGAATCATTTCCAAAGGTTTGTTTGATAGAGCTTGATTGCATTTCTTTGTCTTAAAGCTGCTTTGTACCCACTTGGGCAAAGCCTTCATTTCTTACAATTGGAACATGCTATTGTCATATGTTTGTTCAAAATTTATTTTTCATAGCGCCTTTATCTTATCCCCTCTCTAGTTAAGCTTGTCTATTTTCTCTAAGACATTAAACTTTGACCTATTACTGTTGTTCTTCAGACCCTTCAGTAAAAGCACCAGACCGTGGCACTCCCCAGCACTTGCTGTGTGCTAGGTGTCAGGCTGAGGACTTACTTGAGGGACATTTCATCTCTTCAATTCACCTCTTGATAGTTGCTCTTATTGTCACCTAACTGTTGAGGAAATTGGGGCCTGCAGAGACTAAGCAACATGTTCAAGGGCACACACTCAAAATGACCACTTCAAGATTCTACCCCAGGCAAGACAAGCGCTAAATCACCTTGCATTCCCCTTGGCTTTGGCATCAGAAATGCCTGGGATTCGTCCGTCTCCCCCACGGCGAGCGCCACCTACAGGCGCCTGGAGGGTGCTGGGGGCGGGTGGGAGGCGGGACAGCGCAGGGCTCAGGGAGGCCGACAGAGCAGGCTTTACCCGTAAGAGGTTACTCAAAACTAAACCTAAAAAACTCATAAACTCACTTCCTCATTTTGCTTCGTCCTTTCCAGATGATATTTTTCTTTTCTCACCTAGTTCAAAGTGACTGAAAGACATGGGTGGTTCCCCTTACCCTCTTTCAAACCCAAGATTGAAGGAATGGTGGGCCGCATGATAGAGGCAAGTGGATTTTCTTTCTCGGGGGATAAACAGACTGGCAACGAACCTTCAGCCGTTGTTTAAATTCAGTCCAAAGAGATTTTCTAATCTAAGGAACTCCACTGTTGCATTTCAGGGTCAGAACTGTGAGGGAATTTTTTAAAAAGTTAATCTTTATGAAATCATAACCGTATACGTTTCTGGGGTACAATGTGATGATTTGATATACAATGCCCAATGCTTAAATCAAACTGATTCACATAACCATCACCTCACTTATTTTATTTATTTTTTGCAGTTTTTGGCCGGGGCTGGGTTTGAACCCAGCACCTCCAGCATATGGGGCTGGTGCCCTACTCCTTTGAGCCACAGGCACCACCCACACCTCACTTATTCTTTTGTGGTAAGACATGTGTAATTTATTCTTAGTTGTTTTGAAATATACCCTGGCATTGTGAACATTAGGTGAACTCCCACCACATATCCTCCCTCCACTTGCCCTTTCCCCTCCCTCTCTCTCCTCTCCTTCTTTCTGGACTATATTTGTGTTTTATCATTCGTATGGTTGTGTAAATAATTATATATTGGTTTTGTAATAGTATTGAGTACATTGGATACCTTTCTCCATTCTTGAGATACTTTACTAAGAAGAATATGTTCCAGCTCCATCCAGGTAAACATAACAGAGGTAAAGTCTCCCATCTTTTTTGATGGCTACTGCAAGGGAATTTTAAGAAGAGATATGCAAATATACTGGGGAGATTAATAGGAAGGAATAACTATGAGACATACAAAATGAAATACGATGACAGATAATATATTTTAGTTTGAATTTTCAACAGTATATAAATGCTCTTAATATTAAAACAACAATTAATGAGAAATGGCCTGTTGTTTTGATAAATGGAATAGAGTCTTTTTCAAGGACTTTTTTTTTTTCTGATTTCAAGTGTAATATAATTAATTGTGGAAGATTTGGAAATGAATGGTGAGTATACAAAGAAATGGAATTCACTGCTCTCACTCTAAGCTTTCTAAGCTCCACTTACAGACCCACTGTGAACCTCCTAGAGGCCCCACTTGCTGGTCCTATTCCTTTGTCTCACTTCTCTCTTCTTCTTTACCCTGCACATAGGCACGCACACATACACAGACAAGACACACATGCTCCCTCTGACTCTCTGAGCCCAGCTGCCTCCTGGCCTGTCTGGTTCTCCTGCCCTGTCCCCAGTATCATCCCCACCTGCGGATGTAGCTGTGCTGTGGGGGAGAAGGACAAATCCCGAGTGCCACTGATGCCAAAGCAAAGAAAGGGGAAAGCAACACGGCTTAGTGGTTAAACGTGACGGTTCTGGGGTTCTACTCCTGGGGTAGAATTTTGCCTGGAACGTGGTCAGTAGTCAATAAACACTTGCTATTGTTAGAACTAGAATTATTATGTGCATTATTCTTTCCCCAAACTGGCCTCATAAGTTATATCAGTTTTGGTCCAGTAGGACTGATAGTACGAAAAGAACATCAAAGGGAAATAATCCTACAAATTGTAGTAACCCCGGTTCTTTGCGTTGCAGAGCCAGAAACTCGCCTCAAACTGCCTTATGCACCGAGGGAGGTTTGTTGAGTCATCTAATTGGAAGTCCAGGAAAAGGTCCCCTGCTTTGCACGACTGACTCCAGGGGTTCAGACCATGTTGTCATCACGCCATGTCTCCCTTTCCCTCTCAGTTCTCGGCTTAGCCAGGTCTGTGTCTTCTGGGTGCCCGTTGGATTGTTCTCTCCTGCTTCAGACAACTTTTCTCTGTGTTGCTGGTAAGTCTTAGGCTGACATTCATGTCTTTCATGATTCAAAAAGACCAAAAGCCATCAGCTCCCCTACTGTGTCTGACAGGCATGTGGATGAAGGCTCTCTCACCTAGCTCGGGTCATACGTCAACTCTGGGACCAGTTGCTGGGTGCCCGTGTGTCGTTCCTGGTGGGCCTGGGGCTTCTCCCTTCCTGCTGGGTGGATGTGGGGCTGCCTGATTCACCACTGTCCAATAGCTCCCCAAAGGAACCCAAAAGGGGACTTAGTAGGTACACCAGATAAACAAAAAATGTTAGCAACCAGAGTTAACCAAGTTAAAAAAAAATGGTTCGACTTTAAATTAAGCCTCAGAATTGCTTTTCAGCCTTTTGGCTAAGATCAAGCATGAATTAAACCTCAGAAGAAGGTATCTGTAAAGTGGAAGAAAATGTACCATAACTTTTATATTTGTAATACATTTTTAAGTGGAGTATGCCTGATCTCCTATGAAGAGAGCACATATATGCATTTGATAGCAAACTGAGTATTTTGAATTTAATTGATCATTGAGATATACCCCACTTTTCGATTTATATATTTTTCTGTCATTGTACATTCCAATTGGATATTCATTTTCAAACAGCACCCTTGCTAAGTCTAGACAACTATCTCCTCCCCTCATTATTTTTCTAGGCATATAATCTACTCTACAAACTATGTAAAACAAATACTGCTAGCATTCTTTGTTACAAAAGTCAACACTCTTAGAGAACTGTTTTGATTAGAGTATAAGATGAGAGCCACCTGTTTTTTAGACTACTGCTAGCAGGGCTAAAAAAATAATGTCCATTGGACAAGTTTTGAAAATCCATCAGCAGTTCCCAACATTTTTGGCACCAGGGTCCAGTTTCATGGAAGATAATTTTTCCATGTACCTATGGACTGGGGTGAGGGACTGGGGATCATTTGGGGATGATTCAAGCGCATCACATTTATTGTGCACTTTATTTCTATTATTATTGCATTGTAATATATAATGAAACGATTATATAACTCACCATAATTCAGAATCAGTGAGAGCCCTGAGCTTGCTTTCTTGCAGCTAGACAGTCCCAGTGTTAGCACGGCCACCTTAGCTCCACCTCAGATCATCAGGCATTAGATTCTCATAAGGAGTGTGCAAACTAGATCCCTTGCACATGCAGTTTACAGTAGGGCTCATGCTCCTGTGACAATCTAATGCTGTGGCTGTTCTGACAGGAGGTGGAACTCAGGCAGTGATTGGAGTAATAGGGAATGGCTGTAAATACAGATGAAGCTTCACTCACTCACCTACTGCTGTGAGGCCCAGTTCCTAACAGGCTACCGACTGGTACCAGTCCATGGCTTGGGGGTTGGAGACTGCAGATGTAGATGATACAAAAAGGAACAATAGTGGGAAAGAAGGTTATTTTGAAAACTCATAAACCATGGAATGTTCAGTTGACTGATTTTACTATTTTTTAAAGCAAGATGTTTAGTGTTAGCTAAAACTATTGCTCAGTAGTCATACAAAGATTTATGTACAGGTACATTTGGTCTGAAAGTTATTGCGATCTGACTTGTTTCCACAAAGTCACTTTGGCACTGAGAGGTAAGACCCAAATTGCCCTACAGCCATGAGTATTAGGTCTTATGATATTTTGGATGCTTTCAAATAAATTACTTTGTAATCTCTCACAGTCAGCACTTGCTGAAGAGTTGGGCTGTTCAGTTGATCTTTATAATCTACACTTTTTGTCAGATCTTTTCCTCCATGTATAGGGTTCCTTCCTCCACATCATTTTTTCCCCTAACAATTATTCTACCTTATTGCAGGCTTCTACAATGAGAAGGCCTCATTTGATAAGTTACGTAATGGGGCAGGAGATCCAGGGTCCAGAGGAGAACATGGCACAGGCTTAGGGCCAGGTGGCCACCAGGTATGGACTTGCCATTAGTGTTCCCCTCACCCTAGTACTTCTCAGCCTGGTCCAAGGCTTGGGGTCAGGCTGGACATTCAGTAGCTTCCTGATCCTTGAATGTGCTTTTGCTTTTTTTGCAGTCTGTCTCCTGACTTTCACTCTCCAGCCCAAGCTCCTAAAAACTGTGTTGGTGAATTGACTTAGGTGACTTAGGTGACTTAGGTGACTGACTCATTTTTTTACCATCATGAGAGCTGACCAGGAAAAGATTCCCTTCTTTGCATGACTGAATCCAGGAGTTCAATATGTTTTAGGAGTAGAATATAAAGTCTTAGAGTTTCATTACTTACTTTTTAAAGAATAATTCTACTGCCCTCCCATAATTTTTCTCTGCCGTTATTGGGGTTCTTGATGCTTTAGTGACTGATTTGTATTGCACTAATACTCTTCCAGCATAGTGTTCAGCGAGTCATATTTCTGTACCAACAAGTTTTATTTCAGAAGCACATCAAACTTCCTTAGAATGGTAACTCTCAGCTGATTCATTTGTTGTAAGCCAGGCCACATGCAAACCACTCAAAGAGAAGGAATTGTCTGTAGCTAAATAGAACTATATAGATGGTAAATCATGGTCACTGGTGACCAGATACTTTAACAGAGATTTATCATGTTGTCTGTCTTGGAAAGAGAAGCAGAGTGGAAGGTTTTCCTATGGATAGATGAAGTCTGGACATTTAGGCGTATAGTGATTACAGAACATTGACTTGGGTACCTGCCGTGTAGCTGTTAAGTAGAGAACACAATGCTTCTGGTGCTCTTTTGTCTGCTGCCACTGGGACGGGGAGGTCAAAACTACAGTTACCGCTTCTTCCTTTAAATCTGTGTTAAAGATGTAGGGAAGTTGGAGTCTACTGGAGTTCATTTGGGTTGCTATAACAAACTACCATAGACTGTGTGGCCTATGAAAAACAGAAATTTATTTTTCACCTTTATGGAGGCTGGGAAGTCCAAGGTCAAGGCACCAGCAGGTTCTGTGTCTGGTGAGGGTCTGCTTCATAGATGATGATGTCTTGCTGTGTCGTCTTATGGGAGAAGGGACAACCAAGCTCCTTCAGGACTCTTACCTCAGTGTACCAGTCCCCTTCTGACCTATCACCTCCCAAAGAACCCATCTCTTAACTCCATCACCTTCAGGTTTAAGTTTCAACATATGAATTTGCGGGGAGACACATGAATATTCTTCTTAGAATTAAGCATGAATAGAGGTCCGGTATAACTTAAGGGTACGCACAACTTTACCCAGAGGAATAATTAACCAAATATTAGAAAAAGGAGGTGGTTTGTCTTGTTGTTGTTTATAGAAAATGCTTTCTGGACCCTTCCTAATGATAGCAATAGAGATTCACATTGAAAAACAACCATGCGTTCCTCTATCAGTTATGTACACATAACTGCGAGCCACTGTCAAACTTAATGGCTCCTAACAACAGTAATCAATTTGCAATCAATGCCTGTTTCTGAGGCTTGGGAATTCAGCTATGTAGATTTTGGCTTACCAGATGTTTGCTACCAAACAATAGCTGGAAAGCGGAGAGCTAGGAAGCTGGGGGCTACATGGGCATACCTCCCGCTCCCCCTCCCTCTCTCCTTCCCTCTCTCTATGGTCTCTCTGTGGTCTTCCCATGTGGGCTAGTTTGGGTTAATGTGGTGGCCTTGGGGTTGTAGGACTTGCTGCACCATGACTCAGGGCTTCCGTGTGCATGTCCCACAGAAACAGATGGAAGCCATGGTGCCTTCTGTGACCTAATTTTGAAAGTCCCATAGAGTCATTGGAAGTGCCATTTTGGCTAAACTCTGTTGTCACCAAGAATGGGCCAGGTTGCAGAGAAGGACATTCAGAGCCCTCTCAGTGATATGAGGATTAAAGAATTTGCAGCTGTAGCACCACATCTCTCTAAGACAATGTTAATATGTTATTTAGATGAGAATCGAAACTCATCCCTTTGTAAAGATAATCTTGATTCATCAATTGATTTAAGAGTTAAAAAGTACACTTCTGTTGTGAAATTCCACTGCAGGTCAGTATATACAGTGACATCTCATGAGAGGGAATCAGATACTCTGCAGGTGTTAGGGCAGGGGTCTGAAGGAGGAGGCCAACAGGATGAGAAAGTTGCAAGATGTGAATATGTTTAGATAAGATAAATGTAACCAATAGGAGCCCTTCAGTTATTTTACTATTTAAGGTAAATTATTTTATCTAAGGTAAAAAGGGGGAATTCTTTTAATTGGGGCATGTGAGCAGTTGAGGTGATGATAATCCTAAATGAGATGTCCTCATTAACATAGTGAAAATCACACCCTTCCCCAGGGCATGATAGTTTACTAGTGCCAGGGCAAATCCTGGAAGTTACCCTATAAGGTGAAGAAAGGGGAGGGTTCCTGGTTCTAGGAACTTTCCACCCACTTCCTAGAAACACCATGAATATTCCGCCCCCAGTTTAGCATAACATTAATTTAATATGAAAGAACTGACCCTCAGCCTGGGATGACACTGTTCCTCTCTGGATTGATCACTCTGCCCTTTTCTGTTCGAGTGTACTTGGCTTTCAACCATCCTCTCTGCTTTTGCTCATATCTGGTATCTGAACTGCTTTTTCTCACTTGTGCCCCTGTGTTTGAATTCCTTCCTGTACATTGGGTGAGAACCTTGTGTCTACGAGTGCAATGGTCTGGCTGGTGTCTAGACTTGTACAGGGCCTTTGTGCCTGCCACATTGGCCCAAACCATACCAAGCTTTCCACGGACAGTTAATAAGGAGACAGAATGAATGAATGAATATGTAATGAGTTAGTTCACCTATCTGTCATCAATCAAGAGAGCTTTTAATCCAAATAAATTAGAAGCCAACAGAATGAATAACAACTTGGCATCTTGAGTGAGAAAATATGTTTCTAAAATATAATGAGTATAGTATTTGTTTTGCTTTGTTTTATTTGTACATATAATTCAGTAAAAAGGCAAAATATTCAAATAATTGCCTGATTTAGTGACAGAAGGCAAAATACTTTATGAAAAGTATTAGGGGGTTCCCAGCCATTTGTTTGAAACGTACAGGCTACTAGAACCCTGCATCTCTTCATTGCTGGTGGAAGGAGCATCAGATCCTCTCAGAGGGTGGGGAGATTGTTGCCATGGGGTTCCTTAGGGTTTGGCCAGGGCAAAATTGATACCAGGGTAGAGGCCTAAGATGTTTCTAAAATTCCAGACTCATCTAGTCATAATAATTTTGCTAATCATACAGTTAGAAGTAATTGTAGGGGAGTATTTGGTTAAGGCCCTCATTTTGGATATGACTGTCCTGAGCTATTTTTAGCTTTCAGGTTGTTCCTGGGTGTGGCTCCCTGCACATCTGTACATCCAGGGATAGTTCTAGCAAGGCTTGAACCACAAGGCAGCTCAGCAGTCTCACATCTGCTCTGACAGCTGACATGGCCCTCTGAGGCGCCTCTCATCTGTGACCCTCACTACGACAGTGTCTGTACAAAGGTTTTTGACATCGAAGACGTCTGACCTGAGCATGTCTTGTCTGCATTTTAGGAACTTCTTTCTGGTCGCCATGGGGAGAATGAGTTCAAGACAAGGAAAAGGGGGCTGATTGGTGACAGCACCAGCTAGTGGGTGATCAGGGTGTGAGTTAAGGCAGTGGCTATGCAGGTGAAAATTAATGCGTCTCTGTATGAGATGTTCGTGGAATCAATTTGCAAATTTTATAAATTGCTTGGGGTCAAGGGACAATGCCGGGGTGGCGATACACCGTATGTGAATGTTTCTGGGTAGATGAGAGTGAGACTAACTGAAAACAATAGCAGATGAGGAAGGAATGGACTCTGGCTGGGAGATGGGGACAAAGGGGAACAAAGAAGAGAAGTTCTGGGATGTTACATAGGGAAACATGACCACCTTTGTTACTGGCAGAGAAGAAATATGCCTTAGCAAAAGGCATTTACTTAATGCAAGGAACTTCCTTTCCTAAGATTGTGGACAGATTTTTTTCTTTAACCATTGCTACTCAAATAACAAGGTTTAAGGGAGTGCTATTTTTCAATATCCAGACTTTTTTTTTCTTCTTTAAATAAAAAGCTTAGTCAAGAGAATAGACAGTGAAGAAAACAAAGGCAGAGAGTAGGACCTCTAGGAATTTATTTTTCATTGTGAACCAGACTTGTTCTCAGCCAGGGAAAATGCCAAGTGAATATGACCTGGTGTTTTGAAAATTTCACTGCTTGGGGATTTCCTAAAAGTGGCTCTTAACAAAGGGCTCTTCTGTCACCCTAGCAGATGTGTGGGTATGGGTAGGGGTCATCTGATGGGTACAAGGACTGGGTGGAGCGTGCCTCTGGCACTTCATGGGTGGAGGACATGGGCGCCAAATGACCCACAGTATCCAGGCACTTACATGAAAATGCTTGTGCTTCTCACAGAATGGCATGGAGAAATAGTGAGTTTAGACCTGGCAAAATGTGTTCACCCTGAGGACGTTGTAATTCTTTGACTTTAATTTATAGGGAGATTTAATGTGTTCCAACAGGTTTCAACAGGTGAAGCAAGATATGGAAAGCCAACCCTAAGCCGAGTATGTCCTCTTGCCTGAGGTCCCTTGGGGAAGGATCTGATGAGCTCAACTGGGATGAGATGGAGGTAAAAACTGACGGTGGGGTCAAGGTCTGGGAGAGGAAGCCAGAAGGGAGGAGAGCAGGAGCAATTCATGGCAGCCTTGGCCCAGAAAGACTTTTTCAAAAAGCATCTGGAGCTGAAGAAGCACCATCCTGGGGACAGCATGAGCTAGGGGATGAGGAGGACACATGAAGGTGCTGAGGCTGGCTGCATGGGGCAGGCTTTCAGGGCTGACAGGTGCCTGCCCCCAAGAGGCAGTTGCCCCAAGATGTCCTTTCCATCACAGATGACAACGTTGTATAGCATTTCTCCTTCTATGTGGCAGAGTGCAGGCTATTGGCCCAATTTCATCAGGGAACAACTACTGTCCCCTGGAGCTACTTAGTGATGAGGGTCCCATGGCTGGATTTGGGGTATCTCAGAGTTAGAGACTGCTGTGCCAATAGGATGCCGGGTTGGGTGAGCTGGTGAATGACGGAGCCCCAGTGTCCCTACTGTGACAAAATGCCTGAGTCTGATAAGTAAAACAAGACCCCAGAGGTGGCTTAGAAGACACACAGCCTGTCACTAGTGCTGGTGATGTGGGGCCTTGGCTTTCGCCTGACAGGGGTGAGGCCCCACACCGCTGCAGAGCCAGATGTGGGTGGAGTGAAGCTTCTATGTGATACTGCCCCTCACACACAGGCCTTCCCTTTCCTAAAGGCTCAAATGGCCCTCATCTTTTCATGATGTAAAAGCAGTGAGATTTTGAATTGAGCCATAACATCTGGCAACAGCTGCGTTCTGCAAAGAGTAGCGTACTTCCACTGCCCCATGGGAAAGCTCGGCTAGAATGGAGGTTCAGGTGTTCACAAAAGTGTATGAAGCATCAGTCAAGGGCCAGGTGCTCTGCCTGGGTCTGGGGGCACCAGGGGATGTTCCCCTTGAAGAGTTAGCCTGTGGGGACAGCAGGCAGGAGAGCAAATGATCACAATGGAGCCATACTCGTGGTGGTATAGAAAAATCGGGAAGTGATGCAAAGGAGGGGGCGGTCAGTTCTGCACAGGGGAATAAAAACCTCCCCAGAAGCTGTGTTTACCAAGTGGGGTCTTGAGGGATGAGCACAAGTAGCCTGGAGTATATGGGCTCTGAAGTGCAGGGAGAGCCATAGCATAGTCAGAGGCATGGCGATGTGGAGCCACACTTGTGCCTTTTTTTTTTTTTTTTGAGACAGAGTCTCACTATGTCATCCTTGGTAGAGTGCTGTGGCGTCACAGCTCACAGCAACTTCAAACTCTTGGGCTTAAGCGATTCTCTTGCCTCGGCCTCCAAAGTAGGTGGGACTATAGATGCCCACCACAATGCCTGGCTATTTTTTGGTCATTGTTGTCACTGTCGTTTAGCAATCCCAGGCCAGGTTTGAACCCACCAGCCCCGGTGCCTATGGCCGGCGCCCTAATCATTGAGCTGTGGGTGCTGAGCCAACAACACCTGTGCCTTGAAGTTGCACAGAGGTCCTAGGACTGGTGATGGAGGTGAGAGGGGAGCAGTGGCCGCTGGATCACTGGCAGAGCTGGCCCACCTGGGCCTTTTCCTTCCTCATCCTATGAATGAAACCGTGCCTTGAATGGCTATAGGTTGAGGATCTCTGCAACTCTGCCAGAGGACATTACTTTGTCAAAACATGTTGGAGGGATTGGGAAAGGGCACCTGACGGAGAGTCTTGGTTCTCAAGGCTGGGTTAAAGTGCTGGGATGGAGATAGGTTGAGGGCATTTCTGTGACAGACTCAACAGGTGGACATGGCAGGAGCTCATGACTGGCAGTGGAATAGACAGAGAAAAGGGGGAGCGATGGTGCTAGAGCTCTCAGTTGGGTAGCCTGGTGAGTCATTGTGCTCACAGGGTGAGTTGTATTGGAGTTTTGTTTTTCTTTTTGTTTTGGTTGAGGGTGGTTGGTATGAGCAGTGGGAAGAAGAAAGACAGAGATAATGTGCTCAGGGAGTGTAGTTTTAGATCCAGGGCATTTGAGATGTTTACAAGATATTCAGGTGGAGATAACAAGCAGGCAGCTGGGTCGGTTAGTAGAGCCACATGTCATTAGCAAATTTAACTTATGCAAACCCACCATACACAATCAGCAAATAGATATAAAGAAACAGGTTGCTTAAAAAGTGGTGTTCATGCCACTCTGCTCAGGAAGCATATGATCGTCACACAGCATGGGACGGGAGATCCCAACCTCTGTCACAGCAGTGGGGCCCAAATGTCAGGTGGTTTTCAAAGCCTGATCAGCAAGGGGCACATCGGGCCTGCTACCCATCTTTGTTGACCAGTGAGCTAAGAATGGTTTTAAAAATATTTAATATTTAAAAAAAAACAAAAGAAGAATATATCGTGACATGGGAAGATTATATAAAATTCAAATAATGTTTTATTGGAACAATGGAAGAAGATGTCAGCAGGGCCTTTCTGGAAGATGTACGGGAGAATCCATTTTCTTGCCTTTTCCTGGCTCTTGAACAGTGTTTTTTAACCTTTTTAATCTCATAGCACTTGAATTGAAAAACAATATACTTACCACACGTTGAACTTCCTTTGAAAATAATTTAATTAATGATCTCTAAAAATTTTTGCAGTACACCTAAGATCCTATCAGGGCTTACCAGGATTCCGTGGCACTCTGGTGGAAAATCACTGCTAGCAGCTGCCTGAATTCCTTGGCTTATGGCCCCTTCTCCATATTCAAAGCCAGAGACAACATCACATCCTTCTAGTCACTGACTCTTGTGTCTTCTCTTCCCCATTTAAGACCCCATTTAAAGGTCCATTTGGATGCTTGGGATAATCTCCCCACCTCAGATCAGCAGATGAACAACCTTAATTCTATCTGCAACCTTGATTTCCATTTTCCATGTAACGTAACTTAGTTACAAGTTCTGGAAATTAGGATGTGGACATATTTGGGGGCATTATCCTGCCTATCACGGGTGAAGCTATACAGAGTGGACGTGAAGTTCATGTGTAATTTAAAGTAGTATAGTAAATTGCACACAAACTTTATGTCCACCTGTATACGTGGGAATCAGTAGACTTAGTTTGAAGGCAAGAGAATGGATGCATCACTCATGGAAAAGGCATGAACTGAAACGTGGCCTAAGGACGGATCTGTGGCACACCCCAGGAGGAGTGGTACAAGAAGAGGATCCAAAAAGGAGACTGAACTGGGAAGAGCTCAAGGGAAGCACATGATCTAGAAAGACCAAAAGAGAAGAGAATTCCAACAAGGGAGGCAGATGCTGCAGTGAAGCCAGACAAGATCTGGACTAAAAGGGACTCACTGGACTTAGCGATTATGTGTAGAGGTGGCACCTGACAGCGTGAGGAGGCCTGGTGTTCACACTCTGTCCACTCCCAATCCCCTGTGACTTGTCTAGAGTGCAGCATGCGATTTTGGCCTGACCATAGCATTGCTTTTTCCTGTCTGTAGGAACTGGTTTGGGATCAGCACTTTAATCAGTTTGTGCCAATGAGAAGTGATTTGCAGCAATGAGATTTGTGCTGGGGATAATTTCAGGGTAGGAATTTGCCAGAGGGTTTGAGGATGGTGACTCCATAAGGGTTACAGGAGAGAGGAGAGTGAGTGAGAACAAGAGCAAGGGAAAGGAGAGATCAAGAAGGAGAAATCATTCTGGTGGTGTCACTAAACCTACATCAGGCCAGGTCTGGATGTCTCACTTTTGGAACCAGCATATTTGCTCTGAATTTGCTTAAGTCAATTCTGAATTTGCTTAAGTCAATTGGAGCTAGACTTACGAGCACTTGAAACAAATGAGCCCTAACTGACCAGGGGTCTTTGGTATCTTTCATCAGTGCTGAATCCATGAGGGGAAACCTCATGAGCGTGGAGAAGCACCTGCTTTGGTAAAAAATGAAGCTCCTAGGATATTCAGAGAAGGCTCTGGGCTGGACCTTCACTCTCCAGGGCTCTCCTCACTGACTCCTTGGTGATTACTATCTTACAGCAGCAGTTCTTAAAGTATGAACCTTGCACTCACAGCATTAGCATCACCCAAGAAATGGTTAGAAATCCAAATTCTCAGATTTCCCCAGGACACTCTGGTGACTGTGGGACCCAGCAATCTATTTTTAATAAGCTTTCTGAGTGACTGTGATGTACACTGAGGTTTGAGGGCAGTTGGTCCTAGACTCTGGTTTCTAACTGTGGCAGGGATGCTGAGGGTCATATTGGGTACATGTGGAATCCAGCGGATCTTGATGTCAACGGAAGCTTATGATAGGATTTCTTTGTTGAAAATGGCACACCCACACTCTTAATTCGAAACACCTGGTTCACAATCTCACTGCAACACCATGATTCTGTGGCGATGGAAGTTGAGACACAGGTCTGGGTTTTCTTGAAAACACCAAAGTGCAGTGAATTGTGAGCTCTAATTTTATTTTTCCTGGAAATTGCAATAGTAGATTAGGTCTCCTTAGCCGCTGTGGTATAATTCCACCAACGCCTGATGCTGTGTGGCCCCTTGGAACAGAATGAGATAAATGAGGCAGCATCCCATTTCTCCAAGTAAAATGGGGATAGAAAAGTGGGTCTCTTCTATGTAAGATGGGAAATGAGGCTCTTTAATCATTGATCCTTATTCTGTCTAGGGTTTGACTAGGCTGTGAGCTATGCAGGGAGCTAACTGCTAGGAGACATTCCATGGGGCCCATTTCAGAGATGAAGAAGCCCAGGACTCCCAATGAAGATGGACAGGAGAGTAACCTTAGGAAAGTCTGAAATGCTTTACCCAGCGGTGAGTTTGAAACTTGGGGCCCGCCCTTTGTAGCTGTGCGCCCTTAGATGTAGACACAAATCCATCTGAGCTTCCATTTAGGAAATGGGGGTCACACCTATCTTCTTTGGTTGCCACAAGATTTAGAAAGAATATAAGAGCTATTTGGTACATAAAATGTCCACTTTCCTCTCTCTCAACCATTAAGCTTCTGCAGTCTCCTCTCCTCCCAGGTCTTGTGTCCGAATACAGCTTGGATTTTTGCCAAATTGGTTCTTTGCCATGGTCCCAGCCTCCAGAATTGTTCTTCCTTTCCTCATACAATTACAACCTCCCTTCTCAAAGGTAGCTAAGCTGGATGTTGCTATTAACATCTAATTAAAGAAGCTGACCTTCCAGGTGAACTTGACAGACCAAAGCCTCCCAAGTGGTCATTGGTTTGTCCTTCTCAGTTCCCAAAGGAGTAGATCAAGCCATAGGACTGCCCAGCAGGCAGGTGTACAGAGGTGGCTGGGGCAGGTGGCCTCTCTGGGACCACCTTTCAATGATGCATTCCCTCCACTCATTCTCTCATGCAACAAATACGGTGACTCCCAGGTACATGAGCCAGGTACTATGCTAGTTACAGGGAATATAAAGATGAATCAGACAGTCCTGCAAGTCCAGAAGCTCAGAGGTGAAGAGCAGACAGGTACAGAAGCAGAGATTGAAACTCTGAATAAAGAATGGAGAATTGGGGGATGAAGGAGAGTAGGCCTAAATCAACAAGATATGAGTATGCCCATCAGGAAAGATTTCTTGAAGAAGAGGATTTCTTCAGGAAGGTTTTATAAATAAATAGGTGCAGAGGTCAGGGTGAGGAGGAGGTCTATTAGGTGAGGGGCCAGGATTCCCAACAACAGAGGTAAGATGCAAGGTGAGTTCCAGAGCACCCCAGAAAATCGTATTGCTGCTTTGTGCAGGAGAGAATGCTTGAAGATGGAGCTGAAAGCCAGGTAGAGGCCTGCTGGTTTTGTCCAGGGTATGTGGAGCCCCTTGAAGTGTCCACTGGGGAGGGAGTGGCCCATCAGATTTCTCTGTTTTAAGAACCTCACCTTGAGTCATTTAAAACGTTGATCCCTTTGGCACCGAGTGGGTGAGGCTGGAGGCCCATCAGAGGCTGGAGAGGGTGTCCCTGGGTTGCTGGGAGTGGAGGTCACTCAGGCCAAGGCGGTGGCTTGGGAATAGTGTCACAGACTGGACAGGAGAGAGGAGGACAGCTGCGCTGCAGGGAAGAGGCTGAGAGTCACAGGCCAGGGAAAGTGGACTTCATCCCTGGACCCTGAATCTGGAAATCTTGTGCTTGCCCCAAGTTTGGTCTCCAACTGCCAGGGGTTTCTTGGGTTTTCCTAGTGGGAACCATCACCTCACCCACATAGGGGTGCCAGTAGAATGTGTCCACATTATAAGAGATGTGATTGTCTGTATAATGTATATACTTTGAGCGCCTCTTGTGATTGCAGAAGTCAAACGTGGCTTGTATCCGTCTTTTGTTATGGGTACATACTGAGCATTACAATTTTCGTATAGTTTTTTCTTTTCTTAAGATGTGCACACATTTTTCTGGCACCCTCTGTATTTGTCTTTTTCAGGGAGGAAAGTCATTGGCGACAGTGGCTTCTCACTCTGGGCACACTGATAACTTGAGAACAGGGGGAAGCGGGCGCGCTGCGGAGAGAGGAGCTGGACTAGCCAGAGGTCAGGCAGTCCTCGGAGGCAGCGACTTTCCGTGGCCACCCTTTGACAGCTGCACACGCTCCCTGGGGCGTGAGGCCCCCTCCCGGTCGCGGGAGCCGGCGCGTGTCGCGTCGCCGCGGCGCCAGCGGAGGGCAGCATCGAGACGCAGCGGGGAGCGAGGGCGCGGGGCCGCCGCCGGTGCCAGGCTTTCAGGCAATCCCCGGGGAGCCCTTCCTGCCGGTGCCGGCTGCCCGAAAATGAGCAGGTGATAGGAATGAAATATTAAACACTTCTCTTCGGCAGAATGAAAATGAGTTGTCGATTAGCATTTTATCTGCCGGTGACACGTTCTCCCAGCTTTCAGATGGCTTTGTTTAAGCACAGAGCCGGGTGGGCTCCGGAGAGCTATGCGTGGGGCGCCGCCAGCAGCGGGAGGGACGCCCGGGAGGTGAAGGCCGCAGCCGGCGGGGACGAGGGTCTGGGGGCCCCGCACCTGTGCGGAGGGGAAGGGACGCAGCCGCCTGGGTCAGGACGCTGAGGGTGCGGGAGTGTTTCCAGCTGGCTGTGGTCAGGCAGAGGGCGCGACAGCCTCGCAGCCTGATGGAGAAAGCTGAGAAGCCGGGAGGTGAGGGCGGCAAACAGGCTGGCTCTTCCCGCTGGTGACAGGTGTCTCCTTCCATATTATTTCTGTTTATCAGAAATGCTTAGGGAGAAATGTTTAGCATTTTCTTTGTCCTCTCGCTGTCTCAGTTGACCCTCCAGGGCCCCTGCCGTTCCCCGTCCTGCCCTCGTTGTGCTGTCCCGGGTTCCCGGGCCCAGCCTGAGGCTGCAAGTGACTCTGATTCCTTTCCTATTTGGCCAGATGGTTACAGTGTTAACGTTTGTGAGGTAGAGTCCGAGTTGTAGTGGTGCCCCTCCCCCAGGAGCTGTGCTGTGTACCCCCACCCGGTGCCAGTTAGGCGAGAGCACACCGATCCCTCCTCCTCCCCTCACTTGAATTTCATTGCGTTTTTCTCTTGTGTGGACGTGTATTTGTTCGTCTACTGGTTTCATGTTAGTATTGTGTCTCCGTTTTATTTGTGCGTTTCCACACTGGGAGTGCTGAGCCAGGGTGGCCTGATTTAGCAGAGCTCTGGCAGAAACACGCTGAGGTCTGCCGCGCGCAAAGGGGCGCGTTCGCAGAGACCAAGAAAACAGAGAGCGCAGCTGGAAGAGCCGGGGAAGGCAGGAGGCTGTCACTGAGGTCCTCCTCGTTCAGCCGGATTAAATAATAATTATATCCTTGGGAGAAGGTTCCTTGAGGCTGCAGCAGCAGCGTCTCCGCTGTTCCCCAGCGTGCTTTATTTCTTTACGGATAGTATTGATTCTTTCCTCCGGATGATTACTCTCAAATCCCCAATTTTAGCCACACTCACGGTCTTGGTGTAAATGAAAGCCCTCTTGTTTGATAATCAGGGAGACCATAAAATACCTACTGCTGAGAGATTTGGGGTGGGATCCAAGCATTTCTTCTGTTCTTTAAGAAATGATGCATTTGGCGGGTAGCGTCAAATTCCTCCCCGGTACAGGCAAAGGAAATGTTTGTAAGAACCCAAACCATATTTAGGAATTTGTATTCTATTTCTTTCCCTTTGAATTCAAATATGTCCGAAAAAAAATCCTATCGTTTAAAAATGTGTCAGCCGTGACACTGAGTGAGTCATTAAATCTTTCCTTGTTATTAAGGGAATGGTTGGTGGATGCACAGAGATTTGTGGTCTGGGGAAACCAGGTCTGAAACCCAGCTCTGCTGTTCACTCATTTTCTTTTCTTTTCCTTTTTCCTTTTTTTTTTTTATTGTTAAATCATAGCTGTGTACATTAGTGCAATCGCCTGTACCCATTCTAAGATGCACCATAGATGTGGCCCCACCCATTACCCTCCCTCCACCAAAGCCTCCCCCCCCTTCCCCTTCCTTGGCCCTTTCCCCATAGTCTTGTGCTATAGTTGGGTTATAGTCTTCATGTGAAAGCTATAATTTAGCTTCATAGTAGGGCTGAGTACATTGGATACTTTTTCTTCCATTCCTGAGATACTTTGCTAAGAAGAATATGTTCCAGCTCCATCCATGTAAACATGAAAGAGGTAAAGTCTCCATCTTTCTTTAAGGCTGCATAATATTCCATGGTATACATGTACCACAATTTGCTAGTCCATTCGTGGGTTGATGGGCACTTGGGCTTCTTCCATTACTTAGCAATTATGAATTGGGCTGCAATAAACATTCTGGTACAGATGTCTTTGTTATATTGTGACTTTTGGTCTTCTGGGTATAAACCTAGTAAAGGAATTATAGGATCGAATGGCAGGTCTATTTTTAGGTCTCTAAGTATTCTCCAAACATTCTTCCAGAAGGAACATATTAGTGGGCATTCCCACCAGCAGTGTAGAAGTGTGCCCTTTCCTCCACATCCATGCCAACATTTCTGGTTTTGGGATTTTGTTATGTGGGCTACTCTTACTGGGGTTAGGTGATATCTCAGAGTAGTTTTGATTTGCATTTCTCTGATGATTAAGGATGATGAGCTTTTTTTCCTGTGTTTGTAGATTTTGAGTCGGTCTTCTTTTTTTTTTTTTTTTTGTAGAGACAGAGTCTCACTTTATGGCCCTTAGTAGAGTGCCGTGGCCTCACACAGCTCACAGCAACCTCCAACTCCTGGGCTTAAGCTATTCTCTTGCCTCAGCCTCCCGAGTAGCTGGGACTACAGGCGCCTGCCACAATGCCCGGCTATTTTTTGGTTGCAGTTTGGCCGGGGCCGGGTTCGAACCCGCCACCCTTGGTATATGGGGCCGGCGCCTTACCGACTGAGCCATAGGCGCTGCCCTTGAGTCGGTCTTCTTTAGAGAAGTTTCTTTTTAAGTCCCTTGCCCACCCTGAAATGGGGTCATGTGTTCTTTTCTTGCTAATAAATTTGAGTTCTCTGTGGATTCTGGTTATTAGACCTTTAACGGAGGTATAACCTGCAAATATTTTCTCCCATTCTGAGGGCTGTCTGCTTGCTTTACTCACTATGTTCTTGGCTGTGCAGAAGCTTTTTAGTTTGATCAGGTCCCAGTAGTGTATTTTTGATACTGCTTCAATTGCCTGGGGAGTCCTCCTCATAAAATATTCACCCAGGCCGATTCCTTCAAGAGTTTTCCCTGTACTTTCTTCAAGTATTTTTATAGTTTCATGTCTTAAGTTTAAATCTTTTATCCAGTGAGAGTCTATCTTAGTTAATGGTGAAAGGTGTGGGTCCAGTTTCAGTCTTCTACAGGTTGCCAGCCAGTTCACCCAGCACCATTTGTTAAATAAGGAATCTTTTCCCCACTGAAGGTTTTTAATTGGCTTGTCAAAGATCAAATAACGGTAAGTAGCTGGATCCATCTCTTGGTTCTCTATTCTGTTCCAGACATCTACTTCTCTGCTTTTGTGCCAGTACCATGCTGTTTTGATCACTATGGATTTATAGTACAGTCTCAGGTCTGGTAGCGTGATTCCTCCTGCTTTGTTTTTATTGCTCAGTAATGTTTTGGCTATTTGAGTTTTTTTCTGATTCCATATAAAACGAAGTATTATTTTTTCAAGATCTTTAAAGTATGACAATGGAGCTTTAATAGGAATTGCATTAAAGTTATATATTGCTTTTGGCAGTATGGGCATTTTAACAATGTTGATTCTTCCCAACCATGAGCATGGTATGTTTTTCCATCTGTTAACATCTTCAGCTATTTCTTTTCTTAGAGTTTCATAGTTCTCTTTGTAGAGATCTTTCACATCCCAAATATTTCATCTTCTTTGGCACTACTGTGAAAGGAATAGAGTCCTTGACTGTTTGCTATTCTTTTTGCTATTTCTTTTCTTAGAGTTTCATAGTTCTCTTTGTAGAGATCTTTCACGTCCCAAATATTTCATCTTCTTTGGCACTACTGTGAAAGGAATAGAATCCTTGACTGTTTGTTTGGCTTGGTTATTGTTGGTATATATAAAGGCTATATTTATGGGTGTTGATTTTGTAGCCTGAGACATTGCTATATTCCTTGATCACTTCTAAAAGTTTTGTAGTAGAATTCCTAGTGTTTTCCAGATATACGATCATATCATCTGCGAAGAGTGAAAGTTTGATCTCTTCTGACCCTATGTGGATACCCTTGATCGCCTTTTCTTCCCTAATTGCAATGGCTAAAACTTCCATTACAATGTTAAAGAGCAATGGAGACAATGGGCAACCTTGCCTGGTTCCTGATCTAAGTGGAAATGATTTCAATATAACTCCATTCAATACGATATTGGCTGTGGGTTTGCTGTAGATGGCTTCTATTAGTTTAAGAAATGTCCCTTCTATACCAATTTTCTTAAGTGCTCTGATCATGAAGCGATGCTGGATATTATCAAAAGCTTTTTCTGCATCAATTGAAAGAATCATATGGTCTTCATTTTTAAATTTGTTTATGTGTTGAATTATATTTATAGATTTACGTATATTGAACCAGCCTTGAGACCCTAGGATAAATCCGACTTGGTCATGGTGTATAATTTTTTGATGTGTTGTTGGATTCTGTTTGTTAGGATCTTATTGAGTATTTTAGCATCTATATTCATTAGTGATATTGGTCTATAATTTTATTTTCTTGTTGGGTCTTTCCCTGGTTTGGGGATCAAGGTGATGTTTGCTTCGTAGAATGTGCTGGGTAATATTTGTTCTTTTTCTATATTTTGGAAGAGGTTTAGTAGTATAGGTACTAGTTCTTCTTTAATGGTTTGGTAGAATTCTGACATAAAGCCATCTGGTTCTGGTTTATTCTTTTTAGGGAGATTTTGTATAGTTGATGCTATTTCAGAACTTGATATAGGCCTGTTCAACATTTCCACTTCATTCTGGCTAAGTCTTGGTAGGTGGCATGCTTCCAGGTATTGGCTGATTTCTTTCAGATTTTCATATTTGTGAGAGTAGAGTTTCTTGTAGTATTCGTTAAGGATTTTTTGAATTTCTGAGGGGTCTGTTGTTATTTCATCATTACCATTTCTGATTGATGAAATTAGAGATTTTACTCTTTTTTTCCTGGTTAGGTTGGCCAAAGGTTTATCTATTTTATTGATCTTTTCAAAAAACCAGCTTTTGGATTTATTGATCTGTTGTATAATTCTTTTGTTTTCAATTTCATTTAATTCTGCTCTGATTTTGGTTATTTCTTTTCTTCTGCTGCGTTTGGGGTTGAAGTGTTCTTCTTTCTCCAGTTGCTTGAGATGTTCCATTAAGTTATTGACTTCCTCTCTTTCCGTTTTCTTGAGGAAGGCTTGCAGTGCTATAAATTTCCCTCTTAGGACTGCCTTTGCAGTATCCCAGAGGTTCTGGTAATTCGTGTCTTGATTATTGTTTAGTTCCAAAAATATGGTGATTTCCTTCTTAATCTCATCTATAACCCATGTATCCTTCAGCATAAGGTTGTTTAGCTTCCATGTTTTTGTATGGGTATGCAGGTTCCTGTTGTTATTGAGTTCAACTTTTATTCCATAGTGGTCTGAGAAGATTCAAGGAATAATTTGTATTTTTTAAAATTTGCTGAGGTTAGATTTGTGGCCTAGGATGTGGTCGATTTTGGAGTATGTTCCGTGGGCTGATGAGAAGAATGTGTATTCAGTTTTTTTGGGATGAAATGTTCTGTAGATGTCCTTTAAGTCCAGATGTTGAATGGTTGAGTTTAAATCTAAAATTTCTTTGCTTAGCTTCTTTTTGGAGGATCTATCCAGCACTGCTAAAGGGGAGTTAAAATCTCCAACTACTATGGAAGTGGAGGAAATGGAGTTGCTCATGTCTGTTAGAGTTTCTCTTATAAATTGAGGTGCGTTGTGGTTGGGTGCATAAATGTTAATAATTGAGATCTCATCGTATTGAGTATTACCTTTAACAAATATGAAGTGTCCATGCTTATCCTTAATTATTTTGGTTGGTTTAAAGCCTATTGCATCTGCGAACAGGATTGCAATGCCTGCTTTTTTCTGCTTTCCATTTGCCTGGAATATAGATGACCAACCCTTCACCTTGAGACTATATCTGTCTTTTAATGTAAGATGTGATTCTTGGATGCAGCAGATATCTGGCTTGAGTTTTTGTACCCAGTCCGCCAACTTATGCCTCTTTAGAGGACGATTTAAACCATTCACATAATTGAGAGTATTGATAAGCCTTTTGAGAGACCGGTGGACATTTTTAATCCTTTTGCGACTGTGGAAGTTGGAATTTGATCAATAATTTTTTGGGTGGGTTTACTTTTGTGGTGGAGAATTATGCTGGTCTTTATGGAGGATAGGTCTAAGAATGTCCTGGAGAGCTGGTTTAGTTGTGGCAAATTTCTTCAACATGTGAATGTCGTTGAAGTATTTAATTTCTCCATCATAAACGAAGCTCAGTTTAGCTGGGTACAGGATCCTGGGTTGAAAGTTATTTTGTTTTAGGAGATTAAAAGTCAATGACCATCCTCTTCTAGCTTGAAAGGTTTCAGCAGAGAGATCTGCAGTTATTCTGATATTCTTCTCCTTGTAGGTAATGGTTTTCTTTCGTCTGGCAGCTTTCAGAATTTTCTCCTTCATATAAACTTTAGTGAAATTGATTATGATGTGTCTGGGGGAATGTCTTATTTGGGTTGAGTTGTGCTGGAGTTCTGAAACTGTCTGCTATCTAAATTTTGGAATCTCTTGGCATGTCTGTAAAGTTTTCCTTCATAATCTCATGGAGAAGAGACTCTGTGCCTTGTGAAGCCACTTCGTCACTTTTGGGGATCCCTATAAGATGAACGTTGGTTTTCTTCAAATTATCCTAGAGCTCTCTGAGAGAGTGGTCTGTTTTTGCTCTCCATTTCTCTTCTTCTTTGAGGGTTTGGGACCATTCTAAAGCTTTGTCTTCAATGTCAGAAATCCTTTCTTCTGCTTGCTCCATTCTGTTACTGAGGGATTCTACTGTGTTTCTCAGATCTTTGAGGGATGCAACTTCTTGTCTCAATCTTTGGTCATTTGGTCTTTGAATCCGTTGAATTCTTGAGATAACTTTTGGAATTCTAATTCGATCTTATTTGCTATCCAGATCCTGAATTCAATTTCTGACATCTCAGCTATTTGTTTGTGCATGGGGTCTTGTGCTGTTTCTGCCCCATTGAATCTTCGGGGAGTTGATCTACTCTGATTATTCATATTTCCAGAGTTTTTCTGTTGATTTCGCCTCATGATTGTTTTCCCCGTTGCCTCTAGCTGTCCTCAGAGTTCGGGAGGTGTCTCTCCAAGATTAGACCCCAGAGGGATCATTCTATTGTTGCTGGATCTTTGTAGGGAGTGACCCTGTGTAGTTCCTCTGGGGCTGCTCTAGCTAGGGAGTTCTGGTTGTGGAAGCAGCTCCGGTTTGTGACACACCTGTATCCAGCAACAGGGCTGGGGGTGGTGCACACAGTTCTGGGAGTGCCAGGTGCCCAGTGACTTTGGCACAGAGAGCCCAAGGCTCCAGCAATCTCTGGCCAGGAGAAGAGCTCTGCGCAGAGGCAGGGAGGGCTCCAAATGGCACGCAGTTACCAGAGTCCCTGTCCAGATGAACAGGCTAGTGTGGAAGCTGGGAGGACACAGGAGGGAGGATGCAGGGTTGTGTGGCTCCCGCAATTCCTGGTCAGGGAATGCGGAGGCCTGGTGGGTGCGGGTC
This sequence comes from Nycticebus coucang, assembly GCF_027406575.1. Lineage (NCBI taxonomy): Eukaryota > Metazoa > Chordata > Mammalia > Primates > Lorisidae > Nycticebus > Nycticebus coucang. The sequence goes on from NC_069792.1 coordinate 11,902,456, forward strand.
ACCTATTGGGGGTCGCTGCACAGCTCTTATGGAGGTCTGGGAGGCGCCAAGCCCAGGAGTTTGAGGTTGCTATGAGCCATGATGTCAGGCACTCTACCCAGGGCAACAGCCCAAGGCTCCAGTGTGCCAGAACCATCTCACTCTGCCCCTAAGGATTAAGGCTGTAAGGCAGCTCAGTCCCCACCTTTAGGCTGCTCAGTCAGTAGGTTACTTTGACCCGCCCAATCCTTGCTCTGAGACCCTGAGGGCAGAGCTTGCCAGGGGCAGTTCTTTCACAATGGCTTCCTGTGCCCAGCTCAGTGGCTTAGTCTGGGGCCCCAGACAATGCCCAAAGTTCTCCACACTCCTGCTCAAGCTCTCCCCAAGGCAGATCAACTGAGTGCCAAGTCCAAGAACACCGAAACAGTTCACAGGTAAGGCCTTTCTGGTTTGCAGTCTCACTGCTGCTTGTACTTATGGTTGCCGGCATGATTAGGTTGATGGAACACACGCAACCACTTGCCAGTTTTCCACTGTTTTTGTCCTCCTCTTGGGGTCCAGAAGTCCCTTGCTGACTCCCTGTATCCTCAAAGGGATGATTATAGGCAGATCCCACCGGCCAGAGAGCCTGGAGTCTTGTCTCCCCAGACTCGCTGTTCCCAGTTGCAGGGAAGCTGTTACTCGGCCGCCATCTTTAATCTCCCCCTTCACTCATTTTATTATTTTATTTCTTTCAACTTATCTGAACTCATCTGAAGGGGAGTAATAGTAATAGCTATCTCATTAGGAATGCAAAATAGAAAGTAAAATAATGTATAACTAATTGCAACTTGGTAGGTCCTCCACAGTCCTCCTTTCACCCTCTTCCTGCTTCTCTTCTTTCTCCTTTTCTTCTTCCTCTTCTCTCACTTTGCAAAAACCATAGATAAGTATTGAGACAAATGGAAACAGACCCTGCAACCTTAGTTGTAGTCAAACTCACTTAAGAAAAGTCATAGCAATCACTTTGCAAACAAGATATTTGCACCAGATTATTCACTGCAGCTCAATTCATAATAGCCAAGTCGTGGAAGAAGTCCAAGTGCCCATCCACCCATGAATGGATTAATAAATGTTGGTATATGTACACCATGGAATACTATGCAGCCTTAAAAAAGATGGAGACTTTACATCTTTTATTTTTACATGGAGAGACCTGGAACATATTCTCCTAAGTAAAGTCTCTGAGAATAGAAGAAAAAGTATCCAATGTACTCAGTACTTCTATGAAACCAATTTATATTTACTCATACTTTCTTATGAAAGACAGATCACAACTATAGCCCAGGATGAAGGAGAGAAATAGAGTGGGAGGGGAGGGAGGAGTTTGACAGAGGGAAGGTAAAAGACGGGACCACATCTATGGAGCATATTGCAAGGGTACAAGTCAAATCTGTCAAATATAGAACTTAAATGTCTTAACACAATAATCAAGTAAATGAAGTGAAAGTTATATTAATTAGTTTGATGTAAGCACTCCAAATTGTATAAAAAAATCAACACATTGTACTCCACATATGCATAAATGTATTCATGATCTATGTGTATATGACTTAAAAAGAAAAGAAAAGTCATAGCATTTGGCAAATTGATTCCATGTTTGTGCGTATACATACACATATTTGGTTTACTGTATTTTAATTCTATATTTATTTATATGTTGAATATAGGCCCAGGAGCCAGTAATTTGGCTTATATATACTTCTAAACATAGGTCTATAGGCCAACAACAAAAATTCATTCTCTCTCCCTCCTTCCCTCATCCCTCTCTTCCTGTCTTGGGGATGGATATAAAGAAATAAATATTTTATGAGCTGAATACTACTTACTCTCACAAAGCTGTTTCGTGAAGCCCAAGTCACAAATGATATTTCCTTTATTCATATAGTTTAATGAGTTACCTTTGTGCAGAATATTAGGATTAAATGAGATTTTACTCATCTCATCTACATTCCATCTGATAACTTTTGATACTTCTGACACTTGCCTCCACTCTTCAGGATAGGACAGGTAACTGTCCAGTTTTTGCTGATGACATTTTCCCAAAGTCAACCCAGTTCTCCCTGTGATGGCCTTGATCCTGCTTTCTAAAATTAGGAAATTTGCATGTGGCCATCTTTTCTCCTCACTAGGCACAGCTATTTTCCTCCAGAGTCTGTCTTCTCAAATAGTTTTTCATGTGCACAGGTCTCACTTCTGGATTATAAACCTGTGCTTGCTGTCTTTGGTACTCTCTCAATAGCCAAGGTGCTGGCCTTGCCATTCTCAGTGGGCCTCACTTGAGTTTTGCTGCCTGATTGAGAATTATCAGCAGGGAAGCAGAGGAGGAAAAATAAGGTCTGTCTCTTGCCATTACACATAAAGCATGTGAAGGCAAGAGTGCCTGGACCACTCAGTAAATATGTCACCTATCCCTTTTCTGGCCTGTCTTTTGCATTGAGCTGTTGAAGCTGAGAGACATGGGATTCTCATGCTTGTCTTTTCACCTTTAATTTATGAGAATAAAACTAGGATTAGGGGCGAAAAGAGGAAAATAGATACTCATCTTCTTTTATGCCAGGAGGAATTTAGTGATGTTTTCACAAAACAAGTGAAGGTATCTTTGAAATATTTTAGACATTTTTGAATGCACATACTTGTTATTAAAATGAGGAACATGGGAGTATCTACCCTCCCAAAATTTAGGTGAAGACCTGAAACATTTTACTGAAGGATGCAAATTAATAGCATTCTTTGTTTGAATGACCAAAACTAGCTGTCAAATTGCTTCTCTTTAGCTATTGATGTATTATCAATTCTCAATTTTGCTTTGCATGTGAGCATAATCTTCAGATTTGAATTAGTTTGAAATCCTAAGAAAGAAGGGGGAGATCCTATCACACTCACCGGAACAACCAAGGAGCCATAATGTCCATTTCTAATAGCAGATACTTAAAAAAATTTCATCCATTGGAGTGAAAACATCGGGGTTGGCATGCAGTCAGTTTTCTGAAATAATGAAGGGTCCCTCTTCAAATCTGGAAATTACAAAGAGCCATTGTATTGTTTACATGTCAAAATTAGCTTGAAAGTCATGGCTTTGAACATAGGGGGACAAGAGGAGAGAAAGCCGTGGCTCACAGGCCTGGGCCAGGCAGGTTCCTCCAAGAGGGTCCTGCCTGCCCTCCTAGCTTCCTGCTGCTTTGGTTCTCCAGGCTCTTCAGTTACCAACATGTCCTCTTGGGCAAGTCATACACATGCCCATGGCTGATTGAAACACCTGTGCCTGGTGGATACAGGTAGAGACATGACACTTTCCCTTTAAGTGCATTTCAAGTAGTCAATATGGTGGGCTAGCGTACCTCTTCTCCATTCATTTGATCTCTTCATAATCCTGTCCAGTAGGTATTACAGATTCCTATTTCAGGTGAGGACATGGAGGCACATAAAGGTAAAATAACCAGTGGAAATTCTTGTCTTGGGTTAGTGGATGGGTTTCTCCTTCAACATGCTTTCTCAGACCTATCGTTGTAATGGTACAAGTTGAAATCTTCCTTCTTTGTTTCCCATGGGCAATGTTGGAAATGATCTCCTTGGTTATTTGTGTGTAAAGGTTGCCGTCACCATCGACATCAGTTCAAAAACCTTAATTTTCTTGCAACATGCTGCTTTATTGAAAAACAAAAAGTTTACACACACAATACTTTAGATTTTGATTAACTGAATTTTGTATATGAATTGCATTTTTAAAAAGAGGGAAGCATATCACTCTATGCCAAAATAAATAACCCTGTATTAATCTATGAACCTCATATTACAAGTTTAACCCACCTTTAGTAAAGGATTAAAGGGAGTTCCAACTGCTACAGGAAAGGAGGAAGGGGGTACAATTGATAGAGAAAGGCAGGACGCGATCTCTGAGACAGGACTCTGAGTAATAAGGAAGGACCCCCCTGGAAATGCTTTGCGAGAGTTCTCCATGAACCCCAATTCCCAAGAGGCGCTCTGGGACATCCTGTTACAGAAGACTCACAACTCCGAGAATGTCATGTGTATTTGTGAACAGCATTTAGGAAACACACATGGTGAAATAAATGGGTACTTTCAAGTCTGAAAGACTGTTCTTGAAGAATCACAATTTCAGCAGGCAAAATATTAGGTCTTAGAAGGTGATATATGGCACAGAATCAAATGAGAACTATATGCATTTCTAGGGGTATTCAAGCTGTAGATGATGCCAGCTGACAAAAAGCATCATTGAGTTGGGGGTGCCCTCCCCTACTGTGCTGGCTGATCTTCACCAGCAGCATCACTTAACTGTACCTACAGGTTGCCAGGTCTGTCTGCAAAAATGTGCATGTAAATAAACATTTGCATTGTGAATTGCATCATTGCATTGGGTGAAGTCAGTCTTATCAACACAATTGTGGGTTCTTTATAAAGTCCCAGTTAAAAGCACCAGTTAGGTATTACTTTGGGGACATAGCTGAGCTAGGTAGGTAGGCTTAACTCACATTTGAGGTTACCCTCTTAGTGACCAAATTGATCAGAACTGGTCAGCTGCAACCCTTGCCAAAATAGGACTTTAATCTATTGGGTGCATTCCCTTTATGTGATGGAGAGGTCTCAGAGGAGATTAAACGAGAGAACACAGGGATCCCCCAGTATGACAGAGGGAGTGAATCACGTGTTCCCAATGCAAAGCTCAAAACTGGTTTGGGGGAAGGTCTAATGATGAGCTAGGGCTTTAAATATCCAGACCTCAGTGTGAAACCTCCCACATTCCATGAAAACAGAGCTGCTGATAGAGTTTTCACTTGTTTTGGTGGCAGTTTCCTCTTTTAAAAGTTAGAGGAAGATATCATGGATGTTGTAACTGTGGAACTACTTCAGATTAACAAGGGGGAATTCTTAGTCATTACAAAAACCTGAGGTGTAAAAGATACTGTCATTTGAGCCACAAGAGATTTCTAGCATAGTAGTTAGATAAGGCACACATGAATTTAAAATTCAATTTTCAAAATATCCTAAGTAGGTAAGTATCATCCCATATATTTCTTATGCAGTTGACTTTCCATCACTTTTAGTTTTACCCTCTGGAGACTCCTCTCTATGCTCAAATAAAAGGAGTGAACAACAAAAATAATACAAGAAAAGGCAAAAGATTGAGAAGTGCTCATTTCCTGTTTTCCACTTAAATTATACTCAGGTATAAGAATTCGATTGGAAACGGTAAGACTGACTACCATAAAAGGGACTCAACATTTAATCAATGATTATAACAGCGAGACGGTTATAGTTTATACATTTTTAAGTCTCTGGCTCAAATGGATTGTTTCATAGGAAACTGAGAAAAAAACTTACATTCAACCATAGGGACACTATCAGAAACCCATGGGGATGCTGGAGCATGATCTAGGGGCCTAGCAAAGTTGGGATTTTCAAAAGAGAAAAGTCAGAACCATACGCCCAAAACTGCTGAGCCCATATACAGGCTAGGTGATATTCTAGAGCACATATTTAGAAGATAGTCTTAAAAGGGGAGTTTTTTTATTTTTATTTTTATAGAGATGAGTCTCACTTTATGGCCCTCAGTAGAGTGCCGTGGCCTCACACAGCTCACAGCAACAACCTCCAACTCCTGGGCTTAAGCGATTCTCTTGCCTCAGCCTCCTGAGTAGCTGGGACTACAGGCGCCCACCACAACGCCCCGCTATTTTTTGGTTGCAGTTTGGCCGGGGCTGGGTTTAAACCCGCCACCCTCGGTATATGGGGCCGGCACCCTACTCACTGAGCCACAGGTGCCGCCCCAAAAGGGGAGTTTTTGAGCATTCATAGACAGGAGCAGTGATCTCTAGGATTGATTTAACACTGCTTACTCACAGTGCCACTTCATGCTACCGTCCTTTCTCCATTCATTGGGTCACGAATGGAAAGTGCAAACAAAGGTTTTGCATATTTCTCATTTATGTGGACTGGCTCATAATATTGTCGGTTGGATAAATAACTGCTCCAACACCCCTGCTCCTTTGGGGATGCTTTTGTTGTGACGTGAACCTGGATGTTGATGGCATGCTTATCGAATCTGTGAGTTAAAATCCTAAATGACGCTATCTGCAGGAAAGATAGAAAATATTAAACAGCTGACCAGATGCTCTCAATAGAAAATTATCAAACCCAGGTCCTACCCTTGCCTACCCCTCCCTACTCACAATTATAAAATTATAGGATACTGGTGATGAAATTTATTAGCAGCATGTGATAGATAGACATAACTTTTAGTTGGCTGAGAGATTAATAATGGGAGAAGTAATGAGATATAGGTTTTTACAGATTATTGCAACGTTGGAATTCGGGTGTTTAAAGCACAGTTAGTGTAAGTGTGTTGTCCAGAACAAGGAAGCTAGCTTGTGGGTCCATCTCTCCTGTGACATTCAGATCAAAACTAGATTCTTTATCCTGTTGTGAACACTATATATTTAGAGGGACATTGATAAATAGGTTTACGTGTTTGGAATGACTCATAAATATGATGTTTAACCAAGAGAAAAGAAGACTGATTTGTGAGTATGCCTACACATGCGTACACATGTCTTTATGATATCTGGTCCCCAAATATGGGAAAAGTCATCTTATGGAAAGAGGACTGGAAATACCTTGTGATGCCAGGGACATTCCCATTGCAGCTCAAATGTCACCTCCTCAGAGGCTCAGAGGAGCTGTTTATAGCACGCATAGTAAGTATCCCCTCCTCCCAGACACCACTCTCCTGTTTAATTTCTTCTATAAGTACCTGGCGTTAGCTAAAAGTTTCCTTTGTATGGCTTGTTTTCCCCATCTTTATTTACTACTATAAAATCCCTATGAAGCAAGGACTTTGTCTTTTTTGTTGAGTGCTATATCCTAGGTGCCTATGCTGATACTTTGCACATGGGAGCCATTTAATAAATAATAGCTGGAAGGGAGAGAAGGAAGGAAGGAAGGGAGGGAGGGATGAAGGGAGGGAGGGAAAAAGGAAGCAATGAAGGATGGAAGGAGGGAACAGAGAAAGGAAAAAAGAAAGAAAGAATAGGAATGAATTCCAATGGGCAAAGCAGAAGTAGTGCTCTGAGTTATGGGGAGACTAATTTTAATTTAACATGAGGTGGGACGCTCTAATCATTGCACTTGTCTGATGTTGGAACCAGTTCTTTCTGAAGACAGTTCTCTAACTGGATATTTTCAAAGAGAATATAATGGCCCAGGAGTAGAATGAGAAATTGATTAAATGACCCCTGCAATTTATTCTGACTTTGAGATTAAGCTAAAATTATATTTTATATTTAAAATTTGTCCTCCTCTTTAAGATTCAGTATTCTATAACATCAACCAAGCCTTATCAGCGCCAACCATGTGGCTTCTGTACTCTGGCTGTTAAGGAAGCAGCACAGCTGTGGGTGAGGGGAAAAGGTAAGAACGTGGCCATACTCACAATCTGGGACCGTCACACCGTTAAAAAATCCCACTTCTGAGGTGTTTTGAGAAAATTGCTTTTAACTTTCTGCTTTAGGTTTTTCATTTGAGAGAGGCAAATATTAATGCCTTCTTGTAGACATGTTTTGAGACCTAATTAAATATTTCAAGAGTATTCCTGGCATCCTTAGATGAAAAGCACCTGATAACAAAACAGCCTTCTTATTTGCTCCAAAGACACTTCCCTGGTAAGTGTCCCCACCACAGAGCCTGCTCGTGCACAGGTGTGTGTGTGTGTGTGTGTGTGTGTGAGAGAGAGAGAGAGAATCCAGTGAATGGATAAACTCAACCAAGCACAGGCCGGAAGTCCTTTGTCAGTGAGTTGGGAACACTTGAAAGACATGGATTTGTTTCCCACATTTCAGTTTTATTCTTCCTGAAGCCCAAGAAAGCTTCACTTCAGCAGCGGAAGGCCCGGAGCTTGCCAAAGAAAAGCAGGGTGAGAGTCAGGGTTGGGGCCCTTAAGCCCTTCTGTGGTGCCAGGGGCCTACAGCAGATCTCACAGGCTCCTGGCCCTCAGGGGTGAGGCTGCGTGCAGCTCTAGCCAGAGGATCTCTGGTTGGCATGGGCATGTACACTGCTTGTCTAGGTGACAGCTGCCTTTGGAATATCATGACCACCTCTTCTTTGCATATGTCCCCAACCACAGTGTTCCATCGCCTTCCCTCAGCCCTTGGTTCTATAAAGGTATAGCTTAGACAGGGCCAGTCAGGCCGGTACTGGAGTTTGTGCACAGACATTGAGAGTGATGAGTCCTCTTTTCACAGAGGTCAGTTACTACGCTGGGAGGGTGAGAATGGGGCTGCTGAAAGCCATCTTTCCAAGGGCAAAAAGAAGGAGGTCAACCCATAAAGGAAAGAACAGGAAAGGGAGCGGAGAGAGCCAAGGTCATTTCAGGAAACCTGGTAAGCCAGGACGTAACTTCTCGGGGGTGGGAGCCGGTGCATCTGCAGACCATGTCTGGCCAAATCCTGCCACTTTCAAGGAAAAGAATCTCAATTAACGACCGGCTGCCAGTGGTAAGACAGACACAAACTCTTGTCTGTACCTGTTGACAACCAGAAGCAATAAGAGGTGAAGGGAAGTGAGAGCTGGGCTTCCAATAGTTTAGTAGGTTGGGGAAATTTGAAAGGTAGATTCTGAAGTCAGGGGGGCTGTTCAGAGAATATTATGATGAGCCAAAAAATGGAAGGGGGTCAGAATAATGAAACGAAGTAATATTTAATGGACATTTACTGTCTCTGGTTCAGGGCTGTATTCTTTACTACATTATCTTTTTAATATTCACAACCCTAAAAGTTAATATTCTCATCTCCCCATTTTAGTGATGAGAAAACTAAGGCTTAGTTTGGTTAAGTTACTGTTTTAAGACCCTAGAGCTAGAAAGAGGCAGACTTTTATTGGAGCCCAGATCAACCTTATTTGCCTATTAGTCCACTTGTCTGGTGAAGGCTGTGTTCTCCTTCCAAGATGGCTCTGAGTTGCTGTGTCCTCACCTGGCAGAAAGGGTGAGTGCTGGGTCCTCACATGCTAGAAGGTAGATGGGCAAAAGGGTTCAGCAACTTCCCTTCAGGCCTTTTATAAGCCAGGAATCTTACTCATGAGGGTTGGGTCTTCATGGCCTAATCACCTCTCAAAGGCTTCACCTCTTGTTATTGTTGCATTCGGGATGGTTTCAATGCAGGTTTTATAGGAAACACATTCACTCACAGCACTTCCCAAAGGCCCCACCTTAAAATACTGTCATTCTGGGGATTAGAGATTTAATACGTGAATTTTGGAGGGACATTAATATAGCAAATGTATCACAAGTAGTGAATATTAAGACTAGAAAGTTAATACTAGGAATAAATAGTAGTAACCACCAAAGTATTTTCTCTATGCATAGTACAAGGCAGTTTTCAAAACAGGCAGTAACAATCCCAAAGATCACTTGAAATGGACAGATTTGCATGTTACGTAGAATTGCCTGTTCAAATGCTCAAGTATGGACTTTTGGTGCCTAATCAAGCAGCTGCAATTAAGATTTGAAATCTCCGTGTTCCCAGAAAAGCAGTCAGGACTGCGCGCCAAATGGCTGCCTTCAGAGGCTTTTTGAAAATGTTTACAAGTTAGATGAAAGCGATGGCTTTCCCAGATGGCGGCTACATGTGAGGCATGTCTCTAGGGTCAGAGGGTGTGAAGAGAATCACAGGTGCTGTTTTGTTTTGTTTTCAGCAGCTGGCAAGGAAGACAGGAAAATAAAATCTTCTAATAACAAGGATAAGAACAAATGGGAGGGCAGGTTTGCACCACAGCAGGAAAGCTGAGGGACCAAGACACAGCCCGCTTTCGGGTCTCTGAGCCAGCCCCAGGGAAGGTGCCTGGTGGCCTGGGCTCCAGGACAGGAGGCTGGGGTTGCCTGGAAACCAAGTGCACAGTCCATCTGTCCCTGCAGAGTGATGGTCCAGTGCTTGTCCTGTATTTCAGGTACTCACAAGGTCACTGGGGGAAGGGGTAAACTTAGGCCACCTGGCAGGGTCTAGAAACTGGTGTCCTGGAAGCGTTTTCATGCAAAATGACAGCAATACAATTAAATGCAGAAAATAGCTATTCTTTTCCAGGAGCTTCAGCAGCCGTTTTAAGCTAGATCCCTAGGTTTTAAAGAATGAAATGTCCAGGGAGCTAGGAAAACAAAAATCTATAAATCAGACATGACTTTCTTCTTCTCCACAAAGAAAAGAAAGCAGAAAAGGAAAAAGAAAGAAAAAAAAAGCCAAAGCAGCAATTTCGAGCACAGCAGCTTCTGCTGCCTCCTTCCACAGCTCCGGCTTTCTCCTCCTCTGGTACTCTCCGCTGTTCACAATATTAACATGAAACCTGAGATGCTTTTTTCCCCCCTTCTGGTGGAGAATGTCATTTTATTTTCTAGACAGGAAGAAATTGATTTTTTGTCTGCTCTGAATGAGGCTGAAATGAAAGTGGCCCTATTCAACAACAAAATCAAATTCAATAGAGGTAACATCTTTTCTCTGCAAAACATTTCTATTCAAAAATCGGAAATGACCATGACATCATTCTTGTCCTTAAATTAAAGTTTACGAAGGTACTATATCATTTTTTTTCCATGGGGAGCAAGAAGAAAAAGGTTGTTCTATTTTAACGGGTGGTTTGAGCTGACAAATAAAGAAAACAAAACAAAATAAACAAAGGCCAAAGCAATGCCATGAGATCTAGAATTCCTTGTGGTTGGGAGCAGACATTGACGTCCAATGGTCCTTTGTTCAAATTCAGGATTAATTAGCTCCCTAGCCATAGACAGGCTATGGAACACGGTCACTGGGCCTCTGCTGCTCTATCTATCAGATAACAACGATACAACCTTCCTCCCAGGATGGCTGTGATAATTCAAGGAAAAATATCTCCTTAAGAACAGTGAAGAACTTAAGAACTGTAAAGTCTCAGCACAGCATATTGCGTGGAGTCAATGCTCACATAGCTGAGCTCTTGTTATTCATCTTTGCTTTGGAAAGTCAGCTGTGGAGGAAAGAGAAAGATGATGCTGATTATCTCAACATCCATTCAATGTGAGCAATGGGCCTCTGTGTGTGCCGGTGCATATGCACATGCGTGCACGCCCATGTTCATGTGTGCCTGTGCCCACGCACATGTATATGTGCACATGTGCATGCACGTGTGTGCGGGTGCATACTGTGTGATCATGTGTACGTGCATGTGTTTGTGTGTGTGAGAAGTGGCACAGGTGTCTAGAAGATGAAGAGAATCACAGGCTCCAGGCATTTGGGCTGAGCAGATTTTGTCAGAAGCAGGTAACATCTTTTCTCTGCAAAACATTTCTATTTTGAATATATTTTTGCATATATTTTTGAATAAACCTCCCATGAAATATGAGAAAGTTAAGTGCATTGTGGATTGCGAGAGTGTTGGGTAGCTGGTTTAGAAAAGCCTCCTCAAGGAGGCACATGGCACCTCTACATTGCCTTGGTTGTTTGCAAGGCCTGCAAGGGCTTTTCCCCCTCTGAACTATTTGATATCACAACCCACAAGAAATCAGCCTGACTTACACAGGCCTACTCCCTGCTGAGACTGCCGGAAGGACGGTAACTATTAATTAGCACTGCAGTGTCTTCGTAGGAAGGTAACAGGCCGGATCTCTGTTTCCCTTGCTGAAATCCTCCCATGCTTTGGGGAGAAGCTCCGATTGGCCCTCTAATGGTGATTATTCGACTGTTCTATAGATATCAACTTATTTCATGCCACTAAGAATAGTTCCCGTATTTTAGAATAAGATTTTCAATGGAAAGAAACCAGAATATTTCACCCCAAAATATACTCGTTTGGGACATTTTGATATGGCTATGCAGAGGGGCTGCACACACATTTTGATATGGCTATGCAGAAATGGCTCTGAAAAGCATTTTTTTCTGAGGGATATTTGCATGTGGTTGGAAAAAAATCCCATAAGTGACCTAAGTGGTCAGGCTTTCCCTGGGGCTGTCCTCATCCAATCCAGACAGGATTAACTCATGGAAAAGGAGACTAAAAACCTGACACTTTTAAAGGTCTGACAGAGATACTTGTCACGGGCTCCCATCCATTCTTCCTGAGACCACTGCAAGACAGCCTGTGTTAGTCTCTGTTCCTCAGTCTCCTCCAGAGCCCCTTTTCCGTCTGTAACTGAGCCTGGTACAACAGCTTCATCCCCAAGCCCCTCCTTTAGTCTCACACTTTGTGTTTGGCTTCTGTGTGCCTGTGCATGTCAGTACGTCAGCATGCCTTCTCCCTTTGTGGTTAGTTGTTGTTTTTTGTCTATTTATTTCAATAGACTTAGACTCAAACCATCAGAGGGAATGTTTGAACTTTCCTGTACAAGACAGTCTTCAAAAGTCAGTATGATTTAAGGAGGATATGTGTCTGTGTGTTTTGTTTGTTTTTTGAATTTCTTTTCTGAATATTACTGAGCATTCAATAAATATTAACAAGACCTCTACATGATGATTTTGATAATTGGCATTACTAATTGAAAGGAAGACATTTTAAAGGCTTGAAAAAGAGATATCTGCCATGGATATTTTTTTTTTAAATACTATTCTTAAAATGTTAGCTCACCTGTGATAAAAATTGCCTTAGAATTTACAGAGATGAAATAGGAAAATAAAAATTGGTCATGCTACTTACTCCTTAATTTTGATTTAGGGCAGCATAAAACTCTTAATCGAATTGTTCAGTGTCCTAGCACTGATGAGGCTTCCAAGCAATTTTCTAGAAGGGGGTGCCAATGATTTTGCATGTCTGAGCAAGAGGCCCCCCACTTCAGAGCTCCATTAAGCACCTTGGACAGTTTTTTTTGATGGTGGGAGGAAAATGAATGAGGATGGCATACTTCATAAATGCAAATAGGCCTTTTGACTAACTTTGTTTTAGGTTTTCCCCCTTGCTTTATTGTTAAGAGAGCTTAAGAAACTGGCACAGAAATCAGGCCTCAGGAAGAAACCCTCTCTAGTTTGTGCCAATCACCTCCCCAGCTTGAATGCTTCTAGATTATAACCCCTCGGGAGGAGGGGCTCTTTTTTGCATGAAATGTATCAGTGTAATGATAAGTTCACTGCAACCAAATGATTTTAACAAGGATGCCAAAACAGTTTAATAAAAATAGGAAAATCTCCTCAACTATGTTGAGATAACTGAATATCCATATGGGAAAAATAAAGAACCTTGACCCATCTCATACCGTACACAAAAATAGATTGAAGATGGATTATAGGCCCAAATGGAAAACCTCAAACAATAAAGCTACTAGGATAAAACACGACTGTGTTCACAGCCTTGAGTTAGGTACAGATTTCCTAGAGAGGACACAATGACCATAAACTATTAAAGAACAAACATTAGGCTATACAAATTTTAAAAACCCCATGTCAACTAGGCTATACAAATTTTAAAAACCCCATGTATTAAGAAACAGCATCAAGAAAATCGATTGGCAATTCACAGAGTGGGAAAAATAACTCACAACACAGATATGACAAGTGGCTTATCCCTAGCATATAAAGAACTACAACTCAATAATAAAAAAGACAATCAAATAAAAGAAATAGACAAAATACTTAAATACTTCTTAAAAGATGATATACGAATGGCAGTAAGCATGTGAAAAGAACATAATATCATTCTGGAAATGCAAATTAAAACCACAAGGAGAAACTACTACACACCCACTAGAATGGCTAAAATGTGGGAGGATTTGGCCTAATTGGAGCTCTTATACATTGCTAGTGGGAGTGCAAAATAGTACACTCTGTTTAGAAGTTTCTTAAAAGTTGACATATGTCTAACATATGACCTAAGCATTTATCCAAGACGAGTGAAGATAACACGTGAAGAATGTTTATAGCAACTTTATACAGAGTAGCCCCACTATGTATAGTACACTGGGAATATCTTGCACATCCATCAGTGGACTGGATAAACAAACTGTGGGGTAGTCATATATTGACCTTCTGCTCAACAATAAAAAGGAACAAACTATTGGCAGATACAACAACTAAGATGAATCTCAAAAACATTATGCTGAGTGTTAAGAAGCCAGATCCCTTATTCCCCTCAAAACTACATACTGATTCCACTCATATGACATTCTAAATGAAGCAAAATTGTGTTTCATCATGATGGAACTCAGATCAGTGGTTACCTCTTCTCTGGGAAGGGGCAGAGACCTTCTGCAGGGCAGTGCAGGGCTCCACACTTTGGTATTTGAGCATTTCAATGTGTGTAAAGTAAGCTCCAGTTTCAAAAAGAAAGTTAAAATGGAAGCCAAGGCCAAAAGAATGCCCAACGATCATGGGTCGCAAAAGAGAGCTTTATTTGTCTTGCAATAGCTCCGTCACATGGAGCTCTGGATAATGAAGGAGCTCAGATGGGTTACCATTATAGAGCCTGGGTTACCAGGACAGAGCACCTCTCAGAGGCCTACCCAAAAGGGACAGCAGCAAAATGAGGCTGGGACAAAGGGAGGGCGAAGAGTGGAAAACAAAGCAGATCAAGAGAAATATCTTGCCTGAAATGGATTCTGAAAGACTGAATGCTGATGCTAATAAAGAAATTGTTTGCAACAGCATGTGGATGTGATGCACTAGAAAAAGACGGATTTGTTTGTGCTCCGAGGCTGCTGCTTACAACCAACATTGCTGTGCAGAGCCACACATTTAGGAAATACTTGTTGAATGCATGTTCTTCTGGAGGGCCTTCATTCCTAAATCACCCACCTTCCCCACCTTTAATCTTCTCTTCCTACTTTAGCTAACTGGTCTTGGGACCAGCACGGTTAAAGGCAAGCTGCAAAGACATGCTGAAGGAGGGAACGTGGGTAAAGAATGAGAAAAGGCATTATGTCAGAGGAAACCTGCACAAAGTTTGCTGGATATGGCACAGATTTACTCCTTCCCTCCTGGTGAGCAGCTTTTAGACAACTGCCTTTTGTCTCCATTAACCAAATTGGATTTGAACCAGAGGAAAGCACTTTTATTTCCTCAGCTTCCTGAGCTATCTAGTCCTTCCTCCTGGGGTGGCTCTTTTTCAGGCACCCAGATCATTTATCATCAATGAAATAGCTTGCTGAGAATATGAAATGCTGTAAGTCAAGACATGGACCTAACTCAATTAGAGAAAGTCAAGTCTTCATGCTTTTAATTTATTGCCAGGAGGAGAGAGAATGACTGGTGTGACTCTGCTCTGGGGCTTTGTCGTGCGTGCAATACAAAGAAATGAGCTGTGTTCTGAACAAAACCCAGGGAATGCAGGAGCAAGGAGACAGCCAACCATTGTCTGCACCCAGGAAAGGCATTCAAAGTGGTTAAGACCAGCTTGACTTTCCCGTGTATTCTCTGACAATGTGAGGGAGGCCCTTGGAATTATTTATAGCTCCTTTCCACTTAGACTTACGTTCTTGCAGATGCCAGGAGTGCCTGACACTTCCTCAGGAAGAACTTTCAATCTCACTGCTCACTAAGTGGGGACAAGGGCTGCTGCATTTTCATTTTTTCTCCAGCCTGCATTGCTCTGCTGAAGGAGCCCAGGACAGATTTAGGCTTCTGATGAGGCTGGAATGGCCCTGTGTAAATAACTTCCCAGCTTCACCTGGATTTTAACCTTGAATTTTTTAAATGCATATTGATTACAGAAATTAGTTATGCTGTCTCTGGAATCAGTATCAATATTAAGTCAATTGAGACACTAAAATAATCACTGAAATAAACATCTGACTTACGAGAGATATTTGCTCGCTTGGCTTATGTTTTACACATTATGATTCCTTATCATGTAAAGGAATTCATGTTTAGTACATAAGATAAACAAGCAGTTCCCCCAAATAAAAACAATTGTACCACAGCCTTCCTAGTGCCTGCCAACACCAGCAGCCCCGGAGGGCTGGCAGGCATGACTCCTGTAGCATAAGAAAAATGGAAAAAGAGAAGAAGACTTACTTGTATTTATATTCTCAGGGCCTCTGGTTATTACCACTTAACCTTTTCCAAATATTGTGTATCTAAGTCATCTTTTGACCCTTCCATCAGCTTGGTTTTCCCCAGATAAATTAGTAACCAGGTATAAATGACAGAAATGAATAACTGCTTTAGTGGTATTCACTTTTCAAAAGGGATTTGTAATCTTATTAACTAGTGCTCAAACTTGGGCCCTGTTCTTGCCAGGCCTTCATAACCCTGTCTTAGAAAGAATTCCTCTAAGTCAATACAGTGAGAATCCTCCTCCACACCCCCTTGATATCTGATCAACTTGGCCTGCCTTCAGCAAGAATCCTTTAAAGTTGGCTTAGCAAGAATCCCCCTGCCCCCCTGCCATGACTACTCTTTATGTTTCTGTTCATTAACCCCCAACCGTAGCTTGGCTATAAATAGCCCCTTGTTCTTTTTGTTTTTGCAGTTGATCCTGATATCTTTCCCTTACTGTGGTACTCTTAACACATTGCAATAGTCTCAGATAAAATCTTTACAGTTTTTTTCTTTCTTTTTTTATTGCTAAATCATAGCTGTGTACATTAGTGCAATCGCCTGTCCCCATTCTAAGATGCACCATAGATGTGGCCCCACCCATTACCCTCCCTCCACCAAAACCTCCCCCCTCCCTTCCCCTTCCTTGGCCTTTTCCCCATAGTCTTGTGCTATAGTTGGGTTATAGTCTTCATGTGAAAGCTATAATTTAGCTTCATAGTAGGGCTGAGTACATTGGATACTTTTTCTTCCATTCCTGAGATACTTTGCTAAGAAGAATATGTTCCAGCTCCATCCATGTAAACATGAAAGAGGTAAAATCTCCATCTTTCTTTAAGGCTGCATAGTATTCCATGGTGTACATGTACCACAATTTGCTAGTCCATTCGTGGGTTGATGGGCACTTGGGCTTCTTCCATGACTTAGCAATTATGAATTGGGCTGCAATAAACATTCTGGTACAGATGTCTTTGTTATATTGTGACTTTTGGTCTTCTGGGTATAAACCTAGTAAAGGAATTATAGGATCGAATGGCAGGTCTATTTTTAGGTCTCTAAGTATTCTCCAAACATTCTTCCAGAAGGAACGTATTAGTGGGCATTCCCACCAGCAGTGTAGAAGTGTGCCCTTTCCTCCACATCCATGCCAACATTTCTGGTTTTGGGATTTTGTTATGTGGGCTACTCTTACTGGGGTTAGGTGATATCTCAGAGTAGTTTTGATTTGCATTTCTCTGATGATTAAGGATGATGAGCTTTTTTCCCTGTGTTTGTAGATTTTGTGTCGGTCTTCTTTAGAGAAGTTTCTCTTTAAGTCCCTTGCCCACCCTGAAATGGGGTCACGTATTCTTTTCTTGCTAATAAATTTGAGTTCTCTGTGGATTCTGGTTATTAGACCTTTATCGGAGGTATAACCTGCAAATATTTTCTCCCATTCTGAGGGCTGTCTGCTTGCTTTACTCACTATGTTCTTGGCTGTGCAGAAGCTTTTTAGTTTGATCAGGTCCCAGTAGTGTATTTTTGATATTGCTTCAATTGCCTGGGGAGTCGTCCTCCTCATAAAATATTCACCCAGGCCGATTCCTTCAAGAGTTTTCCCTGTACTTTCTTCAAGTATTTTTATAGTTTCATGTCTTAAGTTTAAATCTTTTATCCAGTGAGAGTCTATCTTAGTTAATGGTGAAAGGTGTGGGTCCAGTTTCAATCTTCTACAGGTTGCCAGCCAGTTCACCCAGCACCATTTGTTAAATAGGGAATCTTTTCCCCACTGAATGTTTTTAATTGGCTTGTCAAAGATCAAATAACGGTAAGTAGCTGGATCCATCTCTTGGTTCTCTATTCTGTTCCAGACATCTACTTCTCTGCTTTTGTGCCAGTACCATGCTGTTTTGATCACTATGGATTTATAGTACAGTCTCAGGTCTGGTAGTGTGATTCCTCCTGCTTTGTTTTTATTGCTCAGTAATGTTTTGACTATTTGAGTTTTTTTCTGATTCCATATAAAATGAAGTATTATTTTTTCAAGATCTTTAAAGTATGACAATGGAGCTTTAATAGGAATTGCATTAAAATTATATATTGCTTTGGGTAGTATAAGTATAGACATTTTAACAATGTTGATTCTTCCCAACCATGAGAATGGTATGTTTTTCCATCTGTTAACATCTTCAGCTATTTCTTTTCTTAGAGTTTCATAGTTCTCTTTGTAGAGATCTTTCACATCCTTTGTTAGGTATACTTCCAAATATTTCATCTTCTTTGGCACTACTGTGAAAGGAATAGAGTCTTTACAGTTTTAATAAGTGTCAGAATAATTTTTTGAGACAGGCTCTCACCTGGGCTAGAGTAGAATAATTTGCCTGTTGCTTGGGCTAGAGTAGAATAACTTTTTAAAACAATATGAGAGCTCCATGAAAGTAAGAGCTTTGTCTTTCTGTTCTGATAATGTATCCTTGGCACTGGAACTGTGTCAGGAACACAGAAATTCTCTCAGTAAAGATTTGTTGAAAACCCACTGCTTAACAAATTGTTGTATATGCATACCATGGAATACTATTCAGCCATAAAAAGATGGAGACTTTACGTCGTTTATGTTTACCTGGATGGAGTTGGAACACATTTTTCTTAGTAAAGTATCTCAAGAGTGGAAATAAAGTATCCAATGTACTCAATACTATTATGAAACCAATACATAAACACTTACATGCTCATATGAATGATAAAACACAAATATAGTCTAGCGAGGGGGAGGGGTGAGGAAGGAGGGGGGAAGGGAGTATGGAGATTGGTGGGAGGAAGGAGGGCATTGGTAGGATCTCAGATAATGTGCACAATGCAAGGATTTATTTCAAAATAACTAAGAGTAAATTTTAAATGTCTTACCACAAAAAAAAATGTAAGCGAGGTGATAGTGATGTTAATCAGTTTGATTTAAGTATTCCACACTATATATCAAATCATCACATTATACCTCCTAAATGTATACTGTTATGATTTTAATTAAAAATTAATTAAAATAAATGAAAAAGAAAACCAAATGCTGATACAAATAATCATATTAAGTTCTTCTTTCTAATTTTTATTTTTTAAGTAGTAGACCTCAGAGTTCTAAGGTTTAATCAAAATCATTGATTGAAATACCCCAGAATATTCATCATTGATCTTTTTTTTTTTTTTTTTGAGACAGAGTCTCACTTTGTTGCCCTTGGTGGAGTGCCATGGTGTCAGAGCTCACAGCAACATCAAACTCGTGGGCTTAAGCAATTCTCTTGTCTCAGCCTCCCAAGTAGCTGGGACTATAGGCACCTGCCACAATGCCTGCCTGTTTCTCAGAAATGGGGTCTCACACTTGCTGAGGCTGGTCTCGAACCTGTGGGCTCAGGCAATCCACTCACCTCAGCTTCTCAAAGTGTTAGGATTACAGGCGTGAGCCACCACACTGGGCCTTCAGTTCTTTTATAAAAACATGGAGGTAGGCTCTTATTCCCATCCTATGGAAGAAGAAAATAAGCCTTAGATGGCTTAAGGGATTTATTTATTTATTGCATTTATCAGCTAGTAAGACACATTCCATGAAGAAACTGGTCTTTACTCTCTCCTATGTTGCAAATAGCTTTTAATATATATAGGGCTAAGAAATATCTTCAAGAAAGTGGCATGAGCCAAATGGTTGAATAGGAGTGTCCAGTACTTATCCGCTCACAGAAACATCATTTGGGCAGCTATCAACACACAAAAATATCTTTATAAGAGCTAAGCAATCCAAATGAGAGATTATAGCATCTAGGTGGAGCACAGAAATAAGAAAATGTTATTAAAGATGATACAAGAACAGTTTCATATTACCTGTGTCATCTTTCCCCAAAATCCACAGAGAGAGAGACAGAGAGAGAGAGAGAAAGAGAAAGAAAGAAAGAAAAAAAGAAAGAGAAAAAAAGAAAGAAAGAGAGAGAGAGAGAGACCATCTGTTTCAGGAAAGGAAAGTGAAATGTGTATCTGACTTTACCATGATCACAAGTACCAGGCCCTGTGGTCGCAGCCTCTAGGCCTGCACAGAACCAGGTGAGCTCCTCTCTTTCCATGACCCCAGGCTCCAGACAGGTTCCCACAGGCCCAAGCATCAGGTCAGCCCACCCAAGAACTCTAGCAATAAGTACATTCATAAACCTTACCAGCTAGCTTGCCTAGAATCACTGAACAGGCTGACCCGTGAAAAACTTTTTACACTGAAGCCAGTCTGTGAAGTCTGGAATAGATGCCTACATCTATAAATGCACAGACTGTAATATAAGACCACAAAGATCCCAAATAATCAGAGAAACCTGATGCCACCAGATAAACAAAACAGAGTACTAGTAACCGATACTAAAGAAATTGAGATTTATGAAGTGTCTGAAAAAAGTTCAAAATAATTATCTTAAAGAAGCTTGGTTTGTTACAAGGTGACCCGGGAAAGCAGCTAAATAAAAACAAGAAAATGACACATTAACAAAATTAGAAGTTCATCAAAGAGATAGGAACCGTACAAAAAATCCTTGAGCTGAAGAAAACATGGACTGAACTGAAAATGTTCATAAAAATCTTCAATAGTACAATTGACCCAGTAGAATAGAGAAGCAGGTAGCTCAAAGACATGTTTATTTGACATTACTTGGTCAGAGAAATAAAAAGCAAAGAGAATGAAATAGAGTGAAGAAAGGCTACAGGACTCATTGAACAAAATCAAGAAGAGCATATGTATTATGGGACTCTAAGAAGGAGCGAAGAAAGAGAAAGGGGAAGAAAGCTTACTTAAGGAAATAGTAATAAAAAGCTCCTCAAATCTAGATTCGCCACATGGAAGGGAACCTTCATCCCCATAAGAGTATTAGTGGATTTCTTAGCAGAATTTTTGCAGGCCAGCAGAGAGTAGAATAACATAGTCAAAGTGCTGAAAGAAAAAATAAGATGATAACAAAATGTGCTATACTCAACAAAGCCATCCTTCAGAAATAAAACCAAAACAAAGCCTTTCGCAGACAAACAAAAGCTGAGGGAGTTCACCACCTCTAGATCTGCCATAGAAAAAATGCTAAAGATAGTTCTTCAAGTTGAAATTGAAGGATTAAATTAACATGGAAACATATGGAAATATAAAGCATGGGATAAAGGTAACAACACACTCAAATTTAGAATACTCTAATACAGGAAGGGTGGTGTATAAAATCACTTTTTACTATATTATAAAAGTTAAAAGACAAAAGTATTAAATATAACTATAGCTATAATAATATGTTTATGGATATACAATATATAGAAGAAGTAAATTGGATACCAATAACATAAAATGTGAAGGGAGAAGTTAAAGTGTGGAATTTTGGGATGTAGTAGAACTTAAGTGTTATCCACTTAAAACAGACTTTTATAGCCAGACATGCTGGCTCACACCTGTAATCTTAGCACTCTGGGAGGCTAAGGCAGGAGGATTGCTTGAGCTCAGCAGTTTGAGATAGCCCAAGCAAGAGTGAGACCCCCATTTCTACTAAAAATAGAAAAATTAACTGGGCATGGTGGTGCATGCCTATAGTCCCAACTACTTGGGATGCTGTGGTAATAGAATTGCTTAAGCCCAAGAATTTGAAGTTGATGAGAGCTATGATGATGCCACTGCACTCTACCTAAGGCAACAGAGTGAGGCTCTGTTTGAAAAAGAAAAAAATAAACTTTTTACTATAAAATGTTTTATGTAAGCCTTATGGTAATCACAAATAAAAATCCTGTAGTAAATATTGAAAAAGATAAAGAAATAGAAACATGTTACTACAAAAAGTTATCAAATCACAAAGAAAGACAGTAAAAGAGGAAGAAAGAAACAAATGAACCACAGAACAGAAAACAATAAAGAAAATGGCCATTTTAAGTCCTCAACTATCAATAATTACTTCAGAGGTGAATGGGTTAAATTCTCCAGTCAACAAATATAGACTAACTGAACTAAAACAAAACAGGATCTAACTATATGTTTCTATAACTGACACACATACAGAATGAAAATAAAGGGATAGAAATATAATACATGGAAATGATAACCCAGAGAGAGCAGGAGTGGCTTTACTTACATCAGGCAAAATACTGTCACAAGAGACAAAAAGGTCATTATACAGTCTGTCAACTAAGTTTACAACAAGAGGATATAACAATTGTAAATGTATTTGCACTCAACATTGGGAAACCTAAATATATGAAGCAAATATTAGCAGAAATGAAGGCAAAAATAGCCAGTAAATAATAATAGTAGGGCGCTTCAAAAAAACAGCAAAATTGACCAACCTTTAGGTAGACTACAGAAGAAAAAAGGGAGAAGACTCAAATAAATAAAATTCTTAATGAAATAGGAGGTATTGCAACTAATGTCACAGAAATGCAAAGGATCAAAAAAGATGACTATAAACAATTAAATACCAATAAATTGGATAATCTAGATGAAATGGATACATTCCTAGAAATATACAACCTGCTAAGCTAAGATTAACTTAGGAGGAAATAGAAAGGCTAAACAGACTAGTGATGAGTAAAAGAGTTGAATCAGTAATCAAAAACTTCCCCAAAACAACAATAGAAGCCGAGGACATCACAGCCTCACTGAATTCCACAAAATATTTAAACTAAGAATTAACACTAATTCTTCCCAAAAAATTAAATAGGAGGAAACACTTTCTCAATTTATGATGCCAGTATTACCCTTACACCAAAGCCAGAGAAGGACATTATAAGAAAAAGAAAATTAAAACCTTTAAAAGGAACCTTTAAAGAGGAACTAGTACCTATATTACTTAAACTTTTCCAAAACATAGAAAAAGAAGGAATACTTCCCAACGTGTTCTGTGAAGCAAATATCATCCTGATACGCAAACCAGGAAAAGACCCAACAAGAAAAGAAAATTATAGACCAATATCTCTAATGAATATTGATGCAAAAATATTCAATAAGATCCTAGCAGACAGAATCCAACAACACATCAAACAAATTATACACCACAACCAGGTGGGTTTCATCCCAGGGTCCCAAGGATGGTTCAATATACGTAAATCCATAAATATAATACATCACATAAACAAATTAAAAAACAAAGACCATATGCTAGAAAGCTGAATTCATATGGAATTCAGCTAGAAAGCTGAATGTGACAGACCATTAAAAAGTTCATACACCATAATCAAGTGTGATTTATCCCTGGGACACACACATCAACAAATGTGATACACCACATTAACCAGTGTGATGAAAATGTGTCACACGGTCTATGAAACCAGTGTATGGTGCCCCAT
This sequence comes from Nycticebus coucang, assembly GCF_027406575.1. Lineage (NCBI taxonomy): Eukaryota > Metazoa > Chordata > Mammalia > Primates > Lorisidae > Nycticebus > Nycticebus coucang. The sequence goes on from NC_069792.1 coordinate 11,925,780, forward strand.
GATCACATTAATGTACACAGCTATGATTTAATAAAAAAAAGGTCATATGATGATCTCAATACCTTCGAAAAAGCATGTGCTGAAATTCACCAATCATGATAAAAATCTCTTAACAAATTAGGTATAGAAGGAATGTATCTCATGTAATAACCACAGGTTACAAGACTATAGTGGATGCAGACACTGCAGTAAAAAGCTCAAAGATTTTCCTTTAAGATTAGAAACACAACAAGGTTGCCCACCCTTGCCAATTCTATTCAATATACTACTGGAAGTTCTAGGCAGATCAATTAAGCAAAGAAAAAAAAGATACCCAAATTAAAAAAGGAGAACTGAAATGATTGTCATTCATAAATCACATAGTGTTGTAAGTAAAAAACCCCAAAGACACCACCATAAAATTGCTAGAACTAATGCATGAGTCAGTAAAGTCTCAGGATACAAAATCAACATACAAAGCTCAGTTGTGTTTGTATACATTAAAAATGAACTAGTCAAAAAAGAAATTAATGATCTCCATTGGAACACTTGCCAGTCCTGAGCAGAAACAGTCTTTTTTTTGCCTATTTTTTTTTTTATTATTATTAAATCATAGCTGGGTACATTAATGTGATCATGGGGCAGGAACAGCTTTTTATTAGTTGCAGCTGCCTCTGCGGCAGTGGGTAGGAGAGGGGAAGAGGAAGAGAAGGCTCTAAATGGTGGAGACTGTCTCCACTGGGAGGGATGCAGACAACTTTGGATCATGAGCCAGAGCCTCTTTGGTACAGTAGAGTTTGCATTCCACCTTCATGTGTCCTAAAAAGTGTTCATGACACTTCCTGGTCCCTTTGGAACAGCCAGCCACATTGGTCAGAACTCTGGGAACACGACTACTCTCCTGTGTCTCTTCATTCCTTTGTACTTGTCACAATTCAAGTGGGTGCTGGGGATCATTCATTTAGAATCCACTGACAGGGGGTCAGAGAGGCTGTGACTTTCCCAGCTGGATAGAGGCTCCTGGCGTGCATGCAGGCAACATGGCACCTGCTGTCCCAGCTTGAGTTCGTGGTGAGGGGAAGCAATCGTTTGCAGGCCTATAGCCTGGTGCTCTGTTCCCAACAAGCCCTCACTTTACCAAATGGCAACAGCACCTAGATTATTCAAGGCAGAAAGGCTCTCCAACAGATCAGGAGCTGGCAGACTACCACAAATGTGAGTGGAGGAAAGACTAACCACACCCACTTCACCTCTCTTCCAGGCTCTGAATCCCTCAGGGTTCGGTCTCTGCCAAAATTAAGCTCCTTCCTATTCTGCTGTCTTCTACTTTTTCCCATGGGATCTTTAGTAAGGGTAAGTTCTGGTTATTTTTCCTTGGCATATCACCGACACTATGCTTTCTCACCTGAAACTTCTTCCTCCATTTGGGACAATCTGATGATGGATGTTTCTAGTCAGCCATCTTGAAAATTCTAAGAACTCTTCCAAAAGACTCTAGAATTGATAAATTCAGTAAACTCTCAGCTCTCAAAATTAATGTACACAAATCAGTACATTTCTATACACTAATAACAGTTAAGCTGAGAGGTAACTTTTGTACACCATATGAGATAAGGATTCAATTTGGTTCTTCTGCATGTGGATATCTGGTTTTCCCAACACCCTTTATTTAAGAGATTGAAGAGATAGATTCCTCTTTTCCCACTCTGTGTTCTTGGGACGGGTATAAAAGCAGATATAGACCAATGGAACAGAATAAAGATCCTAGAAATAAATCCATACATTTGTGGCCAGTTGATCTTCAATAGAGTCCCAAGTTAATTCAAAGGGACTAAAGACTTAAATGTGAGACCTGAAATTGTACAAGAAGAACCTAGAAGAAACTTAGAAAAATCATTTGTTAACATTGGTCTGGGCCATCTTTGAACATGACACTGAAAGCACAGGCAACAAAAGTAAAAATAAATAAATGGGATTGATCAAACTAAAATGCTTCTTTATAGTAAAGGAAAAAAATTAAGAAAGAGACAACTTACAAACTGGAGAAAATATTTGCAAACTAGACATCTCATAAAGGCTTAATATTCAAAATATGTAAGGGACCCAAATAACTTGACAGCAAGAAAATAAATAACCCTGTTAAAAAATGGGCAAAGGCCTTGAATAGACTTCCAAAGAAGATACATAAGAATAGCCAACAGGTATTTGAAAAAATGTTCACCCTCACCAGTTAAGCAGGGAATGCAAATTGGTAAGTGAGCTGTAACTCACATCTGTTGGAATGGCTATAATCAAAAAGGAAAAAGATAACAAGCGTTGGTTTGGATAAAGAGGAAAGTGAACCCTTGCGTACTGTTGGTGAGCATGTCAGTTGGTAAATTGGTATACTTATTAAGAAAAACAGTATGAATATTTTTCCACAATTTAAAAATAGAATTACATATGATCCAGTCATTTTTGCTTCTGAGTATATGCCCCAAAGCATGGAAATCTGTATGTTGAGATGTCTGCACTCCTTTGTTCATTGAAGGAGTATTCACAATAGCAAAGAGTTCTTAGAATTTTCAAGATGTCTGACTAGAAAGACTAAAGACATAGAATCAACTGTAAGTGTTCATCAGTGAATGAATATGTAAGGAAAATGTGTTATATACATACAAAAGAATACAGTTCAGCCTTAAGAAATAAGGAAATTCTGTTATTTCTGAAGACATAAATGAACCACAGTGACTTTATGCTAATTAAATAAGCCAGACACAGGAAAAAAACCACATGTTCTCACACTTCTCACACTTCTGTGGAATACTAAGTGAAATTCATGGGAGAAAAGAGTAGAATAGAGGTTTTCAGGGGCTGGGGGTAGGGGAGATGGGTTGAAGGGTACAAAATTTCAGTTATGCAGGATGAATAAATCCTGGACATATTACATACAGCATGGTCACTCCAGTTTTGGGGCGTGAGTAGGGCGCCAGCCCCATATGCCGAGGGTGGCGGGTTCAGGCCCAGCCCCTGCCAAACTGCAACAAAAAAAGTAGCCGGGCGTTGTGGCAGGTGCCCGTAGTCCCAGCTACTTGGGAGGCTGAGGCAAGAGAATCGCTCTAAGCCCGAGAGTTAGAGGTTGCTGTGAGCCGTGTGACGCCACGGCACTCTACCGAGGGTGGTACAGTAAGACTCTGTCTCTACAAAAAAAAAAAAAAAAAAAAAGAGTACTATATTTTATACTTGAAATTTATGAATAGAGTAGATGTTAAATGTTCTTAGCACAAAAAAGGTTAGCTATGTGAGGTGATGGGTATTGTAATTAACTTCATTGTGGCACACTTTTCACATTGTAGTCATATATCAAAACAATAAACACCTTGTACACCTTAAACATAGAAAATTTTTACTTGGCAATTATAACTCAATGAATCTAAAGAAAAAAAGAAAGAAATGACAATTCTATACTCACAAATTACTTTTTGATGAAAAAAGAAATAGCTTTGATGAAGACTAACAATACATAAATCTTTGGACAAAGAGCAAGAGCTGTGTTTATTGAGAGGTTTCTATGTGTGAGTTTTGGAGCACAGGGAATATTAGCCTAAAGCACAATGCTCCAATATCTTGAGCACTTTTTGCATCAAAGAACATTTTAAGACTTTAGACGCTTCTTCAAAACTAATGCTGTTCTTATCTTCTTTTGTTTTTTCTTCCCGAGCACAGGGAGGGCCTCTCTCTGAAAGTCTCCTTGTCTGACTGAAAGAAACTTCTTTCCAAAAGAAATATGAGGGTCTTAAGACCCTGTCCGTAAGAATCTCATCAAATAACCAGGAAAGATTAATTACCAGAGGAAAGACTAACAGTCATCACCACACCCAGACAGATTTTTCATTTATTCTTGTGAGCGCAGCTCTGAGAAAATACTCCCCTCACCTTCCTGCAACCTCACCCAGAGGAACTTTGTCCTAGGCCATTGTCTGTTCTTTAGACTCATTAAATTATTTACTACCCCTCAAAATTTCCTACCCGCCATTTCCTTCTTTTCCATGATGAAAGTGTTTTGTCCTCATCCGCCTGGTCGTTGGGTCTCATGTTTGCTGGCCTCCTGTGTCCATGTGAATATTAATGAACTTGTATACTTTTAATTTTGTTAATTTGTTTATTGTCCATTTGTTTAAGAGGCTTGACCCTTCAGAGGGCAAGGAAAACTTGTGTTCACCCTGCGTATTAGACAGAGTCAGTAGGATGCCCAAACCACTCTGCCCCTCTAGAAGCTGCAGTTAAGAGAACGCAGGACAGAAAAGCCTGCAGAAGGGGTAAGAAGACTTCTGGCTCTCTGTACACAGGATCCAGTCAAGGGCATGGCAAAAAATACTACTCGTCGCCTTTTCCTTAAAAAATTTATATTAATAAGTAGAAAAGCACTTGTATGGACTGGTCCTTGGGCATGGCAACTCTGTGCATTTTTGTTATGATTCCTCATGTTGTCTGATCCTTTTCTTCCCAGATTGGCTTTTGTTTTCCTTTGCCTCTGTCTTTCTGTGTCCTCCCTAAGAAGTATTGGGTAGAAGAACAGGCCTCAAGCCCTTATAAGCCTTTTGTTTCAGCTGGATTCTGGTTAAGTTTCCCCTTTTGTCCTGTTTTCTATCCTGAGAATCGGGCTTTTGTGACTGAGTGAAAAATACTCTGCCCGCTGGAGGTGGGGGGAGGGGTGTGTGCATGATTATTGGGTCACATCAGGTGGCCAGACTGAAAGGATGGGAACCTGAGACACTTAAAATTATTAAGCACCGTTCTCTTTGTTCTAACGTGCCAACACTCTCAGTAAGGGGACTTTGTCTCACTAAGAAGTCTTATCCACACGGAGCTTTTGTCATTTCGACCTTTGTTGCCAGGTTAGTGCTAGGAAAGTCCAGTGCCAGAAGTGCCTTCCTGGTGTCACAGGTTGGTGAGTCTGTGGCTGGAGGCACTCCTACATGTCCCATGTGTCCATATGTCCTGGGGTCCACCTGTCCACGTGTCCGTGTGTCCACATGCTTGTCGGGAGATTAGAGCCACTGTTTCCACAAACACCATTCTTAACTGCCTGCGACAACAAAGGTCTTTTGCCTTCCTCAATCTATTTCTGGGAGTGAATTTTGGGGGATCATGTGGGCTGCCTCTTCTCTGCTTTCCTTGGGAATGCCTCTTACTTCAATGAAAAAGTTTATTCTAAGCCTAAAACATTACCTGCTGGTCTTTCCATGAAGAGGCTTATTAGATTAAGTCTCTACTGAAAAAAAAAATTATACATGATTGGGGATCCTAGTTATCCATGACCAGATGATGGATCTTTTAAATTAGAAAGAATTCTATATTAAAAAAAAATCTTAGAGAGCTTTCACTTTAAGAAATTTCCCTATTTATTTACTACCTTTTTAGAGACAGTGTCTCCCTCTGTCACCCAGGCAGGAGAGCAAAGGCTCAATTATAGCTCACTGTCACCATGAACTTCAGGGCTCAACCCATCCTCCTGCCTCAGCCTCCTCAGAGTCTGGACTACAGGTGCAGGCTACCATATCCAGTTAATTTTCTTATGGTTTTTGGATGTGAGGTCTTGTTATGTCCAGGCTGATTATGGTTTTTGGATGTGAGGTCTTGCTATGTCCAGGCTGATCTTGAACTTCTGTTTTTTTTTTTTTTTTGAGACAGAGTCTCACTATGTCACCCTTGGTAGAGTGTGGTTGCATCTCAGCTCACAGCAACCTCAGACTCTTGGGCTTAAGCAATTCTCTTGCCTTAGCCTCCCAAGTAGCTAGGACTATGGGTGCCTGCCACAATACCTAGCTATTTTTTTTTTGTTGTTGTTATCATTGTTGTTTAGTGGGCTTGGGCCGGGTTCAAATCTGCCAGCCCCGGTGCACGTGGCCGGCACCCTAAACACTGAGCTATGGGCGGCGAGCCTGATCTTGAACTTCTGATCTCAAGTAAGCCTCCTGTTTCGGCCTCCCAAAGTGGTGGGATTACAGGTATGAGCCACCATGCCTTGCCACAATTGCCCTGTTTGTATTTATGGGACACTCAAAGTAAAACAAAGACACCTAACAGTTTTATGGCTAGTCTGAAAAATTCTCTTAACGACATTAAATGCAGAAATCAGATTAAAAATAAAGTTAAAATATTTCAACCCAAAAGATCTTTTAAATTTCTAGGCCCCTGATTAAATGTCCCTTCCTCAGGATTTAGTCTAATTTCCTCAAATTCCTTCAGCTTGCGAAAAACGCATTTATAAAAATTAGTTAAAATTATGTATAAAAATCAGGTTGGATTATTCGTTTTAAATTTATATTTTTACAAGTCTGTTTTTTTGAGGGGGGGGGACCCATTTGTTAGCAGTCCACACCTTCCTGTGAACAGGTTTTGATTTCCCGTTTTTCTCACTGATTGTCTCTTTTGATTTTCCATCCATGGGAACACACAAGTTATCAGGCCTTTGTGTGCAAGCAGTGAACCAAAATGTTGGGAGCCCCTGAAATGGTAAGCATCTAAGCTTTTCTTCTTTTTTGCCTGTCTTTCAGAATGGTCTTGATTTTGAAAGGGCTGCATTTTTCTTGTTCCCTCTTTAGAGACCTTGCTTAAAAGCCATAAAACATTCTTATGCATTTTGGTTTCAGGTATGCTAGTTTTTGTATTATGTCATTTGAAAGTATACCTTTGATTTAAAATTTAGGTTTCTATTTAGAACATGATAAAAGTGTTTTCCTGGGTCATTCTGGTTGTTTGCTTTCTGTCTTCTCTCTTGAGGTAAAAGAAAACTTTATATTCAAAAGAAAAAACTTGATTAATAAGTACCAGGGATCTCTAAAATCTTGCATTATATCTCTGTGCTTTTGGAGAGTAAATTCTCCCTTCAGTCTTATAAGAGAAACCATTCCTTTAAAAATGCAAATTTCAGGGACAAAAAAGCTAGAAAACCAGCATTTTTACTGTTCACCCTGCTAAAAACCTAGTAATAAAACATGTAAAAGATCAGGAGCTCCATTTTCAAAAGGCAGCCTAATTAAAAACCAAGAATTAGGTGATAATTTAATATATACATATTTTTAAAAGATCTTTCTACTTTTTCTCTTTTGGATCCTGTTTCTCCATAATTTTTTTTTTTTTTTTTTTTTAGTTAGCAAAAACTCCTTTTTAGTTACATGTGTGGTCCCTCCATTCACTTCCTTTCTTGCTGACATACATTTTGCCAAGGATAATGTAAAATTTCGTTGGCCTTTTGGGAAACGTAAGATCTTCTCAGATTGGCTCCCCTTCGATTTGTTCTTACATTTGCTTCTGCTTCTTGTACCTCCTTTTTCCACCGCTATCTTCCATCTAGCTTCCTTTAATCCTTCATGTGTACCCTTTCAAGTCCCTATGTCCTCTATTTGGTGCTAGAAAAGAAAAAGTTACTAAGAAAAACATCAGAATTCTGACTACCACATAAAGGGATCTAAAGGAGACTTCTCACAATCCTGAGATCCTTAAGAAACTCAGAAAACTTACCACTGACCCTTTTAGGGTTTCTCTTACTTCCTCAGGGAACCCCAAGAGTCATGAGCAGGTTCTTCTGAGGACGAAGGCTCTGCTTTCTTTTACATTGAGCTCCCTGATATAGTTGGCTTTTCGGGATACCAAAGGTTACTTTATGCTGTGAGAGGACACTGAAACTTGCAGTGTATGGTAACTGACAAGTCACTACCAGCAACTCCAACTCCAAAAGATAACTGGTGACAACTATAGTAAGTGGTTATTACCGCAGTGGGCAAACTCTAACTTTTTTTCCCTATTTCTTTACATGCTTGGAATAAAAAAAGAAGCCTCAAATGTCTGACTGGGTCAGACAGAACTAATGTTCAGCCAGATTTTGTTTTTATTTGTTTATTTTTTTTGAGACGGAGTCTCATTTTGTTGCCCTCGGCAGAGTGCTGTGGCGTCATAGCTCACAGTAACCTCAAACTCTTGGGCTCAAGTGAGTCTCTTGCCTTGGCCTCCTGAGTAGTGGGACTACAGGTGTCTGCCACTATGCCTGGCTATTTTTAGAGACGGGGTTTTGCTCTGGCTCAGACTAGTCTCCAACCCCTGAGCTCAGGCAACCCAGCCCTTGGCCTCCTGGGGTGCTAGGATTACAGGCATGAGCCATAGCCAGTTATTTTTAAACTGGCTTCTAAATTTTTCTCTAGGCTCTTATATATTTTCTTTTCTTTCTTTTTTTTTTTTTTTGGTTAAGTTTGGAACTAAAAAAAGGATTATGTTTATTTAAGGCAAGCGGATGCAAACAATGTAAAAAACAAAAGCTCATCTGGCACTTAATGAATTTTTTCTTCTCTGCTTGACAAATGGGAGTTGGATTGGATTTTATTTGTATATAGTCTAAGGATCCTGATCTGCTCATGAAATCCTTATATAGGGAGAAGCTGTGGGGCAGATGTTTGAAGCAATCCTCTGAGAGAACACTTTTCAGGGCAGAGTAATTGCTCGGTTTTGCCTGCTTCTTTCCCTTCTGTTTCATGTGCACTACAAAATAGTCGTTGCACGCAATGGTGAGGCCCGCAATTAGGGAAAAGAAGCTCTGGAAGCCCACTTTGCCATCTCGGCACTGGTCCAGGTCCTTCATTATTTTGTCTAAGGCCAAGGGTCTTTTTAATTTTCCAAAAATCCTGGGAACTCCTTCTCCATGAGCACTCTGAGGTCCTCCTTTGTTAAGTGGCCTTTATCCCTGGCAAATTTGTGAAATGTGAACATCATGGTTTCCAAGGTGTGCTCCATCTGAGATGGCATTTTGGTGAGGTCTACTGGGCCGAGAGGCGCGGCAGACACTAGCTGCTAGGCTCTTATATATTTTCTTAAAAATTCTATAATAGCTTCCCAGGATTTTGTATTACCTTGACATCCATTTTAAGCCTTCCTCTGTGTCTCACCTTATAGACATATCCCTGAATCCTTCTTGAAAAAAAAAACTTATATCCTTTCTCTGGGCCTTATGAAATAAACATAATAAAAGGTTTTGACCATGTGAGTCAGGTAACATTATTTTTGGAGACGGAGTCTCACTATGTCACCCTTGGTAGAGTGCCGTGGCATCACAGCTCACAGCAACCTCAAACTCTTGGGCTTAAGCAATTCTCTTGCCTTAGCCTCCCAAGTAGCTGGAACTACAGGCACCTGCCACAACACCAGGCTATTTTCTTTTTTGTTGTTGTTGTTGTAGTTGTCATTGTTGTTTGTCAGGCCTGGGCTGGGTTTAACTTGCCAGCTCCGGTGCATGTGACTGGCGCTCTAGCCACTGAGCTATAGGTGCTGAGCCATTCATAGCTAATATTTAAAAATAAAAATTATAAAATCTTTATTTGTGTCTGTCTGTATTTTGATATATGTGCATACATGTCTGTGTTTATATATTGTCTACATGATACTAAATTGACTTAAAAATAAATGACTCATAAATTAAGAAACCCCAAATATTTTTCAAGTTCATATGACTTTAGTAATTTTTGATGAATACAAATAATATTGATTTAATTAAAACAGACATGTCTGTCAGTGTTAAATGTATTACTGACATACAACTAATATCTCTATTGGGTGTTTAAAATCATAAAAAAGCAAAGGACATGCTGTGGGGGATGTCTGTGAGTCAGTTATGCTGTTATGCTGTATAAAGAAAATACTGAAGTTTAGGGGAGGGGGAAGATGGCCGACTGGAGCCAGCTTTCAATAGAAGCTCCCATCCAGAGGGAAAGATAATGACCAAAAAGAACCCAATAAAGTTGAAGGTCTGGAGCTGAGCTGAGAGAGAAGACTGATAACTGCGCATCATCCCTGCAGAGGCAAGCTATGACCCCAAGGAAGCAAATTTCAGGTACAAAATCCATCCCAAAGAGGACAAGAGTCCATCCTCTCCCCCAAGACAGTAGCTTTCTATGTGATCTCTATAAGTGAGCAGTGAACAGAAGACCTCTTGTCTCAACTCACGGGAGAGAGTCGCTGGAGGCTGGGACTCCTTCTCCAGAGAGACCCCACAGTGAGCCTGGGCATTCTTTTGCCCAGCATAAAAGTTGAACAAATATTTTTCCTGCCATTTTGAACTCCCAGTCCACCCTTTCCCTCTTGCCTGGCAGTCTTGAAGCCCACTTCCTGCAGAGTGTCTACAGTTCCTTTGTAGGGCTGGGCATTTCATGGGCTGCAGTAGCATAGTTACACCGAAACAGTGACACCAGTTGAAGTAGAGAGAGACACAGGGGGGAGGGTGACTGGCCTGGCCCCCTGAAAGTAAATATCAGCTGTGGGTGAAGGTGTGGGAAGCTGCTTGGAGGCACCTGCCACACAGTAGCAGCAACAGTAGTATAGCGAATCTGCTGGGGTCAAATTTTGGAGACATACTTCCCCAATTTTGTGGACTGCCAGAGATCCCCAACTCTGTGGATCCCTGTCTAGTTGCTGGAGACCTTTTGAACTCTCTCACTTGATCAGTGACTGGGCTGACCAGGACAACTGGTTTGGAACTCTTGATCTGGGCTGGTCACCCGGGGATCTTCTAAGGTTGAGCCCTGGTTGTGTTGTAGTGGGAAGGTCTGATTCTCTTCTTTCAGTTGTTGCCTGTGGTGGGTGCCTTAGTTGCTTGTGTATCTCCACAGCTGAGATTTCAGCCCCAAAGGCACTGATTTATTAGGATTGGATAGAAGACTAGCTGAATACAAGACAGAGCCAATTAGCCCCATCACACCAAGCAGGTCCCCAGAGTCTCAAGCTGCAGTATTGAATGGGACCTTTGTAAAGCTGTAGGGGAAAAGCCACAGTCACCAACTCTTTGGTAAAGGGCTGGTTAATTACAACTCTAGGAGCCCTCAATCCAATCACCTTACAAGCTTCTCTAGCCAAACTGTGAAAAATAATCATGGGGCAGAATCAGTGGGGAAAACTCTGGCAACATGAATAATCAGAGTAGATCAACTCCCCAATAGAATAACGAAGGAGACACAACAGAAGATACCATTCATAAACAAATGGCTGAGATGTCAGAAATCGATTTCAGAATATGGATGGCAAATAAGATTAGTAGAATGGAAGTGAAGTTGGAATTAGAAATTCAAGGAGTAATTCAAAAGTTGTTTCAAGAAATCAATGAATTCAAAGACAAAATCTCCAAAGATTTAGACACAGGCAAGAAATTGTATTCCTCAAAGAACTGAGAAATACAGTAGAGTCCCTCAGTAACAGCATGAAACAGGCAGAAGAAAGGATCTCTGACATTGAAGATAAAGCTTTTGAACTCTCCCAAATGCTCAAAGAGGCAGAGAAGTTGAGAGCAAAAATGAATCATTTCCTGACAGAGTTGTTGGACCACTCCAAAAGAGCAAACATTCACCTTATGGAAATTCCTGAAGGAGAAGAGGATGGTCCCCAAATCACTAATGCTCTTCTCCAAGATAAAATGAAGAGAACTTCCCAAGCATGGAAAGAGATACTGAAATTCAGATAGCAGACAGTTTTAGAACCCCAGCATGACTCAATCCAAATAAAGCATCTCCTAGACACATTTTAATTAACTTTGCTAAAGTTAATATGAAGGAGAAAATTCTGCAAGCAGCCAAATGTAAGAAAACCATAACCTACAAAGGGAAGAATATTAGAATGACTACAGATATCTCAGCTGAAACTTTTCAAGCCAGAAGAGGATGGTCATCAACCTTCAATCTCCTAAAGCAAAATAACTTTCAGTCCAGGATCCTGTATCCAGCTAAACTGAGTTTCATTTGTGATGGACAAATCAAATATTTTAATAACATATACATGCTGAAGAAATTTGGCATAAATACACCAGCTCTCCAGGATATTCTCAGACCCATCCTCCACAATGACCAGCACAATTCTCTACCACCAAAGTAAACTCACTTAGAAATTTTTAAACAAAACCTAACTCCCACAGTGTTGAAAAGATTAAAAATGTCCACTAGACTCTATAAAAACTTGACACCCAAAACTACCAGGCTTATCAATTCTCTCAATTAATGTGAATGGTTTAAATTGTCTTCCAAAGAGGCATAGGCTGGCTGACTGGATACATAAACTCAGACCAGATATCTTCTGCATACAAGAATCTCATGTTACAGGATAAAAATAGACTGACGGGGAAGGAATGGACAGCTATAATTCAGGAAAATGGAAATCAGAGAAAAAGCAGGTGTTGCAATTTTATTCGCAGATACAATAGGCTTTAAACCAACAAAGGTAAGGAAAGATAAGGATGGTCACTTCATATTTTTCAAGGGAAACACTCAACATGAAGATATTTCAGGTATTAACATTTATGCACCCAAAGAAAATGCTCCTCAATTTATAGCAGAGATCCTAACAGACATGAATAATTTGATATCTTCCTTTACCATAATAGTCAGAGATTTTAAAACCCCCTTGGAAGTGTTGGTTAGTTCCTCCAAGAATAAACTAAACAAAGAAATATTGGACTTAAACTTGACCCTACAACATATGTACTTAACAGACATCTATAGAACATTTCATCCTAACAAAACTGAACACACATTCTTCTCATCAGCCCATGGAACATCCTCCAAAATTGATCACATCTTAGGTCACAAGTCTAACCTCTGCACATTTAAAAGAATAAAAATTATTCCTTGCATTTTCTTGGACCACCACAGAACTAAAGTTGAACTTAACAACAGCAGGATTCTTCATACTCAAACAAATACATGAAACTAAGTAACCTTATGCTGAAGGATAGCTGGGTCATAGATGAGATTAACAAGGAAATTATCAAGTTTTTGGAACAAAACAGCAATGAAGACATGAATTATCAGAACCTTTGGGATACTGCAGAGGTAGTCCTAAGAGGAAAATTTATAGTGTTGCAAGCCTTCCTCAAGAGGACAGAAAGAGAGGAAGTCAACAACTTAATGGGCCATCTCAGCAACTAGAAAAGGAAGAACATTCCAACCCCAAACCCAGCCGAAAAAAAAAAAAAAGAAATAACCAAAATTAGAGCAGAATTAAGTGAAATTGAAAACAAAAGAAAAATTCAAAAGATCAACAAATCAAAAAGTTGGCTTTTAGAAAAGATTAACAAAATTGATAAACCTTTGGCTAACCTAATCAGAAAAAGAAAAGTAAAATTCCTAATATCATCAATCAGAAATGATAAAGGCAAAATAACAATAGACACCTCAGAAATTCAAAAAATTCTTAATGAATACTATAAAAAACTGTATTCTCAGAAATATCAAAATCTGGAGGAAATAGACCAATACCTGGAAGCATGCTACCTTCCTAGACTCAGCCAGAAAGAATTGGAAATGTTGAATAGTCCTGTATCAAGTAGTGAAATAGCATCAACTATACGAAATCTCCCCAAAAAGAAAAGTCCAGGACCAGATGGCTTCACATCAGAATTCTATCAAACCTTTCAAGAGGAATTAGTACCTATATTACTTAACCTTTTTCAAAACATAGAAAAAGAAGGAATACTTCCCAACACATTGTATGAAGCAAACATTACCCTGATCCCAAACCAGGAAAATACCCAACAAAAAAAGAAAATTATAGACCAATATCTTTAATGAATATAGATGCAAAAATATCCAATAAGATCCTATCAAACAGAATCCAGCATCACATCAAGAAATTAAACACCATGACCAAGTTGGTTTTATCCCAGTGTCTCAAGATTGGTTCAACATACATAAACCTATAAATATAATACATCACATAAACAAAATAAAAAACAAAGATCATATGATTCTCTCAATTGATGCAGAAAAAGCTTTTGACAATATCCATCATCCTTTCATGATCAGAACACTTAAGAAAATAGGTATAGAAGGGACATTTCTTAAGCTGATAGAGGACATCTATAGCAAACCCACAGCCAATATTGGATTGAATAGAGTGATATTGAAAACATTTCCACTCAGATCAGGAACCAGGCAAGGATACCCATTGTCTCCACTGCTATTTAACATTGTAATGAAAGTCACAGCCATTGCTAAGATGATGATTAAGGGTATCCAAATGGAGTTAGAGGAGATCAAAATCTCACTCTTTGCAGATGATATGATTTTATACCTGGGAAACTCCAGGGACTCAACTTCACAGCTCTTAGACATGATCAAGGAATACAGCAGTGTCTCAGGATACAAAATAAATACTCACAAATCAGTAGCTTTTATATATATCAGTAATAGTCAAGCTGAAAAAATAGTCAAGGACTCTATTGCTTTTACAATAGTGCCAAAGAAGATGAAATATCTGGGACTGTACCTAACAAAGGACATAAAAGATCTCTATAAAGAGCACTCTGAAAGTCTAAGAAAAGAAATAGTTGAAGATGTTAATAAATGGAAAAACATACCATGCTCATGGCTGGGAAGAATCAACATTGTTAAAATGTCCATACTACCCAAAGCAATATAAAATTTAATGCAATCCCTATTAAAGTACCACTATCATACTTTAAAAATCTGGAAAAAATAGTACTTAGTTTCATATAGAATCAGACAAAAACTTGATTAGCCAATACATTACTCAGATATAAAAACAAATCAGGAGGAATCATGCTACCAGACTTCAGACTGTACTACAAATCTATGGTGATCAAAACAGGACAGTACTGGCACAAAAATAGTGAGGTAGATGTATGGAACAGAATGGAGAACCAAGAGATGAACCCAGTCACTTACCATCATTTTATCTTTGATAAACCAATCAAAAACACAAATTGGGGGAAAGATTCCCTATTTAACAAATGGTGCAGGGTGAATTGGCTGACTACTTGTAGAAGACTGAAACTGGACCCACACCTTTCACCAATAACAAAAATTGACTTTCCTTGGATAAAAGATTTAAACTTAAGACATGAGACTATAAAGATACTAGGAGAGGGGGCAGGAGAAACACTTGAAGAAATTGGCCTGGGAGAGTACTTTATGAGGAGGACTGCCCCCAATCCCCCAGCAATTGAAGCAGCACCAAAAATACCTTACTGGGATCTGATCAAACTAAAAAGCTTCTGCACAGCCAAGAACACAGTAGGTAAAGTGAGCAGACAGCCCTCAGAATTGGAGAGGATATTTGCAGGTTATGCTTCTGACAAAGGTTTGATTACCAGAATCCACAGAGAACTCAAACTTATAAATAAGAAAAGCATAAGTAATCCCATTTCATTGTGGGCAAAGGACTTGAACAGAAGCTTCTCTGAAGAAGATAGGCGCATGGCCTACAGACACATGAAAAAATGCTCATCATCTTTAATCATCAGAGAAATGCAAATCAGAACAACTTGAAATATCATCTAACTCCACTAAGAGTGGCTCACATAAACAAAATCCCCAAACTACAGATGTTGGCATAGATGTGGAGAAAAGGGAACACTTCTGCACTGCTGGTGTGAGTGCAAGCTAATATGTCCCTTTTGGAAAGAAGTATGGAGAATACTCAGGGATCTAAAAGTAAACCTGCCATTTGATCTTGCAATTTCTCTACTAGGTGTATATTCAAAAGACCAAAAATCACTTTACAACAAAGATATTTGCACCATTATTCATTGCAGCTCAGTTCACAGTAGCCAAGTCATGGAAGAAGCCCAAGTGCCCATCAACCCATGAATGGATTAATCAATTGTGGTATATGTATACCATGGAATATTATGCAGCATTAAAAAAAGATGGAAACTTTACCTCTTTTACGTTTACACGGATGCAGCTGGAACATATCCTACTTAGTAAAGTATCTCAAGAATGGAAGAAAAAATATTCAATTTACTCAGTACTATTATGAAACCAATTTACAATCACTCACACTTCCATATGAAGACTAGATCACAACTATGGCTCAGGATGGAGGAGGGAAGGGGGGATGGGAGAGGAGGGAGGAGGTCAGATCGAGGGATGGTGAATGGTAGGATCACACCTATAGTGCATAATACAGGGGTACATGTTGGATATAGTAAGGATAGAGTATAAATGTTTTAACATAATAATTAAGTAAACGAGATGAGGTATATATTAACCAGTGTGATACAAGTGTTCCTAATTCTATATGAAATTAGCACATTGTACCCCATAAATGCATTAATATATACATGATCTGTGTGTTTATGATTTAATAAAAAAGAAAAAAGTTATTAAAAACTGTAGGATGTGTGTTTTTGTAAAAAAATGATTTTGTCTAGATAAAGGTTATTTAAGCATTGTTTAGATAAATAAATAATGTAAATAAAACTATATAAATATTAAAAATTGGGGAAATAATTTAAAAAATATTGTGTGGGTAAACCAACAAAAATTGAGTAAATGTATTGTGTTTTAAAATTGAGACTTACTATCAAAAGTATAGTGATACAAAACTGAAATTTATCTTCTCTTTTAAATAAGATTTTTGTGTACCATTAATAAGACATAGTAAAATACTTTTGTTCCCCTTTTGACAAAACTGTAAAAAGCCAAAAAAAAAAAGAAAGGGGGAGCGGAGAGCAAGATGGTGGTCGAGTAACAGCTTCCTTGCATCTGGGCACCGTGAGTCTGGGGAGATAAGACTCTAGGCATCTCTGGCTGGTGGGAACTGCCTACAGTCATCCCTTTGAGAATACAGGGAGTCAGCGAGAGACTTCTGGACCCCAGGAGGATGACAAAAACAGTAGAAAACTGGCATGGGAACTCAAAGAGCAAGAGGAAGTGAAAAGAAAATTAGGGCAAAGAAACAGATAAAAGAAATCACTCATGAGGAAGAATCAGCAGAAAACTCCAGGCAACATGAAGAACCAGTCCAGAACAACCCCTCCAAGGGACCATGAGGTAGCTACTGCAGAGGATTCCACCAATAAAGAAATGTTAGGAATAGCAGAAAGGGAATTTAGAATACACATGAGGAAAACAAAGAAGGAAATTATGTAAACAATGAAGGAAACTGCTAATAAAGTGGAAAATAACCAAAAGGAAACCCAAAAACAGAATCATATAAGAGACGAATGATATGAAGAATATAGAAAGGATATAGCAGAGCAGAAGGAACTGAAACAGTCAATTAGGGAACTTAAAGATGCAATGGGAAGTATCAGCAACAGGTTAGACCATGCAGAAGAAACAATTTCAGAGGTATAAGACAAAGTTCTTGAGATAATGCAGAAAGTAAAAGAGGCAGAAAAGAAGAGAGAGAAAGCAGAATGTTCACCGTCAGAATTATGGGACTTTATGAAGCGTTCCAACATACGAGTTATAGGAATCCCAGAAGGGGAAGAAGAATGCCCCAGAGGAATGGAAGCCATACTAGAGAATATTATAAAAGAAAATTTCCCAAATATCACCAAAGATTCTGACACTCTGCTTTCAGAGGGATATCGGACCCCAGGTCGCCTCAACTGTAACCGAGCTTCTCCAAGACACATTGTGATGAACCTGTCCAAAGTCAAGACAAAAGAAAAGATTCTTCAAGCTGCCAGGAGTAAGCACCAGTTGACCTACAGGGGCAAATCCATCAGAGTGGCCGGAGAATCCTCTAATGAAACTTTCCAAGCAAGAAGACAATGGTCATCTACCTTTAATCTACTTAAACAGAACAATTTTCAGCCCAGAATTCTGTACCCTGCTAAGCTAAGCTTCAAAATTGATGGAGAAATCAAATCATTTACGGATATACAAACATTGAGGAAATTCACCACAACAAGACCAGCTCTACAGGAAATATTTCAACCTGTTCTGCACACTGACCACCACAATGGATCAGCAGAAAAGTAAGAACTCAGAAATTAAAGGACAGAACCTAACCTCCACACTGATGCAAAAGATAAAACTAAGCAATGGACTCTCACAAAATAAGACGTATAGAATACTACCACACTTATCAATTATCTCGATAAATGTTAATGGCTTGAATTCCCCACTGAAGAGACATAGATTGGCTGACTGGATTAAAAAACCACAAGCCATCCATTTGCTGTCTGCAAGAAACACACTTGCCTTCAAAAGACAAATTAAAGCTCCGAGTCAAGGGTTGGAAGACAATTTTTCAGGCAAATGGAATTCAGAAGAAAAGAGGAGTTGCGATCTTATTTTCAGATACATGTGGATTTAAAGCAAGTAAAGTCAAAAAAGACAAAGATGGTCACTTTATATTGGTCAAGGGAAAAACACAACGTTTCAATTCTAAATATTTAGAAAAATATTTAAAAAAAGAAGATGTTTCAATTCTAAATATTTATGCACCTAATTTAAATGTTCCCAGATTCTTGAAACAGAATCTGGGAACAGATTCTGAGCAATATGGTATCTGATAATACCATAATAACAGGGAACTTTAACACTCCTCTTACAGAGCTGGACAGATCCTCTAAACAGAAATTCAACAAAGATATATGAGATTTAAATGAGACTCTAGAACAACTGTGCTTGATAGACACATATAGAACACTCCATCCCAAAGATAAAGAATACACATTCTTCTCATCACCCCATGGAACATTCTCCAAAATTGATCATATCCTGGGACACAAAAGAAATATCAACAGAGTCAAAAGAATTGAAATTTTACCTTGTATCTTCTCAGACCATAAGGCACTAAGGGTGGAATTCAACTCTAACGAAAACGTTCGACCCCACACAAAGACATGGAAATTAAACAATCTTCTGTTGAATAACAGATGGGTGCAGGAAGAAATAAAACAGGAAATTATTAACTTCCTTGATCATAACAACAATGAAGACACTAGCTACCAAAACCTGTGGGATACTGCAAAAGCAGTTTTGAGAGGAAAATTCATCGCTTTAGATGCCTACATTCGAAAAACAGAAAGGGAGCACATCAACAATCTCACAAGAGATCTTATGGAATTGGAAAAAGAAGAACAATCTAAGCCTAATGTCAGTAGAAGAAAAGAAATCTCCAAAATCAAATCAGAGATCAATGACATTGAAAACAAAAGGATCATTCAGAAAATTAATGAAACAAGGAGTTGGTTTTTTGAAAAAATTAATAAAATAAATAAACCAGTGGCCAGACTAACGAGAAATAGAAAAGTAAAATCTCTAGTAACCTCAATCAGAAATGATAAAGGGGAAATAACAACTGATCCCACAGAGATACAAGAGATCATCTCTGAATACTACCAGAAACTCTATGCCCAGAAATTTGACAATGTGAAGGAAATGGATCAATATTTGGAATTACAACCTCTCCTTAGACTTAGCCAGGAAGAAATAGAGCTCCTGAACAGACTAATTTTAAGCACTGAGATTAAAGAAACAATAAAAAATCTTCCAACCAAAAAATGCCCTGGTCCAGATGGCTTCACACCAGAATTCTATCAAACTTTCAAGGAAGAGCTTATTCCTGTATTGCAGAAATTATTCCAAAAAATCGAGGAAGAAGGAATCTTTCCCAACACATTCTATGAAGCAAACATCACCCTGATACCAAAACCAGGAAAAGACCCAACCAAAAAGGAGAATTTCAGACCAATCTCACTCATTAATATAGATGCAAAAATTCTCAACAAAATCCTAGTCAATAGATTACAGCTTATCATCAAAAAAGTCATACATCATGATCAAGTAGGTTTCATCCCAGGGGTGCAAGGCTGGTTTAACATATGCAAGTCCATAAACGTTATCCACCATATTAACAGAGGCAAAAATAAAGATCATATGATTCTCTCAATAGATGCAGAAAAAGCATTTGATAAAATCCAGCATCCTTTTCTAATTAGAACACTGAAGAATATAGGCATAGGTGGCACATTTCTAAAACTGATTGAAGCTATCTATGACAAACCCCCAGCTAATATTTTACTGAATGGAGTAAAACTGAAAGCTTTTCCTCTTAGAACTGGAACCAGACAAGGTTGTCCTCTGTCACCTTTACTATTCAACATAGTGCTGGAAGTTCTAGCCAATACAATTAGGCAAGACAAGGAAATAAAGGGAATCCAAATGGGAGCAGAGGAGGTCAAACTCTCCCTCTTTGCTGATGACATGATCTTATACTTAGAGAATCCCAAAGACTCAACCACAAGTCTCAAAGAAGTCATCAAAAAATACAGTAATGTTTCAGGATATAAAGTCAATGTCCACAAGTCAGTAGCCTTTGTATACACCAATAACAGTCAAGATGAGAAGCTAATTAAGGACATAACTTTCTTCACCATCGTCTCAAAGAAAATTAAATATCTAGGAATATACCTAACGAAGGAGGTGAAAGACCTCTATAAGGACAATTATGAAATCCTCAGAAAGGAAATAGCAGAGGATATTAACAAATGGAAGAACATACCATGCTCATGGATGGGAAGAATCAACATTGTTAAAATGTCTATACTTCCCAAAGCAATCTACCTATTCAATGCCATTCCTATCAAAGTACCAACATTGTACTTTCAAGATTTGGAAAAAATGATTCTGTGTTTTGTATGGAACCAGAAAAAAACCTGTATAGCTAAGGCAGTTCTTAACAATAAAAATAAATCTGGGGGCATCAGCATACCAGATTTTAGTCTGTACTACAAAGCCATAGTGGTCAAGACAGCATGGTACTGGCACAAAAATAGAGACACTTGGAATCGAATAGAAAACCAAGAAATGAAACTAACATCTTACAACCACCTAATCTGTGATAAACCAAACAAGAACATACTTTGGGGGAAAGACTTCCTATTCAATAAATGGTGTTGGGAGAACCGGATTTTCACATGTAAAAGACTGAAACTGGACCCACACCTTTCCCCACTCACAAAAATTGATTCGAGATGGATAAAGGACTTAAATTTAAGGCATGAAACAATAAAAATCCTCCAAGAAAGCATAGGAAAAACACTGGAAGATATTGGCCTGGGGAAAGACTTCATGAAGAAGACTGCCATGGCAATTGCAACAATAACAAAAAGAAACAAATGGGACTTCATTAAACTGAAAAGCTTCTGTACAGCCATGGAGACAATAACCAAAGCAAAGAGACAACCTACACAATGGGAAAGGATATTTGCATATTTTCAATCAGACAAAAGCTTGATAACTAGGATCTCTAGAGAACTCAGATTAATCCACATGAAAAAAGCCAACAATCTCACATGTCAATGGGCAAGAGACATGAATAGAACCTTCTCTAAAGATGACAGACAAATGGCTAACAAACATATGAAAAAATGTTCATCATCCCTATCTATTAGAGAAATGCAAATCAAAACCACCCTGAGATATCATCTAACCCGAGTGAGAATGGTTCACATCACAAAATCTCAAACTGCAGATGCTGGCGTGGATGTGGAGAGAAGGGAACACTTTTACACTGCTGGTGGGACTGTAAACTAATACAACCTTTCTGGAAGGAAGTATGGAGAAACCTCAAAGCACTCAAGCTAGACCTCTCATTTGATCCTGCAATCTCATTACTGGGACTCTACTCAGAAGGAAAGAAATCCTTTTATCATAAGGACACTTGTACTAGACTGTTTATTGCAGCTCAATTTACAATCACCAAAATGTGGAAACAGCCTAAATGCCCACCAACCCAGGAATGGATTAACAAGCTGTGGTATATGTATACCATGGAATACTATTCAGCTATTAAAAAAAAAAATGGAGACTTTACATCCTTCGTATTAACCTGGATGGAAGTGGAAGACATTATTCTTAGTAAAGCATCACAAGAATGGAGAAGCATGAATCCTACGTACTCAATTTTGATATGAGGACAATTAATGATAATCAAGGACACAGTGGGGGTGGGGAAAGGTGAGAGCACAGAGAGAAAGAAGAAGGGAGGGGGGTGGGGGAAAGGAAGAGCAGAGAGAGGGAAGAAGTGAGTGGGTGGGGTCTTGGTGCAAGACCCAATTGGGGGCAAGACCCAATTGTAAGAGGGACTTTACCTAACAAATGCAATCAGTGTAACCTGGTTTCTTGTACCCTCAATGAATCCCCAACAATAAAAAAAAAAAAGAATAAATCCTAGTTTTCCCTAAAAAAAGAAACAAACAATCAAAAAAACCCCAATAGTTCCATTTAGGTCTAGTTTTTCTTTCTTGACTTTGTACCTCAATGGTCTGTTTGATGATGCCAGTGGATTGTTGAAATGCCCCACTATTGTATTGCTATCTCTTTCCTTAAGTTTAGTAGTACTTGTTTTATGAATTTGGTAGCTCTGGTTATATATATCTAAGGTTGTTATATACTCTTATTGGATTAATCTCTTTATGATTATATAATGACCTTTATTGTCTCTTTTTATTGTTGTCAATTTGAAATGGGTTTTATCTAAGAATAGCTATTCCTGCTCACTTTTGGTTTTCATTTACCTGAAAAAAGTTTTTACCATTTTACCTTGATCCTATAAAAATCTTTGTGCATTAAGTGGGTCTCTTCAAGGCAAGAGATATTTGGGCTGTGTTCTTTTCATCC
Source organism: Nycticebus coucang (assembly GCF_027406575.1). Classification (NCBI taxonomy): domain Eukaryota; kingdom Metazoa; phylum Chordata; class Mammalia; order Primates; family Lorisidae; genus Nycticebus; species Nycticebus coucang. The sequence goes on from NC_069792.1 coordinate 11,948,156, forward strand.
ATTATTCCAACATATATCTTTTAATTGTAGCATTTAGACTATTTACATTTGAAATAAATATTGATATGTATGATACTATTCTAGTCATATTGGTTGTCACCTAGTTGCTTTGTTCTCATTTGTCTTACTGTTTTATATTTTTTGTGAGTTTTATATTTTTGAGTGTTTTTATATGTGTTCTGGCATATATCAACTTTTTATTTTGATATTTAGAACTCTTTTGGACATTTCTTGTAGGGCTAATCTAGTAGTGACAATTCCCTTAGTGTTTGCTAGCAGAATAAAGACCCATTTCTCCTTCATTTATGAAACTCAGTTTTCCAGGGCACAATATTTTTGGCTGGCAAAAAAATATTTGCAATTTACAATATTTTGGTTGGTAAAAATATTTATCCTTCTCTGTTTAAGAAGGGTAAATATAGAACCCATATCCCTTCTCGCTTGCAAGGTTTCTACTAAGAAATATGCTCTTAGTCTGATGGAATGTCCTTCATAAATTATTTGATTCTTTTGTGTCATTGGTCTTAGGATTTTTTTGTTGAGTTTGAATTTAGATAATCTGATGACTATGTGCCTTGGTGAAGACCTTTTTGCAATGAATATCCTAGGTTCATTGAGACTGTACCTGAATGTCTACATCTCTAGAAAGATCAGGGAAGTTTTCCTTAATTATTCCCTCAAATGGGCTTTCTAAAGTTTCTGTTTTTTCTTATTCTCCCTCAGGAATATTTACGTTAAGTCTGTATGTTTTATGTGTCCCACATTTCTTAGAGACTTCATTCATTTCTTTTAATTCTTGTTTTTTTTTTGGTTTGTTTTGTTTTTGTCTGGGTTAATTTGAAAGCCTTGTATTCAAACCCTGAAATTATTTATTCTGCTTGGTCTAATGTACTGTTAAAATTTTCCACTGTATTTTGCAATTCATAGAAGGAGTCTCTTATTTTTAGAACTTTTTTTTATAATATCCATTTTTAAGAAAATTTTCATTTATTCCTGAATTTTTTAATGAGTTCTTTTGGTACAGGACCAGAAGGGTGAGAAGGTTGAAGAGCAAGAAAGGGATGAAAGAAAAGAGGACCGAGTGAAAAGAAAAAAAAAAAAATAGAGAAAGGAGAGGGTGTGGGTAAAAGGAATATTGACAAAAAGAAGAGAGGCACAGAAAGAGGGAGACAGAGCAATGTAGGTATACAGTAGGGTACTTTGACACAACCTTAAAAAAAACCCACCTTCTGGATGTGCCCAGTTGGGTGGTTCCCTTGAGGTCAGCAGCTCTTTGCTAACCTGATCAGACACAGTACCCCACCTCCACCAAGTAGAGAGGAAAGACAAAAATGCTATAAATCAAAACAAGCAAACAGAAAACTTTATGGGATAAAATTTGGTGAAAAACCAAATAATAGTGGTAGAAACACTAGCAAAAATGAAGTTCTAGTTATTGAAAAAGGCAGCAATGGGAAATTATAATTAAACTAGAAAAACTGAAAAAGAAAAAAGATCTGTACGGAAAAGGTTGAAATTAAAAACCAAAACAAGATCAATAACATCAAAATAAACAAAAAAACAACCAGACCAAAAAAAAAAACCAAACAAACAAACAAACAAAAAAAACACAACCAAAAACAAAGCAGTATGTATATGTTGTTGAATATTGTCTGGGCAACCGGTGATCTTCTGGGGTATGAGATGTTGATTACAGTTCTGATACGACAGGAGGTTGCTGATTTCTCAAACCCCAGCAGGTAAACGCCTTAAATCTCTCTTCAGCCCACTTAAAAGGCACTTTGAACTTGTAAACTTGCTGAGCAGAAGCTTTCCCAGGAAAGTGCTTGTCGCTGGAATCACTGCTGAAGTGGCTGTCCACTTACCCAGTGTGCCAAAACCAGTCTCACTCTGCCCCTGAGGGTTAGGGCTGCAAGGCGGCTCAGACCCCCACCCTTAGGCTACTCAGTCACCAGGTTACCAGCTCCCACCTGGTTCTAGCTCTGCTACCCTGAAGGTGGAGCTTGCCAGGGCAGATCACTCACAATGAGTCCCTGTGGCCCAGCCAAACCCTATTAGCTCCGTCTGGCTCAACAGCTCAGACTGGGGCCCTAGACAATGGCCAAAATTCTCTGCTCCTGCTGGGGCTCTCCCCAAGGCAGTTCAACTGAGTGCCAAGTCCAAAGACACCAAAACAGTTCACAGGTAAGGCCTTTCCGGTTTGCAGTCTCGCTGCTACTGAACTTACAGTTGTGGGCGGGTTTAGACCTATTGAACACATGCGACCACTTGCCGGTTTTCCACTGTTTTAGTCCTCTTCTTGGGGTCCAGAAGTCTCTCGCTGAGTCCCTGTTTCCTCACAGGGTGATGATAGGCGGATCCCACCAGACAGAGATGCCTGGAATCCTATCTCCCCAGACTCACGGTGCCCAGATGCAAGGAAGCTGTTACTCTGCCGCCATCTTGCTCTCTCCCTATTCCTGAATTTTTTTTTTTTTATTTCTTTGTGTTCATTTTGAACTTTTTCTTGACTTTCATTGACTTACTTGTAATCCCTATTTTAAATTCCTTATCTGTTATTTCAGGACTTATTTTTGGTTAGAATCCATGGCTGAATTGGTAGCATGATCCTTTGCTGGTGCTGAAACAGCCTGTTCTTCATACTGCCAGTGATGATGTGCTAGTTTTTGTTTTATCTGTAGAAACTATCACTTCTTAATTTTGAATTTACTTCCATTTGGGTAGTACTTTTAATTTTTTTTTTTTTATTTTTCCCCCTTGATGCTATGAGTATGTTGTTTCTTGTAGTTTGTTGTTTGGCTTTGATTTGGGGTGCTTTCAGGGGGCCAAGGCTCTATATGAGTTCTTTGATTATGTATAATGTTTGTGTAGTGGTTTTATCACATTCTGATTGCATTGGAGATGTACTGAGTATGTGAGTCAGTTTGTGACCTTTTGGTATACTGGAATTAAAGAGGTCCCAAAGCTTATCTTATTCCCTAGCCCTATGTCTTTCTGACAGCAGGTATTAAGTTGGGTTATTTATTTCAAATTCAAGAGCCAGTATGTGGCAAGAACCAACTATAACAAAAGCTGATGAGTAGGTATTTAAACTTTGTTTACCATGAGGGGTTTTCTTTTATCTCAGATGATGGACTAGTCTGTGGTAGGAAAGTAATCTACTTCCCTATCACATCTGTTTCCTGAGGTTTATGATTCTTAGTTCAGTCAAAGCTTGTCATCTACATCCAGGCCATACTGTCATAAGTGATCTGCAGAAAATACTTAATTATTCAATTAAATTTATTGAATATGTTAAATTACATGGGAGACATTGTCAAATAAGAAATGATGTTTAACTTTCTTGAAGTTATATTTATATGGGTATGTTATTGTAAAGTATTACAAAATTGTATGGGATAGCCAAAAATCTAATGTTACTAGTCATAATTTTTGTATGCTATGTTAAAATGTTACATGCCACAGAAATAACCAAATATGTCAATTATGAGTTATAATAAACTTTCATTAGATCTTTAACCATGGCTATTTTAAGTCTTTTTGTCCACACTTAATTCACTTATTACAATCTTTTTTTTTTTTTTTTTTTTTTTTTGATAAAAGGTCTTGCTCTGTTACTCAGACTGGAGTGTAGCGGCATCAAAATAGCTCACTGCAACCTTAAACTCCTGGGTTCATGCAATCTTCCAGCCTTAGCCTCCTGAGCAGCTGGTATGTGCAACCAGGCCCAACTAATTTTTTCCGATTTTGTAGAGACAGGGTCTCACTCTTGCTCATACTGGTCTCAAACTCCTGATCTCAAGCTATCCCTCCACTTTGGCCTCCTAGTGTGCTAGGCTTACGGGCATGAGCCACAATGTACAATCTTGATGCTTCTTATCTAAGCATTGAACAGTCAACTATGGTACAAAATAGGCTTCTTTTTCAAAGAAATTCTTGGAAATTACTGACAAGTACTCATGAATACAATTATCAGATAACTTCAGGATCATATCATCAGGCTAAGAACTTTCAAAACTCTAATAAAGTAACCGATGTGTTCCTACAACTGCCAGCTCAACACTAAGCAGAACAATAATTAATTACATTGGGCCAAAATTATTTTTAATGAATTTTTTGTCTCAAATATTGCAATTTTTTATGTTTTATTTTCCAGATATAAGAGAATTTTTAATAATCTATGTGTATTTTGTACCAATTTGATAAAGTATACCTTTTTAAAAAACAGAATTAAAAGATTTACCTTTATCTCTCCCTGGAAATTATTTGTAAGTATTCTTATTTTTATGGCAACATAGTTTTTTACATAAATTAAGTAATAATCTTTTTTCTTTATGACAGGACACAATTGAAAACATTAGTTATATTACTAAGGCTATGCCTGTAAAATTTTTAGATATGATCAAACTATTTTAAAGAATTAAAGTCAACTTTATGGAGTAAATTTAGAAAAAAAAAGATCCTTAAAAAAACTGGTGTAGGTCCTTAAATACATGGTTTATACAAATGACTTTTAGGGAAGTACAAATAACGTCATTTCCTAGGAGATCCCTGAACCTAAAACTATTTGGAGGACCTTGAAAAGACAGGTATTTACCATGTTTGCATGTATAATAGGCACAATTTAACAGTGTAATCTTACATTCTTTATTAAAAGTTCTAGCAAAGCAGAATAGAGCCTATATGATCAATCATTAGACTTGTGTAAATGGTTAGCCAATTATAATAAAACTAAACCCATTTTACAAATAAACTGGACTTATTTTATATGGGGGTTTGGAGAGAAAAAAAATATTGTTCTGGAAAAAAAACACTATAGTTTGCCTGTTATTATTAATAGATTCTAGTTCATTGTTTTGAGATTTTATTATTTACACTAAATAATAAACACTAAACACTAAATTCTTTTCATTTCTTCCAGGATCTAACTTCAAATTTCCAAATTATTATTTCCAAATTTTCTCCTACTCTTCTGACTTGGGATCAGTAAAAATGAAAACTGTGTTTCTCTGAGGCTCTATAATCTGAAGATAGTTGATTTAACAAATATATTCTCAAGAAATTCCTAGAATGACTTCTGTATAGACAACCTTTGTGACTCTTAAACTTCAAACCAGGAAAATCTTTCAGAGTACCTCTGTTTGACTTGCTCCTAGTAAAGATGCTTTAACACAGATCCAAAAATCTGGCCTCCAGACTCATGGACTAGCTTGTTGACTGCTCCAGATATTGGCCTTTATTTTTCTTTTGTTTCTATAGTAAAGTCTTTTATTAAATATCTGTAAATATCACCAAATGGAGATCCAAACTTGATGGAAACCCATTAAACATTACCTCCTGAAATGAGGCATAACTCTTTTATTGGGCTTATTTATTTGCAGAAATGGGAGATAGGATTAGTTATATCCTTTGCCACTTAATGACCAACTCAATTTCTCTCCAGCCACCAATTCAGTTTTTATTATGTAGGACTTGCAGGGAAGTTTCAGATAGGGAAATATTGGGGTTCAGAGATTAATACCCCAAGTTACAGAGCTTTGGTATGCTGACCATTTTTGAATTTGAAAAAGTTAGAAGACCTTAGAAATTGTCTGATAACCTAGAACTTCTTCAACTTTCTTTCTCCCACCCTCCAAAGTACAGGGAGTGACTCTCTGTGAAAGTTTCCTTATCTGAGAACTGAGCAACTTTTTCCCCCAAAACTCTACAATTATCTTAGAAATCTTATCAAATAACCAAAAATAATTAACCACCATGGGGGGAAAAAAAAAAGACTAAAAGTCATTACCATGCTCAGACATTTTATCTATTCTTCTAAGGACAACTCCAAAATATTACCAGGAAGACTTCTGTGCATAAAGAACCATCACTCACAGTAAAGTTTTACACCTTCTTACTACCTCTCCCAGAACCCAGAAATACATTGTTCCAGATCAGTGTCTGTTACTTGGGTTCATTCAATTCCCCTAAAATCATGTACTACTTCTTAGAATTGCATATACCTTCCATTTCTGTCTCGCCTATAAAAAGGGTGTTTAAGCCTCAATCATCTGGTCTTTCTTTGGGTTTCATATTTGTGAGATTCCCACAGCCATAAAAAATTTCTGTGTCTTTTCTCTTATTTAATCTACCTATTGTCAGTTTGTTTAACAGACTCAAAAATTCAGGGTAGGGAGAATTATCTTTGCTTCTATGTGGTGATCTAAGTATATATTAACTCTATTCTTCATGCTTTCTAATGATGCAGAAGTTATTATTATTACTTTAGATACCTTTATTGAAGTATAATTTACAATAAACTACACACATTTAAGTTGTACATTTGTAAACTTTTGACATATGTATTCCTCTGAGAATTTATCCCTGCAATCAAGATAATGGGCATACCATTATCCCCTCAAAGAAGCTGTTATTATTCACATCATTTACTAATAAAATAGTTGATTTCATTTGCTTGGCATTACATTGGCTGCTTTGGAGAGAGCCAGAACTTGAATCTGTTCTGCAAGATTTCAGTACCATCTCTCTTTCTACATCAGCCTATGTCTGTCTATCTGCTTCACTTCCTGTCACTTCTCCCTTCTCCATTCTGTCTCTGTCTTTCTCTTCCATATTCTTGTATACTCATTGTGTTTATGGCTCTATATTTAGATGCTTAACATTGTCATCATAACAATAACCAGCAATGCTAATTCAACTAATGTGCATGATAAATCACTCTGACAAATTCTTTACATGGTGCCATATTTGAAGCAATGTGACCTTTAAAAACCTGACCTTGCAGTCAAGTGGACTTGGGTTTCAATTCTAATCCTCATATTAGCTGACATGGGTAATCTGAGCTTTGGAATAATCTACTTAGTACAATATTTGATAATAGTGAATATTCCAGAAGTAAATATTACTATTAAAATCATCATAGAAATATTGTAAAAATGGTAAATTTCTCAAAATATTAAGTAATGATTATTTTCTTTCAAGACTTGTGTTGTTTCTGCATAGGTAAATAAAAACACATATAAGAACATGTCTTAATTTTCCATAGTATAACACTAGAAGAATGGAAATATGATATTATTGAAAAGCAGTAGAGAAAACTGGAACTATTCAACATCTTGCTTAATTCCTCTTTTTATACCTTTATTTTTAGTAAAAGCTTTTGAGTAAAATGCATGACTCTTTATGTGTTAATATTTTTTTTTTTTAAAGAAGTCTTCGTTTAACCACTCAGATGTCAGGCCTAAGATGAGTTTCATAGCTTCCTCGTAAGCCCTCATTTTATTGGTTTTAAATGGCATGGCTCTATTTCAGTATATAAGCACAATAATTATTAGACAGATCAGCAAGAAATTTGAAAAACATTTTCCAGGTCTGTGGTCAATGCAAAAATCAACTTAATGAATTATTATCGAAATAGATAGTGAATTTGAATGTTGAAGAGATCAGAAGGTCAATACTGGAGAGAAATTAATCAGCATAAAGAGCGTGCTGAAGGAGGGCTAATTCAACTGGATTCTTCTTTTTTTTTTTTTTTTTTCCAAGCAAATGAGAAATAATCACAGCTGGGGTTATTAATCCCTTTTGAAATTATCTGACATCTCATCTTGGAAATCTTGGTCTTATAGACATGTTCAAGGCAGTGATAAGAATGAAAATACCTACTTTAGAAACCTGGTCATTTGCCTTCTGTTCAATAAGAAGGTGGGAGGCCTTACAAAGTGCCTCTTCATTCACTCCAACTCCCCACATGGCTTTGCTGATGCTCTGGCACAGAGCAATATAAAACTGAAATAAGGGAACAGGTATTTGTCCTTTCTTATTTTTTAATAAATAGGCTAGGAGCAAGCACAGTACTAGACTCTGAGTATACAGAAAGATAAAAGCCACAGTCTTTATGCCTTTTTAATTCTAGCTAGGCTAGGTAAGTATATATTTTTTAAAAAGATATATAATAGTATATGGCTAAAAGCAAGCATCACATGAATGGTATAGATGAGAAATACCATAGAGAGAAAAACTCTAAGAGAGAAATTACTTGAGGCTAAATCTAGGTTGCTGTGGTGTGGAAGTCAGGCACAGCTTGCTGTAAGAGAGAGCTTTTGAGCTGAACTCAGGGTTGGATTTCATTAGGAAGACTGTGGAGAACAGCAAAAGCAAATCCGCAGGGAATAAAAGGCCTAATTCACCTTTTAAGTCTTGCTGATCAGATTTTCTTTTGCCCAGTCCTCCTGTACTGTGAGTCCTCTCAATCCATAGCTGTCTTTGAACAGGATTATTGGATTTCATCCGTCATTCCAATTTATCAATCTATTGTCAGATTTTGTCAGCCACTGCATCTTTTGTTTACATTAGCTGTACCTTGTAGGTTACATAAAGGGCATTTGAAGAGGAGACTGAGGGTTTTGGCTTGTGCTACAGGAGGTGTTGTTATTCAGTGAAGTAATAACATTGGAAGGAGACTTTATTTTGGGGAAAGATCCTGAGATCAGTGTTGAATAAATTGAGTTTAGGTGACTTTGAGACAAATGGTGGAATTAACTCTACTAATCTTTGAGTGTTTTATGACAGAGATTGCTATTTTCTCTTTTGTCACTGTTCTTCCTCTTTGCAATAAGCAGCAAATTTTGCAAAATATGTACTGAGCAGGCACTACTATGAAAGCAGAACAATTATAAAGTAATAAATTGTACGAAACATTGAAAAGTTTTAAAAATTAATATTCATCATAAAATTTTATTTTGACCCCGTTAGCTTATATGAATTGAACAGCAAAAAGTACCACATTTAGAGTCTTCATTACATGGGCTATCACCAAATACTGCCATAAACAATGTTGAAAATGTATAATAGCTCAATACAATATAAAATTATTCCTTGTCCATATAAAGCGTAAAATAGTGCTTCTAACTAGTGAGTAGTCTCCTCTGAGGGAAAGCAAGGAACCTGTCTCCTTCTGTGTATGACTCCTTCATTGCCAATGTATGCCTTAGTACCCTTGTCTTCTTCAGCTGATGTAAAAATAAAGAGGATTTTCTTTATTTTCTATGGGATGTTTCTTTGCTCTGGGCCTAAATATGGCACCGACCATTTCTGATCACATTTCACTGGCTTGAACTGAGTCACATAAGAACATTGAACTGCAATGGAAGTGGGGAATTATATTCTTGCTGTGAGCCCAGTAAAAGGAGGGAACAGATTTTTGTGGCAAGCTGGGACAATTCTGCCTCTGACTTCCAGTGTGTATATTTAGTGTTTTCCCTCTGAAATGGCTTCTATTTGTCATCTGTTTTAGTTTATTCTTTAATTGTTGTCTGGCTAATATTTCTATATCCACACATACAGGTAGATAAATAGATAGAGCACCCGTAGTCTTAATGCAGCCCAGAGATACTATACATGTATCTAAGCATTCCTCCAAATAGCATGAACTTTCACTAAGGAAAATGAAGGTAGATGGAAATGATTTGTTCTGATTGAACCAACCACTCTTTCCGTTATTTTAGTGCAATATATCATTTACTGCTTTAAAATTTATTTTAGAAATTTGTGGAGATCAATGTGAGATTCTTTTTGTCTTGGTTACTGGAATCTATAACTTGAATGTTAGAACCATGTTTATGAGAGTTCTAATCTGCAGTCCATACTAAATTTTATCTTCAGACAGAATAAATAATATGACTCCCCAACACAGGTGCCACTATTTCTCAAATATATATAGATATTATTGTGATAAATAAAATGTAAATTTATTTAAAAGAATTTCTGAAGTTATAGCCTTTTTCCACTGTGTATTTTGTTTAGAAATTGATATGAGTATAGCTATTATCAAGTGAGGTTGTGAAATTTCCCATTTAAAAAAAGATCTCATGATTTCTACTTCCAGGGCAGATAGAATTATAGAAACTGGCTAACTAGTTCTCCCAGCACCATATATAACACTGAAATGCCACCTGTACTTCTTATCACTTAAAAAAATTAACTCACAATGGATAAAAGATTCAAACCTAAGACATGAAACCATAAATGGTAGAATAATTTTGAAGTATTTCTTCTTTTTCTGTTGTCTATAAGATTTGGTACGATCTGTTTTTTGAAATTATCTTTCACTTTTATTTATAAATATTAGTCATCTATTTTTTGAGACTTAAAAAAAATAAGTTAACTGATGACTCCATACTGAATCTCAAAGTCAAAGCATTCTATAATAGACATACTCTTACTTGACAATGTGAATGTTACTTTCTTTGCATTATTATTATTATTGCTTAATATTTCGATGCAGCAATTCTCTGGTTTCTTTTCTGAATGTATTCATGTTTGTTCATTCTTTACGAGGTTTTTATTTCTAGTCCTTATCTAAAACATTGTTATCATTATTAAATTTTAAGCCTCTTTAATTTTGTGAAGGCAAAAAATGTAAACCTAATAAACACATCTAAAAATAAAAATAAATAAATAAATTTTCAAAAAAATAATAACTCACGATGGATAAAAGATTTAAACCTAAGACATGAAACCATACAAAAAACTAGAAAAATGTGTGGGAAAAACTTCTTTTATTTATTTATTTTTTTTATTAAATCATAGCTATGTACATTGATATAATCATGGGGCATCATTCACTAGCTTCACAGACTGTTTACCAAGTTTCACATATACCCTTGTAAGATGCACCACTGGTGTAATCCCACCACTCCCATTCCCTCTACCCCCCTCCCCCCTCCCTCCCCCCCTTTCCCCCTTCCCCCTATTCTTAGGTTGTAACTGGGTTATAGCTTTCATGTGAAAACCCTAAATTAGTTTCATAGTAGGGCTGAGTACATTGGGTACTTTTTCTTCCATTCTTGAGATACTTTACTAAGAAGAATATGTTCCAGCTCCATCCATGTAAACATGAAAGAGGTAAAGTCTCCATCTTTCTTTAAGGCTGCATAATATTCCATGGTGTACATATACCACAATTTATTAATCCATTCGTGGATTGATGGGCACTTGGGCTTTTTCCATGACTTAGCAATTATGAATTGGGCTGCAATAAACATTCTGGTACAAATATCTTTGTTATGATGTGATTTTTGGTCTTCTGGGTATATGCCCAGTACAGGGATTACAGGATTGAATGGCAGATCTATTTTTTAGATCTCTAAGTGTTCTCCATATCTCTTTCCAAAAAGAATGTATTAATTTGCATTCCCACCAGCAGTGCAAAAGTGTTCCCTTTTCTCCACATCCGCGCCAACATCTCTGGTCTTGGAATTTTGTGATATGGGCTAGTCTCACTGGAGTTAGATGGTATCTCAAAGTAGTTTTGATTTGCATTTCTCTGATGATTAAAGATGATGAGCATTTTTTCATATGTCTGAAGGCTGTGCGCCTGTCTTCTTCAGAGAAGTTTCTCTTCAAATCCCTTATCCAGCCTGCGATGGGATCCCTTGTTCTATTCTTGCTAATGCGTTTGAGTTCTCCGTGGATTCTGGTTATTAAACATCTGTCGTAGACATAACCTGCAAATACCTTCTCCCATTTTGAGGGCTGTTTGCTTGCTTTACTTACTGTGTTCTTGGCTATGCAGAAGCTTTTTAGTTTGATCAAGTCCAAGTAGTGTATTTTTGAAGCTGCTTCAATTGCCTGGGGGGGTCCTCCTCATAAAATACTCGCCCAGACCGATTTCTTCAAGGGTTTTCCCTGCACTCTCCTCTAGTAGTTTTATAGTTCCATGTCTTAAGTTTAAATCTTTGATCCAGTGAGAGTCTATCTTAGTTAATGGTGAAAGGTGTGGGTCCAGTTTCAGTCTTCTACAGGTTGCCAGCCAGTTCACCCAGCACCATTTGTGAAATAGGGAATCGTTTCCCCACTGAATGTTTTTAATTGGCTTGTCAAAGATTAAATAACGGTAAGTAGCTGGATTCATCTCTTGGTTCTCTATTCTGTTCCAGACATCTACTTCTTTGTTTTTGTGCCAATACCATGCTGTTTTGATCACTATTGATTTGTAGTATAGTCTGAGGTCTGGTAGCGTAATTCCTCCTGCTTTGTTTTTATTTCTGAGTAATGTCTTGGCTATTAAAGGTTTTTTCTGATTCCATATGAAACGAAGTGTTGTTTTTTCAAGATCTTTAAAGTATGACAGTGGAGCTTTAATAGGGATTGCATTGAAATTATATATTGCTTTGGGTAGTATGGACATTTTAACAATGTTGATTCTTCCCAGCCATGAGCATGGTATGTTTTTCCATTTGTTAATATTTTCAGCTATTTCTTTTCTTAAAGTTTCATAGTTCTCTTTATAGAGATCTTTCACATCCTTTGTTAGATAAATTCCCAAATATTTCATCTTCTTTGGCACTACTGTGAATGGGATAGAGTCCTTAACTGTTTTTTCAACTTGACTATTGTTGGTATATATAAAGGCTACCGATTTATGAATGTTGATTTTGTAACCTGAGACACTGCTGTATTCCTTGATCACTTCTAAGAGTTTTGTAGTAGAGTCCCTAGTGTTTTCCAGATATACTATCATATCATCTGTGAAGAGAGAAAGTTTGATCTCTTCTGACCCTGTATGGATACCCTTGATTGGCTTTTCTTCCCTAATTGCGGTGGCTAAAACTTCCATTACAATGTTAAAGAGCAATGGAGACAATGGTCAGCCTTGTCTGGTTCCTGATCTCAGTGGAAATGATTCCAATTTAACTTCATTCAATATGATATTGGCTGTGGGTTTGCTGTAGATGGCCTCTATCAGTTTAAGAAATGTCCCTTCTATACCATTTTTATTAAGTGTTCTGATCATGAAGGGATGCTGGATATTATCAAAAGCTTTTTCTCCATCGATTGAGAGAATCATATGGTCTTTGTTTTTTAATTTGTTTATGTGCTGGATTACATTTATAGATTTACATATATTGAACCAGCCTTGAGACCCTGGGATAAAACTGACTTGGTCATGATGTATAATTTGTTTGATGTGTTGCTGGATTCTGTTTGTTAGGATCTTGTTGAATACTTTTGTATCTATATTCATTAGTGATATCGGTCTATAATTTTCCTTTCTTATTGGGTCTTTCCCTGGTTTGGGGATCAGGGTGATGTTTGCTTCATAGAATGTGTTGGGTAGTCTTCCTTCTTTTTCAACCTTTTGGAACAGGTTGAGTAATATAGGTACTAATTCCTCTTTAAAAGTTTGGTAGAATTCTGACGTGAAACCATCTGGTCCCAGGCTTTTCTTTTTAGGGAGGTTTTGTATAGTTGATGCTATTTCCGAACTTGATATGGGCCTGTTCAACATTTCCACCTGATTCTGGCTAAGTCTTGGAAGGTGACGTGCTTCCAAGTATTGGTCAATTTCCTTCAGATTTTCATATTTCTGAGAGTACAGTTTCTTGTAATATTCATTAAGCATTTTTTTGATTTCTGAGGAGTCTGTTGTTATTTCGTCTTTGTTGTTTCTGATTGATGAGATTAGAGATTTTACTCTTTTTTTCCTGATTAGGTTGGCCAAAGGTTTATCTATTTTATTGACCTTTTCGAAAAACCAGCTTTTTGATTTATTGATCTGTTGTATAATTCTTTTGTTTTCAATTTCATTTAATTCTGCTCTAATTTTGGTTATTTCTTTTCTTCTACTGGATTTGGGGTTGGAATGTTTTTCCTTTTCCAGTTGCTTGAGATGTCCCATTAAGTTGTTAACTTCTTCTCTTTCTGTTCTCTTGAGGAAGGCTTACAGTGCTATAAATTTCCCTCTTAGAACTGCCTTTGCAGTGTCCCAGAGGTTCTGATAGTTCATGTCTTCATTGTCGTTTTGTTCCAAAAAATTGGCGATTTCTTTCTTAATCTCATCTCTGACCCAGCTATCATTCAGCATAAGGTTATTTAACTTCCATGTTTTTGTATGAGTATGCAGATTCCTGTTGTTACTCAGCTCAAGTTTTATTCCATGGTGGTCCAAGAAGATGCATGGAATAATTTCTATTCCTTTAAATTTACTGAGGTTAGACTTGTGACCTAAGATGTGATCAATTTTGGAGTAAGTTCCATGGGCTGATGAGAAGTATGTGTATTCAGTTTTGTTGGGATGAAATGTTCTGTAGATGTCTGCTAAATCCAAATGTTGGGTGGTTAGGTTTAAATCTAAGATTTCTTTGCTCAGCTTCTTTTTGGAGGATCAATCCAACACTGCCAAAGGAGTGTTGAAATCTCCGACTATTATGGAGCTGGAGGAAATGAAGTTGCTCAGGTCTGTTAGAGTTTCTCTTATAAATTGAGGTGCATTCTGGTTGGGTACATAGATATTAATAATTGAGATCTCATCATATTGAGTATTACCCTTAACAAATATGAAGTGACCATTCTCGTCCTTCCTTACTTTTGTTGGTTTAAAGCCTATTGTATCTGCAAATAAAATTGCAACACCTGCTTTTTTCTGATTACCATTTGCCTGAAATATGGATGACCATCCTTTCACCCTGAGTCTGTATTTGTCTTTTAAGTTAAGATGTAACTCTTGTATGCAACAGATATCTGGCCTGAGTTTTTGTATCCAGTCAGCTAACCTATGCCTCTTTGGAGGACAGTTTAAGCTGTTCACATTAACGGAGAATATTGATAAGTCTGGTGAAGTTTTGGGTATCGAGTTTTTCAAAAGTCTAGTGGACATTTTTAATACTTTCACCAGTGTGGAAATTGGAGTTTGATCTGAAGTTTCTGAGTGAGTTTACTTTTGTGGTATAGGATTGGGTTTGTCATTATGGAGGATAGGTCTGAGAATATCCTGAACAGCTGGTTTGGTTACGGCAAATTTCTTCAACATATGAAAATCATTGAAGTATTTAATTTCTCCATCATAGATGAAACTCAGTTTAGCTGGATACAAGATCCGGGGTTGAAAGTTATTTTGCTTTAGGAGATTAAAAGTCGGTGACCACCCTCTTCTGGCTTGAAAAGTTTCAGCAGAGAGATCTGCAGTCATTCTAATATTCTTCCTTTTGAAGGTAGTGGTTTTCTTTCTCCTGGCAGCTTTGAGGATTTTCTCCTTCATATTAACTTTAGTGAAGTTAATTATGATATTCCTGGGGGATGTCTTATTGGGGTTCAGTCGTGCTGGGGTTCTGAAGCTGTCCGCTATCTGAATTTCAGAATCTCTAGGCATGTCTGGAAAATTCTCTTTCATAATTTCATGTAGAAGAGCCTCTGTGCCCAGCGAGGCCACTTCATCTGTTTCTGGAACTCCAATGATTTGGATATTCGCCTTCTTCGAATTATCCCAGAGCTCTCAGAGAGAATGATCCATTTTTGCTCTCCATTTCTCTTCCTCTTTGAGAGTTTGGGAGCATTCAAAGGCTTTATCTTCAATGTCAGAAATCCTTTCTTCTGCTTGCTCCATTCTGTTGCTGCGGGATTATACTGCATTTTTCATATCTTTGAGGGCTGCAAATTCTTGCTTCAGTGTATCTAACTCTTTGGTGGTTTTGTCTTTAAATTCGTTAAATTCTTGAGACAACATTTGAATTTCTCCTCAAATTCCTAATTCCACTTTGTTAATCTTGTCTTCAGATCAAATTCTGAATTCGATTTCTGACATCTCAGCCAGTTGTTTATGAATAGGATCTTCAATTACATCTGACATATCTTTTCTTATGGGGGTTGATCTATTCTGGTTATTCATGTTACCAGAGTTTTTCCACTGATTCTACCCCATGGTTGTTTTACTCCCTTTGATTTTTTCCCCTGGGGCTTTGTCGAGGGCCTGTACAGTGTTGTGGCCTGAGAAACTGGGGCCCTGTCTGGTGTGGTGGGGCTAAGTGGTTCTGTCTTGTTTTCAGCTGGGTTCTGTTCCACCCTAGTGAAACAGATACTCTGGATTGAAGTCTCAGCTGTGGAGAAATATCAGCAATTAAGTCACCCCACCCCCCACTGGCAAACAATTGGAAAAGAAAAATCAAACCTTCCTACCACCGTGCACCTAGGGCACCACCTGATTTGTCCTCAGGGGATTGGTTCAGTTCAAAAAGTCCAAATCAATTGTCTCAGTCTGCATCTGTCTCGGGTGAGAGAGTTTAAGAAGTCTCTGGGAACTGGATCACAGGGGTCTGGTGACTACGCTAGTGTGGCTTGCTCCAGTGCTGCGTGGAGTCAGGAGGAGCCACCCAGCCAACAGATCAGTCTGGGATGGTTGCTGCCTCCTTCCCCACCTTGCACCACTGTCACACCCAGTCACTGATAGTCCTGCAGTTGGCTGACCCAGTTGCCTGTAGTGAATCAGTACTCCAGGAGTTTGCACCTGCCTGAATCACAAGGAAGTCTGCCAGGACGCTGCGCTCTGCTTCTATCTAGCAGGAGGAGATGAGGCCTGACAACCTCGTGTGCTTGATGAAGGTTGGGGGGTTTTCACTCAGGTCCAGTCTCGCCCCTGATTAATGTTGCTGACAGAACAGAACAGAACAACTCTGCGGTTCCCCTGCAGAAGAGAAGCTGAATTGAGTTCCAAATCAGCTTGTCTTTGCTCTTATATTGTCTATAGGCTGACGATCCCCTGAGGGCCAGGTGCTTCTTAGGTTTAGTAAAGCGGACTTCTGGGTCAGCCCTGCCCTGGGAGTTTCCCCAGTTTGCAAGTTGGAGTTGCCTCAGGCAAATCCTATACTCAGAGTCTCTGGTTGCCCAGGGAGACAGGGGGTGTGGCTTCAGAATATTCGGTAGTGAGCCTTTTTGTTAGCAAAAGAGGGCTGCTGTTTTATGGTTCAGGCAACTGCTGCTCTGGTGTAGCTCCCTTCTGGCTAACTGTCCTCTCTCCGCTCCCGTACCCCAGAGTCTGCACCGACCAGCTGCAGCCCAGCACTGTCTACACCCCTCGAGCAATCGCCCAAGCATCTGGACGCCTGGGAGACAGGCCTCCAGACCTTGGAGTGAGAGCAGAGGGGAGCACGGGGAGTGCTGGGAGCCTGGGGTTACGGGCAGAGAACACACACAGCTTTACACAGTTTTATGCCTGGCTGTATTGTGACCAAAAGACGCTGTCACACTGTGCCTCAGGGAACTGTCACTCCGGTGTGGAACCCTCTCCGCCAACTGGGACTGGCCTCCAGACCTCAGTGTGAGTGAAGGGGAGTGCTGGGAGCTCAGAATTCCAGGTAGAGGCTATATACAGTTTATACAGTTTTATGCCTGGCAGGAGGACGCCATGGCACCCTAGTAGGGGAGGTAGGTCCAGTTTTTAGAGGGTCTCTCCCATGGAGTGTAGTGGGAGGACCTTTGAACTCTGCCTGGTTGTTTGTGGGGCACTCTGAGCTGTTCTCATGGGGGAGGGGACTCCTGCCTGCTTGGTGATGGATTTTGTACCTTTTGTTTGTATCCTTGTGGGTTGCAGCTTGCCTCAGCTAGGTTGACATGCGTTCTTCAACCTTCTCTCTAGTGCAGCTCAAATCCACAAGGTTACTTGCTGAATTTTTGTCCTTTAACTCTCCTGCTGGACGAGAGCCTCTGTGGAAAGCTGGCTTCAGTCAGCCATCTTGTCTCCTCCCCTGGAAAAACTTCTTAATCTTATTGGCCTAGGACAAGAATTTAGGAAGAAAACCCTACTGGAAATCACAGTAACAACAAAAATAAATAAACGGGACCTGATCAAGTTAAAAAATTTCTGCACAGCTAAGATGCAATCAACAAAGCAAAGCAGGGGCAACCTTCAGAATGGGAGATTTGCACACTACAAATCCAACAAAGAGCAAATAACCAGAATCAACAAAGAATTCAAGCAAACCAACAATAAAAGAGCAAACAATGCCATTAAAAACTAGGCAAGAGACATGAATAGAAACTTTTCCCATGAGGACAGATTAATGGTTAACAAACACATGGAACAATGCTCATTGTCCCTAATCATCAGAGAAATATAATGCAAATCAAAACCACTTTGAGACATTACCTATCCCCAGTGAGAATGACCCACATCACAAGGTCCCAAAGCAGCAGATGCTGGTGTGGATGCAGAGAGAAGAGAACACTCATGCACTGTTGGCGGGACTGCACACTAATCCAGCCTTTATGGAAATAAATAAGGAGATTCCTCAAAGAACTAAAAGTAGATCTTCCATTCCATCCTGCAATCGCATTGCTAGGTATCTACCCAAAAGAAAAAAAGACTTTTCATCATTAGGGCATTTGCATTCAAATATTTTTAACAGCACAATTTACAATCACAGAGATGTGGAAACAATCTGAATGCCATTCAACACATGAATGGATTAATAAATTGTGGTATATGTTTAACATAGAATACAAAAAAGATGGAGGTTTTGTATCTTTTGTAATGACCTGGACAGACATGGGGAATGTTCTCCTAAGCAAAGTATTGCAACAATGGAAAATCAAGCATCACACATACTTAGCATTAATTTGACACTAGTAAATTAACAACTACATGCTCCCATGAGAGAAAAACTCAAGTGGGAGAGGAAGGGGGTTGGGAAAGTTCCCACCCAGTGGGTGCACTGCACAGGCATATGGCACACTTCCTGGGTGAAGGAAACAACTACAACTTGGACTTCAACCTTACTAAAGCATACTATGTAACCTAATTGTATGTACTCTTATTTTAACCTGAAATTAAAGAAAAAAGAATTATAGGAACTAGATTTACACTTCCATCAGAAACAGCAAGAAACTGGAAAAAAATGTATGAAATAATGATTTGCAAGGTACT
Source organism: Nycticebus coucang (assembly GCF_027406575.1). Classification (NCBI taxonomy): domain Eukaryota; kingdom Metazoa; phylum Chordata; class Mammalia; order Primates; family Lorisidae; genus Nycticebus; species Nycticebus coucang. The sequence goes on from NC_069792.1 coordinate 11,966,850, forward strand.
GGATTCCACAGACTGAAATGCGTCTTCCCCAAATTTGTATATTGAAGCTTTAACCTCCAATATGACTATATTAGGAGGTAAGGCTTTTAGGAAGCAATTAAGGTGAAATGAGGTTGTAAGGGTGGGATTCTGGTCCTATACAGTTGGTGACCTTTTGAGAAGAGAATGCGAGAGAAATTTCTCTCTCTTCCCATGCATTCACTGGGGAAAGGTGATGTGAAGATACTGAGAAGGTGGCCACCTGCAAGCCTGGAAGGGAGCCTTTGTCAGAGCTCAGTGACACTGGCACCCTGACTGCAGACTTCCAGTCCCCAGAATTGTAAAAAAAAAAAAAAAAAAACATATGTATTGCTTAAGCCATCTGGTTTATGGTATTTTTTATGGGGCCCAAGTAGTCTAAGATAAGGGACATCAGATAACAAGGGATGATCATCACTGAGAGTCAGGTCACAGGCAGGGCCCTATGATTGTGACAGCATATTGCCTGGGGAGTTTGCAGGCCAAGAGGGAAGTGGAGTCTAGGCTGTGCCAAATGAAACTAGGATGATTGGAGTCTGCAGGTCAGAGTACTGAAGGGAAAGAATTATACAGACAGAGAAAATTGGGTATCTGCAGAAGATCCACACAAGTATTCAGCTGAATACTGATCAGTATATCATGTGAGGAAACTGCCTGAGTGAGGGGCTAGAGCCACCTGGAAGGATCAGAGATAACATTTTCTGACACTTACACATAATTGAAAATATTACCTATTCCTGCTGGCTGACCTGGAAAACCTTATGATTCACTGGGCATTGGGCAGAGTCTGCTGCAGCTTCTTCCCTCTGTAGTGGGATAATTAGCCTGAGAATAATCCCTATTCCTGTCCTGTTTGACAAATATTAAAAACAAGACCAAATAATCAAACAGTTTTAAAGTAACTTAATTTTGTTCTAGAATAAAACTCTAGAATATTTAGAAGAAAACAACAATGTCTAGCACCCAACATAATGTTCACCATGTCCAAAATCAAAAACAAAACCCCAGGCATATGAGAACTGGGAAAACGCAACTCCTAATAAGGTTGAATCAATTGAAACTGACCCCAAACAGACACATATTTTAGAATAAGCAGACAAGGTCATTAAAACAGCTATGATAACTATATTTCATACATTCCAAAAGTTAAGTAAAGACTTAGGAAATATTATTAAAAGACTCAAATTCAACTTCTAAGAATAAAACTATAAAGTGTGAAGTGAAATATGTATAGTATGTGATCAGCTAAAACTCTCTAGCTAAAGGATTTGTTCTACAGCTAGTCTTATTGGCATTCAAAATGATTTATTGACCATTATAAGTTACTATGAATCATGGATTTGGGGGTTGCTTGAGGATAGTTGAAGTTAATTCATCGATGGTTAAGGGTCCATTTATACTTGCAAATGTTAATGTGGACCTTGCTTCAAGAATTTGCCACTTAATTATAAAAACTGAACACTAACGAAGGTAAGAAGATAGTAACTCCAAAACTGTGGTGAGGTGAACGGATTTTGTGCTCTCATCAGCTTTTGTTACCATCACTTTGTCCCATCATGAGAGAGTTTTGGGTTCAAAAATTTCTCTCTCCTTTTTAATCTATAAGAAATGTTTCTTTTTTTTTTTTTGTAGAGACAGAGTCTCACGGTACCGCCCTCGGGTAGAGTGCCGTGGCGTCACACGGCTCACAGCAACCTCTAACTCTTGGGCTTACGCGATTCTCCTGCCTCAGCCTCCCGAGCAGCTGGGACTACAGGTGCCCGCCACAACACCCGGCTATTTTTCTGTTGCAGTTTGGCCAGGGCTAGGGTTTGAACCCACCACCCTCGGCATATGGGGCCGGCGCCCTACTCACTGAGCCACAGGCGCTGCCCTTCTTACTTAAGGATAGAGATGTAGGAATTAGGGAATGCAGTCTTACTATCTTCTGTACAAATTTTCTAAATTGCTACTGGCTTAAAAATTCTAGGCTGTTCTTGCCCAGTGGTGACTCTGCTTAGTAAGCTACAAATGGGCATTGTAGGTTGAATTGTGTCTTACCCAAAACATATATTAAAGTCTTAGCTCTGGGAACCGTGTTCTATGGTCTGAATATTTGTGTTTCTCTAAACTCACATGTTCAAATCTAATCATCAATGTGATTTTGTCAGGAGGTAGGGTCTTTGGGAGATGATGAGGAGCCCTGGTGAATGGGATTGGTGCCCTTCTCAAGGAAGCCTAGGGAGTTGCTTGCTTCTTTCATGTGAGAAAGAAGGAATCCTCTATGATCCAGGAAATGAGCCCTTACAAGACCCTAAATCTGCTGGTGCCTGGTTCTGGGACTCCCCAGCCTCTAGAATGGTGAGAAAAAAATGTGTGTTATTTATAAGCCACTCAATTTATGCAATTTTATTATAGCATCCCCCAAAGGACTAAACACTGTGGATGTGACCTTCTTTGAAAATGAAGCTTTGCAGAAGTTATTGAGATGAGGTCACACTGGATTAGGGTGGGCCCTAAATCCATTAACCAGTGGAGAGCGAGAGCGAGAGAGAGAGCGAGAGAGAGAGAAAGAGAGATATCTGAAGATGCAGAGGAAATACAGGGAAGACAGAGCCATGGGTAGACTGAGGCGGAAATTAGAGTTTTGTTGCCACAAGTGTTAGATGTGTGGCCCAGATGTCAGGTCTGTATCCCCTGGTTCTTGGTTCCAGTACCAAAGAATGGTTACTGGTACCCAGCTGACAGAAAATGAGCAGACTAAGCAGATGCAAGCAGCCAAAGTGCCAAAGTTTATTAAAGCATAGTACATTCCAGGGAAGGAACAAGTCTACTCTGGTGAGTGGAGGAGACCCTGGATTTAACAAGATTTCTCCCCTTTATGATGATTTGATGATTCTCTAATTCTGTTCTAAGTGGGGGCGGGGTGGAATATTCATGGTTTTTCTTAGAAAGAGGTGGAAAGTTCTCAGAGTGGCAAATCTTCTCCTTTTCTTTAACCTTGAAAGGCAATTTCTGGGGTTATCATGACATTTGTAAACTGTCATGGTGCGGGTGGGCGTGATATTTTTGCTGTGCTAATGAGAGTAGGTCCCTTGAGGACACACTCGCCTTACTTGTATGTAGGCCTCAGAGACTCTCTTTTGTGTTCTTGATCATATCTCCACTTCGTGGCTTCTCTCCCTCTTTCTGGTTGGTCAGTCCTTGGATGTCCCTACTGTCCATATATTCAGTCCCTGAAAAAAGCCCCGCTGACATGTCACCTGTTCCTTTTGGGGAGCCTCTTCTGGTCAGTTTGTTCCTTATTGTAGACAAAACATTTCCTAGTGACATTTGTTCCTCTTCCTCCCTAACCCTCCCTAACACAAGCCAAGGAAGGCTGAGGATGGCCAGCAACTGCCAGAAGCTGGAAGTGTTATGGAATGATTGAGCCTTTAGAAGGAGCATGGCCTTGCTGATATTTTGATTTCAGGCTTCCAGCTCCGAACTGTGAGACAATAAATCTCTGTTGTAAGCCACCCAGTTTGTGGCAAAATGTTACAGCAGGCGTAGCAAACTAATACATTAATAAACAATGACATCTTAGCCCCAAATCTGCCTAATCAGTGCTCCTTCCCCAAACTTGTAAGGGAGCACATGTCCCTTCCCAGAGGACCCCCTGACCCACCAACTTTCTCCAAACCCAACACGCTCTAGATAGAAACACGTCTGTGTATAGTTCCTTCACTGAAGTTGAAGGTGATTGCAGTGATAGATTCAATTTTTACTGTCTGCCTTTGAAAGTGTTTGCTCATACTGGGTTTAAACACGAGGTGCTTTTTTTGTTTATATTTTCTCAATGGGATAGTAGCAAATATGATGCAAGCAGACATTTGGGATGTGCTTCAGCATTTATTTGGGTTTGCCCTCTTATTACTCTCAAACCCCATCGCTGTGTGAACCTTCATCTGGGAGGGGCTGTTGAGGAATAAGAGACCACAGAGAGAGGAGCCCCAGACAGTCTAGTCCTTCCAGCTGAAGCTTTCATAAACTCGTCAGCTCCAGTTGATCCACAAGTTAACACCAGACTTGTAAATGAGCCCAGCTAGGGCCCACCCTAGACCGGAAAAGCTGTTCAACTTTGGCCAGTACAAGCTACCTTTGTGAATTTTATTAATAAGTAGGTAATAAAAGTATAGCTACTACCAAGTGCAATTATAACATATTTTTATTTTAAAAGAAGAACCTTATAATTTAAAAAAAAATCATGTAACTATAAGTCTATTCCCTGAATTTTCAGTGTTGGCTTTTAATAACAACTAGATGGCATGGTAAATTTGTCCTGAATTTTCTTGTCATATTTAGTATTTCAACCAACTCTTCATTTGCCAGAATAGTTAATTTTCTTTTTGTCCCTCCATATCCTAAGAGATGAGCTAGATAAATGATGTTGTTATAAGCAGCTAAAATTTGGGGTGGTTTGTCATGAGCAAGTGCTAAGGGTTAGTGAAAAGTTGGCAGAGCTCCCGGAGAAGCTATAGTTACAGCCCCGGGGAAGAAGACTTATGCGGAATCAGACCTTCAGAAGGAAGATACTTTATGTGGACGTTTTTCTCTTCTTGGCATTTGCAACTCCTATTCTCCACTCCATCATGGAAGAAATTTGAGTATCAGAGAGAATCTAATTCCATCTAACACTCCCCTGACCTCAAATGAGTAAGTAAGAGCCATTCGCAGTTATAATAGCTCTTGATCTATATGACAAGCTTGAGACAAAACCAGATGATTCTCAGCCCAGCAATGTCTGGGCTTAATAAAAGACATGCTAATGGAAAATGTATTTCCTTGCAGGAGAATGTAATGTGTTGTTTCAGAAAAAGTGATGTTTGCTTTCAGGAAATGAACCAGCTTCTCAGGCAACTTTTGAGGAAAGCAGCACCACAGCTTCAGGTGTGGAGAATGAGCTGGAATGAGCACCGGCCACCCCCTCCCTACTCCCAACAATGCCAGAGCCCACCTTGTGCCCTTTGGACCAAGAAAAGAAAAATCTGCATCAGCCTCCAGCCCAAACTAGAAAAGCCTGAGTTTGCAGGACACAGGAAGGATTGGGGGTGGAACTGCTTCCTCATGTGGAAAAGGAGAAGTCAGGACACCCAACCAAGAGGTTGGAAGTGGGGGAGGACAGAGGAGGAGAGGAGAGAGCGAGCATTTGTGTTGTCTGGGAGCTTCTTTCCTCTGCAGTGAGGGTGAGCTGCGCTCACGGCACTGCTCCCACCAGACAGAGGCACAGCAGAAACTCTGAGAGGCACAGGAGCAAGTTCCAATTCATCTTGTGTGGTGTGCCATGGGCGGGTTGGGGGAGGCTCTGGCAGAGAAGCAGTGGCAGGAGGCTCAGCTGACCCTATAGGTCAGTAGATAGCATCTCCACTGCAGTAAAACATCAGGAGAAAAACTGCAAGCGGGAGAGCCAGCAAAGAGGAAACAAAATTCCCTTATTACCGTAGCTGCCCCAGATGCCACCCACCCCTCAATATACACGCCTGGGAGAGAAAGAAAAGGGAGGAGGAAGCTGAGTTATACAAAGTATCCGCAAATGCAGGTGACAGTGGCTCATTTGAGTAAATAAGTCTTTATAGGAGTAAAGAAATACTCCAAAAAGAATGGAGTTATTTGATTTGAAAAATCATTTTATTCTTTCCTTGCTGAAAAAATTGACACACATTCATAATATATAATTTTTAAAAAATTCACAGAATAAGAGAATAAATGTTACCTGCAACATTTTCATGAATATATATATATTTTCATGACTATAAATATATATATGTGTGTACATGTATATATAATACTTTCAGGTTTTTTTCTAAATAAACATTTTCCAAATAAAATTGGAATGATACTATGTATAGATTTCTGATCTTTCAAAATTTTTATTCACTGTTACACAATCATTATGTTTAGATGCCATTGGAGAATGTAGTCTTAATGGCTATGTGGTATCACATCTTATGAAGTAGCATAATATTTTAAAAAATCATCCTCTGGGGCGGCGCCTGTGGCTCAAGGAGTAGGGCGCTGGTCCCATATGCCGGAGGTGGTGGGTTCAAACCCAGCCCTGGCCAAAAACCACAAAAAAAAAAAAAAAAAAAATCATCGTCTGTTTTTAAACATTAGTTAACTTGTGCCTGTGACAACATTTTTTCATATCCACTGGAAACTTTTGTAAATAAACCTTTTGTATATTTCTGACTTTTTGCAATAAATTACTGGAAGTTTTGCCCATTAGAACCAAACAGGCGCTCAAATTTTGGAGTTTTTATGCTTCTTGTCCAATTGTCCCCCACATCGTTTGTATTGACCCTCCCTGGAGAGAATAGGTAGATACAGGTGCTATACCAGGTAAATACGAAGATGGTGGGTTCCAGAGTCAGAAATCCTGGGTTTGGATACCAGGCTCAGTCATTTGTCTGTGGTGTAATCTCAGCTATAATATTTTCCCAGGGCTTAATATCTTTATTTGTAAAATGGGAATGACCATGATGATTTAATCAGCTAGTATGAAAACCCTTTGGGAGGTTTAAAGGCTACACAAATGTTAGTTGTTTGTGTAAGTGCTGTGGTTCCAAATCCTGTTTCCTCCCTAGTTGCCCCTTGAAATATGACAGCCATCACCTGGTCTTGTGCGTGACTATGGAGATGAGGACAGAGGATGCGAGGTTGTTCCTCAGGGCTAACAGGAGCGGGGGAGGAGGTGCCCAACCTTCCCTTAGAAATCCCTGTAAAGAGAATTTATGTCTTTCTGACACCTCACACCAACACTGCATGGCCTGTGGGGAAAAGGGTCATGGAGAGCACAGCAGCCAGGCTAACTCATTATCATAAATGTGCTTGAAATGGAAGAAGAGAATCAAGTAAGGGCAAATGGGATAAAGGCTCTGTCTGCAGCTGGCGTTTACCTTTTGTGAGATTAAAATGTTCAGCTGAATGAATTGATGCTGTATCTCTGTAGATCTGCGCAGATGCATGATGAAGTAAAAATGTAATGCAAATGCATCCCCCCACCAAGAGAAGGTGCGACTTTTGTTCCTTTTCTGCATATTGGATGAACTGCTAATATTTAGGAGGAAGGACAAGTGAAGACAAGTGTCTAGAAGGGATGAGAGGGAAGCAGGTGGCAGACAAATGCCTTCTGGAATCAGAGTCAGGCAGACTGGCTTTCCTCACCAGCTCCACCCTTGGGCTTTTCTAAGTCGGGAGTGTACACTAGAGCACTGGAGATTGGGAGCTGTTAACTGTTTGAGGAAAGAAAGAGAAAGGAAAGGAGGAAGTAAGTAAGGATGGGAGAGAGGGAGGAAGGGAAGGAGAGAGGGAGGACATAATAAAAAAAGACTAAAAGACTCTGAGGATAGTTACACCAGATACCTTAAGATAGGCTTGAGGATCTGGCAGTTGGACTTTTAAAAGTGTAAAATTCCAAACAGATTTCATCCAGCTTTGTAGGTTTCAGAAAGGAGTTAGTGAAGTTTGGGGTTGATTTTGGACAGAAAGGACAGTTGGATTGGAAAACATCACTGTATCTTCCCTGACGTCTTTAAGACAGTCCTGTTGCTCTTGAATGCTCAATGTGGGTATGGCCGAGGGTGGGGAAAGGAAAGTCTCTGGTTTACTCAGACTCAGCTGTGCTGCTCTAAACAGCTGGACTCACTTTCTCACATAACCAGCAAAATGAGGTGGAAACCGAAAGTGTAAAACTGAGAGTAATTATACAGCATGTGTATTTCCAAACATTTTCAAGGCATTACAGTATTTTTTTCCCCACAGAAAACTGTTTGATAAAGAGCCTCATCCATTTGTACATTTAAGGAGTTCTTTTACTCCGAGGTGTCATTTGAACTGGGTCATAAAAGATAGAAATTTACTTGTCTATGAAGGTCACAGAAAAAAAGATAGAAATTAATTAAACAGGCAGGCAAAAGCAAACACAATGGACCTCCTATATATAAGCATTTCAGGCTATCCTCTGCTTGTTCTAGCTCAAAGTAATAAATGATGTGTTCTCAGCAACCTTATTTCCTCACTGTCCTGTGTTTTCACTCAGTCTCCCATCTCAGACCACTTTTCCTCCGCCTAACGTTTGCTCTCATCCAACATATGCTGACCTTCCCCCATTAAAAAGTCTTGGAATGGAATCGTTTTATGTGATAGTGAAAGGCAAAAGGTGACTATGTTCTTCCAGACATGGTGATGTGCATGTTACATTTATCTCACACAGTCTTTACAACTAACTTCTTTAGTAACTAAAGCTCAGACATGTCTGATATCTGGCCCCAAAAGCCAGAATTTTGAATACTTCTTCTATTTCCTTTACTCTTTGCTGGATATTTTCTATTTCAAGTGATGTCAGGCTAGGTTGCCCTCAACTCAACCATTTCACTGAAAACAGCTAAAATAAATAAATACGTTATGCACACATACATATGTGTGATATATGTAATTATTTTTAAAATATATATTCTGTTTAGAATAGCATATGAAACAATATAGAACATGTTATGTGTACACAGATGTCTTCATAAATATATTGAAGAGCTGAGAAAGCACTAACTCAACATTACGAGATACCAGCAACTCAGAAAAATAGCATGAGGACTATGGAAGTGGATTTTGAGATGATTTGCCAAGACCGACAAATTTAAACCCTTATTTTGATGGTTTTGTGAGATGTGGGTATAGAAAGTAAAACCAGACCTGTACAAGGTAGAAGATATAACAGAAAATCTTTTCAAAATGAGCTGGGAACTCAAAACATTACACTGTCATTATGGTGGTGAGTGGAAAGTAGACAAACCCTCTCAAGGCATTAAAACCCAAGTTTGAATCCTTTGGTCCTAAAATGAAGCTTCAAATATTGAATTTTAATTAAAGTGGCTCCACCCCTGTTAGTTCCTCAGATATTGGATAGAAACAAAACCAAGCATTCTTTGGAGAAAGTTCTTTTATTCTATACCACAAATTATTCCTTCAAACAATTTTGAAGACATGTGCCCCCAAAGATATCCAAGCATGCAAAATTAGTCCACATGAAGTACAATAGGCAGAAACAACAGACAACAGAAACACACTAGAAAAGAGGTTAGTTACTGAAATGATTAGAAACAGATTATAATTAAATAAATTAGGAACTTGAAACTAGTACTATACTTATATAAGTTAGAGAAAAATTGGAAAGCTCTCTGAAGGTTATAGGATATAGGGAATTTTTGAAAGGACACCAGTGGATTTGATGATAAATAGAACTGCTAGAAATAAAAACTAAAATTTCTAAAATTAAAAGCTCAATGGAATGTTTAATGGTAGTTAAGTATAGATAAAGAGAAAATTAGTGAACTGGGAGATAAATCAGAAGAAAATTTCCTGCATATACCATGGAACAACAAAAAGAGGGAAAAATACACAAAAGAAGGAATATAACATGGAACATAGAATACAGAAAGATAACTTAAAATTAACATAAATGTTCTAGAATCTTTAGAATACCATTAGAATTTCCTTTTAAGAAGAAAAAGAACAAAGTAGAAAACAATGTATGAAGAATAATGATCAAGACTACTTGAAACAGATGAAAACTGATAAGCTACATATTTAGAATACCAGGAAGTCCTAAGCAAAATAAATGAAAAGAAAATGCCCATTTAGACATATCATAGCAAAACTACAGAAAAATAGAGCAAAGAAAAGCTCTTAAAAGCAGTCTCACGGATGTGACAGTGGGACATCATTAACAAAGAAAGACCAAAGACAAGGAAATGTATCAGTGTGCTGAATGAAAAACAATCACCAACTAGAATTTCCTACAAAATAAGAATAGCTTTCAAGACAGGAGATAAAATAAAATCATTTTCAGACAAAATGAGATTTTGACACCTAGAAAGCCCAACTAAAAGAAATTCTACAGGATGCATTAAGCAAAGAAAAATGGACCCTGAGATGCAAATAGAAGGAAAAGCTTAAAAAATGTTCAATATTGAGTAAATTTAAATAAATATTGTGCTAAACAATACTATTAATCTCTCAAGGGATTAAAAAGAAGATAGAAATAAAATGCATATCAATAGCATGTAAATTAGAAAGTAAGTAAATAAAACAAATGAATTCTAAGTTCCTGTAGAGAGTAAAGTTATTGATTATCTTTAGAATTAAAAAAATTATTAATGCATAGATACTGAATAATGAAAAAGAGAGCATATTTATGCTAAACCATTAGGGGAGAAGAAACTGAATGAGAAAATATATATTCAATCCAAAAGAAGAAACGATAGAGCAAGTACAACAAATGGAAAGTATAGTATAAAATGATAGATATATCCCAGTGGACCAGGGATAGCCATTAAATATCCCATGTAATTCCATTAAATGTAAATGGCTAGATGCTCCAGTTAAAATACAAAGACTATCAGAATGAATAAAAGACAAAAATTATTTATATACTATTTAAAAGATCCACATTTAAAAATTAAAGATAAAGAAAGATTACAAACTAAAGGATTGGAGAAATACAGTAGAACCTCTGCCAGTTGATCACTGAAGGGACTGTGACAAACTGGCCAATGTTTGGAGGTACATGTGGTGCATGTCTGGTCTATGAAATTTGGGTCAACTTGAGGAGGTGGTCAGTGTAGGAAGGGGGTCAACTGTGGAGGTCTACTGTATGTATCAGACAAGCATTAACCCAAAGAAACCTGTCATTCTTTTATGTTTTTTGAGTAATGTCTGATACATTAACATGTGACCAATAAAAATTAAGGCAAAAGGTATTTTTATTTTTATTTATTTTTTTTTTATTAAATCATAGCTGTGTACATTGATATGATCATGGGGCATCATTCACTACCTTTACAGACCATTTACCAAGTGCAAAGGGTATTTTTAGAAATAAATAATAAAAATAGTTAATAAAAGGTTCATAATATAAGGTTTAACTTAACAAGAAAATTTAGCAATTTTAAGGTTTCATTCATCTGCTCATATAGTTTTCCATCTGCCTATAGGTAAATTCCATAAATAAACATCATAATGGGAGATTTTATTTTTTTTAATTTATTTTTATAGTTTGGGATTCATTGAGGGTACAAAAAGCTAGGTTACACTGATTGCATTTGTTAGGTAAACTCCCAATTATTATTGTGTCCTTCTGCCGAGAGGTGTGCCATACACAGTGGCATAATGGGAGATTTTAACACATATATCTCAGTAATTGATGGAAAGTTAGCCTAAAATAACGTAGTTATAGAAGATTTAAATAACGGTAATGAATATATATCAATTAATGTTCTTCTGAAGAATATGCAGGATTCATATTCTTCTGAGGCCTATATGAAACATCTTTAAAAAGCCAACCAAATATTGTGCTATGAAACAAACATTGGCAAATTTTAAGTACTGAAATCATATCAAGTATGTTCTTTGCCTAATGACACTATGAATTAATAACAAAAAGAAAACTAGAAAATTCTTATATACTTTGAAATTTAAAAATACTCTTTAACTAACGCACAGGTCAATGGAGAAATCATAATGAAAATTAAGAAGGGCCAGGCCTGGTGTCTCAGGCCTGTAATCCTAGCACTCTGGGAGGCCAAGATGGAAGGATCTCTGGAGTTCAGGAGTTTGAGGCCAGTGTAAGCAAAAGCAAGAAAAAAACAGCTGGGTATGGTTGCAAGTGCCTGTAGTCTCAGCTACTTGAGGGGCTGAGGCAGGAGGATTACTTGAGTCTGGGAGTTTGAGGTTGCTGTGAGCCAGGCTTACTCCACTGGGCAACAGAGTGATACTCTGTCTCAAAAGAAAAAAAAAAAAAAAAAAAACAAAGAAAGCATTTCGAACAGAATGATGATGAAAATAGTAGATATTAAAATTTGTGGGAAGCAGGAAAAGCAGAATTTAGATGCAAATTGCTGCACTGTGGTGAGCAGGTCTGTGCCAACCTACCCCCAAAGGCAGAGCGAGGGAGCACAGAGAATGGAGAAACAGGCTGGTAAACCAGTTTTTCAGAAAGAAACATTTAACAGAGATTTACAAACAGAAGCCAAGTCCCTGCGTCTTCAAGTTGGTGGTTGGTAATTATCCCTCAGAGCCATGGCTTATATTATACCATAAGGAAAGGGTATGTGTGCTACAAAAGGAACCTGCCTAAGGACAGGATTAACGGTAAATAGTAGGTAAAGTAGAACTCTTACAGGGCTTCCTGGAGCTGGAGTTGTCAGGGGCAAACAGGGTGTATGAACGTCCTACATGGAGTTGCTTTTAGCCTCCACAAAACACAGAACTTTAAGTGGACACCTCAAAAAAGAAGAAAGGCTGGAATTTGATGGTGGTGTTCCAAAAAGAAGAGCAAAATTAACTCAAGGTAAGTAGCAGGAATAAAATAATAACAACAGCCAATATTAATAAAACACAAAAGTAGAGAAAAAAAAGTCAGAAGTTTTTTGTTTTTTGGCCAGGGCTGGGTTTGAACCCGCCACCTCCAGCATATGGGACCGGCACCCTACTCCTTGAGCCACAGGCGCCACCCTTTTTTTTTTTTTTTTTGAGACAGAGTCTTACCATGTTGCCCTCAGTAGCGTGCTGTGGCGTCACAGCTCACAGCAACCTCAAACTCTTGGGCTTAAGTGATTCTCTTGCCTCAGCCTCCCAAGTAGCTGGGACTACAGGTGTCCGCCACAACGCCTGCCTATTTTTTGTTGCAGTTGTCGTTGTTGTTTAGCTGGCCCGGGCTGGGTTCAAACCCGCCAGCCTCTGTGTATGTGGCTGACGGTGTAACCACTGTGTTACAGGCGCCGAGCCAGAAGTTTTTTTTTTTTTAAAGACCTGTAAAATTCTACTGGTGAAATCAGGAAGGGTGTGGCGAGGGGGTGGATGGAAGGAAGAGAGAGAGAGAGAATCCAAATACCAATATGAGGAATGAAAAATGTCCCAACCCCACCAGTTTGGCAGAAGTTGTATTTTCTCCCACATTCACAAGTTATTCTTAGTAATAAAATATTTCCACATGCATTTTCTCACTTAATCTCTTGTAATGAGTGCTTATTATGCAGCCCACATGGCAAGGCTGTAGTTAGTATGGAGCCCTGACTTTTTCCTACAATGTGCTTATTCGCAAGGAAAACCAAATTTTTTCTTCATTTAATTTTATTTAGATTAAGGATTATTTTAAATCACAAACAACTGCCATATAATAAAAGAGTCATTAGTTTTTCATGGGATTCATGTAGTATGAGTTCCTAAAAGTTTAGAAGTATTCAGCAAAAATATGTAAGAAATTATTTAGTTCAAAATTTACTGATAGAACTGAACGGCACTTGGATTTTAAAAAGGGGAACAAAAGTGAAGATTATGATTGTGAAGAAGTTCGTGACTGGAATTAGGTAGAAATAATGAAGAAGCAGTGAGACCTGGAAGCTTGAATGGCTACAGTCATAGAGGGTAAAAGAAGAAAATAATTTCAGGCAAAGCGCTCCATTTATGGGCATGTAATGGAAACATATCTATATAAATCGTTTCTACAGAGACCAACTTATGGGGTCGTTTTGTGTCTTTGCAAACATTCCATAGGTGCTTTGGGTTTTCCATTTCTTTCTCCACTAGATGAGCAGACGGGACAAGGTAATTCTAAATTTTCCAAATAAGGTGGTCATTGCTTTAGAAAGGAGACATTCCAGAATAATTAAAAGCATAGACTTTAGAGTCATTAATTCATTCATTCGCTCAACAAATATTTTTATTGAACAACTACTTTGTGTAAGTCCTGTCATAGACACTGGTACAAGATCTATCTTCCTATGGAATTTCTCTTCTATTATATTAGAACAGGGATGTGGCTGGCTGTTGTGGCTCATACCTATAATCCTAGCATCTGGGAGGCCAAAACGGGTGGATTGCTTGAGCTCACAAGTTTGAGACCAGCCTGAGCAAGAGTGAGAGCCTGTCTCTAAAAAAATAGCTGGGTGTGGTGGCAATGCCTATAGTCTCAGCTACTTGGGAGGCTGAGGCAAGAGGATCGCTTGAGCCTACGAGTATGAGGTTGCTGTGAGCTGTGACACCATGGTTCTCTACCCAGGGTGAAAAAGTTAGACTCTGTCTCAAAAAAAAGGAGGTTAAGTACCGAACAGGTAACATATTACATGAACAAGTGGCGATTGTAACATGTGCCGTCTGAGTAAAAGGGCATTGTGATACAGACTAAAAAAAGGTGTTTGCAAGCTTTTTAGTACTGTGCCAAACTCAAAATAAACCTTTAATAAATGCTCACTGAGATTCTTATTATTAATGAAGAAAAACACATCACAATTTTATAAAAGAAGCCTACGGAGTTGTTCCCTAGTCAGGACTCACTGTGTTGAAAAAGGCGGAAACCTGACTGACATTGGCTTTAAAGCTTCATTAAATTCCAAAAAGGAATATATTGGCTTATTTTTTGAGAAGCCTGTGGTTGGCTTAGGCACAGCTGTACTTTGGGTCTTGAAGGATAGGGTCGAGTTTCCTGGATTTCCCTGCTTCCCCTACCCCACCTGCAGAGATAACTCCTGCGAGAGGGGCGCGGTGTCCAGCTGGAGTGCGTGTGCACAGAGGTTAGGGGACAGCGGGAAAACAAAGGTGTTTGTTGATTACTGTTTTCAAGTCACTAAGCCTGGGGCAGACTGCTAGTTGTCACACATCTTTCCCTTTGCTCTTTTCATTACAATACCAGCACAAATCTCATGTGGGCATGTGGCCACCTAGCCAGAGAACGTGTTTCTCAGCCTCCTTTCCAGCGGAGCGTGGCCAATTCTTCAACAATGCGAGGTGGGTGGATGTGGGATGTGCAACTTACATGCCACTTTTAGAAGCGCTTGCCCTTTTCTTGTCTATTGCTTTTCCACATGTTAACATGTAGACGTGCTGGTTATGCCTGCTTCATCCACATAGCCAGCATTCTAGCAGCCTGCCCCAACATGCGGTTTCCGATAGGAATTATGCCCGAATGTCCTCAGGCATCTACTGTATGTCACGCATTAAGTTCTCTCTTACGCATCTAGAACAGTATTAATGGCAGGGTGAGGTGGCTCATGCCTGTATCCTAACACTCTGGGAGGCTGAGGTGGGTGGATCGCTTGAACTCCGGAATTGGAAATCAGCCTGAGCAAGAGTGAGACCCTGTTTCTACTAAAAATAGAAAAAAACTATCCGGGCGTTGAGGCAGGCACCTATAGTTCTAGCTACGCAGGAGGCTGAGGCAAGAGGATCACTTAAGCCCAGGAATTGGAGGTTGCTGTGAGCTATGATTTTACAGCACTCTATACTCTCACTCTCACAAAGTGAGACTGTCTCAAAAAAAAAAAAAAAAAATAGAATGCACTGGTTAGGTATTCTAACTGGGGGAGTTAGACTGCGTTTCTTTGAGAATGCCGGCATGGATACAGCAAGATGAAAATGACCTGGCCCTGGACCACCTTGTGGAGCAGACACCGGTCTGTCTTGGGTCTCTGGCCACTTCTCGGCTTTGCCACCTACTTTCTGCACGCTTGGGCTTCACTGTGACAGTGACTTAGCTACTAAACACCAGGTTCGTAACTGGGAGATGAGATGAGCTCTTGATGAACAGCACTGCCTGGGAGTGGGGTGCAGTGCCCACGGGGGGCTGCAGTGTGGTGCTTTGCAAGCAGAGTAGCTCATAACAAATCCTCACCCAGCAGGAGGGCTGAAAAAGTTAGTTTCACCACTGAACAAGTTTATCATAGAAGTAGCAGCCCTTATTTTTGATCTAAGCATTGTCTAAGTCAGAAGTAATAGAACACATTAGACTCTTCATTTACTTGATTTTCCTTTAAATATATGCACATAAACTTTTTTTTCAGTCAATGAAGATGACGATGTGATTGTAAGTTTCAGATTAATTCATGACAATATACACGACTTTCA
This sequence comes from Nycticebus coucang, assembly GCF_027406575.1. Taxonomy (NCBI): domain Eukaryota; kingdom Metazoa; phylum Chordata; class Mammalia; order Primates; family Lorisidae; genus Nycticebus; species Nycticebus coucang. The sequence continues at coordinate 11,982,780 of NC_069792.1, forward strand.
TTTATATACTTCACCCTTAGGGGGCAGTGTGAATGTATAAGCATGTGGTTATATTTAGGTAAATTATACGCTGATATATTACACTTTTCAACTTTCTTTACTCTGTAGTGTAATTAATGATTCCAGTGTCATTTTCTAGTGTTTTACATTTTCTTTTCCCTTAACACCCTTGTAGATTTTTGTATCTTGAATAGCCCTTCTTATGGTGACTAATATGTTTGTTTCAGTAGCCTTCTTGCTAAGCTTCATTTATCCCAGGGTCCCATTTTTCCCTCCTATGGTGACTCGGCTGGGGCAGCTCTCTAGGCTCTGGTGCAGCACAAGCCTTTAACTCAAGCTGGATTTTACGCAAGAGGCAGTGACTCCTCAGAGTGGTACCAGCAATGGAGTTGCCTTTAATTGCAAGTGTGTGGTGGAATTTCATGCCTCACATGTGGGAAGCAGACACAGCCTTGCACCCACATGCAGAAACACTGGAGCTGAAAGAAGCAAACATTTTCTTTAAGCAGCTCTTTTGAGGGGGAGATAGAAACAGAATCCGGAACACAAGGCATCACTGAGTGTCTGTGTCCAAGCTTCTAGATTGAACTGTATTTTATTTTTCTCCTTTCTTGCATGTATAAAATAATATACTCATCATAGAAAAAGTAGGAAATTCAGATAAACAAAAAGAAAAAAGTCATTAAAAATCCCAGTCTTCAGAGATTACCTCTGTATAACATTTGGCTTGGCATTCTCTTGGAATTTTGCTTATTCAAATATATATATATGAATGTATAAAAATGGTGCACTGTTTTGTAACCTGTTCTTTAATGTGCTTTCCAAACCTCCTCTCAAATATTGTAACCCCAATATATTCTAATAAATCCAGACTGTCCATGTTATTTTCCTCGAGGTGCTTTAAGCACACACAGTTCGTAAGCCAAGTACGTTCCATTCTGTCCTTGTGTTTGTCGAGGGACATTAAGAGGAATCTAATACAAAGCTCATAATCATACTCTTGAAATCTTCTTCTTCTTTTCCTGGGGTATTCATGGTGTTTCACTTTGCACACAAAATGAAGAGATTCACATTAATGAAAATTTGCCTTATTGTCCTTCAGAGAGGCTTACTAAGTTGTCTTTCATTAATGATAGATGAGATGTCATTTACCCACAGGCAGGCCAGCACTGCTTCTCATCATTCTTTTTAAGCTTTCCCAATTGAATAGGCGAAAGTAGGACAGGTGGCCCCCAGGCTACAGACGAGATGTATTCCTGAGAATGTCTTTAGGTTGGATTTGTGTGTATCAGATCCCTGATGAACAGGGCATATATGGTAGTCATAATAATAATAATAATAATAATACTGTAATGGCTCCTATGGGGTAAACTAACATAGTGGAGTCTTATAATAGTCATAACTCTGTATTGTAATAATAAGTTATGGAAATTATTGTGTCCTTCCTTTTACTTCAAACAAACAGAGCGTAAAAACAATCTCATACAAACAGTTGAGACAGGAGACAGGACAAATTTCCAAATTGAGCCTTAAAGTTTAACACTTACCTAATATTTCATTGATGTCTTACTGGAAGGGGCAGTTTAGGGGCAAGAAGGGAGGCTGACATTCATCAGAAGATGATGATGGAGATGGTGTTGGAGAGGATGGAGTGGGTGCTGGAGAAGCAAGACTTGATTCTGTTGCGGGAGGAGGGGAGCTAATCACTGAAATTGGGGTCTAGAAAAAATTATCTAGGATTGTTTGGACAGCCTTTTTCTTTCCTTCATCATAAATGGCCTATAGCAGCTGATATTCTCACTATCTGCCCAGTAAAGCTTTTTATTTTTTTTTTTTTATTTTTTTTTTTTTTTATTTTTTTTAATTTTTTTATTAAATCATAAGTGTATACAATGATATGATTATGGGGCATCATACACTCACTTCATAAACCATTTGACACATTTTTATCCCAGTGGTTAACATAGCCTTTCCGGCGTTATCTCAGTTACTGTGCCAAAACATTTATATTCTACATTTACCAAGTTTCGCAAATACCCCTGTAATATGCACCACAGGTGTGATCCCACCGATTCCCCTCCCTCTACCCACCCCCCCCTTTCCCACTTCCCCCTATTGTTAAGTTGTAGCTGGGTTATAGCTTTCATGTGAGAGTCCCAAATTAGTTTCATAGTAGGGCTGTGTACATTGGATATTTTTTCTTCCATTCTTGGGATACTTTACTAAGAAGAATATGTTCCAGCTCCATCCATGTAAACATGAAAGAGGTAAAGTCTCCATCTTTCTTTAAGGCTGCATAGTATTCCATGGTATACATATACCACAATTTATTAATCCATTCGTGGATCGATGGGCACTTCAGCTTTTTCCATGACTTAGCAATTATGAATTGGGCTGCAATAAACATTCTGGTACAAATATCTTTGTTATGTTGTGATTTTTGGTCTTCTGGGTATATGCCCAGCAGAGGAATTACAGGATTGAATGGCAGATCTATTTTTAGATCTCTGAGTGTTCTCCATATATCCCTCCAAAAGGAATGTATTAATTTGCATTCCCACCAGCAGTGCAGAAGTGTTCCCTTTTCTCCGCATCCACGCCAACATCTCTGGTCTTGAGATTTTGTGATATAGGCTAGTCTCATTGGAGTTAGATGATATCTCAAAGTAGTTTTGATTTGCATTTCTCTGATGATTAAAGATGATGAGCATTTTTTCATATGTCTGAAGGCCGTGCGCCTGTCTTCTTCAGAGAAGTTTCTCTTCAAATCCCTTGCCCAGCCTGCGATGGGATCCCTTGTTTTTTTCTTGCTGATGCGTTTGAGTTCTCTGTGGATTCTGGTTATTAAACCTTTGTCAGAGTTATACCCTGCAAATATCTTCTCCCATTCTGAGGGCTGTCTGCTTGCTCTGCTTACTGTGTTCTTAGCTGTGCAGAAGCTTTTTAGTTTGATCAAGTCCCAGTAGTGTATTTTTGAAGCTGCTTCAATTGCCCGGGGGGTTCTCCTCATGAAATACTCACCCAGACCAATTTCTTCAAGGGTTTTCCCTGCATTCTCCTCTAGTATTTTTATAGTTTCATGTCTTAAGTTTAAATCTTTAATCCAATGAGAGTCTATCTTAGTTAATGGTGAAAGGTGTGGGTCTAATTTCAGTCTTCTGCAGGTTGCCAGCCAGTTCACCCAGCACCATTTGTTAAATAGGGAATCTTTTCCCCACTGAATGTTTTTAATTGGCTTGTCAAAAATCAAATAGCGGTAAGTAGCTGGATTCATCTCTTGGTTCTCTATTCTATTCCAGATATCTACTTCTCTGTTTTTGTGCCAATACCATGCTGTTTTGATCACTATCGATTTGTAGTAAAGTCTGAGGTCTGGTAGTGTGATTCCTCCTGTTTTGTTTTTATTTCTGAGTAATGTCTTGGCTATTCGAGGTTTTTTCTGATTCCATATAAAACGAAGTAATGTTTTTTCAAGATCTTTAAAATATGACAGTGGAGCTTTAATAGGGAGTGCGTTGAAAGTATATATTGCTTTGGGTAGTATGGACATTTTGATAATGTTGATTCTTCCTAGCCATGAGCATGGTATGTTTTTCCATTTGTTAACATTTTCAGCTATTTCTTTTCTTAGAGTTTCATAGTTCTCTTTATAGAGATCTTTCACGTCTTTTGTTAGGTAAATTCCCAAATATTTCATCTTCTTTGGCACTACTGTGAATGGGATAGAGTCCTTAACTGCTTTTTCAATTTGACTGTTGTTGGTGTATATAAAGGCTACCGATTTATGAATGTTGATTTTGTAACCTGAGACGCTGCTGTATTCCTTGATCACTTCTAGGAGTTTTGTAGTAGAGTCCCTAGTGTTTTCCAGATACACAATCATATCATCTGCGAAGAGCGAGAGTTTGATCTCTTCTGACCCTATATGGATACCCTTGATCGCCTTTTCTTCCCTAATTGCGGTGGCTAAAACTTCCATTACAATGTTGAAAAGCAATGGAGACAATGGGCAGCCTTGTCTGGTTCCTGATCTGAGTGGAAATGATTCCAATTTAACTCCATTCAATATGATATTGGCTGTGGGTTTGCTGTAGATAGCCTCTATCAGTTTAAGAAAAGTCCCTTCTAGACCAATTTTCTTGAGTGTTCTGATCATGAAGGGATGCTGGATATTATCAAAAGCTTTTTCTGCATCAATCGAGAGAATCATATGGTCTTTGTTTTTTAATTTGTTTATGTGCTGAATTACATTTATAGATTTACGTATATTGAACCAGCCTTGAGACCCTGGGATAAAACCAACTTGGTCATGATGTATAATTTGTTTGATGTGTTGCTGGATTCTGTTTGTTAGGATCTTGTTGAATATTTTTGCATCTATATTCATTAGTGATATTGGTCTATAATTTTCTTTTCTTGTTGGGTCTTTTCCTGGTTTGGGGATCAGGGTGATATTTGCTTCATAGAACGTGTTGGGTAGTCTTCCTTCTTTTTCTACATTTTGGAACAGGTTGAGTAATATAGGTACTAATTCCTCTTTAAAGGTTTGGTAGAATTCTGACGTGAAACCATCTGGTCCCGGGCTTTTCTTTTTAGGGAGGTTTTGTATAGTTGATGCTATTTCTGAACTTGATATGGGTCTGTTCAACATTTCCACTTGATTCTGGTTAAGTCTTGGAAGGTGGCGTGCTTCCAAGTATCGGTCTATTTCCTTCAGATTTTCATATTTCTGAGCATAAAGTTTCTTGTAATATTCATTAAGGATTTTTTGGATTTCTGATGAGTCTGTGGTTATTTTGTCTTTGTTGTTTCTGATTGATGATATTAGAGATTTTACTCTTTTTTTCCTGATTAGGTTGGCCAGAGGTTTATCTATTTTATTGACCTTTTCAAAAAACCAGCTTTTTGATTTATTGATCTGTTGTATTATTCTTTTGTTTTCAATTTCATTTAATTCTGCTCTAATTTTGGTTATTTCTTTTCTTCTACTGGGTTTGGGGTTGGAATGTTCTTCCTTTTCCAGTTGCGTGAGATGTCCCATTAAGTTGTTAACTTCCTCTCTTTCCGTTCTCTTGAGGAAGGCTTGCAGTGCTATAAATTTCCCTCTTAGAACTGCCTTTGCAGTGTCCCAGAGGTTCTGATAGCTTGTGTCTTCATTGTCATTTTGTTCCAAAAAATTGGTGATTTCTTTCTTAATCTCATCTCTGACCCAGCTATCATTCAGCATAAGGTTATTTAACTTCCATGTTTTTGTATGGGTATGCAGATTCCTGTTGTTACTCAATTCAAGTTTTATTCCATGATGGTCCGAGAAGATGCACGGAATAATTTCTATTCCTTTAAATTTACTGAGGTTAGACTTGTGACCTAAATTGTGATCAATTTTGGAGTAAGTTCCGTGGGCTGATGAGAAGTATGTGTATTCAGTTTTGTTGGGATGAAATGTTCTGTAGATGTCTGCTAAATCTAAATATTGGATGGTTAGGTTTAAATCTAAGATTTCTTTGCTCAGCTTCTTTCTGGAGGATCGATCCAACACTGCCAAGGGAGTGTTGAAATCTCCAACAATTATGGAGCTGGAGGAAATCAAGTTACTCATGTCTGTTAGAGTTTCTCTTATAAATTGAGGTGCATTCTGGTTGGGTGCATAGATATTAATAATTGAGATCTCGTCATATTGAGTATTACCCTTAACAAATATGAAGTGACCATTCTTGTCCTTCCTTACTTTTGATGGTTTAAAGCCTACTGTATCTGCAAATAAAATTGCAACACCTGCTTTTTTCTGATTACCATTTGCCTGAAATATGGATGACCATCCTTTCACCCTGAGTCTGTATTTGTCTTTTAAGTTGAGATGTGACTCTTGTATGCAACAAATATCTGGCTTAAGTTTTTGTATCCAGTCAGCTAACCTATGCCTCTTTAGAGGACAGTTTAAGCCATTCACATTGATGGAGAGTAAGGATAAGTCTGGTGGAATTTTGGGTATCGAGTTTTTCAAAGGTCCAGTGGACATTTTTAATCCTTTCGCCAGTGTGGAAGTTGGAGTTTGATCCGAAGTTTCTGAGTGAGTTTACTTTTGTGGTATAGGATTGGGTTGGTCATTGTGGAGGATAGGTCTGAGAACATCCTGAAGAGCTGGTTTACTTATGGCAAATTTTTTCAACATATGAATGTCATTGAAGTATTTAATTTCTCCATCATAGATGAAACTCAGTTTAGCTGGATACAAGATCCTGGGTTGAAAGTTTTTTTGCTTTAGGAGATTAAAAGTTGATGACCAGCCTCTTCTTGCTTGAAAAGTTTCAGCAGAGAGATCTGCAGTTATTCTAATATTCTTACCTTTGTACGTTATAGTTTTCTTTCGCCGGGCTGCTTTGAGAATCTTCTCTTTCATGTTAACTTTAGTGAAGCTAATTATGATATGTCTGGGAGATGGCTTTTTGGGGTTGAATCGTGCTGGGGTTCTGAAGCTGTCTGCTATCTGAATTTCAGATTCTCTAGGCATGTCTGGAAAATTTTCTTTCATAATTTCATGTAGAAGGGCCTCTGTGCCCTTGGCTGCCACGTCATCAGCCTCCGAAATTCCTATAACCCTTATGTTATGTTTTTTCGAATTATCTGAGAGCTCTCTGAGTGAGTGATCCGTTTTTGCTCTCCATTTCTCTTCCTCTTTGAGAGATTGGGAGCGTTCGAAGACTTTATCTTCAATGTCAGAAATCCTTTCTTCTGCTTGCTCCATTCTGTTACTGAGGGATTCTACTGTATTTTTCATATCTTTGAGGGCTGTAAGTTCCTGTTTCAGTGTGTCTAAGTCTTTGGTGGTTTTGTCTTTAAATTCGTTAAATTCTTGAGACAGTTTTTGAATTTCTCCACGAATTCCTAATTCCATTTTATTAATCTTGTCTGCAAACCAAATTCTGAATTCGACTTCTGACATCTCAGCCAGTTGTTTATGAATGGGATCTTCAATCACATCTGCCGTATCTTTTCTTGGGGGGGTTGATCTATTCTGGTTATTCATGTTACCAGAGTTTTTCCGCTGATTCCGCCCCATGGTTTACTCCCTTTGGTTTTTCCCCTGGGGTTTTATCGAGGGCCCGTACAGTGTTGTGGCCTGAGAAACTGGGGCCCTGTCTGGTGTGGTGGAGCAAAGTGGTTCTGTCTTGTTTTCAGCTGGTTTCTATTCTATCCTATTGCAACTTCTACTCTGGCTTGAAGTCTCAGCTGTGTGGAAAAATCAGCAATTAAGTCACCCCGCCTGCCCACCTCTGGCCCCAGTTGGAAAAGGAGAATCAAACCTTCCTACAATCGCACACCCAGGGCACCGCCTGAAAAGTCCTCAGTCTATTAGCCCAGTTCAAAAGGTCCGAATCAACTGTCTCAATCGGCACTTGTCTCAGGTGGAAGGGTTCAAGAGGTCTCTGGGAACTGGATCACAGGGGCCTGGTGACTCCTCTGAGACAGCTCACTCCAGTGCAGCGTGGAGTCAGGAGGAGCCACCCCGCAAACAGAGCAGTCTGGGAAGGTTGACGTCTCCTTCCCCACTTTGCCCCTCCGTCGGACCCAGTCACTGGTATCTCTGCAGATGGCTAACCCAGTTGCCTGCAGTGAACAGACACTCCAGGGGTTTGCACCTGCCTGAATCGCGAGGAAGTCTGCCAGGCCCCCGCAGACTGCCGCTATCTAGCAGGAGGAGATGGGGCCTGACATCTTTGAGTGTTTGATGCAGGTGATGGGAAGGAGGTGTTCACTCAGGCTTAGCCCCGTCCCTGATGGATGCTGCTAACAGAACAGAACAGAACAGACAACTTTGTGAGGTTCTGTCTCTGTTCCTGTCGTCGCCTACAGGAGACGGGCTGTTTTGAGTTCAAACGTCTTTGCTGCTGGAGAATTGCGTCTGAACACCTCTCTGGGTCGGCCCCGCCCTGGAGGCTTCTGGGTTTGTGAGTCGTGACACAGGTGGCCTCCTCTGGTTGCCCAGGGAGACAGGGGGTGTGGCCTCAGAATATCCAGAAGCGAGCGTTCTGCCGTTAAAGAAAAAACGGCTGTTGATCTACCTCCAGGGAACTGCTGCTCTGGTGTGGGCACTCAGGCGACCCTTTTCTCCTCTGTCCCGCGCCCCAGAGTCAGCACTGAGCGGCCGCAGTTTGTGCTGGGTCCACACCCCTTAAGAGATCCCCCAAGAATCAGAACTCTTGGGGGATGGGCGCCCAGACCCGATTGGGAGTGGGGCGGGGGGAAGCTAGAGTTTCATTCAGTTTCACGCAATACTACGGTCCGGGGAGGGCTCCTGCACTGCACCGCAGGGAAGTGCCGCCAAGGCTTGATTTCCCCTCAGCGGAGTGCCCTCTCCTCGCTCACGTATCCCAGAGTCAGCGCTGACCTGACGCAGCTCCGGCACTGTGCACTCCCCTCGAGAAATCACCCAAGGAGCCGAACTCCGGAGGGATAGGCCCTCAGACCCCGAGTGAGAGTAGGGGCTCTCAGCTCTCAGCGGGGAGGCCAGAGTCTTATTCAGTCTTGTGCCCGGGGAGGGCTCCTGCACTGCACTGCAGGGAAGTGCCGCCAAGGCTTGATTTCCCCTCAGCGGAGTGCCCTCTCCTCGCTCACGTATCCCAGAGTCAGCGCTGACCTGACGCAGCTCAGGCACTGTGCACTCCCCTCGAGAAATCACCCAAGGAGCTGAACTCCTGGGGGATAGGCCCTCAGACCCCGAGTGAGAGTAGGGGTTCTCAGCTCTCAGCGGGGAGGCCAGAGTCTGATTCAGTCTTGGGCCCCGTATGCCCGGGGAGGGTTGGTGCACTGCACCGCAGGGAAGTGCCGCGAGGCGTGACTCCCCCTCAGCCCGGTGCCCTCTCCTCACTCGGCGCGCCTCAGAGTCAATGCTGACCAGACGCAACTCGGGGACTGTCCACTCCCCTTGAGAAATCACCCAAGGATCCGAAGTCCTGGGGGACAGGCCTCCAGACCTCAGTGGGCGGGAGGGGAGCGCCGGGGATTCAGGGTTGCTGGCAAAGGATTCCCAAAGTTTTATTCAGCCCTATGTCCGGCAGGAGAATGCCACGGCACCCCAGTAGGGGAGGTAGGTCCAGTTTTTAGAAGGTCTCTCCCGTGGAGTGTAGTGGGAGGGGCTTTAATTTCTGCCCACTTGTTCAATTGTGGGGCTCCAGAGCCGGTCTCATGGGGGAGGGGGACTCCCGTCCGCTTGGTGGTGGATTTTGTACCTTTTGTTTGCGTCCTTGTGATCACAACTTGCCTCAGCGGTGTTGATGTGCGTTCTTCAGCCTTCTCTCTTGGTGAGGCTCAAGTCCACCAGGATACTTACTAAATTCCTGTCCCTTAACTCTCCTTCTGGACGGGAGCCTTTGTTGAAAGCTGGCTTCAGTCCGCCATCTTGTCTCTCCAGTAAAGCTTTTTAAATTCCTCAATGTCAACCTCTTGCTCTTAAAGATGATCAAATCCTGCCTCAGTGAGACTAAAAGCTTCAGCTAAATTTTTTGTTGTAAACTTTCTGACTCTTTATGTTCTTGTGTTTCTATCAGCTGCTTCTCTAACCATGAGACTAGCCACCAGCATAAAGGTGCTGACCAGTGAACCACTGACGCCATGGGAGTTTGTTTACATGTGCAGAAAAAACTGGTTCCTGAATTATGGATTTAATTACTTAATTATAAATTATCTTTATGGGGAGCCTTAGGAGCCCATTCGTAAGTACAAATCTAGTGAGTCAGGCTGTCCATAACCTGGGGACTGCATGTATCTTCTATTTCATTTATTTCTTTATTAGTGAATTTGAATTTTTTAACCATTATTGATTACTGATACTTTGGAATTATATATTTGTTTCCTATTGGGGATGAATTATAATTTAATTTGGAGTTGGAAAATATTTTTAAGTTATCATTAGCCACTATCAATCATGGTGACTTTTACTAAATTGCAGTCTTTCCCTTTTCAATCATTTGCCTTTACATCTCACAAAGAAGCAGCAACTCCGGAGAATGAAATAAATTCAGCCAAGAATTTTGATAAATCAAACAAAAAGGGTTGTAATAGGACCATGCAAAGGCCCATCTCATCACCTCGGGATCCTATTGTCTTTCAAGAATAAGGTGATTATTATGTGTTGGCTCGGGAGCCCCACCAACTTAGTGTTAGCAGCACAGTACACAGGCCAGGTCCTGTCCAATGGCAAGTAAGGGAAGTTAGTGTGAGGAGATGAAATACTTTAAGCTTCCAAGCAAGGGAAATATTGGTACACAAGCCCAGATCTGACTATAAATCCAGTGCCTACACATAAAAAGCAAAAAGGAAAAGGAAAAGAAGAGAAAAAATCTGAAGAGTCACAAAAGAGATCAGGAATTACTGTATCTTTTGTAGGACAAGCTATGGTTGATACAGATGGAAGGGTATGTTCCAAACTTTATTTCTTTTTCTTTTTAATTTTTTTGAGACAGACTCTCACTTTGTCACCAGGGCTAAAGTGCTGTTGCCTCAGCCTAGACCACAGCAACCTCCAACTCCTGGACTCAAGGGATCCTCTGGCCTTGGTCTCCCAGAGTGCTAAGATTATAGATGTGAGCCACAGTGCTTGGCCCAAACTTTTTTTTCCCTAGCATAAATAAAAGGCTGACTTAGTCATAAAGAAAAGAGTTATAAGTTTATGGTCAGTACAGTGATGGGCCAAAGAGATAATGTTTTAAAGAATTCTGTGCTTTACTTACTACATTTAATACTGTATATTATCTTTTTCCCTGACAATTTAAATCTCAGTTATTCTAGAAGGCTCATGCTGCCTAAGTCTCTCTTCCTCCAAGAAGCCTTCTAGGCAAGCCAAGGTCATATGGAGCTGCTTTTGCATTTAGAGCCTATTCACCCAATTTAGCATTCACTGAATTACATCTTCTCTTGCTTTCTAAACATTCCTTAAATGTTATTTTGATTTTCCCCTTATATATTGGAAATGTTAAATGTGGGAAAAGTATAATGAAGCTCCCTATATATAGATTGTTAGCTCCCCATATCAGAAGTTTAGTCCCCAACACAAAGCAAGGCACTCAATAGGGTTTATTGTAAATGCATATTGCTTGATCTAATGGTGACTTAAAACAGCCCAACAAAAACATTTAACCAATTTTTACTGAGCAACTGCTAGGCACCAGGTGCTTCTACATAAGATATCTTATTTAATTTTTCTCTTCTCTTCTCTTTTCTTCTCTTCTTTTCATCCGAGTCTTAATTTGTTGCGTTTGGTAGAGTGCAGAGATACCATAGCTCACAGCAACCTCAAACTCTTGGGCTCAAGTGATCCTCTTATCAGCCTCCAGAGTAGCTGGGACTACAGGTGCCTGCCACAATGCCTGGCTATTTTTAGAGACGGGGTCTTGTTCTTGTTCAGGTTGGTCTGAACTCCTGAGCTCAGGCAATCCATCCACCTCAGCCTCCCAGAATGCGGGATTACAGGCGTGAGTCACCACACCTGGCCCTCTCATTTAATCCTTAAAGCCGTCTTGCTAGGTAGAAGATATTGACCCATTTTTCATATGACAGAACTGAGACCAAAAAAAGTTGAGCAATTTTTCAAGATTCTACTTTTAATAGGGCTGGGATTTGAATTCCAGTTTCTCAACTTCAAAGCTGGTGCTCTTTTCACAGACCCACAACTCCTTCTGTTCAGAAAACCTGGTCATGGCTGGAAGAGCCTTGCACAGAGACCTATTGTGGGTGAGGAGCTTATTCAGAGATACCAAGAAAAGAAAATCATGATCATTTTGGTTATTCTCACTAGCCAAACCCCACCATGCCTATGTTCATGGACAAAAACTGATTCTAAAAAGCAGATTAAACAAGCATAGAGAGGTTGCCTTTGGACTGAAGCCAAAATTGATGGGGTTTTTTGGAAGAAAGCTACTGGATTCGTGATTGTTTTCTAGAGGGGAAAATTCAAGCATTTTCAGTGTGTCTGTACAACTAGCTGTTTCTGCAGGAAAATGTTAAATGTGGGAACAGTATAATGAACCTCCCTTACACATTCTGCAAATGACATTAAGTACATTATTTCCTCATTAAGAAAAAGAAAAGAATCAATTTCATAGAATAAAATAAATGAGAAGTGTAGTACATTGCTTTGTTGAACTACTCTTCTATTAAAGCAGCTTCCCCTGTGGGTGGGAATCCGGCTTTATTATGCTTTCAGAAGGTCAAGTTATCTCCCTAATAAATCACTAGCAGTACTTCATGTATTCCCCTGCTTTCTTCAGGAGCTCTTTGCTAAAATATACAAAAGCAAAACTAAACAAAAGCAAAATGGGAATGATTCATGCATACCAAATTTGTAAGCTACAAATTGAAGATGTATGTCTCAAAACCTGTTGTCTGATCCATTGGAAATATTGAACTTTTCATAAAGAATAATTGCTTGCAAAAGAAATTTTAGAGGTGGGTAGTATTATTCAGGTGGTGGAAAGAACTTGAATGTCTGCCAGGTTTTAAGAATTCATACATTACAAAGACATTACATAAGTCTAATGAGGAGAGTGGTTTTAAAAAGCCTTTTTTTGTTTGTTTAAAAATTGTACTTAAATATATACATCATGGCTTACCATGTTAACCATTTTTAAGCTTAGAGGCATCAAGTCCATTTATACTGTTGTGCAACCATCACCCCCATCCATCTCTACAACTTTTTCATCCTCCCACATAGAAATTCTACCCATTAACCCAAAACTCCCCATTCTCCCCTCCTCTTCACCCCTGGCAACCACTATTCTACTTCCTGTCTTATAGAAGTGGAATCCTACAGAATTTATCTCTTCATATCTGGCGTATTTCACTTAGCATAATGTCCTCGAGGTTCACCCATGTTGTACCGTGTGTCAATATTTCCTTTCTTTTTAAGGCTGAATAATATTCCATTGTGTGTATGTTTTTGTTTATCTTTGATTCATTAATAGACACTTGGGTTGATTCAATCTATTTTCTGCGATGAACACTGCTTCTGTGAACATGAGTTACAAATATCTACTGCAGTCCATGCTCTGTATGCCCCACCTTTCAGGATATAGCCAAAAGTGGAGTTGCTGGATCACATGGTAATTCTATATTTAATTTTTTGAGGAACTGCCAATAGTATTTTTATAGTGGCTGCACCATTTTACATCTTTGCCAGCAAGAGAAAAGGGTTCCAATTTCTCCACATTTTCATTAGCCCTTGTAATTTTTAAAAAATGACATTCATTATTATGGGCATGAGAGGAGAATTTTTAATACCATACATTTTCTTTTTTTTATTTGCCTATGTTCTTTAAACTCAGGGATTTCGTTTCATCTTAATTCTGTTGATTTTTCTTAGATGTAATTTAACATTTTTGTGTCTTTATTTGACTAATTCTCTTTCTCTCTGTCTGTAAGCTCAAAAGGTATAAACTATATGTAGGAAGCAAAAATTTTGAGCACATAGTAAGTGGTCAATAAAATATCTGTTGAGTACCTAAGTGGTTGAATTAATTAACAAATTTCCAGGTCAGCATTTTTTTCCTAATTCATTTTCATTCTGTTCAACAAACTTAGTAATCTTCTGCCATTTACCAGATCCTGGATTTAACAATGTCTTAGGAAGATGGTTAAACATCCTTGTTCAGAGGCTGTCTTTCTTAGGCTGGCTATATTTGTGGGGACCCTAACCTGCACCTCAGAACTAAAGGCAATTTGGCAGAGTAATAGCATCAGAGAAGGCAACTGATGCAATGAATGTCCCTTCAGGACTGAATATGTGCAAAGAAATCAGCAGTGGATTTTGGGCAGGAACTGGTGTGTACAGAAATGGATAAAATGGTAAGAACACAGGGCTGTCGGTTCTGTCTGGAGTGCTCAGACTCTACTCCCTGCTAATTGACTTAGCATTTGGGGCTTAAGTAAATGTCACTTCCATAAGGGAAGCCGTCTCTAAATCCTTGAACTAGCCTAGGCTCACTTGTTATATTCTTCTTCTGGGCCCTAATCTTTATATCACTCATCCTCATTTCCATTAGTTATTGAATGATTTTCTCCTACTAGAGCTCAGCTCAGGGAGGGCACAGGTATGTGTGCTTTATTCACCTCTTCCTTTAGCCCTAGTAAAATGCCTAGTATCTCTCAGCTGGAAGTGTGATGAATGAAGGAAAAAGCTCATGAGGCAGCTTTGTCCTGAAGTCTACAGTCCTACAGGCCTCTTAGGCCTACAGTCTAAAGAGATACAGAATGAACAGGCATCACAAATGTTATGGTAAAATAAATAAATTGCTGTGGAAGCAAAGACAAAGACAAACTAATTTCAACAGCAGAGGGAAGGAATCTGCAGACTTCACAGTGAAAGTTGCTCTTGAGCTGCGTAGCACCTTAGTTAAAATGGGAGTGACCGGTGTGCTAGGAAATGCTGGGCAGGGTGGGGGAGAACTTGAATAAAGAACAGTGAGGCATCGGGCAGTATGTCCAGGGAGTGTCAGACAGACCAAACTGGTTCCAACATGGGGACAGGCATCCAGGAAACACTGGTAGGCATCCTTTCCTGGGCATATATTTATGGAGTGTCTCCCATGTGGCAAGAAACCTTTGGTGCTGAGGCTTTGCCAATGTTGGTCATAAAATTATTGACAGTGACAAACCAGGATTTTTTGCTGAAATTGGCCAAACTTGAACTTCCTGACCTGGAACCAGTGTAAGAGGAGCTGTAAGTGGCACAGATCCAGGCACCCAGCAGAGCAGCAGAGTCATCAACGGGTGCATGGTGCTTGGTGCAAGTACATGGTAGTTTAGTAATATCATTTTTTAAAATAAAAGTTTTTCAGGATTTTAAAAAGTGAGTGTGGCACATTCAAACTCATGGACTCATGGACGGTCTTCTGAGTCCTCCTCTGTCTTTTCTGTGTGCATGTGTAATTTTTTATATTCTTGTGATCAATGTATGCACAGTTTTCATTGTTTTGTGGTATACCGCAATGTGGTATCATGATTTTATAGAAGAGTGTTATGGTTTTCTGTGGCTGAAATTATTCCATTGCATCTATCTGCCATAGTCAACTTGGCCATTGGATGCCTTTGTTGTTCAGTGCATGGGCTGGCGGGGCGGGCAGCCCTCCCTCCTTGGACGACTGTGCAGCAGTATCTGAGGGAGGGAGGCAGAGATGAAGGCTATTGCACGTGAGCAATTTGCTTGTTCTTCTCTGAGAGAATATTTGTCAAGCAACTTCTAGGAGTTATAAGACACATTCTGTCTTAGCAGCTGACACATCACATAGAGGAGACCAGCTCTGCTTTCCTGAAGAAATATGGGCAGGTGATGTGATGTAGGGCTGCCATCCTAAAGTTGGATGCACATCTGCATATCACAATCATCAAGGGAGACCATTAAAAATACAGATTGCAGAGCTCCAGGAGCACTGTGATTAGGCCAGGGATTTGTAGTTTTCTTTTCTTTTCTTCTTCTTTTTTGAATTTTTTTTTTTTTTATTGTTGGGGATTCATTGAGGGTATAAGGAAATAGGTTACTCTGATTGCATTTTCTAGGTAAAGTCCCTCTTACAATTGTGTCTTGCCCCTCAGAAGGTGTATCACACAACCAAGACCCCACCCCCTATCCTCTTTCCCTCTCTTTACTGTCCCTCACCCCCTACCATGTCATTAATTGTCCTCATATCAAAATTGAATACATAGGATTCATGCTTCTCCATTCTTGTGATGCTTTACTAAGAATAATGTCTTCCACTTTCATCCAGGTTAATACAAAGGCTGTAAAGTCTCTATTTTTTTAATAGCTGAATAGTATTCCATAGTGTACATAGACCACAGCTTGTTAATCCATTCCTGGGTTGGTGGGCATTTAGGCTGTTTCCACATTTTGGTGATTGTAAATTGAGCTGCAATAAACAGTTTAGTGCAAGTGTCCTTACGATAAAAGGATTTTTTTCCTTCTGGGTAGATGCCCAGTAATGGGATTGCAGGATCAAATGGGAGGTCTAGCTTGAGTTCTTTGAGGGTTCTCCATACTTCCTTCCAAAAAGGTTGTACTAGTTTGCAGTCCCACCAGCCTTGTAAAAGTGTTCCCTTTTCTCCACATCCATGCCAGCATCTGCAGTTTTGAGATTTTGTGATGTGGGCCATTCTCTCTGGGGTTAGATGGTATCTCAGGGTGGTTTTGATTTGCATTTCTCTAATAATTAGGGACAATGAGAATTTTTTCATATGTTTGCTAGCCATTCCTATTTTCTTTAGAGAAGGTTCTGTTCATCTCTCTTCCCCATTGATATATGGGATTGTTGGCTTTTTTCATGAGGATTAATTTGAGTTCTCTATAGATCCTAGTTATCAAGCTTTTGTCTGATTGAAAATATGCAAATATCCTTTCCCATTGTGTAGGTTGTCTTTTTGCTTTGGTTGTTGTCTCCTTAGCTGTACAGAAGCTTTTCAGTTTCATTAAGTCCCATTTGTTTAGTTTTGCTGTTGTAATTGCCATGGCAGTCTTCTTCATGAAGTCTTTCCCCAAGCCGGTATCTTCTAGTTCCTATGCTTTCTTTGAGGATTTTTATCATGTTATGCCTTAAATTTAGTTTTTTTATCCATCCTGCATCAATTTTTTGAGTGGGGAAAAGTGCAGGTCCAGTTTCAGTCTTCTAAATGTGGATATCCAGTTCTCTCAGTATCATTTATTGAATACAGATTCTTTCCCCCAGTGTATGTTCTTGTTTGGTTTACTGAAGATTGGGTGGTTGTAAGTTGTTAGTTTCATCTCCTGGATTTCCATTCCATTCCAAATGTCCATGTCTCTATCTTTGTGCCAGTACCATGCTGTCTTGATCATATGGCCTTGTAGTACAGCTTCAAGTCTGATATGCAGATGCCCCAAGCTTTGTTTTTATTACTCAGAACTGCCTTAGCTATATGGGTTTTTATTTTTTTTGTTGTTCCATACAAAATGCAGAATCATTTTTTCCAAGTCTTGAAAGTACGATGTTGGGGGAAGGAGGGAGGGGGGTGGGGCCTTGGTGTGTGTTACACTTTATGGGGGCAAGACATGATTGCAAGAGGGACTTTACCTAACAATTGCAATCAGTGTAACCTGGCTTATTGTACCCTCAATGAATCCCCCAACAATAAAAAAAAAAAAAGAAAGTACGATGTTGGTATTTTTTTAGGGATGGCATTGAATCCGTAGAGTGCTTTGGGAAGTATAGACATTTGTGTTTTCAAAAGCTCCTCAGTGACTCTGATGAACACTTAGATTTGAAAGTATCATCAAGGATAGAGACTGGGGTTCCAAGTGTGGCTCTGTCACTGGCCAGGTGTGCAACCTCAGATAATCTACTTTTCAACTCTTAGCCCCAGGTCCCCATCTGTATATTGGGAGAAATGATTATGAAGTAGGTAGGTATCTACCTATTTCAGGACTTGTGTTCAGGACTTGACACAATTTCCAGCCACACAGGACATCTGAGGTTAAGATTTGTTATACGTTTCTCAACCACGATTCTCTGTTCTGACTTGGTAAGGAGGGCAGGTCTTTCAGCCCCTGGAGTTCCTTGGAAAGAGTTCTGACTGATAGACCAAGGAGCTTTGCAGTCTGTGGGAGCAGACATGCCCTGGGTATTGCAGGTGGATGGAAATGAGCCATAAGTGGGGGGCTCTGCTGCTCTGCAGGAAATTCAGATCCATCCTCATCACCTTTAATCAGCAGGTCTTCGTCTTACGACAGAACTGAAAATGCAAAGTTAGAAAATAGAAATGCCTCCAAATATTTTATTGCACACTGATAAATGAAGTAATTTTTCTCTGTGATCCATCACCAGCACACTCGCTAAGGGGGGTTATTTATTAGTTTCACAAAGTGATAGATTTTTTTCCAGGCACACATGCTGATTTAGTTTCAATTGTGTGACAGAATTCCTTAAAGACCCTATCTTTCATATACTTTGGAGCAAGGTATCCAGATCATTAATTCTCAGGAAAGGGCTCTGACAAAATAGGAGATAAATTGGAA
Source organism: Nycticebus coucang (assembly GCF_027406575.1). Taxonomy (NCBI): domain Eukaryota; kingdom Metazoa; phylum Chordata; class Mammalia; order Primates; family Lorisidae; genus Nycticebus; species Nycticebus coucang. The sequence goes on from NC_069792.1 coordinate 12,000,796, forward strand.
GACTATTACATTCTTATTCTATCCTAGTGAGAGCTGCAATAGCTTAAGAAGTTAGCTTTAAAAATCTCAAAGCTGTGGTGAATTTTATGTTTGAGTTACTAAGATGTTTTCTAGTGTTTGCGTGTGAAATTCAACAAATTTTAAAAATTATCAGAACATATCTGCCAGATAAGGAAAAAAAGTTAGTCAATTGACTGCATCACATTTTTCTAACATGATTGGAAGAGTTTTCTCATAAATCCTCTTGGATTCCTAAGACACAGCTGCGGGTAGGTGTATGGTTGCATTAAGGAGAGAGTGGAAAATTGTGAGTGATTCCTAAAAACATATTCAAGTGGTAGGGCAGAGTGAGAACTTATGTTATTTTTTCCTAAATTGGAGGGCTATTTTAATAAACTTCTATATCACTAAAATAATGTCTTTACTGTAGCAACGTTGACCACATTTTCAACTTCGTGACTCTAAGGAAGATGTGCAGTGACTACCCTGAATGACGTCCAGGTAAGGTGGCTGACGGCACCCACCTTTTGGAGCCCAGCACCCAGCAGTGGGGCTCAGCTTATTTTCTGGGTTTGGAGGCTGCTATGTTGACTGCCCAGTCTGGCTGAATCAAATTTAAAAAGTTATATTTCATTGTCACGGAAAATGCCCATTGTCACATTTTTACCATGCTACATACAAAGCTGCAAAAGGAGATGAGTTGAGCTTTGACAGAGCATTGATTGTAGCATGGACTTGGGCGAGACTATAAGCTCAGGGACCTGCTTCAAGACTCTGTGCTATCGTTGTGCAGGTAAAAGATGCTTATTGCCTGATTAAGGTAGAGGTGGAAGGAGGGATCTGCTTCACTTTGTGTTGTCTAAATGTGAGCAGTGAGAGGGGAGGAGTCGACCATGACTGCCTTGTGTTCTGACTTGAGCAACTAGATCAATAGTAACCAAGCCCCTGAAAAGGGGAGGAAGGGCAAGCTTTAAGAAAAAAAATGATTAGCTTTCTTTTAAAATTTCAGATTATTATGAAAGTACAAACAATTAGGTTACAAAGTCTGTGCTTGCTAGGTGAGGCCCCTGTTGTGGTTATGTCCCATACCGAGGTGTGCTTTCCACCCCTACAATGTGCCCATTAGTTGGGAGACACCAATCTCCTTTCCTCCTCCCTTTTCCCCCTTTATGTTGCCCCCTCACCCCAATTTGAATTAAATTGAGTTTTCCCCTTGTGTGGGTGTGTATTTGTTCATCTACTGGCTTTACATTAGTATCGAATACATTGGATACTTGCTTTTCCATTCTTGTGATACTTTACTAAAGAGAATGTTCTCTATCTCTACTCAGGTTAAGACAAAAGATGTAGAGTTGGAGATGTACAGATGCATCTTTTTATGACTGAATAGTATTCCATGGCATACATATTCTACAATTTATTAATCCTGATAGGCACTTGGGTTGATTTCACCTCTTGGCAATTGTAAATTGAGCTATAATAAACAATCCAGTGCAAATGTCCTGATGATAAAATGATTTTTTTTTTCATCTGGATAGATGCCTAGTAATGAGATTACAGGACCAAATAGGAGGTCTATTTTGAGTTCTTTGAGGATTCTCCATACTTCTTTCCAAGATTGGTTTACTTTTGGACATGTTTTTTTATCAATACCTGTGATTTTTCAAATATAGATATCTAAAAGGCAATTGGATAAATAAACTTCAAGGTCAATGTGGTAGACAAAATTCTAAGGTGACCTTCATGCTCTTTTACAGCTCTCTTCTTATGTGTATGCATGGGGTAACCTGTAACTTTCTTCTAACTCACAGAATACAGCAAAGGTAGAGGGATATTTTACCCCCATGATTAGATTACATTAAGATGAAGGGATTTTGCGGGTGTGATTAAGTTTTCTAATTAATTGACGACTTCATCAAAAGGAAGATTATTGTGGGATGGCCTAATCTAATCAGGTGAGACCTTCAAAATACCTTCAGGTCTTCTGCGAAAGAAGAGACTCAAGTAAGATATTCCTGCTATAGTTTAAATGTACATGTTACTCCAAAATGCCGATGTTGGTACTGAACCCTATGGTGATGTTCTAAGAGGTGAGGCCTTTTGGGAAGTGACTAAGTCACCAGAGCTCTGTCCTAATGAATGGTCTTATAAAAGAGTGTTGTGAAGGAGGCTGATGCCCAGTAGGTTTGCACCAGATGCGTTCAAGCTGAAGAAGAACTGCGGAGTCTTTATTCAGCTTGTGGCAGCTGGTGAGGAGGCATGGGAAGTCTACACAAGTGGAAAGTCTCATACACTTATATACTCAAGGGGAACAGTAGTGGCAGGATGCCAAACAGTAGTCATATAAATGTGAAATCACTGTGCATAGCTGTGTCTATATAAGGAAAATGTAGTGCCTTCTAGTGGAACCTTGGGCAAGGAAGCCCAAGAACTCCATCTTGCCCCATGGGTGGTAGAAAGGTGTTCTCTAGTGTCTCTTTCACTCTCCTTCTATGCAAGGATACAGTAAGAAGGTGCTAGCACCTTGATCTTGGACTTTCCAGCCTCCAGAACTATGAGACATAAATATCTGTTGTTTAGAAACTACCCAGTCTCAGGTTTTTTGTTGGAGCAGCACAAACAGGCTGAGATAACTTCCTCAATATGTTTGAAGAAGTAAGCTGCCAAGTCATGAGAAAGGACACATGGCAGGAAAACTGTGGGGTTTCTAGGCATTGACTGTGGCCTGTAGTTGACAGTCAGCGAGAAGTCAGGGGCCTGAGTGCTGTAGCTGAAAGGAACTATGTTCTCCCAGCAACCATGTTAACTTGGAAGAGGACATAGCTATAGAAGGGAATGTAGCCTGGCTAATATGTAGGTTTGCACCTGAGCAAAGCTAAGCCAGGCCTGAACTTGTGAGATAATAAATGGATGCTGCTAAGTTTGTTCACAGCATAAAAAACTACAGTGGGTAGCATTAGGACTGGATGATGGCACCCTGGGAAAGCCTGTAGAGTGAGAAAGCCAAGGCGCCAAGGAGAGAGCCTGGGGAAGCACAGAGAGTTTAGGAAGGAGGAGAGGATGGGCTACCAAAAAAGGGAATTTGGACGATGCCACCAGAAAGGGATGAGGAGGGCAAAGAGATAGTAAAGTCAGCACAGCCTGGGGGTAGAGGGCTTAGAGAAATACTGAAAGTCGGCCATGTTCAGTGCAGCAGAGGGACCCAGGAAGTGAAGCCCAAAGTGTGGCCATTGTAGGGGTCTTGGTGGATCTTGTGAGCAGTTTCATTCAGGGGTGTTGGTGAGAACATGGAGGGGAGTTATGTGCAGTGGACTGAGGAGTGAAGGTGAGATGATCTTTAAGAGTAAGTGAAAAGGGCAGACAGTCCCTAGAGAGACAAGAAGTGAAATGTCTTTGTTTTTCTCCCCCTGTAGCAGCCCGTATAGCCTACATCTAGGAGGAGTGAGAGTTATAAGAAATACCTGTATAGCTCAATAATGGAACACCTTGGTGGAAAGGGCATGGAGAGGGATTTAGCTTTCCTAACAAGCATGAGAGTTCACGAGATAAGAGCATTGGTGAATTGGCAGTCTCTACACCTCTGGTGTTGAGACACATGAAATCAGCCTTATATTAGGTTGGAGGAAAAGGCAGTCGGGAGCATGCGCATTCTATCACGGACCCGCTTACTCTGACTCTGTCTCCTCTCCTGCCTGCAGAACGCCAGTACGGCGTCTCTCTGCTGAAGATCACCAAGCTCTACTGAAGACTAAGCTCTATCTATTCTAAGTTTCTCTCTCTCTCTCCAGCTAAAGTAGTTAGCCCTCAGGCACCTAAGAGAAATTGTTCCTGAGCAAGGTAGCTTAGCGGTCCACGTCCAGAGCCTAGTTAAGCCGGCCCGAGACCTGGCCAGTCCCGGGCTCTGACAAGTAGTGTCAGCAGTGGGATAGTGAACGCCACTGGCATCCCCCTCTTCCTTTCCTCCTTTCTCCACCCTTTTTTGAGAATGAATTTGAATGGTGTTTGTGAGCTAAGAGAACAGACTAAGATGCTGAATTTGTGTTGTTTTAAGCCACTAAGTTTGTGGTAATTTGTTGTAGCAGCAGTAAGGAGCTAACAGGCTAATGGCAGAGACGGCCTCCTTTCTGCCCTCTGTTAATGCTGCTCACATTGGATACCACCAGGTGCTGTGAGAAAGTCCAGGGATGGGGCCCCTGTGCACCTGGGGAGGGAGTCCAGGAAGGTTTTCCGGAGAGGGGAGCTTCTAGATGGCATCTAGAAGGAAGAAGCGTCAGAAGAGTTGGCCAAGGGCTTGTGCAGAAGGAATATGGTAATGTTAGGAAAACAATTCTGGATAAAGGCTGAGGAAGGGATCAGAAGGCTGGAAGCAGGTAGCCCCATCCAGAGGGGGTTGTAGTGATGATCTGAGGCCATGGTAGACATGGAGAGGAAAGGACAGAGCTAAACGTTCTCAAGGCAGCAGAGCGGGCATAAGGAAAAACCCAAAGTTCTAGAGAAGACGGAGCAGGTGGAACATGTAAACCTCAGGAGACTGGCAGTGTGTTGTGGCAGGTGCCTGATTGCCTCAGTTTCCCGGTGACCTTGGTCAGTCTCTAGCAGTGCCAGGGACCAGGGTTGGGGGAGGAGAAGCTTGGAAATACCTTCTTGGGAGAATGGTGAAGGATCTGACCAAGTTCATGAATTGGGTGAATTGCCTCTTCCAGCTCACCCTAGACTTGTACTTTGATCCCACTACCTCCTCTCTGCTGCCAGGCTGAACTTAAATTTGAGAGTAGCCACTCCTGCCCTCATCTGGGGCCTCTGGGCCAGGGAAAAGGATGCTCTTCCATGCTCTAGGCTTCTTGATTTAGTACCAGTCCCCTGGGGATATTCAAGGTCCATTTAGGTTCTCATTATTCCAAGTTGTACACTGGCTTTACTCACAGTGCCAGCCCTGCTCTCACTGTCTGAGCATTTCTTATAGGCAGTCTGATTGTTGTTGCTAAACCTTGGAAAGAATTGATTTGCCTTCCCAGCACTCCTGGTAGCATGCAGAGCTGTGAAAAGCCCCTGCACCCAACTTTCTGTATGTAGGAAGAAGAAAAGAGACTTCAGACATACAGGGCCCCTCACATTGACAGTGCAAACCCCATTGTGGTCTTTGGAGTTATCAGAGGTAGCTTCTTCAGGATCACCCATCACTCCATGGCTGTGAGTGGAGCAATGTCCCTCCCTAAAGGGAGGTAGGAGCTAGTTTTAATGGAGTAAATAATTTGCATATAAGTATTGCTCTTGGTGGCAAGTTTACTGGCAGTGTGTGACATTGGCCAGTAAATTACTGTATTAGTGTGCTAGAACCACCATAACAAAATACTACACACTGGGCCTTTTAAACAATGAAAATTTCTTTTTCATAGCTCTGGAGGCTGGCAGTACAAAACCAAGGTTGGCTTCTCTGAGGCCTCTCACCTTGGCCTGTCAGCAGCCACCTGCTTGCTGTGTCCTTGCAAGGTCTTCCCTCTGTCTGTGTCTATGTCCTGATCTCTTTTTACACATACACCAGTCACATTGAATTTGAGCCCAACCTAATGACCTCATTTTAACTTAGTTACCTGTTTAAAGATTCCATTACCAAATATAGTCACATACTGAGATACGAGGGTTAGGATGTCATCCTATGATTTTAGGGGGCATGTAATTCAGTTTGCAACATGGACCAAAATGAAATACACATGAAAACAGTTTAATATAGCACCTGACACCTAGAAGTGCTCAGTGAATGTCTGCTACTGGGATGCTGAGACTGATGGCTATAGACTCTGTGGGGTGACAGTTACAAGGTGGGCAACAATATGACCTTTCACTTCAAGAAGCCATTTGAAGTCCATGGTCTCTTTCACTCTATATTCTAAGAATCTCAGCTGTATAATTTTAAGGGCTCACAGGAAGCATAGTGGTACTGTGTTTTAATGTTGTTGATTCTGTCTTTTTTGGAAAGGAAGTTAAAAAAAAAAAAAAACCTTTGATGTGGACTTTGCTGGATTCTTTTCTCCAATCTGATGCCTTAATAACTTTTAGTTCTAGACTGATATATTTAATTACTTCAATATGTTTTTTTTTTATTTCTTCCCCCCCCTTTTACTGAGGAATAATTGACAAAAATAAATTTCAACTTAAAATTTCTTTTTGGCTCCCATATATCAAAAAGAACATCTGAAATTCATCTTCCGGTGCCTGGCTTATCTCACTTAACAGAATGTCCATCCTTGTTATTGCAAATGGCAGGAATTCATTTTTTATGGCTGACTGTGGTAAACACACCACATTCTCATTACTCATTCATCTCTCGATGGACACTTAAGTTGTAGAATCCATTTTTTTAATTGATGATATTCAATTTCATAGTATTGGAGTCAGAGAAAGTGACTAATATCTCCCCACCCCATACAAACAAGGGCCCTACACACCTGTGATCCAATCCTGATCTCCTTGGTAAGGGGTACGGCCTGAACTACAGAGAGTTTAAAAGTCCCCTCATGTGACTCTAATGCCTTCATTCTTTCGAAGTGGGGCTGTGGGCAGAAAACTCTCCTGTTTGAACATCTCCTCTATTCTTCTCCCATACCTTGCGCTGATGAGATGCCCGCCACCTGATGCTGCCTGGTACCCAGTCCGACTTTTCTCTCCTGTCACTTTAAAAGTTTTCATCTCTTTTCTTGGTATCCTCTGTGTTACCACAGTATATCAATTCTACGGGTAGATTTGCGTGTGTTTGTTTTTCTTTATCTACTGTAGAATGTGTCCTGTTCATTTGTGGATGACTCTGAGCCATTACTCCTTTAAGTCAGCCCCTCTGCTCTTCCATCCAGCCTTCGTCATGGAGTGGCTGTCAAATGGCCGAGGAAGACTTTTACTCTCTCCAACATGCCTCATAGATTCTCATTTATGCCTTTCATCTCCCTTATCTCTCTGTCCAGGATTCCAGGTGAATCAGTTAGCACCACATTCTTTCTTGCTTTAATTTTATCCTGTTATGGATTTATCCAGTTTGCTAAGTTTTTAAAAGTTAATTTCCATGTCTGCATATATTATTATATCTGATGGGGGGAATTGGCTAGTCTGTGCAATTCTATTTCACATTTTTGTGGGTTTTTTAAAGTGGATGCTGTTTCTTTTTTCGTCTCTCTGAGGTCTTTAAACATGCCAGGTTAATATCATTTCAGATTGGTCTCTTAATTTATTCTATTTTATTAGAAGTAGGGCTGCCAGGCAGACAAAAGTGCAAAAAGAAAATAGTAGAACTATGAGCTGAATTTAAAGCAACAATGAATAACTTTCTTTTTAGTATAAATATGATCTATGCAATATTTTTATGCTAAAAAGTTTGCATTGTCCTATATTTTATCTGGCAAGTCTGTACCTGCCCTCACACCACTGGCGCCCTGTGGTCTGTAATTTACCAGTCTTCCCTGGTGATTGTGAAGTGCCTGGAACTTGAGAATGGTGAGGTCTGCACTGCACTACCTCCCTGGTTGAGAGGAAAGTCATTTCTTGGTTGTGATTTGTTGGCTATCTTTCTTAGCATTCATTTTTTATTTGATTTTAAATGATAGTTTATAGTTGTATCAAAGGGAGGTTATTTTCAAAACTCTTCCTTCTTTGTTTTCTCTTTCCTGTCTGGGGGGTGTATCTAAACTTGGCTTCATCAAATCCCCGGCAAGCCATTCTCTAGACACAGCTCCTGTAGCTTGATTTCTATGGCAGTGTTGGGGACATTGAATTTCCAGCCATCAAACCAGTGGGCATTTTGGCCCAGGACCAATCTGCCCTGATTTTCTGCCTCATTTTTCTAGAGAGTGAGTTTTATTTAGAACTGTGTCCATTTCTAGTCTACATACTGTGTCTTTTGTTTTTAAATGTAATTACGATATTCAAATTGAGAGAGATATTGAGATCACTGATACGTTTAAAACAGAGAAGTTTATAGTAGTAATACCATCATTATAAGAAGTCTTATGGCTATTGTGATATAATTAGAAATACATTATATATTTGGTCTTCATGTTATTGAAAGAAGGCTTGGCACTTGTCCTCGAGGCTACATCAATAGCATGAGGACAAGTGGTTTGAGAAGAAAAGAGGAGTTTATTAATTTTCCAGCAAATGAGGAAGATGGAGATTTGTGCTTCTAAAATGCCATCAAGCTGAATCATAAGCAGAAATATAGTGTTTTTAAGAGAAGGGTTTTCAGTTCTAGGATATTGTCTTTCAACTGCAGTTAAGGATTGTTACATCTCTGTGAAGACAATCTGTGACCACTGCCCACCTAGGCGGCTCACCCTGGGTGGTCTCCATCTGGACAGTTCAGCTGAGCCATCTCCAGCAGCACAAAGGACAAATGATATTCCCCTGCTCTGCCAGACCACTGGCTTGAAGCAAGGATTCAGGGTTTAGTTCCCAAAAAGATTGGGGGAAGTTTCAAAGAGGCAGAGAACATTTTTTACCATTTTTTCAGGCCATGCCCCTATTATATATTCTCAACTCTCAATTTTATGTATCCATATCTATGAGAAGAGAAGCAACTACTCTGTGAACATTCATCTGTGGTTCCTGGATTAGAGCTCCTAAAATCTTGGTAATTTCCTTAGTGACAGGAGTGATATGAATTTCTAAAATCCTTGGAATCTCTGCAGTGTTTTTTTATTTTTTGTTTTTGTTTGTAGTAGGGGGATGTTGGTGGCTTCAGGATGCTGATCACTAGAAAGACCAAAGCATGATTAGAGGGTCAGGTTTTCAGTTTCACTTCCTGAACTGCAGGGAGGAGAGAGGTGATAGAGATTAAATTAATCTTCAGTGGCCAATTATGTAACAATTATGGCTAAATAATGGAGACATAAAACCCTTAAATGATGGGGTTTCTAGAGGTTCTTGCTTAGTGAATGTATCTAAAGATGTCACACCCCAACTCCATAGAACCAGAAGCTCCTGTTCTTGGGATGTCTCTGGATTGTAAATTATGTACCTCTTACTTCTTTATCTGGCTGTTTATTTTTAATAAAATACTTTATAATAAACTGGTAAATGTAAGTAAAATGCTTTCCTGAGCTCTGTGGGGAGATACAGCAAACTGCCTGAAGAAGCGGTTGTGGCAACCTCCAGTGTGTAGGCAACTTTAACAGGAGCGAAAGAACTTGAGGACCCACTTCCTGCAACTGGCATCTACAGTGGATCTGAACCTTTTGCCTGTGGGGTCTGCACTAACTCTGAGTGGGATCTGAATCGCATTAAACTGTGGGGCACTCAGCAGGTGTCTGTAGAGAATTAGAGAATTGACTGAAGAAAGCCCACACAGTTGTCAGAAGTGCTGTGAATAGATAAACATGTTCCTTTAGCAATGTTCAAATTCCCATTTCTTTAATAAATGGTTTAGTGATAACTAAAAGAGTATAATGAAGAATTTATAAAAGAGGTTGCCCTCCCTCCTAAGTCAGACCATTGAAACCCTCTGTGTGGGTGAGTTTAGTCACCTGTGGAAGTAACCTAGTCTGAGGCTGAAGAGTGCCATTTGAGTGAGGCAGGATTGAAATAAAATTGTAGCTCAGGACAACACTCTGATCTTTTGAATAACACTCTGTGGTAAAACTATAGCACAGAAATTATCATCACTAATTGCAGAATGGCAGGTCTGTGAACCAAAATTCCAGTGCTGCTGGAAACAGTGTGCCCTGGAGAAACCACACAGCATGTACTGCATGGCAGGCTCACCTCACCATGAGGATGAGTGTACCAAGATAACAACAATATCAATGAACTAGTAAGAGCTGACCTGTGCCCCTCTAAACTCATATGTTGAAGTCTCACATCTCAGAATGTGACAGTATTTGGAGACAGAGCCTTTAAAGCGGTAACTAAAATAAAATGAGATTATTAGAGTGGGCCCCAATCAAGTATGACTAGTGTCCTTTTAAGAAGTGATTTGGAAACAGATATGTACACGTGTAAGACTATGTGAGGATACAGGGAGAAGTTGGTCATCTACAAGCCAAGGACAGAAACCTCAGAAAAAAGAGACCTGTCAATGCCTTGATCTTGGACTTCTAGGCTCCAGAACAATGAGAAAATAACTTTGTTTCCTGTATAAGCCACACAGTTTGTGGCACTTTGTTATGGCAGCTTTAGCAAACTCATATGTTTATCCAACTTGCACCCTGAATTCAGATTCCTGAGGTAACTTTCTGGTCATAATCTTGTCACAATACAGATATCACTGTACTTGGAGAATGGAGCAAGATGGCAGACTAGAGACATCTCCTTTTCAGCCACTCATGGTGAGATCAGGGAGAAAGGTCTCCATCTACCTCTGGATGGAGGGGCAGTGCACAGAAATATCACTTTGAGGGCGTAGGGAGGCAGCAGGAGACTCTAGGAGCCAATGAAGAAGTTGGGAGCAGTGGAGAACCAGAACAGAAGGTGAGTGCTTGTGTGTTGGCAGAGATCAGCCTGTTCTGTGGGGATTTTTAGATGTAGGTGGCTTCCTCTTCTTCTTTTCTTCTTCTCCTTCTTCTGTTGAGCCTGAGTCGCAGGATCCCCTGCATAAATCACCCTGAGACCAAGTCCTATGCAAAAGCAAGATGTTGTTTATTTACAAACTCGAGCCTGGACTTCCTGCTCCTGATGCAGCAGGAGAGCAGAGAAGCCCGGATCTCAAAAAGGAGGAAGGTTTTAAGGGTACAGAAAAGAAAAAAAGGAGGGGGTTTGAAGTGAGCCGCTGAGGTGAGCTGATAGGCAGGGAGCTAGGGGACCGAGCAGTTGTCCTTGGCCGTCTGGAAAGTGCTGTTATCTCTCTGGGAGCGGACGTTGCATAAGAGCGCGGATCATGGGGAAGGACGGGAGTTGGGGGAGGGAGCAGGTTGCCTAATGCCTTTGGTATGCAGCTGCAAAATGAAGACAGAGGGACAAGATGAAGTTAGTTTTAACAAAATGGAGTTAACTTGGTCCTTACACTTCTTTTTTTGGAGCTGGGCACAATTGCTGGAGTTACCTTGGCAGAGCTTGGGTGAGCAGTGATCTTGAACAGCACCCAGGGGCCAGGATTGAGCCACTGGGTGGAGCAGAGCTCTTGTTTGGCTGCTTGCTGAGTACAACCATTGTGGGACAGTTGCCTGGGAGGAACAGCCCACAGCATCCTAGTGAAAGGCCAGTTTTGGCCTACCTGCTGAGCTAGGCAGACACCCATGGATAAGTGGGTGAAACACACTTTCCTGGGAAAGCCACTGCATGGCCAAGCAGCATGGTTTGGAAAGGTTGAGGTCTGTCTATTAAGTAGGCTGACAAGACCTTCACAGTCCCAACCTTGCAGGGATTGAAAGCAAAGAAATCAGGAAAATGACAACAGGTCTTCTCGGCAAGACAGTGGCTTCCAGCCCTCATTTTATATAGCTGTAAGCAATGTGATTAGCATCTTATATCCCAAAATACCACTTGTTGTCCAGGCAATAAAAATTTCCTTTTTTTCCACAATTTTTCCCCTAGATTTTTCTGCCTTTTAAAATTCTGTATTTATGTAACTTTTCATTGCTTGTTTTTTGACTAGGAAGAGATCCATTTTTGCTTCAGTTTTTCTGCTGTCTTTCCTCTTCTTTTCCCAATTTTCTCCCTAAGGTTGTTTTGTTTTGTTGTATTTTTATTTTTCCATTTTCACTTTCTTCAAAAATAAGGGCTCCATTTTGCTGTGATTTTCTATACCCTTTATTCTTTCTTTCCTTTCCATTTCTCTCCTTTTCTATCTCTTTTTGTAAAGATTTTTCTACTTTTCTTATCTTTTCAACATAAATTTCTCAAATAGCAACTAAGATATACTCCCCATTTATTTACATCTTTTATAATGTTATTTTTAATTTTCTTTGTATACTTTTATTATTTTGATTTTATCTCTTTTTCTGATCTGTCTTATTCTCTTTCAAGCTGTATTCCATTTATGGGATAGACCCTCACTCTGAGGCTTGGGCTGTGGGGTGACACCATTGGCTTGGCTCAAGAGGACCTTAATTCCCTGGACTAGGGGGCCCTTCTAGCTTTGTTTTTGGAAGGATGCTATTGGTAGGTCCCTAGTGAAACAGACTGCTGTTTTTCTTCTCTATTTGGTGGAGGTGGGGTCCTGTTTTTGCTTAGGCTGGAAAGGAGCTCCTGACTTCGAGGGACACAACAATTTCAGTCCCCCAGTGTCCCAGAATTGTGGGTGGGGGTAAAAGCACCCTGATGAACACAACTATTACTCCTGTCTCTCCCTTTCTGTTCCCCTCTTCTTTTTTCAACATTTCCTTTTACTTCCCTTTTCTTTTTCTTTTCTCTTTATCTGTCTTTTCTCCTTTCTTGTGCTTCACTTTTCTCATCCTTTTGGGGTAGGACTATACCTTTTGGTATAGTCCTTTACTTTTCTCATCCTTTTGGTATAGAAACTTCAACATCTAAGGACAGACTCAAGGTAATTTAAAGAGAAGGAGGAAGTGAAAGAAAAAAGTAGGTGGAAGAAGCAGACAAGAAGAAAACATTCATGAGGAGAAACCAAAAAAAAAAAAAAAATCCCGACAACATGAAAAACCAGAACAGAACAATCCCCCCTAGGGATCATGAGGTAGCTATTGCAGAGGATTCCACCTGTAAACAAATGATGGAAATGAAAGAAAGGGAATTTAAAATGTGGATGATAAAATCAATGAAGGAAATTGCTAAAAACATGGAAAATAGCCCAAAGGAAATCTAAAAACAAAACAAAATAAGGAATGAAAGATATGAAAAAATATAAATAGGATATAGTGGAGCTTATGGAATTCAAGGAGTCAATCATGGAACTTAAAGATGCAGTAGAAAATATCAATAATAGATTAGACCATGGAGAAGAAAGAATCTAAGAGCTAGAGGGATAAAGCTCTTGAGCTAACAAAGGCAGTTTAAAGAGGCAGAAAAGAGAAAGAAAGCAGAACATTCACTCAGAGAATTATGGGACATCACAAAGCATTTAAATATGCAACTTATAGGTATCCCAGAAGGGGAAGAAGAATGCCCCAGAGGAATGGAAGCCCTTCTGGAGGATATCTAAATGAAAATTTCACAAGCATCACAAAGATTCTGACACCCCAAGTCATCTCAACTCAAACAGAGCTTTTCCAAGACACATTGTCATGAATCTGTCCAAAGTCAAGACAAAAGAGAAAATTCTGCAAGCATCCAGAAGTGCCAAGGGACCTACATGGGCAGATCGATCAGGGTTATAGCAGACTTCTCAACTGAAACTTTTCAAGTCAGAAGAGAATGGTCACCCACCTTTAACATTCTTAGACAAACAAGTTTAGGCCAGAATTCTATATCCTACTAAGCTAAGGTTTAAAATTGATGGAGAAATCAAATCTTTTACCGATATGCAAAGATTGAGGAAAATTTCCACAATAAGACCAGGGAATACTTAAACTTATTCTCAACACCAACCATCACAATGGACCACCAGCAAAGTAAACACCCAGAAACTAAAGGACAAAACCTAGATTCTGCAGTGACTCAAAGGATAAAACTACGTAATGGACTTTCACAAAATAAGATGACTAGAACCTACCAATTCTCTCAATAAATGTCAATGATTTGAATTCCCCACTAAAGAGGCACATTCTGGATAATTGGATAAAAAGGCATAAGCAATCCATATCTGTATCCAGGAAACAAACCTAGTACAAAGGACAAAACAAGACTCAGGGTGAAAAGGTGGAAAATAGTATTTCACGTAAATGGAAATCAGAAGAAAGGATTATTATTAATAATAATATAATATAATAATAAAGCAATATTATTTTCAGATCCAACTGAAGTCAAAAAAGACAAAGATGGATACACTTCATACCAGTCAAGGGAACAATACAACAAGAGGGCATTTCAATTCTAAATATTTATGCATCCAACTTAAATGCTGTCAGATTTATGAAATAGGCCTTAATTGGTGTGAGCAATATGATATCCTATAACACTATAATAGCAGGGACTTTAATACCCCTCTTCCCCTCATACAGAGCTGGACAGATCCTCTAAACAGAAACTAAATGAAGATATAAAGGACTTAAACACAACATTAGAACAAATGTCCTTAATAGACATACTAGAACTGATGTGCTTAATAGACATATACAGAACATACCATCACAAAGCTAAGGAATATACATTCTTCTCACCAGCCCATGGAATATTCTTTAAAATGGATTATTTCCTAGGACACAAATCAAACCTCAACAAAATTAAAAGAATTGAAACTATAACTTGTATCTTCTCAGATCACAAGGAACTAAACATGGAACTCAACAAAGGCATAGAAACTGAACAACCTTACGGTGAGTGACAACTGGGTTAAGGAAGAGATTAAAAAGGAAATCACTAACTTCCTTGAGCACAAAACAATGAAGACAAAAGCTACCAAAACCTGTGGGACACTGCAAAAGCAGTCCTCGGAGGGAAATTTATTGCTTTAGATTCCTTATCTGAAAAATGGACAGATAGCACATAATAATCTAATCATCTTAAATAAATTTAGAAGGAAGAGCAATCCAATCCTAAACCTAGCAGAAGAAAAGAAATAACCAAAATTAAATCAGAGATAAATGAAATTGAAAAAAAAAAGAATCATTCCAAAAATTAGTGAAACAAAAAGTTGTTTCTTTGAAAAGATAAATAAAATTAATAAATCATTGGCCAGATTAACTAGAAATAGAAAAGTAAAATCTTTAATAACCTCAATCAGAAATGAAAAGGGGGAAATAACAACTGATACCATAGAGATACAGGAGATTATTTCTGACTACTACAAAAAACTCTATTCCCAGAAATTTGACAATATGGAGGAAATAGACCAATACCTGGAATCATACCATCTCCCTAAGATTTAACCAGGAAGAAATAGATCTCTTGAACAGACCAATATCAAGCACTGAGATTAAAGAAAAATTTTAAAAAGCTTCTAAAAAACAAAATCCCTGGACCAGAAGTTTTCACACCAGAATTCTGCCAAACCTTCAAAGATGAGCTTGACCCTCTACTGTAGAACCTATTCCAAAAACAGTATGAAGGAAGGAACCTTCCCTAACATGTTCTCTGAAGCAACTATCACCCTGATTCCAAAGCAAGGACAGGACCTAAGTAAAAAGGAGAATATAGACCAATTTCACCAATGAATATCAATGCAAAAATACTAAGTAAAATCTTAGCGAATAGATTACAGCTTCACATTAAAAAAAATTACATATCACAATCAAGTAGGCTTCATCCCAGAGATGCAAGCCTGGTTTAACATATGCAAACCCTGAGTGGGGCTTGTGGCTCAAAGAGTAGGGTGCTAGCCCCATATACTGGGGGTTGTGGGTTTAAGCCCAGCCCCAGCCAAAACTGCAAAAACAAACAAACAAACAAACAAACAAACCAAAAAAACCCCATATGCAAATCCATAAATATAATTCACTCTATCACTAGAAGCAAAAACAAAGACCATATGATTTTCTCAATAGATGCAAAAACAGCATTTGATAAAATTCAGCATTCTTTTGTAACAAGAACACTTAAGAAAATTGGCATAGGTGGCACATTTCTTAAGCCTGTTCTGTGGTGACTTTGCAGTTTTGGAGATCTCAGCTTCTCTAAAAATTTTCATTATCTTTTCTGAGACTTTTCCATGATTTTTCTTCCTTTTTCCAAGTGTTGTGATAAAGAGCATCTCATAACCACAGGTGGATTTTATTTTGATGTACAGAAGATTTCTCATATTTATAAATTAGAAAGTTGGGGTTTCAGATATTTCTAGTTCACTGGGATTAATAAACTCCATGAACCACAGAAGGGGATGAGAGAGGCACGTGAAGGGGACTATCATGCTGATTGCCTCTTTTGTTTGTTTGTTTGTTTGGTTTTCCTTTGCAGTTTTTGACCAGCGCTGGGTTTGAACCCACCACCTCCGGCATAGGGGGCTGGTACCCTACTCCTTTGAGCCACAGGCATCACCCCCTTGTTTGTTTTTTAAATAGACTAGTTAAGGTTAAGGAGAAAAGGGGGAGAGAAAGTAGCCTGCAAGAAATGCTCAAGTCCTTTTGCTCTTCTAAAATGTGAATGCTGTGAATGCCAAGGGTATGTCTCAACTCACCATTAGGATATTAAGTGTATTCACCTCATGATTCAGTTCCACTCACTTTAATTGAACAATTGTTATGGACTCCATGTTTGATGACATAGAACAAACAAGGGGTAGTATCTGAGCGCAGGAGCTCACAGTCGGGGCAGGAGAAATGAACAAGTAAACAGAGAATCTCTCTAGAATGCGGATAACGCTCAGGCAGAGGTATTCCTAGGATCTCCAAGCAAGGTCACTGAAGGGTGAGGTAGGGAGGGAATTTACCTTATGACTGCAGGGTATTTTCTTTCTAACCCTCTAAGTGCACCATGAATGCCTGATACATTTGTGTTCTGGCAAAGTAATTTGATAGTTTGGGAAATAGAAATAAAAAAATATAAATGCAAACACTTCTTTATTCTCAGTGGATTATTGTTATTAACTATTGGTCAGCCACCATTTATACCCATGGAATCCTGGGAAATGAGGATTTATTAAAAAGAATCACACATTGCTATTTTTAAATGAAATTCTTTGCTGTCTTGTTTCAGTGCTCTGAACTTGTTAAGATTGGAAAGTGATATTCTCAAATCTAAGCAGTTTCAGCTCTAAGGGGATTTTTCTAAATTCATATCACAGTTACCTTTACTGCATTTTACAGAAAAATGAGCCTCTAGCATGATACCTGAACAAGAAGCATTTTTTTTTCCTATGCAGAATGTGGAATTCAACTTGTGGTAGGGAAATATATTCTATAAGGCAATGTGTGTATTTCAGGCTATTTTCACAACTTACAATGGTCTGAGCCACTTTGTGTGACAGCATATCCTGGGGCAAATGATTAGTTGGAATTAATGGAATCTGGGCTTCTCATGAGTTTATCAACAGCGCCTGTGGTATCGTTAATCCCCAGGATGCATTTGCCTCTGCTGGTGGTGTTCCCTCGTGGGTAGTAAGCATTGAATCAGCACAAAGGAAGTCATGTCCACTACCTCCAGTGACGCCATGAAAAATGGTCAACCACTGAGCTGCTGATATCACTCTTGCAAAGCCATCCTTGCTAATTTTCAAGACATTTCATGTAAACTTTTTAAGAAAAACGAAATTCTGAATTTCCCGTTTGAGATGACGTGGTTGACACCAACCGACTTTGCCTGCAGTGAGCATAATCACTGGGCTTATTTCAGCTTTGGAAGTCTGGCAAATGGAACAGGGATGCTTACTGAAATAAAAGTAATATGCCCCAGAAACAGAAAAGCAGATGCCCATTGTATAATCATTTTTTAAAAACCCATCGGCTCTTTGTAAGATTGCTGAATTAATTAGTGAATAATACATCCACTTTTTAAAGGAAAATCAGTTCACAATTTATTGTTCAAAGGTTCTATCAGAAATTGTGATTTTGAAGAGTGACCACATTATTTGTTTGTAAGGCACTCAAACAAATTTTTCTTGAATTAAAATAAAATTTTCAGTACCAAGCTGTTTTGATCACTATAGATTTATAGTAGAGCCTGAAGTCTGGTAATGTAATACTTCCTGATTTGTTTTTATTTCTGGGTAATGTATTGGCTATTTGAGTTTTTTTCTGATTCCATATGAATCGAAGTACTATTTGTTCAAGTTCTTTAAAATATGACAATGGTGATTTAATAGGGATTGCATTAAATCCATAAATTGCTTTGGGTATTATGGACATTTTAACAACGTTGATTCTTCCCAACCATGAGCATGGTATGTTTTTCCATTTGTTAACATCTTCAGCTATTTCTTTTCTCAGAGTTTCATAATTCTCCTTATAGAGATCTTTCACATACTATGAAATCAATATATAATCATCTACACATTCATACTAATGGTAAAACATAACTATAATCCAGAAAGAAGGAGGGAACAGGAGGGAGGGGCCTGGGAGGAGGAAGGGTATTTGGTGGGACCTCACCTAATGTGCATAATGCAATGGTACATTTCAAAACTATTAAGAATAGAGTATAAATGTCTTACCACAGCAATTAAGTAGGCGAGGAGATGGTTATGTTAATCAGTTTGATGTAAGCATTCCACATTGTATATCAAATCAGCACATTGTACCCCATAAATGCATTAATGTAAACAGTTATGATTTAATAAAGGGAAAAAATTCTATTGGTAGGCTAAATCCCCCCCCATACTTTGTTTATAAACAATGAATGATTCTCTTTTTTGTTTTGTTCTATTGTACAAAACTGATGAAATTAATTGTGCCTATTTTCTATGGTCTTTGTGTTATATCACGGTGTGATCTTTCCCAGAATGAATAAAAGGAAAATGCCATCTTCACCTTAAAAAAAAAAAAAAAAAAAATTTCAGATTTTTAAGACCCTTGAAGTTTTTCAACTTGAGCCTTGGCCCTTAAAACTGTAAGGCATTTTTCACATACAAGCACTAATTTTGCTCATAGCTGACTCTGTTGAACCTGAGTGGTGAAGCATCAAATTCGCTGCTTTTCATCTTGGTATCTTCTTGTATCATTTGTGACAGAGCTCAGTTTTCCCTTAAAACCAATAAACTTTATGGCGAAGGAAGCATAAACTTGGAGTTTGATGATGAATTTTTAGATCAAAATCGGCTTTTCTTCAATGACAATCCCGCAAGCCATCCTGTAGCACCAACCTTTCATTTTAACACTAAGGCTGGGGCGGTAGGAGGGTCAGATTTGGGGGAAAGATAACTGGCTCCTATTTGCAATCATTGGCTTGGTGTCAGCAGGAATAATCCACATCCACCCAATGAAGACCGCAGAAGACAATGAGCTTTAAAGACAGCACAGCTGAGGTCATGACAGCTTCCCACTGGCAGGTAATCAAAGAATGAGAGTTCCTTTCTTATGATCCAGGGTCTTGGAATCATATAAACAATGCCTGCCATATTATGAAAAGATATTATTTTCCTTGTTCAGCTTCAGTGTTAAGTGTAGCTTTTTTAGAATCAGCTCAATATTATATCAAGGGTTTATTCTAACTGATGATAAGATTTGACAAAATAGTTGGAAGGCAATATAAAAGAAACCAGTGTGACCAATAGGTGAACAATGTTTGTCATGTTCTTAGCTGTACAGATGCGTCCTAAAATGAGCATTGAGTCAGGTTGCCTCATAAAACAAGATTCTGTCGTAGACCACAGTGCTATATTGAATTAATTCACATTAAGAATGATGTCTTCTTGGGCCTGGGGAATTAGACCTTCAAGGATTAGGTGGGAAATACTGTCTTTCTTATGCGATAGGTTTTATAATCTTTCTGAACAGGCACATAACTGTGAAATCTGATTCTGGGAAACTATATAATCAAATTTCCAGCAAACCTTTGATGTACCTGAGTTGAAACCACACCATTACATTTTCATGAGAACTTGCTGCTGCTTGCCTCATTATAAGCATTTTGTTGAATTTTCTTCTGATAATGCAACTTGAAAAGAAATATATTGAAGGGACATGAGTCATTCTTTTTATATTAATTCCTGTTTTGAACTCTGCCAAAAAATTGGCATTTATTTCCCATAACTGTAACATGTTTACCTTTTTGCTGTTGTGTTTATATGTAAATGGATTCAGTGACCGAGAAGGCTTTTCCTGGTCTATGGCAAAGGTCAGCTGCAATAGAATGAATCATTGGGAGACATTGTATATTCAAATAATTAATTCCCAAAAGTGAAGTTCATGTGCTCAGCGATGTCTGGGTGCCAAATAGGGTGACATGAGTAGTTTTTCTGGGTGGGAGGAGAAAGCATTTCCTGTTTGGAAAGAAAATACACAGAAATATGATACCAGAAGTGGTGTGAAGACAAAAAACTGGTAGCCTTAGAAAGTGAGGTGTGTGGGATTCTGTGTTGAATTCTAAAGAGAAATAACTTTTCTGAGAAACACTTTTTTTTTTTTGGTATATCTTTGTTTTTATTTTGTTTTTTTAGTAACTAATTTTTTATGATCCATTAAGTGAGTAGGGCGCTGGCCCCATATACCGAGGGTAGCGGGTTCAAACCCGGCCTCGGCCAAACTGCAACCAAAAAATAGCTGGGCGTTGTGGTGGGCGCCTGTAGTCCCAGCTGCTCAGGAGGCTGAGGCAAAAGAATCGCATAAGCCCAAAAGCTGGAGGTTGCTGTGAGCCGTGTGACGTCATGGAACTCTACCGAGGGCGGTAAAGTGAGACTCTGTCTCTAAAAAAAAAAAAAAGTTATTTTATTTTTAAATTTTTAGTTGGCAAGTAAAACTTATATATATTTGCAGTATACAACATGTTTTGCACTACATATCCACTGTGGAAGGACTAAATCAAGCTATTTAATGGAAGCATCACCTCAACTACTTATTCTTGCATACTGGAAATACTTAAAATCTACTCTCAGCAATTCTCTAGTATACCATATCCAGACACTCCTTGACTTACAATGGGCTAGGTCCCATTGTACATAGCACAGTGTCTTTATCCATTCAGATGCTGATGGACACTTAGGTTGGTTCTGTATTTTGGCCATTGTGAGTAATCTTGCAGTAATAATGTGGGAGTGCAAATACTTCTTCAACATACAAATTTCATTTCTTCTGAGTCTATACCCAGTAGTGGGATTGCTGGATCAAATGATAGTTCTACCTTTAGAAGCTCCACCATAAGTGTTTTCCACAATGGCTGTGCTTAATCTGCAATCTCACCAAGAGTGTATAAGGCTTCCCTTTCCTCCATATCCTTACCCAATTTTATCTTTCATCTTTTTGATAACAGCCATTCTAATAGGTGTGAGGTGATATCTCTTTGTGATTATAATTTACATTTCCCTGAAGATTAGGAGCTTTTTTTTTTTTTGGTGTGCCTGTTGGCTATTCGTACTTCTTTTTTTTTTGGAGAAATGTCTGTTCAGGTCAAGGTTCTTTGAATTTCAATGAGTGAGTTATTAAGTGAAGTGGTTGCTTCATCCATCCACTAATTAATTCATTTAAAAATATTTACTGAATACCTCTCCTGTGCCAGGCTCTATCAACAGAAATATGCCAGAGAATTAAACAGTGAGATTTACATTTGAAAGGACAACTCTGGCCCTTGTGTTCTCATTCATTCCTCATAATGACTGAGTATTGAACCCCATGGTTAGCCCCATTTTCTGTGCAGAGAAATGGAGGCTCAGGCAGACAAAGGAACTTACTAAAGGCAGAATAGTGAGAGTAAGCCACCCTGAATTTGAAATGAAAGCTCCCGTGTGAGATACTACACTAGGCTGGCATAGGGAGAGTCCTGATCCTTGATGAAAAGGCCTGGATTCAAGGAATGCCTGAGTCAAGGGGCATTCACATCATGCCAGCCACAGTTTTGACAGCTCTCACCCATATGCTCTGATTTGAAGTTCACATCAGCTAGGAAGAAAACACTGCACTTTCTGGAAGGACCCTTCTCCCTAAGATCTGAGAAAATCTGTGTGGACAAGACTCCTTACATTGTGGTGAGGGATCACAGAAATGGAGAAAAGTGTTAGGTTAAAAAAAAAAAGAAGAAGGAATAAACTAAGGTGGAGGAGGGGCCACAGGTGAGGGTCTTCCAGATTGTTTGCCAAGCCCCAGTAGAGAGTAATGAACAGCCTGTTTATGCTTTTCTTTGTTGGGTGAATAAATAGTATCTCAAATAAGCCCAAGTGCCCATCCATCCAGGAATGGATTAATAAATTGTGGTATATGTATACCGTGGAATACTATGCAGCCTTAAAAAAGATGGAGACTTTACCTTTTTTATGTCTACATGGATGGACCTAGAACATATTCTCCTAAGTAAATTATCTCAAGAATGGAAGAAAAGTATCCAATGTACTCAGTACTTCTATGAAACCAATTTATATTTACTCACACTTTCTTATGAAAGATAGATCACAACTGTAGCCCAGGATGAATGAGAGAAATGGAGTGGGAAGGGAGGGGAGTGAGGAGGTTTTATAGAGGGAGGGTAAACAGTGGGACCACACCAGTGGAGCATATGGCCAGGGTACAAGTCAAATCTATCAAGTATAGAACATACATGTCTTAACACAATAATCAAGTAAATGAGGCAAAAGCTATATTAATTAGTTTAATGTAAACACTCCAAATTGTATAAAAAAACAATATGATGTACCCCACATATGCATAAATGTATTCATGATCTATGTGTATATGACTTAATAAAAAATAATGTTAGTATTAATGAGTAGACACATCTAACACAGGGGTTGACTTCATAAACTCTGGAGCCTATGTGCCCAGGTCTGGGAGAGCCAGTTGCCCAGAGCAACAAAAGATGCTAGTTTTCCCATTCTTATCTGTACATCCTTGGGCCCATCACTAACCTCTCTGGGCTCCAGTAATTTAATCTATAACACGATAATGATTAAAATGGCATCTTCCTGAGAAGTTATTAAGAGGAATTAATTAGGTAATAGGTACATACACATAAGCTCTAGGGCTGGTCCCTGAAGCACAGTTAACTCACAAGTATTAGCTGTAATTATTCAAATCTGAAGTATATTGATCTTATTTGTAAGGCAAACATTGCTTCATTTATTTACATTAATCATAACTGTGTATGTTGTAAGTTGATAGGTTTCTTTACTTTCCTCCTTTCCAGTTTATCTGCTGGAGCTTCCTGCTTGAACTGAGCAGGAGTTACCCTTTGTGTCCTGTTCCGCTCAGGCTGCTGTAACGAAAACACCATAGACTGGGGGGCTTAGGAACAGAAATTTGTTGCTCACAGTTTATTTCTCACAGGTGGAAAGTCCAGATCAAGGTGCTGGCAGATTGGGTGTTTATTGAGGGCAGCTTCTTGGTTCACAGAGGGCGTCTTCGTGCTACGTCCTTACATGGCAGAAAGGGCAAGGGAGCTCTTTGAGGTCTCTTTTATAAGATCATGGATTCTATTCATGTGGGTTCAGCCCTCAGGACCGAATTTTCTGCCACAGGCCCCACCTCCTAATACCATCAACTAGGGGGTCAGGTTTCAACATGTGTATCTTGGGGGCACACAAATATTTAGTCTATAGCAAGATGCTAAACTGGACAAAGTTGTTAACTTGAAGAAACAGAACCCAGAGAAGCTAATTCCCTAAAAGCTATTGAATCCACAGGACAGCTGGGCCAGTTTCCATGGCAGAGTCCACTGAGTCCCTTGCTTGCTTATTAAAAAAAGAACAAATGGTTCAGGTCAACCACCCGCTAGATCGTCTCCTTCTCCAGAACACACACCCACCCCAAACATTAGGAAACATCTCTTATTTTATAAAGCAGTAATTTTCAACTCAGTGTGCATTATAATCTCATGAGGGAACAGAGATACTGCCGATGCTCGGGCTTCACGGAGAGCAATGACGTCAGAATCACTTGAGGCAGGGTGTGTGTGCGCACGCTACGTCTCAGTATTTTTTCAACAATTCTACAGGTGATTCTGCTGTGCAGTCAAGGCTGGAAGCCACTGTTCTAACCCACCTTCCCCCTTGCCTACCCTCCTGGCACACGGAGAGCCATCATCTCCTGGGGATAGCAGAGCCCTTCTGGAGATCGTGATTTATATCATTTAAGGTAGGATGGATGGTAAAGAACAGAAATCCTGGTAGAAACAGGAACAGCAGAAACTTGTTGGTAATACAAATCTTCAGACCTGTTCCAGACAGCTGCATTGGAAAGTTAAACCTGGAAACTGGCTTAACTAAGTTCTCCAGGTGATGCCTGCTCATGCTGAAGTTTGGCTTTGACCAGTAGGGCCCATGTCTGGACATGAGGGCAGCATCACTTCCATTCAAACTCACACCCATGCAGCACACGGCAGGAGGGGTGGGGTGGGGGTGGGGAGGTGGTCCCCATGTTCTCTGTACATATATTCAGTAATATCAGATACTTCCAGATTTCCACACTCATTTCCCTCCTTTGAGAAATTTATTGTCAAAAAAAAATTACTAAATAAAAACTGGTCAGATCCACAAGTGTTGGCTGGGTTTCTAGGAGCTACCATGAAACAATCTATAGTCATTGGGCGGCGCCTGTGGCTCAGTCGGTAGGGCGCCGGCCCCATATACCGAGGGTGGCGGGTTCAAACCCGGCCCCGGCCAAACTGCAACCAAAAAATAGCTGGGCGTTGTGGCTGCCGCCTGTAGTCCCAGCTGCTCGGGAGGCTGAGGCAAGAGAATCGCTTAAGCCCAGGAGTTGGAGGTTGCTGTGAGCTGTGTGAGGCCACGGCACTCTACCGAGGGCCATAAAGTGAGACTCTGTCTCTACAAAAAAAAAAAAAAAAAAAAAAAAAAAAAACAATCTATAGTCACCTTACTATATGAATATTCATAAATCTGGAAATTTTCTTACTGAGACCCTCCCATATGCCCCTACCAATATTTGGATATCCTCTGCTCTGGACTTTTTGATCCAACATCAAGCAGTTATCACAGCCACGATCTGATGATGTCATTACATTCTCTCCAGGATAGGTGGGGCCGCTTGGACAAAGTGTACCAGCTTTTATTATATTTTATCTTGAAAGTTTGCACTAAAATT
This sequence comes from Nycticebus coucang, assembly GCF_027406575.1. Classification (NCBI taxonomy): domain Eukaryota; kingdom Metazoa; phylum Chordata; class Mammalia; order Primates; family Lorisidae; genus Nycticebus; species Nycticebus coucang. The sequence goes on from NC_069792.1 coordinate 12,025,443, forward strand.
AACTGTGTATAATCACCTCTTTTTTTTTTTTTTTTTTTTGCAGTTTTGGGCTGGAGCTAGATTTCGACCCACCACCTCTGGTATATGGGGCCAGCGCCCTACTCCTTTGAGCCATGGGCACCACCCCATATGATCACCTCTTTAACTTCTCACTTGATGTTTGGGATTTTCTTCATTTTTAGTCTTGGTTTCCTGGAATCTTTGGAAGGCATAGCAATCTATGAAAACTATAATTTTCCCTATGAAAATTTAGTAGGGGGTAAATACTGTGGTTGTTTTCTAGAATACCTAAAGATGATAGAAATTGTACTAAAATCTATTTTAAAAAGAACCTCTTATTAACCAAATGACAAACTCTTTAGTAGGCCTCTATCTGAAGGCTTGCAACTTTATAGGGAAATCACTTAAGAGGGAATTGTATACATTTTTCTCTCTCCGTAATAACTGAAAAGTAGTAGGAAATGTTAATCTACCAGGAAAGTTAAGTAAAAGTTTGTCATTTTATGTTCTAATAGGCTACATGAGACTTTCTAAGGTGTCAAGATATTCTGAATTCATTTGTCTCGTGAGGTACTCAGGGTTGCTAGCTCTTTGTTACTTACACGTATGATATTTGGTGGGGTACAAATATAGGATGGATTTATTTTTCTCCTCCCACCCCCATTTTTGTCAGTCATTCTCCAGCAACTCTCTTGTCCCTTAATGAAGCCTAAGGAAGAACTTATAGCTTTTTGGAACTTTCGGTTATTTAAAAGTGCAGGTTGATCTAGTCTAGTTTAAAACTTCACACTTGTTCTAACTTAATTTCTTATTCCCAGAACCAAATCTCTTCCCATCCTGCCTCTGTAATACCTGCCCAAACCGGGTGGTCCCTGACCTCTTGTTACCAGGTCTCCTCTCCTGCCAGCCTGCCCTCGTGGCTGGCGGAAGGGCCTGTGACATCCACAGTGTCCCCCAGCCCAAGGAGACCTGTGCATGTTTGCTGTGGCCAGGCCTACCCCTTGCTCCGTTGCCCCTTCGAGCACCTGGCTGACCAAGACCCACAGAAGGAGAGTCCAGCCCCTTCCATCTGCACACTCAGTGTTTGGGTTCATTTTCTTGGGGATTCTGTTCTCATTTTTTTTGGAGAACAATCTCCCAAAGACAGGGAGGAAATGATTGTGTTGTGAGACCTTGCCTGCAGTAAATGATACTCCTTTCGTCTCCTCTCCCTACTCTATTTGGGAAGGGAGATAGGAGGAGCTCAGATGGTGGGGGTGAGTAGGAGGGTTGGTGGTCACTTCCAAAAACCTTGGAGGGTGGAACTAACCCCTAGTCACTATGACGTTTTTGAGAATGGGGGTGGTAGCACCCTGTGCCTTCAGCTTTGTGTCCCACCTTCCCAACTGAGGCAAAGGAGAAGCCCAGTCAGCATTCTCTTCCCTGTCCAGTCTCCAGGGGACCTCAGGCCAGGACCCCCAGCACAGAGCACCTGTGTGGGGGCACTGGCCGGGGACAGGAGTCTGCTCAGACCTGGGCACATGGAGTAAAGCTAGGCTGGGTCCTGTCCTCAGCTTGGCTGGATAGCGTATGCATCCTGGCCTGAGGGACAGAGCCCTGCCTGATAAGCACCTGACCTCTCTTGTTCTGCTCTTCCTGCTGGAGTATGTCATTTTGGCAGAGAAGCCTGTGTCCTCTTGACACATTTCTCATGAATAATAATAGTTTACATCTGTGGAGTCCTATTTATATGACAGATTTTGTGCCAGGAGTTCAGGGTACACTGCCTGAGGACACATGTCCTTGTTCTCAAGTTGAGGACAACTAGACGTATATATCCAGTCACCATAAACCAGGGAGACCAAGCCAAGGAGGGCAGATATTAAGACTTGATGCACCATCCCGGTGAATCCTCACAACTACCCTATGAGATGAGAGAATTCCATTATCCCCATTTTTCAGATGAGAAAACTGGAGCTTAGGGGTGCACACAACCTGTCCAAGATGGCACAGGTGTAAAATGGCAGGGCCCATGTCCGGTCTCTAGTCACTGGGATGTTAACTATTAACCTTGATGTGATACTGACCAAGTCTGCACCAGCTTAGCAGATCTGGATCTCAGTTGACAGTGAGTTTGCTTGGAGCTCTCAGCATAACTCCTCTTAGCATAACTCATATAATTTTCTAACTTAATTAGTTAGAAAACTGTGCATAGTTCTCTTATGCACAGTTAGATCTTTAAAAACATATCAAATTGGCCAGAATGGCTGCTATGCTGTCTTCCACCCATATTTCTAAGGAGCAGGCTGTCTGCTCTTCTGGGATAATGGAGATTGAAGACCCCATTGTTGGCAAAGGAAAGCACCCCCAGAAAAAGAGGAAAACTAAAAAATAAGCTGAGGGAATCAGAACAAAGAAAAGTCAACTAGTTCACATTTAAGCTAGCCATTGCTAGCAAGCTTCTTGCTTTTTCTGAAATTCTAGCCTGTAGGGGATACAGCGTACAAACACCCTACTGGATCTGTGAGCACTCTGAGGAGAATAATGGCCATAGAAGAGGCTATGACAAGTCCTAAGAAAAAATACATCATCTGGGGTGTTTCCTGACCATTAAACAGGGAAAAGCAGATACCCATTGTGGAGATTTGCATTTGCCTGGGGCAGAGACCAAGGGAGTAGTTCAAGCTCTGAGATATGGGCAGAAGAGCTTATATCCCTTATAGCAGAGGAAAATCCTCTGTGGTTGCTGATGGGAGGAAAATGCCTCCCTTCCACTCATCCCTCAGAGGAGATTAACACCAGTGGTGTATTACTCCACAGAGAACTAGCAGAGCTTAACACCTCCCTAGAAATCCGTGTGTGTGAGACCTCAAGCAGGAGGCTCTCCCAATACAAGGCTCAGATTTCAGATTACTGAAGGCCGCCCTTAAAGTTAATAACAATAGAAACTGATATGATCAATCCCAGAAACTGCTGACATCTTTGTTCTCTTCCTCATCTTACCCTCTGGGCAAATAGACTTCAATAAAATCAAAGTGGAGCAAACACTCTGGGCCATTGCCAGAATCCCACGACAGGCAATGGACCCCTGAGCTCCCACATTTAATTCTACTCTATGTCTCTTGTCTTTATTTACTGTTGCTTCTAACTCTATATTTCTTCAGTTGATCACTGACAGTTTCCACAGGTCTCAGTGGATGCTGCTCTTGGGGCAGGACCCGACATGCTTCACATCAGACATACAATCTGGGCCACTTCAGAATGATTGCTGCTCCACCCAAAAGTGGATGACACCTTTTAACATGACCAGGCTAACCGCAGTTTGCCTACAAGACAGGGGGTACCCACAGAGTTTGTGGGGGAGCATGTCTGTGACTCAGCTGCCCTACAGCTGTGGAGTAAAGGTTTCCAAGGTCAAAATGCAAGTGCATGAGCAGATCACTAAAACATTCCAGTAGTCTAAGGACCTGCAGCTGCCCCCAAAGTGAATAGAGAAACTGCCCAGGCCCCAGAGTAATTTCAATGATCCCCTTGCAGAACCCCAGAGGATTCAATAGAAGACTATCTGAGCTGCATTGAAATGCTCTTTTAAAAAAATAATGGTTTCAGGAAGCAAGAATTTCAAATCACAGAGGCATTTACCTAAACTATGCTATTGTCAAAAGCTACAAATACCCATGGTTAAAGTTCAAGAAAATAGAACCTGAGTGGACCATTTTGTAGAGTAGTTCTTTTTGTTTTATTCAAATTTAGCCCAATTTACCTCTTTTTATTTTCTTTCCTTTCATCTTCTCTCTCTCTCTTTCTCTCCCTCTCCCTGTCTCTCCTTTCTTTCTTCCTTTTTCAGACAGAGTTTCACTCTACCACCCTGGGTAGAGTGCTTGGCATGGTAGCTCACATCAACCTCGAACCCTTGGACTTGAAAGATCCCCTTGCCTTAGTTTCCTGAGTAGCTAGGTGCCTGCCACAAAACCCAGCTAGTTCTTCTATTTTTAGTAGAGAAGTGTCTCACTTTTGCTCAGGCTGGTCTCTAACTCCTCAGCTCAGGGAATCTACCTTCCTTGGCCTCCCAGAGTGCTAGGATGACAGGTGTTAGCTGCCATGCCTGGCCTCCACTTTATTTTCTTAAAGCTTCTGAATGTGTCTTGCAATTTTAAAAAAGGCAATTATCCATTTTGAGGGCAAGTTTATCTAGAAAGTAGAGACTAGGGAGGAGAGGGGAGTTTCCTCTTTGTATGCAAGTCCTCTTCCCTGGCTGATGTATCAAGAAAGGGTGGTCTTCATTTGGAAAGATACTGGAACTCATAAGTATCAGGTAATTTATATTGAAGATTACTATATTAATGCCTTGTTTCCTGGCACATCCTCTGTATTGAAGTTAAAAAAGAATGTGTAAGCCACTTCTTTTGCTGGGGGTAGGGACTATTAGGTCTAAGGTCTTTTGAGACTTTTCCTCTGTGTTAATAGTCCCTGTGTCTAAGCTATAAACCCTGTCAACAAAAGCAATGTGTTATCTGGCAAGAGTCAGGTGGGCCTGGCACCACTGAGCTGTCAGGTCTGAGACCCATGAAATTGGAGGCTGGGGTCCAAATCTGTTGAGAGTTGCTATCGCTGTCAGGATCCAGATCCTGTGTGGCACTCCTGGACCACTTTCCACACTTGGTGAGAAAGCAAAGACTGTCGGTAATGAGTTGGCTGTGCCATGGATCCCCAGGCAAGCTTCCTGCCATTCATCTTGGCTCTTCTAACCCAATGCTAAAGTGAGGCAATGTGCTGCCAGGGCCAAGGGTAGAAAAAGAATAGTACATTGGCCAAGGGCATGGGAGATGGGCAGGATGCTTCTTGAGCCAGAGAAAGAGTGAATGAAAGCCGCAAAGGGTATGCAACTGATAGTTACGCAGTGGCTCAGAGAGGCAATAGATGGGGGATGGCAGCCAATTGGGGATGACTGCATTCAGCTTATGAACCATAGGGTCCTCAGTGAGACCTACCTGATATAGGCTTATTTCCATTGGCAGCAGGCCCCAGCAGGGCTCCTTCCGAGATGTAACCTGCACTGGGGAATACTGACATCCCTCAGACAGTCTGCCACTCGCTCTGACATCCCTCTGGGACCCAGAAATTTGATCAGAAACAGAGCTCTGGAGTTGAGAGTAAATTTTATAAATGCAGCAATGGCACTGTTCCTGGGAGGGCACCCCTTTTCTCTTTGTGAAATCCCATCTCTCCTCCCCACACTGGACACCTGCTCCGCTCTTTAATAGCTCCCCAGGGCCCAGCTTCAGCTGGCTCCATTTACAAAAACAAGAAGGATTACAGGATTCTAAATAGAAATGGCTGATCATCCATTTTCATCATTTTACAAATGAGGAAGTGAGAGTAGAGAGAGGTTGTGTCACCTCCCCAGGTCACAGGGCTGGTGCAGGGGAATTAGCTCAGAGCTGCACTTAGAATACAAGAGTTTGGGGAGCCAGCACCTGCACCCCAACATCCTGATCTCTTCTCTGCTGGTGGACAGGAGGGTGGAGTGCAAGTGACTGATGAGCACAGTGTGTGTGTAATGAATACCACATCATGAACAATTTGGCCAAAGAGCCCAGAAACACTTAAATCCTGACTTCAATTAATCAGTTCTTCATGAGAGGTTACAAAGAAAAATAAATTCATAGGAGAATGGTCAACAAGGCAAAAGATGATACTATTTAATTAGTTGGAGCTTAGTTCTCAAATCCAAGAGGAGTCCAGTGACTCCTATTTGGGGCACAGCTGGCTTGGGTAGCAAGCCGCTGGCCACAGCAATAGTGAATTTCAAGGAGGTCAGTGGCAGTGGCTGTAAGGGAGGAAATAAAATAGGAAGAGGTCCACAGAGAAAAGGAATTCTCTATTTTGAGAATCTTAAAGTTACTGAGCTAAAAGTGACCTCAAAGGTAGTTTTTTAAAACTTTCTCAGTTATTAATTTAAGAGCTAAGGGTACTGAGGTCTTAAGAGGTAAAGTGAATTTTCTCTTCATCTGTGACAAAAACTCTAGGACATTGGGCTGGGTCATGGGACAGCAGTCGCTCCAGGAGGCAGTAGTCTGATGGGATTCAGTAGAGGCTGGAAAGGTTCAAGGAGGATCCAAGGATGAGAACAGGCCTGTGGTCGCATCCAAGAAGGGGCAACATTTTGAGATGCCCGAGGCAAACGACACAACCGTATGGCCCCCTCCAAAGTCATGCAGGTTCAGAGACAGGGGAAGGAAGCCCAGCGCACGTGCCTTGGACTTTCTGCTGCCCTCGGGTCACGTAAACCATAATTCTCCATCCATCCAGGTGCTCCCGGGGGGACCATCCCGGAAGAGGGCAGGACTCAAGAACGCGGCGTGTTTATCTGAGTCATCTAAGCAGTGACTGAATTAGCAAAGGGACAGCCGAACTGCTGGTTTGGTCTGACAACACTGCACTCCTAAGCTGCTTCCTACCCTGCGCCATTCCTCTTACTGACAGAGCAGAGGGTTCTATGGACGGTCTGAGCAAGTATTAAGAAAAAAGAAAGCTGGCGGTCCCTGTGACTCAAAGGAGTAGGGCACCGGCCCCGTATGCTGGAGGTGGTGGGTTCACACCCAGCCCCGGCCAAAAACTGCAAAAAAAAAAAAAAAAAAAAAGGAAAAAGAGAAAAGAAAGCTATTGGACCATTTGGAGCTTGCTATACATATTTATAGAAAGGAAACAAAGTCATCTGTGATTCTAACATCAGAAAGGAGCTCACAGTTTGTCCCTTTTGGTCCTGTTTTGGTCCCTCCTCTGTCCTCCCTCCGTTCCCCTTCCCTCTCCTCTCTCCTCCTTCTCCTTGGCCTCCTGTATTCTCCTTTCTGATCATTTTTTTTTCTATAAATCTAAAACGGCTCTTAACCACACAAAGTCTATTAATTTTTATTTTTTGAGACAGAGTCTCACTATGTCACCATTGGCCGAGTGCCATGGCTTCACACCTCCCAGAAACCTCAAACTCTTGAGCTTAAGAGATTCTCTTGCCTCAGCCTCTCAAGTAGCTGGGACTACAGGTGCCTGCCAGAGCACCTGGCTATTTTTTTGTTGCAGTTGTTTAGTTGGCCCGGGCCGGGTTTGAACCCGCCACCTTCGGTGTATGTGGCTGGCATCGTAACCCCTGTGCTGTGGGTGCTGAGCCACAAAGTCTATTAATTTTAAAAAGTTTCCCTATGATTATATACTTGTTTACTTTTTCTACAGTCCTGTCAGGAATTGCTTCATTATGTAACTAAGTACAAAAATTATCAGAATTTTTATATTTTTCTGGTATATCAAAACTTTTGTCATATATAATGATACATTTTATTTCTAGCAATATTCATCCTTGATGACTACTTCGCTATATGTTAAAATAGTTCTTACTTTTTTTGTTAGTATTTTTATGATGTATTATTTTTTATCCTTTTAATTTGAACTTTCAAGTATTTTTATGTATTTTTTTCTGTGTTTTATAAGCAGCATATAGTTTTATTATTTTAAAATCAATCCTGATAATCTTTTTTATTTGATAATCTTTACTTATATTAAATATAATTACAGATATAGTAGGGCAAAAAATCATTTTATTGTTTACCATCTATGTATTCATCCTTCTATCTATTTTAATATAAATAAGTAAATTTATCTTTTCTAAGACAAGGTAGAACATTGGCATCCTTTATATCTATACATCCTCCTCCCACTTTTACTTTATTTTATTTATTTAAAAGTTTTTGTTTTGGCTGGGGCTGGATTTGAACCCACCACCTCCGGCATATGGGGCTGGTGCCCTACTCCTTTGAGCCACAGGCGCCGCCCCACTTTTACTTTATTGTTATATGTCTTAGTTCTATTTGTAAACTCCCATAAGACATTATTACTGCATGGCACACTCAGTACTTGGATATTTATCTATTCTTTACTCTTTCAATTGTATTTCACTTTTTCTTGAAAATTTTCTATCCGGTGTCATATGAACAATAGCTCTTAGTATAATTCTTTTTTTTTTTTTTTTTTTTTTATAATTCTTAATTTAGAAAAAAATTGGTGAACTCTCCCAGTGTTTGTCTGAAAATGTCTTCATTTTCCTTTCATTCTTGATACATACTTTTCTCTCGCTTAGTAGGGTTTCTTTGCCACTTTCAAAGGTCATTTCATTATCTTCAATCTTTCCTTGTTTTTATTAAAAATCAGCTGTCAGCTCATTGCTGTTCATTTGAAAGTAAACTATCTCCTCCCTAACCTTACTCCACTTTGGATTGCTTTTCAGATTTTATCCTGGTCTTTGGTGTCCAGTATTTCATTATGGTGATCCTGAGAGTGACTTTCTTTGCAATTATTCCACTTTAGGTTAATAGAGTTTTTTTTGTTTGTTTGTTTGTGTTTATAACTTGATTGTTGTTGTTTGGTGATATGGTTTTAGAAAATTATTAACTTAAAATATAATTTCTGATTCTTTCTTACCCTCCTTTTCTCCTGGGAATACAATTATGTTCAACCTCTTTTTTTGTATCTCTTATGTTTCTTACTTTTTCTTTATTTTCCATTATTTTGTATCTTCATATGTTCCTCTGAATATTTTCTTTTGCCCTTATTCCCATATACTAATTATTTCTTCAGCTATGTTTATTTGGCTAACTCCTTCATCGATATCTTTTTTTTTTTTACAGCAATATGTCTTTATTTTTCATAAAGGGTGCCATTGCAGGTAACCATCAGAGAATGCCCTGCTATTTTTAAATATACAGAACTGAACAAAAAGCATTTTAGCATGTTGCCTTGCTGTACATAGAACACTGGTGAACATCTTCAGACACTAAGACGAGGAAATAAAATGAGTTAACACCATGTGTTGCTATGTTTATGAATCATTCAGCAGTGTTACTATAGGCTGTCTGTACCTGAGAAGCAAAATGACAATCACGGGTGGCCACTGGGCAATTCTAAAAGACGGGTCTAATGAAGGATACAACAAGCAAGGGACAGAGGCCATGCCCTATTCTGAAGGGAGAGACTGATGTAGAGTCTGGTTCTGCACATTTTAAGAGTTGATATAGCCATCGTTAACAGCTCCCTTCCTTGTATGGTAGCAATCAGCATAGTTGAGAATTTCTGAAACATGATAAATCAAGGTAAAAAAAAAAAAGAACAGAACACTGTGCATATAACAGAATTGCTACTTTACAACGTTTCCCCAGTTCTCTTACCTGTTATCCTGCAAAAACCCCTCATCTGAGGAGTCAAAGCCTCTAGCAACTGTAATAGACTTTTCTCTACCCAGCTCTAGATGCTAAGTATCAGAAACAAGTGCCTGTGAAGATGTGGCCACAGGGAAATGGCAGTGTTTCTACTGGAGGTAAGTGTCAAGTTTCCTCTTGATGTTTTCAAAGGAATCAGCTCCCATATAATCAACCTGGCCCTGTTCCCAGTGTTCCTTCCATTCTTCTGATGATGCAAAAGGGTGGGCAGCAGCTGGGATTTCCCTGAGGGACAGGTGTGATATGGCTCCTGTGACATCTTCCACATTTAGATATGAGCAGGTGTCTTTGACAAAGCCAAATTGTTGAAGTAGAGTTAAAATGTTGGTGATGAAGATGTCCCACCACAGGCTGAGAAACTCTGGATGAGACGTGGTGGGATCATGGGACTAACTTTTGACACTTTTTGTTTTGGGATCATATGTGTAATTCCATGGTTTGACTCCTCCCAGGAAGTGCACAACTTTGGCATTTGCACCAAATGCTTTAACTGCTGGGAGGCAGAAGTATATAGAAATGCTGCTTAGGTTATAAATAAATGGCAGGTGTTTTTTGATAGGTGTTGCCCAGCTGCTAAAAAATCTGTTCAGTAAGTCCTAGTCCCCACCGTCAAAATTGCCTTTCTAGGAAGCAAGGTGCAACAGCTGATTGTATGTTTCAACTGAAAGGTGATAAATGAAGACTCCAGAATTAGAGCAATCAGACCACCCTGGATCTGGTGCTGCTGACAAGTCTTTTTTTTTTTTTTTTGAGACAGAGTCTCACTACATCACCCTCAATAGAGTGCTGTGGTGTCACAGCTCACAGCAACCTCAAACTCTTGAGCTTAAGTGATTCTCTTGCCTCAGCCCCCCAAGTAGCTGGGACTACAGGTGCCCACCACAACACCTGGCTATTTTTGGTTGTAGTTGTTGTTTGGTGGGCCCAGGCTGGGTTCAAACCCATCAGCTCTGGTGTATGTGGCTGGTGCCTTAGCCGCTGAGCTCTAGGCACCGAAGCAACAAGTCTTCTCTTTCAAAAAGAACATCAGCATTTGCTAGGACCAGAGTATATGCATCCATAAACACACATTTGGAATACTGTGTAAGTGACCAGCACTGGAGCTTCGTCAGCGTGGCACCCAACTCAGGCCTCTTCATTAAGGTTAGATGAGTCTGCTATCTAAGACATTTACCATTATAACTTCATCAAAGACTGTCTCTAAAACTTTTCTCATGAAGTCTGAGACCTGTGGGGTGGTGAGCATGACCAGCCTCCTGGTTGTCCTGTGCTGTTTCAGCGATGACCCAGGACCAGAGCACCTTTGGTGTAGGCAACATGGTGGTCACTGTCACAAAGGCCTGATCTGTCATGCGGCTTCTGGGGTGCAGGCGGCCGTGACAGCCACAGGTTCAAGACCAGGAGAAGCTGGGCACCCTTCATCAGTATCTTAATAATGTATATGTCAGCTATTTTTTTATTTCATTCTCAAGAGTATTTCATTACAATTTATCTATAAAAGTTTGTAAATTTTGTTTACATCCACATATTAAACATAGTCATTTAAAATGGGTATGTAAAATTTTCACGACAGAGACTTTTATCTTTTTTTCTATATGCTGCTTATTTTCTTTGTCAATTGTATTTCTCATATTTTAGACTAATTGGGTGTAATATGGTAGATGTAAAATATTGTAGATATAATTGAGAGCTAAGTTGAGAGGGCTGTTGTAACATTTGGTTCATTGTATTCCTAGGCTTTGCTCTGACTCAGTCTCGAATTAATGTTTAATGTTGACTATGTCAGCCCCTTAGCAGACCTAACCTTCAGTACTCAGCTCTTGGTTTGTTTATTTTATTTATTTATTTATTTAGAGACAGAGTCTTACTCTATCACCCTGGGTAGAGTGCTGTGGCATCACAGCTCACAGCAACCTCCAACTCCTGGGCTTAGGTGATTCTCTTGCCCCAGCCTCCCAAGTAGCTGGGACTATAGGCACCTGTCACAATGCCCAGCTATTTTTTTGTTGAAGTTTAGCCAGGGCCAGGTTCAAACCTGCCACCCTCAGTATACGGGGCCAGAGCCCTACCCACTGAGCCACAGGAGCTTCCCCCACCCTCTGGATTTGTAAGGCTGTCACAACCTCTCCTCAACTTTTTAGTTCTTAGCTACCTTCTCCAGGTCATCTTTCTGCATTTTCTCCTTCTTTAACTTTGGCCCTGTAATTCTTATTTGCCTTCAAGACAATAAAAAAAAATTTTTTTTGACCAGAATTTTAATTTGTTCTACAGGGTTACACATTTGCTATTACTGGAGTTGAAGTTCTAGTGACTTGATCTTTCACATACTGTTGAATATGATCTACAAATATTACTTCGGATTTTTAGTATATATAGGCACTTTTTAGGCTCTGGAGATTCAACATATTGGATAATGTCCAGGTTCTTGCATTCATGGAATTTGCATTCTAGTGGAGGTAGAGTACCTAATAAAGAAGAGAGTACCTAATAAAGAAGAGAGGAAAGCATTATAGACATTTCAGAGCGGGCTAAATATTAGGAGGACAAGGTTATAGAGTACAGCAATAAACACTGTAGACAAAGCCTCAACACCAGTGAGTTTAATTTCTTGTGAGTGTGTGAATATAAATAGAAATATGTAGTAATAAGTAAACAAAAATATAATAATTTCAGATAGTACATGCTATTCTCTAACCTTTATGAACTTTTCTTATAATCCTGTGAAGCTGAGAAAAGGAGAGAAAGAAACAGCAAGAGTGAGAGCAAGCAAGAGAGTTTACATGTATTTATGATTTTTAAATTATGATCTTTGCTTTAAGAAATACCTGACTTGAATGAGGCACTCAGAAGAAGGAGGGGTGGCTTCTACAATCTAGCAAGGCTTTCGTCTTCTGCATCAGCCCACAAGGTCAATCGGAGACATTTTCATTTCTTGTTCTCCTTTGCTGTAGAAATTCTGAGTGTGCTGCCATGTTCTCTGAATCCTTGTGACCTGAAAGTACTGAAAAATATGAAAGGAGGATTTTGGGACAACATGGAATCTAGGAAATGATCCTTAACTTACAGTGATCTATGAGGAGCTTAGAACATTGTCCAACAGCGAGGAGGAAGCAAGATGGCTGACTGGAGCCAGCTTTCCACAAAGGCTCCCATCTAGAAGGAGAGTTAAAGGATAGAAGTTTATCAAGTAAGCTGATAGTTTGGAGCCAAGAGAGAAAATTGAAGAGTGCACATCACCCTTTTGAGACAAGCTGTGATGCCAAGGAAACAAACAGTAGGTGCAAAACCCATCACCAGACAGGAATCCCCTCCCCCATGAGAAGAGTCTGCAGTGTACCTTCTACAAACAAATGAGCAGAGTTCAGATCTCTTCTTTTTCTATTCCATGGGAGAGAGCTGCTAAAAACCGGGTCTCCTTCCCCAAAGAGGACCCACTAGTGTACCATAGCACTCTCTCACCAGGCATAAAACTGAACATATACTTTACCTGCAATTCTGAACTCCCCTCCACTCCCACCCTAAGGTCTGGAAGCCTGTCCCACACAGAGTTCAGACTCTTGGGCATTTTCTTGAGAGGTATGGACAAGGTGTGGGCTGTTACAAGTCTGTGCTGAATCAGTGGCACAGGAGTAAAGCAGGGACTGTGGTGCAAAGGAGCCATATGGGAGAGGGAGAAATGGTGCCTTGTGGCACAGCGTAACAGCTATGGTGGTGGTGGTGGGAACAACAAGGCTTACACCCTGGTGATATTTTGGAGAAACACTTCCTGTCTTTCTTAGCAATCAGAGGAAGCCAGGCCTCTACTCCAGTGGCAGCCATGACCCCGTGAGCAAAGGCTAGGCCTGAGGGTGTACCTGCCTGGGTGGGGTGTAGCAGGGATAGAGACTAGAATATGTGCACAGAGGCGCATACTCCCAGGGTCGGGCTGAGTCAGAATTGCTACTTTTGTGAACCCAAGAGACACCTGGCCCCCAGAGGAGCATAGCTGGGACAAAAGCAGGCATGGCAGTGGCATTGGCTTAGGGAGGAGCGGGAACTGAGAGCCCTTTGTGAGCCTTAACCATGCCCGCCCCATCACAGAGTGCAGTGCAGACAGAGATCCCAGGTCCATGAGAACTGGCACAGCAGCAACAGCACAGGGCAGGACTGAGTTGCATTTTCTGTAAACTCAAAGAGTGCCTGGCCCTCAGTGGAATACAGCCAGGACAGAAATGCAAATTTTGCAAGAATATAAGTGGCAGAAACATCAATCTGGGGCAGGGCTGGAACTGAATGACTCAGCTTCCATTAAGCACCCAAGGTAGTCAGCCTTCAGCTCCCCCTGCTGACTTGTGGCAGAGTGTGACAGTCTTTCTGAGGAGACATAGATCTCCCTGTGACACAGACAGGTGCAAACCCCTGGTGCATCTGCTCATTGGAGGGAACTGGGCCACAGTCTGGTGGGGTTACCACTGACTGAGTGTGACAGAGGTGCAAGGTGGGGAAGGAGGCATCAACCTCCTCAGACTAACTCATTTGCTGCTCTGTCCCTTCTGACTCCATGGAGCACCGGAGCAAGCCACACTCGAGGTGCCAGCAGACCCCTGCTATTTAGTTGCTATAGACCTTTAGAACTCTCCCACTTGAGACTTGGTGCTGAATTAATTTGGAAATCTTGACCTGGGCCAATCACCCAAGAACCATCCAAGGTGGTATCCTGGTTGTGTTGCTGTGGAAAGGTTTGATTTTCATTTTCCAGTTGTTGCCCATGGAGGGTGGAGAGTCTTAGTTGCTTGTATTTCTCCACAGCTGAGACTTCAACCCAGAGTTACTGATTCACTAGGATTAGACAGAGACCAGCTGAATACAAGACAGAGCCACCTAGCCCCAACACACCAAGCAGGTCCCCAGTGCCTCAGGCTGTAGTACTGTATGGGTCCTTTGCAAAGCTGTAGGGTAAAAGCTGCAGTTACCAGTCCTAGCTCTTGGGCAAAGGGCTGGTTAATTGCTACCCCAGGAGCCCCCAATCCAATATCACCTTACCTGCTCATCTAGCCAAATGGTGAAAAATAATCATGGGGTGGAATCAGCAGAAATTCTCTGGCAACATGAATAATCAGAGTAGATCAACTCCCCCCAAGGAACAATATGGCGGACACACCAGAAGATCCCATTCATAAACAAATGGCTGAGATGTCAGAAATCAAGTTTAGAATTTGGATGGCAAGTAAGATCAACAGAATGGAAGTAAAGTTGGACTTAGAAATTCTAGGAATAATTCAAAAGTTGTCTCAAGAATTCAAAGACAAAATCACCAAAGATTCTGGCACATTGAGAAAAGAAATTGCATCCCTTAAAGATCTGAGAAATACAGTAGAATCCCTCAGTAGCAGAATGAAGCAGGCAGAAGAAAGGATTTCTGACATTGAAGACAAAGCTTTCGAATGCTCCCAAACTCTCAAAGAGGAAGAGAAATGGAGGGCAAAAACAGATCACTCTCTCAGAGAGCTATGGGATAATTCAAAGAAAACCAATATTTGTCATATAGGGATCCCCAAAAGTGACGAAGTGGCTTCATAAGGTACAGAGTCTCTTTTCCATGAGATTATGAAGGAGAACTTTCCAGACATGCCAAGAAATGGATGAATTTCATGTCTGAAATTCAGATAGCAGACAGTTGCAGAACTCCAGCATGACTCAACCCAAATAAGACATCCCCCAGACACATCATAATCAATTTCACCAAAGTTAATATGAAGGAGAAAATTCTGAAAGCAGCCAGACAAAAGAAAACCATCACCTACAAGGGAAAGAATATTAGAATAACTGCAGATCTCTCTGCTGAAACATTTCAAGCTAGAAGAGGATGGTCATCGAATTTAATCTCCTAAAACAAAATAACTTTCAACCCAGGATCCTGTACCCAGCTAAACTGAGTTTCATTGATGATGGAGAAATTAAATACTTCAATGACATTCACATGTTGAAGAAATTTGCCATAACTAAATCAGCTCTCCAGGATGTTCTCAGATCTATCCTGGGTCATAGATGTGATTAAGAAATTTTTGGAACAAAATGATAATGAAGATACAAATTGCCAGAACCTGTGGGGTACCTCAAAGGCAGTCCTAAAAGGAAAATTTATAGCATGGCAAGCCTTCCTCAAGAGAACAGAAAGAGAGGAAGTTAACAACTTAATGGGACATCTCAAACAACTGGAAAAGGAAGAACATTCCAATCCCAAACCCAGCAGAAGAAAAGAAATAACCAAAATTAGACCATAATTAAGTGAAATTGAAAAAAAAAAAGGATTATACAACAGATCAATAAATCAAAAAGTTGGTTTTTTGAAAAGGTCAGTAAAATAGATAAACCTTTAGCTAAAAAAACCAGGAATAAAAGAGTAAAATCTCTAATTTCATCAATCAGAAAGGGTAAAGACAAAATAACAACAGACTCCTCAGAAATTAAAAAAATCCTCAATGAATATTACAAGAAACTCTATTCTCAGAAATATGAAAATCTTAAGGAAACTGACCAATACTTGGAAGCGTGCCACCTTCCTAAACTTAGCCAGAATGAAATAGAAATGTTGAAATGGCCTATATCAAGTTCTGAAATAGCATGAACTATACAAAATCTTCCCCCAAAAGAAAAGTTTGGGACAAGATGGCTTCACATCAGAATTCCACCAAACCTTTAAGGAGGAACTAGTACCTATATTACTTAACCTTTTCCAAAATATAGAAAAAGAAGGAATACTACCCAACACATTCTATAAAGCAAACATCACCTTGATCCCCAAACCAGAAAAAGACCCAACAAGAAAAGAAAATTACAGACCAATATCTCTAATGAATATTGATGTAAAAATATTCAATAAGATCCTAGCAAACAGAATCCACCAACACATCAAACAAATTATATACCATGACCAAGTGGGTTTTATCCCAGGGTCTCAAGGCTGGTTCAATATACATAAAGCTATAAATATGATTCATCATATAAACAAAATAAAAAACAAAGACCATATGATTCTCTCAATTGGTGCAGAAATAGCTTTTGATAATATCCAGCATCCTTTCATGATCAGAACACTTAAGAAAATTGGTTTAGAAGGGACATTTCTTAAACTGATGGAGGTCATCTACTGCAAACCCGCAGCTAATATTGCATTGAATGGAGTTAACTTGAAATCATTTCCACTCAGATCAGGAACCAGGCAAGGTTGCCGATTATCTCCACTGCTTTTTAACATTGTAATGGAAGTCTTAGCCATCGCAATCAGGCAAGAAAAGGCGATCAAGGTATCCACATAGGGTCAGAAGAGATCAAACTTTTACTCTTCACAGACGATATGATTGTATATCTGGAAAACCCCAGGGATTCAACTACAAAACTCTTAGAAGTGATCAAGGAATACAGCAGTGTCTTAAGTTACAAAATCAACACTCATAAATCTGTAGCCTTTATATATACCAACAATAGTCAAGGTGAAAAAACCGTCAAGGTCTCTTCCTTTTACAGTAGTGCCAAAAAGGATGAAATATTTAGGAGTTTACTTAACAAAAGACGTGGAAGATCTCTATAAGGAGAACTATGAAACTCTAAGAAAAGAAATAGCTGAAGATGTTAACAAATGGAAAAACATACCATGCTCATGGCTGGGAAGAATCAACATGGTCAAAATGTCCATACTACCCAAAACATTATACAGTTTTAATGAAATCCCTGTTAAAGGACCATTGTCATACTTTAAAGACCTCGAAAAAATAATATTTCATTTTAGATGGAATCAGAAAAAACCTTGAATAGCCAAGACATTACTCAGAAATAAAAACAAATCAGGAGGAATCACACTACTAGACCTCAGACTGTACTATAAATTGATAGTAATCAAAAACAGTGTGGTACTGGCACAAAAACAGAAAGGTAGATGTATGGAACAGAATAGAGAACCAAGAGATGAAACCAGCTACTTAGCATCATTTGATCTTTGATAAGCCTATCAAAAACATTTAGTGGGGGAAAAGACTCCCTATTTAAGAAATGGTGCTGTGTGACCTGGCTAGCGACCTGTAGAAGACTGAAACTAGACTCACACCTTTCACCATTAACAAAGATAGGTTCTCACTGGATAAAAGATTTAAACTTGAGACATGAAACTATAAAAATAGTAAAAGAAAGTGCAGCGAAAACACTTGAAGAAATCAGCCTGGGAGAATATTTTATGAGGAGGACCCCCTGGGCAATTGAAGCAACACTAAAAATACATTACTGGGGTGTGATCAAACTAAAAACTTCTGCACAGCCAAGAACACAGTACGTAAAACAAGCAGACAGCCCTCAGAATGAGAGAAGGTATTTGCAGGTTATGTCTCTGACAAAAGTTTAATAACCAGAATCCATAGAGAACTCAAACGTATTAGCAAGAAAAGAACAAGTGATCCCATCTCAGGGTGGGCAAGGGACTTGAAGAGAAACTTCTCTGAAGAACACAGATACAGGGCCTACAGAGACATGAAAAAATGCTCATCATCCTTAATCATCAGAGACATGCAAATCAAAACTACTTTGGGATATCATCTAACTCCAGTAAAAAGATTAGCCCACATCACAAAATCTGAAAACCAGAGATGTTGGCATGGATGTGGAGAAAAGGGAACACTTCTGCACTGCTGGTAAAAATGCAAACTAATACTTCCTTTTGGAAATATGTCTGGGGATCACTTAGGGTTCTAAAAATAAACCTGCCATTCAATCCTTCAATTCTTCTACTAGGTATATATCCAGAAGACCAAAAATCACTTTTTTTTTTTTTTTTTTTTGGTTTTTGGCCAGGGCTAGGTTTGAACCCACCACCTCCGGCATATGGGACCAACACCCTACTCCTTGAGCCACAGGCGCCGCCCACAAAAATCACTTTATAACAAAAATATTTGCACCAGAATGTTTATTGCTGCCCAATTCCTAATTGCTAAGTCATGGAAGAAGCACAAGTGCCCTTTGACCCACGAATGGATTAATAAATTGTGGCATGTGCATACCATGAAACATTATGCAGCCTTAAAAAAGATGGGGACTTTACCTCTTTTATGTTTACATGGATGCAGCTGGAACATATTCTTCTTAGCAAAGTGTCTCAAGAATGGAAGAAAAAGTATCCAAGGTACTCAGCCCTACTATGAAACCAACTTATAAACACCCACACTTCCATATGAATGCTATAACCCAACTACAGCCCAAAATGAAGGGGAAAGAAGGGGGGAGGGGTGAGAAGGGGGAGGATGGGTGGAGGGAGAGTAATTGGTGGGATCACCTATGGTGCATTTTACAAGGGTACATGTTAAATCTACTAAGTGTAGAATATAAATGTTTTAACACAATAACTAAGAAAATGTGGTGAAGGCCACGTTAACCAGTTTGGTGAAAGTATTTCAAATTGTATATAAAAGCAGCACATTGTACCCCACAATTGCATTAATGTACGAAAAAGAAATACCTGATCTAGCTGGGCATCATGGTGGGCACCTGTAGTCCCAGCCAGCTACTCAGAAGCCTGAAGCAGGAGGATGGCTTGAGCCCAGGAGTTTGAGGTTGCTGTGAGCTATGATGATGCCACTCACGCAACCTACGTTGACAAAGTGAGACTCTGTTTAAAAAAAAAAAAAAAAAAAATATATATATATATATACACACACATATATGTATATACATGACTCAATTGACTTTCAAAAAATTACATATTACTGCTTTGAAAACAAAGTAGCTAAGATATTACTTTAATTTTATTTTTTAAAACAGCAACAAAAATAACATACAATTGCCATTACAAACATTTCACAGTGCAGAGCTCAGGGGCATCAGTACATTCTTATTGCTGTGTGACCTTCCATCATCTGTTTCCAGAGTCTTTATTCATCCTAAACTGAAACTTTGTTTTCATAAAACAGTAACTTCTTCTCCCTCCCCCATCTCCCTAGCCCATTCATGGAGTAAAAGAAAAACCACCACTCAGTTTTCTTTTTCTATGAATTTGACTACTCCAGGTAACTTGTGTGTGGAATCATATAATTTTTATAGTATTATTTTTAAAATTAACCTGCTCTGTACAGGAATCGAATAGTAAATCACCAGCACAAGTGACTCTGTTATTGCCATTGTTATTGAATATGGTTTTTAAGCATTTACTTATTAGATTTGTATGGCAATTTTAGTGAAGGAGACAATTTTAGAAAATTTCAAACCAAATAAATCACTACAGCTTGCTAATTTCATATAGAGCATCTAAGCAAATTAAAGAAGGCAAATTTCAGAACCAAGAGCTACTTCACTACTTATATGTTATTGTTACTGATTTTCCAATTAGAAATGTAAGTTTATAAGTCCTGCAGGGTCTTACATTGTATAATTTTGGGTAATGTTTCTGGTGAAAATGAAACAATTTCCCTCATGTTCAGCATTATTTTTTCTCTTCAAATAACACCCCCTTCCAAAATAGTTCTGACCAATCATAATACATGCATTTTAAAATAGGCTAAAATCAAATATAGCTGCATCATTTGATTTAAACAAAACCCAGACTGTGACGATAACTCCAGCAAATGCATTAGCAGTGTCACTTTCATTTTCTGTCTCTGGGCTAATTGAGTGGACAGACTTTCCCTTTGCATCAAGCAAATATTGATAAAACATCTTTAGCTGTTTTGTCACCCATTAAATTGATGGCAGGCCTTAAATGCCTATGAATTTAATCTATATTCAGCAAAGCCACACATTTAAAATCTCAACTTTTGAGATTTTGTATATCTTAAATATGTTCTACCTCCAGATCAGAAACACTTAATCTATGACTCAAGTATACTTGAAAAGGCTGGGTAAATGGTTTCAATTCTCTGTCCTCTAATTAAATTAACTTTGGAAATGTTCCTGTGTGTTTGCAAAGTAGGAATGAGTGGATTTTGTACGCATCATTGCAGGGCACGAGCTGAGAAACCAGCAGAGTTGTGCTCATGTTCCAGGGGGTCTACTGACTATTTTTCAGTAAGTTAAAGGGATGAAGGTTAGAAGACTTAACTAGAGCAAGGAGAACAAGTAAGAGGGAAAACGGGAAAGTAAGAGCCCAAGGCCGAATACAAAAAAATAGATTGGCTTAGGCTTCAATGCTATAGGTATAAATGGACATATTAGCTTAAATTGGGAGTTGAAGAAATAAATATACCTGTGTGCCACCCACTGGCTCATGTTTTCTGAATTACTATGCATATTTTATTTATGTGTACTTTTTTTTTTTTTTTAAACCACAGGAGACTTGCTATCCATTGCTATTTTATTAAACATGTATTGATGGCTATGAATGGCAGTGGTGGTGATGATGATGACTTTATTCAGAAAGCCAGGGGCAGGAGAAAAGGCAAAACCGAGACAGAGGGAAGGAAGGAAGAGAGGAAGGAAGGAAAGAAGGAAAGAAGGAAGAAAGAGACGGAGGGAGGGAGGAACGAAGGAAGGAAAGAAAAAAAAAAGCCAAGGGCAGAATTTGCGAACAGGGTGGACCCAGCCATTCCTGCCACGCTGCTCAGCTCCTACTGGCTATGTTTCAGTTTTGCAAACACTCTTGACTTTTTTTTCTTTAGATGGGGAAAAACTCATTTCATTTCAATTGCAAAAACCTTTATATACAGTGATTTTATAATAAGCAAGAAGTAGATTTGCAGACTTTTGATCCATGGAATGCATAAAAATTCCCCAGTAATCAAGTAGCCAAGATAATAGCATTCAACAAGAAAGCAGCCAACCTTTTTTTCAAAGGATTGCTTATTTTATATTGTATATTTCAAATAGCTAGAAGAGAGGACTTGAAATGCTCCCATTTCAAACACATAGAATTGATAAAAATACACGAGAGGATGGATGTCCCAAATGACATCCATCATTTGGGACTTGATCATTACACATTCTATGCATGTAGAAAAATATCATATGTATCCCATAAGTGCAAATATTATGCATCAATAAAATTTTTTGTAAAGATTACTTTTTATCCTACATTTTAGAAAACACAAAGAAGTGCCACACACCTTGTGAGGAAAGGAGAAGAAAATGTTATTTCTAGTATCGAGCAAATACATATTTAGAGGACCTCTTTCAATCAGGTGTGGGCCACATACTAACAAAGGCAGCTCAGGGCAAAGAGGGGCCCAGGAGACAGAAGTGTCCAAGAAAGGGGAAGGCAGCAGCAGAACTGATTCTTATCCAGGGTCCTGGGCATCCCACCCCCCACTGCAGCAGATACAGTTATTTATTGCTCTCCGTATCCAGGGCTGCTGAATGGCTCTCACCTAAACCACAGAGAACATCCTGGGTAAGTAAATTCAAAATCCCCACTGACTTTATATCATAAAATGCAAGTGTAAGTGAATTTCTGCATTACTTAGGTTAGAACTTTTATTGACTTGTCTAATAAAATGATTACATAATTAACATTCTTGTTCCCCTAAGAGCTGATTCTGCACAACAGAATGTTTTGAAGGAAAGCACTGCCTACCTTTTTTTTTTTTTTCATTTTATACATTCCAAAGTATCTCATAAACACAGAGCAGGGCTATACATAGTCTTGAACTCTGAGGCCTAGGAGGTACAGAAGATTGAAATATTCCAGTATCTAAAAAGTTGCATGTTAACGATTCCTAAGGAAGGCTTAGGTGAGAATTCTACAGCCAAACTACCACAGTATTCCAGCCAAAGCATATGTTAAAAATCACTCATAAAGGAATTTCATGTATCATCTCTGTTTAAACACTGTAGCATATCATTAGCAAATAACTCCAGAGAGCAGGTCTTTAAAACGAAATACAATAGCTATTGCTTAGGTACCTGGAGAATCAAGCTGTTTTTCCCGGGTGGGCATTTCACTTGGGCAAGGGCTGACAGGAGAGGTGGTGGGGCCCCTTCCCAGTGCCATTCATATTTGTTTTCTGTTATGGCAATAATAGCACCGTGGTATATTTGGCACGTAAGCCAGAATATCTGACCTTGGTATCTCAGTAGAAAAAACAAAAACACCACAAATCAGACAACTCTTAAATGTCAAGACAGTGCTATGCGGGTAGGAATCCCTAACACAATGTTTTCCTTGCAGGGAAATTATTGCGAGGCAGCGATCATATGCAGTCCTGTGCAGGGTGTGATTAAATACGACAGTAACTGCAGCCAGGGCAAAATCAAAGATCTGGTAATGGAAGAACAAGGTGATGCAGGCGGCCCGTTGCTCATATGCGTCATGCAGACAGAGTTTAGTGGTCATGTGGCTTCACCTATGCAAAGTCACTTTCCAGTTTGGACTTTGAGAACTGATCCACTGGGTTTTCTAGAGCAGTGAGCATCATCAGAATGTCCGTGGGTACTTAGGGTCGATAGCAGATGCTGACCGGGATACTGCCTGTGGTGGGCACAGCTCTGGCCCAGCTCGCCCAGCCTGCAGGGGTCTGTGGCTCCGTTTCATTCCTGCAGCAGCTGCTGCAGAGGCGCTGGAGCTCCTGATCCCTCCCTTCACACAAACATCACCTCTGCCTGGAATGTCCCATCCCCCATTTCCTACTTCTCCTTCTGCTTTCAGTTTAAGTGTCATCTCCTTCCCTCCCACCTCCCTGCCCCACTGACAGCAGGGCGGCAATTACCCATCTGGGTTATTCTCCATCCCAGCCTCTTCCCACCTTCCCGCATGGTGCTCGTGGGCTACATGTGTGTTTTGCTTATTTGCACGTCATTCAGCCCCATCCCTTCCTTTTATCAATGAGGATATTAATAGCCAGAAAGTCAAGGGCCGTGCTGGAGTTTGCTCATCTAAACCAGCAGTGGGGCCCTGAGCTGTATCCATAACATCTGAAATGGCAGGGACATCTGAATGACCATTTGCTTGTAAATAAAACCAACTTTTAGATGATAAAGCAAACACACAGTCCAAAACAAGAAACGAAACCTTTTCCTCGCTTTTTCTTTTAGGCTTCCAGTAGATAATCCACTGAATGGAATAAGTGCATTTGCCCCTCTCTCTTCCTGCTCTCTACCTCCCCAGACAGGTCTCCACTTATTTCTTTCTCTAACCCTCTGGACAAGCTGCTGGGGACTGGGAGGGATATCTGATTTCAGGTCTCAGTTGCAGAAGGAGGAGCTGAAGGCCAGCAGGCCTTCCCTGGGCAGCCCAAATCTACTCACAGCCTCTGCAGCCCAAGCCCTACCTTTCACGATGCTGAGTTGTTCCCCTTTTCCCCATTTCCAATTATCCTAACTTAATAAGGGCCAGCTTCCCTAAGAGAGCAAGAAAACACCCCCAATGCAGGAAGAGACCAAAGAAAGGGTGAGGTGACAGTGCTGGGGAGGCGTTACGCTCAAAGGCGTTCGAGCTGAGTGCACTCAGGCATGATAGGGGAGCTTGTTTCCATCAAGTTGTCAGGTTGCTCTAACCCATTGATATTTGGACTCAGCAGGTTTGGGTGGGGATGTTGGACCCCAGAATCTACATTTTAGGGAGGCATCCTGATAATATTATGAAGTCTTATGTCTTTACTGTCATAAAAGAATCACATGCTGGGAGGCGCCTATGGCTCAAAGGAGTAGGGTGCTGGCCCCATATGCCGGAGGTGATGGGTTCAAACCCAGCCCCAGCCAGAAACTGCAAAAAAAAAAAAAATGAATCGCATGCCCGTGGCTTGCGTTCTGTGATCTAATTTAGATCCTCCAACTACTTGTGCTGGGATGCTGCTGTCCAGAGAGGTCAGGAAGCTCTGCCCAGAGGCACCATCTTCACCAGTCTCAGACCTTTACCTGGCCGTGCCTTACAAATGCTACCGCATCTTCTGAGTGCCACGATGTGAAAGGAGTTGTGAAGCATTGGCTAACCCCAAACAGCTTAACTATCCCCTGAGTAACAAAGTTAATTTCAAAACTAAAAAGGGAGTGAAGAAAGGATATAGCTCAGGGTAGGTTGGGAGTGCAGGTGGGGCCCCTGTTCCCATCCCCATCAACTCCAGAAATCAGAGATGCAGAGCCCTGGTGAGCATGAGAGCAGGAGACTCTCCCCTCCCACCTTCAATCCTACATTAAAGTCCTGATCCCCAGAGTGATGGTATTAGGAGGTGGGGCCCTTGAAAGGAGGTTAGGGCTTGAGGGTGGAGCCCTCCTGACTGCGATTAGTGGTCTCATGAAAGGGACTCCCAGATAGCCGTCTGGTCCTGTCCCATGTGAGCACACAGCTGGAAGGAGCCAGGAGCAGGCACCCATCAGATCAGTTCCTTGATCTTGAACATCTCTGCTTCCAGAACTGTGAGACATAAATTTCTATTGTTGATAAGCAATCGAGTCTGTGTGTTCTATCACAGAAGCCCAAACATACAGGTCCAGTGAGGACTCCACAGCGCATGTTCCTCCAACGAGGAACCCTCTCTTCCTGCCTGAATCACTGCTTCTTTCTCTCTTCCGTTGTCACTCGGCAGCAAGTCCCACTGCCTTGCATTTTTAAAGCATGTTATAGGATGCCGCTTGACTGCCTAAAAGGACAGTGCCCACCAGTGAAATGTGCAGTCTCCGGGGCAGATCTGATAAGAATTTAGGCTTTTATTCCTATTCTAAGCTGGGAGAATGGTGCCACTTCAAGGAAAACACATGCACTGACCTGGGCTTTGATTTTAGTGTGGTGGGAGATAGAGATTAAGTTCCTCCCCCTGTCAGCCAAAGCCCATCTCAGGTCAGCCCTGCTTTTCACCTGACACAGCACTTTCCGCCTCCCAGGCTGCAGACAGAGAGGGTAGTAACCGGATGACAGGCATTCATGATGTCCCCCCTTACCTTGTTAACTTGCCCTTTCCTGCCTGGCAACTGACATGAGATTTGGAGCTTTGGAGCCACAGCAGCAAAGAGCACTTGTTGCCGTAGGTGCTGGAGTGGCACACATCTGGAGAGCCACACATCTGGAGTGCCACACATCTGGAGTGCCACACATCTGGAGAGACACACATCCGGAGAGTCACACATCTGATATGCCACACATCTGGAGTGCCACACATCTGCTCCTGATGAAGGCATAAGAACTGGCAGATGTGGGGGAGGGGGCCTGGGATTGAAGATGGTCTTATTGGCAATTTAGTTAGACCTGCTGTGCAGCCCTGTCTCCCAGCAGGAAGATGATTGTACATTGTAGTGATTGAATCAGCCAGCATTTGAGAGAGGAGGAGCAAGAGAGAGACACCTCCCTGGGAAGGCTGACAGGTGAAAAATGGCTCAGAGAAAACCCTGGTTAAGTAGCTGGCTTGGCTGGCACAAGGTACTGAAAACCTCCTCAAATTTACCATAGTTTACTTAAGTGTTCTGCTAAAACTCCCTGCCCTTTCCCCAGCACCCGGAGGATGAGGTCGTTAGGGTTTCACATATTGCTATTTTTTTACCCTCATGATTTTCTTTGAGTATCAATTCTCGATTATTTGTTATATATACAATTTTGGTTAAATAATCTAGAGATTACATTTGCTAAACTTTGAATACCCATATAAAAATGGGTATGTTTCGTGCTTGGAGAATTCAGATTTAGCAAAGTCACGAAGCCCCATTGGGTAGCTGAGGCAAGTGTTGGAAAGCTCTGGGTTCCTGCCCAACTCTTTTTATGGGCTCTTATCTATAATTTGTGATGTCTTGAGATTTAATGGTATCAACCTAGACCTTTTGGTTAGTAGGAGAGGTAAAGCTAAGTGTTTACATTTCTTTCTTTCTTTCTCCTTCCTTCCCTTCCTTCCTTCCTTCCTTCCTTCCTTCCTTCCTTCCTTCCTTCCTTCCTTCCTTCCTTCCTTCCTTCCTTCCCTCCCTCCCTCCCTCCCTCCCTCCTTCCTTCTTTCCTTCCTTCCTTCCTTCCTTCCTTCTTTCCTTCCTTCTTTCCTACCTTCCTTCCTTCCCTCCTTCCTTCTTGACAAAAAGAATGGTTGTTGGGAATGTTCGTACCCATCTCTTTGGAATTTTGTGATGATTAAATGAAGAACACTCAGTAGAGCACCTAGCACGTAGTAGGTTCTAGGAAGGCTTTGCGATTATTATTATTATTTCCTCATGCCTCGCCTACATTTCACTAGCAAATATTATCAGGTCTACTACCAAAACAGACCCTAACTTTGATCACTTCTCTCCATCCCAGCGCCACAGTCCAGGTGGTCATTTCTTCTCCATTGAGTTCCTGAGCATTTCCTAACTTGCCGCCTGCCTAGATTTCCCTCTGCTACTGCCCGTCTCGGCACAGCAGGCACTTCCCTCCAGCCTGCCAGGCCAGCCGCTTGGCTCCTGCCTCCGTTCCAGCTCCTGGTCACTCCCCATCTCATTCAGGGCAGGGCAGCCTGCTGCAACTGCTCTCTTGACTCAGTTCTACCTGCACTCAGGTGTCAGGGCCTCCACAGCCACAGGCCCCCCCCAACTTGTCACTGCCCATCACAGTCAGTCCTATCAGATCACATTAGGGGACAGGTCTAAGGCTTCCTGCTTCTCTCGTCCTGTGGAATGTCAGATGGGAACCTGTCTATTTTTGTTGCTATGTCTGGACATTGTTGGACTCTACCCATTTCCTGTGATCCTGAAAAACAGCAAATATTAAGAAATCCCTTTGTCCGTTGTGCCCTGGGAATGGCTTACTTGAAAAGAACCACCCTTCCCCAGTGCCTTTGATAAGACTCACAGATGCCCTCTGTCATTTAGGGAGGACAAGGCCAGACACACAGGCTCCAAATTTCCATTCTTTGCCTCATAAAACCTTAGCTGAATTTATTGATCCCACTGATCCATCTGGAACAAAATAATTGTTAACCAAACTCCCATTAATATTCTCTCCTTCCACAAGGCCACTGAACTGTGGCCCATACTCAACCTGAGCCAGCAGACGTCAGGGTGAAAATAGGCGGCCTGGGGGCTGAACATTCCTGGACCTACTATTCGATCATGCTACCTTCTCATCCTATTTCTCCACATCTCCTGGGATCCTATTAGCATACTATTTCATCCCATTTCTTTGCTCAGGTTCTTTCCAGCATTTTTGCTCCTTCCTATAACAGAAAAGTCCTTTCTGCACAACCCTGGACGTGATTTCAGGTCTTGTGGTCATGGTGCTTTTCTTATACAATAGCTGCCTTCACACTTTTGCAATCATTTCTTTTCCCTCTTGCAAGAATCCTTTCGAACAGAGTCTCTCTTTAATAAATCCAGATTTGTTTTTTTATTTGATATTTCCCAGTGTCTACAAGGTGCCTGTGCATGATAAATGCCTAATGGATATTTGTTATAGAGTAAAAATACATTTCTATTTGGGATTGTAGCCAAAATATTGTAGCTTTAGTATGTCATCCCTGATGCCTGGTGAATCCCAGTGCTCACTGCGCACAGAGGCAGCTTTGCTCTGGGGTGACTGCAGAGTGCAGAGACAGAACCTCAGGAGAGAGGAGGCTGAGGGTAGGAATGAAATTGCCATTTATCCATCAACTCGTTTCATCCTTACTCATTTGCAGAAAAAAATGCATACTATGATCCTCTGGAGATTTTAGTTTCCTCATTGCCCGCCCAAACCAACACAGCATACCACTAGCAAGGAAGATGGAGAGTAGCCCAGAGGCACATCTTGGTATTTACAGAAGGAGAAATATCCATGCAGTCAAGGGGTGTTACCCATGTATTAAAAAAATTAAAGGTGTCAGCCTAAATGCCCACCAACCCAGGAATGGGTTAACAAGCTGTGGTCCATGTACACTATGGAATACTATTCAGCCATTTAAAAAAATGGAGACTTTACAGTCTTTGTATTAACCTGGATGGAAGTGGAAGACATTATTCTTAGTAAAGCATCACAAGAGTGGAGAAGCATGAACCCTATGTACTCAATTTTGGTATGAGGACAATTAATGACAATTAAGGTGGGGGTGGGGGAAGGGGAGAGCGGGGGGGCGGGTGGAGAGAGAGAAAGAGGGAGGGACGGGTGGAGAAAGGAAGACAAGAGAGAGGGAAGGAGGGAGGGGGTGGGGGTCTTGGTGTATGCCACACCTTTTGGGGGCAAGACACGATTGTAAGAGGGACTTTGCCTAACAAATGCAATCAGAGTAACCTGATTTCTTGTACCCTCAATGAATCCCCAACAATAAAAAAAAAAAGAAAAATTAAAGGTGTTTTATTTTTTCAATAGATACTGCACATTTGGTATTTTGTAAAACTTGTATCTAAATTTGTGTTGTATTGTATTGTCCTGGCTGTATTTAAAATTA
Source organism: Nycticebus coucang (assembly GCF_027406575.1). Lineage (NCBI taxonomy): Eukaryota > Metazoa > Chordata > Mammalia > Primates > Lorisidae > Nycticebus > Nycticebus coucang. Next base: position 12,053,944 of record NC_069792.1, read on the forward strand.
AAACTAACAGAAACAAAACATAATAGAATAATACACTCCCTGCCCCCAACACATACACCCACACATATCCTTCTACTATTTTTAACATTTTCTTTGTTTTAGGTCACCCATATTTAGTCTCTCTCCTTGAGCATGGAGTATATAGCTGACTACAATTTTGTAGGAAAAAAATAGCTTTGAAAGACAGAGCAACTTGCATTTTCTATATACTCGTTGAACAGCTGTGATTAAATAAATAACTTTCCATATCAGTTTGTTTTTCCTCTTCTTGTGACTAATCTAAGCATCCGTCTCAACTGTAAATATATTAAAGGCTAATCACGACTGAGTTACATAGCTAATTTGAGTTTATTGCCTGTTTTATGCATAACAAATATTAAGCTTTCAAAGTTAGTATCGTTATGTTTCAAGACCATAAAATGCACTTTAATTTATTGTAACTATATTGTCATTCTGAGTTAATTTATTTAAGAAAATTCTGCTTGCTGGTATTAAGAAATCTATTTCAGGGCTGAGAACGGAAAAGACCATTAATTAACTCTTTGTTGATGAGTTCATCAGAGAAGGAGACTTTGCCCTTATGGTTACTCAGCACAACATGAAAGTCTTGATGCCAGCTATTTGGTGACAGGATAATCATCCTGAATAGGTAAGAGTTGACAATAGTAAATTATTCTGGCTAAAAAGTTTTAAAGACAGCATTAGAATACTTTAAATATTTCACATGACATACGCAATCAGCCATAATTTACTGAACCTTTTTTTTTTGTGCCCAGCATTGTGCTATGTATGAGCCAATAGGTGCTTAAAAGATGCTATAAGAGTCATTCTTTCAAGGCTGTTTTAGGGACTTTATTTTATTTTGCCATCTTATTGAATTAATTAAATGATGTTTGACTTGATTTTCCCTGAATGAATGCTGGATGTATTTACTTACTCCAGCCAAAATTAGCTCTATTTCCCTGAACATAAATCTTCTTGATAGGAATGGGTGATACCATTTCTCTACCCCAATGAATCACTTAACCAAGGACATTCTTAATTCCTTTAAAGTTCTCTTGTTGGCTTGCTTCTCCCCATCCATCTTAAACAAATTCCGATTAGTGAGCTCATTGCTGTTTGTATCTTTTAACATGTAGGAAATTTAAGATGTTTTCATCCAAGCAGAAAAATTGCTACTTCTTTCTTTCATCACATTGCAATTGATTTTCAGGTCCCAAGAATTTGTCATCATTTTGAGGATACATCATGGCAAAGAAACACACAATCAGGGGTTATTTTTAACACATCTTTGTTTGTCCACATGAGGTTGCTTACAATTTGGTGCTACAATATTCAATTGATTAACAATTGTAGTCTCTTATGTCGTCATCATTATGTCGTCATAATTCATGTTATAGACCCTGTCCATTTCTCCAGGAAAAAACAGGGTGGTCAGACAGCTTTAAAGACTGTAATCCTTGAGTAATACATAAAGAGCGCAAGTGAATAATTTATGGAATGGCTCTCTGGTGGTGCAAAGAATTAATGAAGTTTTTTAAAGTACCCGATTTGCAACCAAGGAATAACTCAAATGACTTCAAGCCAAAAACAAACAAACAAAAGACCTAACAACAATAATAACAACCAGACTAAGGTTTCTCCTTACTACCCCTCCTTCTAGAATACCTTCGTGATTTCTCAAAATTATGAAAAGTTATGATAATGACCCAGCATTTTAGTTGGTTCTGACTTCAACCTCTCTGGGGATCATAACCATACACCAACTGGAAAAGAGTCTAGATGCAGAATCAGGATATTTGGGAGGCAGATCACTTGTGAAACCCCTTGCGAGTCAGATACTTTAATAAATAAACTCACAGTTTCCTCATTTCCTTATCTGTAGAAACTGGGTCACAGATTTCAATGCACCTAGGTGAGGGCAGGTAATATAAAAGCATGTATGGGGTGAGGAGTAAAAAGAAAGCTTGGTACAAGAGGCTGAATACTTTGACCAAGCTAAGGGAGAAAGCTGAGTTTTGAGCCTTGAGTTCAATTTCCAATCCAGGCGAGGGTTATTGCTCATTCTCCACAATGAAAGGAGCAGCAAATAAAGGCTGAGTAAATCATGGCATTTTTTTTCTATAAAGTCACAGTTTACAAACAACACTGTATAAGTTGTTCGCATTTAAAATACCATTGATCTCCAGGCTGAGCAAGATGGCAGCCGAGTAACAGCTTCCTTGCATCTGGGCACCGTGAGTCTGGGGAGATAGGACTCCAGGCATCTCTGGCTGGTGGGAACTGCCTATCATCACTCCTATGAAGATACAGGGAGTCAGCGAGAGACTTCTGGACCCCAAGAGGAGGACTAAAACAGTGGAAAACCGGCAAGTGGTCGCGTGTGTTCAATCCGTCTAAACCCGCCCACAACTGTAAGTTCAGTAGCAGCGAGACTGCAAACCAGAAAGGCCTTACCTGTGAACTATTTTGATGTCCTTGGACTTGGCACTGAGTTGAGCTGCCTTGGGGAAGGCCTGAGCGGGAGTGCGGAGAACTTTGGCCGTTGTCTGGGGCCCCAGTCTGAGCCGCTGAGCCAGACGGAGCTAATAGTGTTTGGCGGTGGGTCACACCGATCCATTGTCAGTGATCTGCCCCGGCAAGCTCCGCCCTCAGGGTCACAGAGCTACAAATGGGTGGGAGCTGGTAACCCAGCAACCAAGTGACCTAAGGGTGGGGTTTGAGCCGCCTTGCAGCCCTAACCCTCAGGGGCAGAGTGAGACTGGTTTTGGCACACTGAGTAAGGGGATAGCCACTTCAGCAGCGATTCCAGCAAGAAAGCTGGGAAAGCTTCTGCTCAGCAAGTTTACAAGTTCAAAGTGCCTTTTAAGTAGGCTGAAGAGAGATTTAGGGTGTCTACCTGCTGGGGTTTGAGAAATCAGCAGCCTCCAGTCGTATCAGAACTGTGACTAACATCTCATACCCCAGAAGACCACGTGTTGCCCAGACAATATTCAATAACATATACAAACTGCTTTGTTTTTGGTTCTGTATTTTTTTCTTTTTTTTTTTTTGTTCGGTTGTTTTTTTTTGTTTCTTTATTTTGACGTTGCTGGTGTTCTTTTGTTTTTTTAATTTCAATCTTTTCCACACAGATCCCTTTTTCTTTCTCAATTTTCCTAGTTTAATTATAATTTCCCATTGCTGCCTTTTTTAATAACTTCAACTTCATTTTTGCTAGTGTTTCTACCGATATAATTTGGTTTTTCACCCAATTTTATCCCCGTAAAGTTTTCTGTTTGCTTCTTTTGGTTTGATTTATAGCATTTTTGTCTTTCCTCTCTACTTGGTGGAGGTGGGGTACTGTGTCTGATCAGGTTAGCAAAGAGCTGCTGACCTCAAGGGAACCACGCAACTGGGCATCCCCAGAAGGTGGGGTTTTTTAAGGTTGTGTCAAAGTACCCTACTGTACACCTATATTGCCCTGTCTCCCTCTTTCTGTGCCTCTCTTCTTTTTGTCAATATTCCTTATACCCACCCCCTCTCCTTTCTCTATCTTTCTTTTTTTCTTATCACTCGGTCCTCCTTTTTTACATCCCCTTTTTTTGCTCTTCAACCTTCTCACCTTTCTGGTCCTGTAACCCTTAGTCCACAGGCACAAGAACTTAAAGAGCAAGAGGAAGTGAAAGGAAAATTAGGGCAAGGAAACAGATAAAAGAAACCACTCATGAGGAAGAATCAGCAGAAAACTCCAGGCAACATGAAGAACCAGTCTAGAACAACCCCACCAAGGGACCATGAGGTAGCTACTGCAGATGATTCCACCAGTATAGAAATGTTAGGAATGACAGAAAGGGAATTTAGAATACACATGTTGAAAACAATGAAAGAAATGATGGAAACAATGAAGGAAATTGCTAATAAAGTGGAAAATAACCAAAAGGAAATCCAAAAACAGAATCAAATAAGAGATGAACGATACGAAGAATATAAAAAGGATATAGCAGACCTGAAGGAACTGAAACAGTCAATTAGGGAACTTAAAGATACAATGGAAAGTATCAGCAACAGGTTAGACCATGCACAAGAAACAATTTCAGAGGTAGAAGACAAAGTTCTTGAGATAACTCAGACAGTAAAAGAGGCAGAAAAGAAGAGAGAGAAAGCAGAACGTTCACTGTCAGAATTATGGGACTTTATGAAGCGTTCCAACATACGAGTTATAGGAATTCTAGAAGGGGAAGAAGAATGCCCCAGAGGAATGGAAGCCATACTAGAGAATATTATAAAAGAAAATTTCCCAAATATCACCAAAGAGTCTGACACACTGCTTTCAGAGGGATATCGGACCCCGGGTCGCCTCAACTCTAACCGTGCTTCTCCAAGACACATTGTGATGAACCTGTCCAAAGTCAAGACAAAAGAAATGATTCCGCAAGCTGCCAGGAGTAAGCGCCAGTTGACCTACAGGGGCAAATCCATCAGAGTTACCGCAGACTTCTCTAATGAAACTTTCCAAGCAAGGAGACAATGGTCATCTACCTTTAATCTACTTAAACAGAACAATTTTCAGCCCAGAATTCTGTACCCTGCTAAGCTAAGCTTCAAAATTGACGGAGAAATCAAATCATTTGATTGATCAAATTCGCCACAACAAGACCAGCTCTACAGGAAATACTTCAACCTGTTCTGCACACTGACCACCACAATGGATCAGCAGCAAAGTAAGAACTCAGAAATCAAAGGACAGAACCTAACCTCCACACTGATGCAAAAGACAAAACTAAGCAATGGACTCTCACAAAATAAGACGAATAGAATACTACCACACTTATCAATTATCTCCATAAATGTTAATGGCTTGAATTCCCCACTGAAGAGACATAGATTGGCTGACTGGATTAAAAAACACAAGCCATCCATTTGCTGTCTGCAAGAAACACACCTGGCTTCAAAAGACAAATTAAAGCTCCGAGTCAAGGGTTGGAAGACAATTTTTCAGGCAAATGGAATTCAGAAGAAAAGAGGAGTTGCAATCTTATTTTCAGATACATGTGGATTTAAAGCAACTAAAGTCAAAAAAGACAAAGATGGTCACTTTATATTGGTCAAGGGAAAACTACAACAAGAAGACATTTCAATTCTAAATATTTATGCACCCAATTTAAATGCTCCCAGATTCTTGAAGCAGACCTTACTCAGTCTAAGCAACATGATATCTGATAATACCATCATAACAGGGGACTTTAACACACCTCTTACAGAGCTGGACAGATCCTCTAAACAGAAATTAAACAAAGATGTAAGAGATTTAAATGAGACCCTAGAACAACTATGCTTGATAGACGCATATAGAACACTCCACCCCAAAGATAAAGAATATACATTCTTCTCATCACCCCATGGAACATTCTCCAAAATTGATCATATCCTGGGACACAAAACAAATATCAACAGAATCAAAAGAATTGAAATTTTACCTTGTATCTTTTCAGACCATAAGGCACTAAAGGTGGAACTCAACTCTAACAAAAATGCTCAAGCCCACCCAAAGGCATGGAAATTAAACAATCTTCTGTTGAATAACAGATGGGTGAAGGAAGAAATAAAACAGGAAATCATTAACTTCCTTGAGCATAACAACAATGAAGACACAAGCTACCAAAACCTGTGGGATACTGCAAAAGCAGTTTTGAGAGGAAAATTCATCGCTTTAGATGCCTACATTCAAAAAACAGAAAGAGAGCACATCAATAATCTCACAAGAGATCTTATGGAATTGGAAAAAGAAGAACAATCTAAGCCTAAACTCAGTAGAAGAAAAGAAATATCCAAAATCAAATGAGAGATCAATGAAATTGAAAACCAAAGAATCATTCAGAAAATTAATGAAACAAGGAGTTGGTTTTTTGAAAAAATAAATAAAATAGATAAACCATTGGCCAGACTAACAAGAAATAGAAAAGTAAAATCTCTAATAACCTCAATCAGAAACGATAAAGGGGAAATAACAACTGATCCCACAGAGATACAAGAGATCATCTCTGAATACTACCAGAAACTCTATGCCCAGAAATTTGACAATGTGAAAGAAATGGATCAATATTTGGAATCACACCCTCTCCCTAGACTTAGCCAGGATGAAATAGACCTTCTGAACAGACCAATTTCAAGCACTGAGATCAAAGAAACAATAAAAAATCTTCCAACCAAAAAATGCCCTGGTCCAGATGGCTTCACTCCAGAATTCTATCAAACCTTCAAGGAAGAGCTTATTCCTGTACTGCAGAAATTATTCCAAAAAATTGAGGAAGAAGGAATCTTCCCCAACACATTCTATGAAGCAAACATCACCCTGATACCAAAACCAGGAAAAGACCAAAACAAAAAGGAGAATTTCAGACCAATCTCACTCATGAACATAGACGCAAAAATTCTCAACAAAATCCTAGCCAATAGATTACAGCTTATCATCAAAAAAGTCATTCATCATGATCAAGTAGGCTTCATCCCAGGGATGCAAGGCTGGTTTAACATACGCAAGTCTATAAACGTTATCCACCATATTAACAGAGGCAAAAATAAAGATCACATGATCCTCTCAATAGATGCAGAAAAAGCATTTGATAAAATCCAGCATCCTTTTCTAATTAGAACTCTGAAGAGTATAGGCATAGGTGGCACATTTCTAAAACTGATTGAAGCTATCTATGACAAACCCACAGCCAATATTTTACTGAATGGAGTAAAACTGAAAGCTTTTCCTCTTAGAACTGGAACCAGACAAGGTTGTCCGCTGTCACCTTTACTATTCAACGTAGTGCTGGAAGTTCTAGCCAATACAATTAGGCAAGACAAGGAAATAAAGGGAATTCAAATGGGAGCAGAGGAGGTCAAACTCTCCCTCTTTGCTGACGACATGATCTTATACGTAGAGAACCCCAAAGACTCAACCACAAGACTCCTAGAAGTCATCAAAAAATACAGTAATGTTTCAGGATATAAAATCAATGTCCACAAGTCAGTAGCCTTTGTATACACCAATAACAGTCAAGATGAGAAGCTAATTAAGGACACAACTCCCTTCACCATAGTTTCAAAGAAAATGAAATACCTAGGAATATACCTAACGAAGGAGGTGAAGGACCTCTATAAAGAAAACTATGAACTCCTCAGAAAGGAAATAGCAGAGGATATTAACAAATGGAAGAACATACCATGCTCATGGCTTGGAAGAATCAACATTGTTAAAATGTCTATACTTCCCAAAGCTATCTACCTATTCAATGCCATTCCTATCAAAGTACCTACATCGTACTTTCAAGATTTGGAAAAAATGATTCTGCGTTTTGTATGGAACCGGAAAAAACCCCGTATAGCTAAGGCAGTTCTTAGTAACAAAAATAAAGCTGGGGGCATCAGCATACCAGATTTTAGTCTGTACTACAAAGCCATAGTGGTCAAGACAGCATGGTACTGGCACAAAAACAGAGACATAGACACTTGGAATCAAATTGAACACCAAGAAATGAAACTAACATCTTACAACCACCTAATCTTTGATAAACCAAACAAGAACTTACCTTGGGGGAAAGACTCCCTATTCAATAAATGGTGTTGGGAGAACTGGATGTCTACATGTAAAAGACTGAAACTGGACCCACACCTTTCCCCACTCACAAAAATTGATTCAAGATGGATAAAGGACTTAAATTTAAGGCATGAAACAATAAAAATCCTCAAAGAAAGCATAGGAAAAACACTGGAAGATATTGGCCTGGGGGAAGACTTCATGAAGAAGACTGCCATGGCAATTGCAACAACAACAAAAATCAACAAATGGGACTTCATTAAACTGAAAAGCTTCTGTACAGCTAAGGACACAATAACCAAAGCAAAGAGACAACCTACACAATGGGAAAGGATATTTGCATATTTTCAATCAGACAAAAGCTTGATAACCAGGATCTATAGAGAACTCAAATTAATCCACATGAAAAAAGCCAACAACCCCTTATATCAATGGGCAAGAGACATGAATAGAACTTTCTCTAAGGATGACAGACGAATGGCTAACAAACACATGAAAAAATGTTCATCATCTCTATATATTAGAGAAATGCAAATCAAAACAACCCTGAGATATCATCTAACCCCAGTGAGAACGTCCCACATCACAAAATCTCAAAACTGCAGATGCTGGCGTGGATGTGGAGAGAAGGGAACACTTTTACACTGCTGGTGGGACTGCAAACTAGTACAACCTTTCTGGAAGGAAGTATGGAGAAACCTCAAAGCACTCAAGCTAGACCTCCCATTCGATCCTGCAATCCCATTACTGGGCATCTACCCAGAAGGAAAAAAATCCTTTTATCATAAGGACACTTGTACTAGACTGTTTATTGCAGCTCAATTTACCATTGCCAAAATGTGGAAACAGCCTAAATGCCCACCAACCCAGGAATGGATTAACAAGCTGTGGTATATGTATACCATGGAATACTATTCAGCTATTAAAAAGAATGGAGACTTTACATCCTTCGTATTGACCTGGATGGAAGTGGAAGACATTATTCTTAGTAAAGCATCACAAAAATGGAGAAGCATGAATCCTATGTACTCAATCTTGATATGAGGACAATTAATGACAATTAAGTTTATGGGGGGGGAAGCAGAAAGAGGGATGGAGGGAGGAGGGTGGGGCCTTAGTGTGTGTCACACTTTATGGGGGCAAGACATGATTGCAAGAGGGACTTTACCTAACAATTGCAATCAGTGTAACTGGCTTATTGTACCCTCAATGAATCCCCAACAATAAAAAAAAAAAAAATATACCATTGATCTCTTAAAAGAATAATCGAAACTTTATGACACGTTCAGAAATGATCTTCCCTTAACCATTATGTTACTTATGCAAGATTTCTTTATGCTAACATGACTTCATTTACAAAAGATCATTTGATTTGGTGTAAGAGGCAATGGTATTTCTTAATTCAATATGGGTAATCAAGAGCCACAACTGCATCCCAGAAGTGGAAAAGGAAACAAACAAAGGCTTTGTTTAGGAAATTCCGGATTCTTTGTACTTCCTGACTCAGAGCTGAACATTCATTAAGAAAATAATGCTTCTCATGGTGTTCTGAGAAACTTGGAACAAGCCATTAATAATCAGCAAGGAAGGTGCCCACACAATGAAGGACAAAGTCCAGACTGGTAATCAGAAAACATTTTCCAGGCTCGGTGCCCATAGCACACTGGTTACGGTGCCAGCCACATACACTGAAGTTGGTGGGTTCAAATCTGGCCCAGGCCAGCTAAACAACGACAGCTGCAACAAAAAATAGCCTGGCATTGTAATGGGCGCCTGTAGTCCTAGCTACTTGGGAGGCTGAGGCAAAAGAATCACTTAAGCCCAAGAGTTGGGGGTTGCTGTGAGCTGTGACACCACTGCACTCTACCCAGGGTGATACAGTGAGACTCTGTCTCAGAAAGAAAGAAAGAAAGAAAGAAAGAAAGAAGGAAGGAAGGAAGGAAGGAAGGAAGGAAGGAAGGAAGGAAGGAAGGAAGGAAGGAAGGAAGGGAAAGAAAGAGAGGGAGGGAAGGAAGGAAGGAAGGAAGGAAGGAAGGAAGGAAGGAAGGAAGGAAGGAAGGAAGGAAGGAAGGAAGGAAGGAAGGAAGGAAGGAAGGAAGGAAGGAAGGAAGGAAGGAAGGAAGGAAGGAAGGAAGGAAGGAAGGAAGGAAAGAAAGAAAGAAAGAAAGAAAGAAAGAAAGAAAGAAAGAAAGAAAGAAAGAAAGAAAGAAAGAAAGAAAGAAAAAACATCTTCCAATCATTCTTGGTTCAACTGGTTACCACATTAGCTTATGTTCTGTTTCAGTCTCTTCCCTTTTCTATTTCTTAGTCCTGGAACTTGGAATAGCCTTCTCTTTGTTTCCTTTTTTTCTCCTGTGGGAATGATGGCAAACAGTCCCAGGGGAGATACTGCATGAGTTAGAAAGATTGTTCAAGAAACCCTTGCATTTATGGCAATATTCTCCTGTTTGTTTTTAGACTTTAATTAAACTGGACTCGGTTTTGAACCTCCCCTGTGCTCCACACCACTTCTTAGACCTATATCTAGCACTTAGCAGGTTGCACTGTAAGCGTTTGCTCACATCTTCAGCTCCTTCATTTGACCATACGCCCTGCAAAGACAAAAGATTATGTCTTAATTAGTTTTGCATTTCTAGCTCCTAACACTGTAAGTATTATTTTATTGAATGAAAGAAACAAATGAATAAAACCACACAAGGTAATAGGTGTCTGTGAAGAGTCCCATTTTTCTTTTTCTTTTTTTAGATCCAAGTGTTAGTTAATAAATAAAAACAGAAAAGAGAAAAGTAATGGTTGATCTGGAAAAATCAGGGAGGACAATTTATATGAGGCATGGGTCCATCAAAGGAAGGGAAGCTGGCTTCAGCCAGATGGCCCAAGTAGATCAGAGGGTAGAGTGGCTACCGCTGTTCTCTCTGTCGAGTTCTCTTCTTCCTCGGATGCCTTTTTCCTTACCTTTTCACCACCACATTGATGCTTGAGTGAGCTGCCGTCATATTGGTTTGCCTTTCAGACCCTCTTTTGTAAGTCCTCCCACAACAGACTAAAGTCCTCTTTATCCATTCCTTTCTATTTCATAGCTGTTGATCTATTCAATTTGATTGGATTCAGGTCTTGTTGGCTCAAAAGCCGTTCTCTCTCTCACTCCTAATATAGCGCTTACTATGTACTAAGCATGTTCCAGTCACCAAGCACCGACTTGGATAGCAAAGCTTTTGCCCTGGCTCAGTGAACACCATTTCCCTGAGCTAGGCAGCTCACGGAGCCCAGGGACACGTCCATCCAGAGCCTTCATCCGCCTCCCATGTTCCATGCACCCAGGATGCAAGAATCCCCTACCCAATGGTCCCTAAACCTACCTTCAGGACTGTGTGAACCTTTTCCAAGGGTCCTGCTTCCTGAGGACACCTGGGCTGCTGCTTGGGAGTGAGGCCAAGGATCCGTGTTGTGTCTGATGCTCACACACAGTCTGTGAGGCTGGGCAGGG